>NW_027325378.1:28539265-29748765 GCF_036924035.1 Leuresthes tenuis
CCAGCAGCTCCTCTCACTTCAGCCCTCTGTAGTCTCACTCTTGCTTTTATTAAACTTGAAATGCTTTTATTAAACAGGAATGCTTGTGAAGACAGGTGTAAACTTTAAAACTTTAAACTTTAAAAAAAAGATGATAACAGTGACGAATACTGTACATAAACAAGAAATAAAAGAAGAAATAAATAAAACTCCTTTGAGCTTAGTTCTAATTATGTTTTAGGTACAGAGCAATAATCATCTTTACAATTGGCTCTTTAATCTAATTTAGACAGAGGGGCTTTGTATGAAGACATTTTCCATTCCCCTCTATCGCAGTAGCTCAAAGCCTCATGGGAGTGTGTGTCATATGAAAAACCCCTTATGTCCCTGTGGTGAATCAGTTTGGGAGTATTATGTATTTAAAAAACTAAATGTTCATTTTAATTTCTTTTTCTTTTTTTATGACTTGAGCTTTATTGAGTTTTAACTTTTTAACAACATGAAATTAGACATTCATGACAACAACAAAACAACCAAACAGAATCTTTGGACATGACGTATGGCATGTGTTAAGGTGCCTAGCTTCACATCTCTAACCATCTGGGGTTTCCTTAGACGTTACATTCAGGTCCTTTTCACATAAAATTTTCAGAGCTGTGCTGATCGTATACCCGATTTGTTCATTAGTATAGGGTAATAATGGGATGCCCCATGTCCAATTCCTCCTTAATGGGATCTATGCCCTGGGATGGTGTGTGTGTAGAGCCAAGGGTATTAACAAGGAAGTATCTCAACTGAAGATATCTACAAATTAATTACTGGCTAGTTTGAATTGTTCAGCAAGGTTATCAAATAATTTTAGTACATCTAAATCAAGGTGCACTTACCCACTCTCTCCAAATTGGTGGTGATTTACCAATTAGAAGTTTGGGGTTATCCCACAGACCAGAAGACAAGCTTAGCAATGGGCTGATTTTAAATATGCGGCATGAGAGATAATAGGGTGGCATCAGGCATTTGGAGGCATTCTGGTTGATAAAAATAGTAATGGAGGTAGGGAAGAACATATAGATTGCTCTATTGCATACCAAGGTGACGTTATTTGTGGGGGTAGTACATCAAGTTGAATACATAATAATAATACAAAAGGCTTGGGAGTCCCAAGTCACCTTTCACCACCAGCATCTGCAATTTACGTAGATGTGTTCTTGGCCTTTTATCATTCCAAAAATGAGCATAATTTAAACTGCAGTCTGTTGTTCACTAAAGTGACAGCATCTCTGCTCTAACTGGTCCCATGGCATGTCCTTCTCAGACATATGGTATTCTTGCAGAAAGATAATATCATACCTGACTGAATTAAACTGTAAAGGACCTTATTCCTTTTAGCGGGGCTTCCTAAACCATTTATGTTCTAGGTGGCTTGGTGATGTTATTGTTTTCATGAATAGTCATTGTCGTACTGCATGGAGCTATATGACTGGCAGTGGAAATGTTACATGTCTTTTTAATGCAGGTGATGCAAGACAGACAGTAATGGGCAAACGGAAAAGAAAAGCACAAAACAGCTAGAAATAATGACAGTCCAAAAAAGATGCTTAGCTTACACAAACTGCAAACCCTGGGCTCTGCCTACCATAAACCATCTAAGATCAGGAAAGCAATCCTGTCACTGACATCCTAAAAGTAATACAGAAGCACACAGGCTCATCAGAGATAAATGGCACCAGTAGCCATTCATTTTTGACACAACATAATATCTGGTGAGTACTTATATGTGAGCTATGCTAAATGGTGAGAACACTGCATAGAGAAGATAATTACAGTAATTGCACTCTGCGATGATGCATGTGTTTAAATGGATGCTTAATTTACCCCAAATGGAGGAAAGAAAAAACTGTGGGATAGTTCGCTTTTAAAGAAGTTCATGGCTGTCGAAGCGACTGGGGTCATCTTTTGTGACACGGAGTATGGCGGGATACTGAAGCGCAAACTTCAATACAGGTTGGTGCAGGGCTTTTCTTCACTGCCTGAGTGTGTCTCGTTTGGCCACAGTTCCCCTGGAAAAAGCAGGGTCAATCATAACTCGCTTCCTGTTCCATCGTACTTCTCGTTTTCATTGGAATATGCATAAAATGCAGTCTCTGTTGCCTGACCACATGAATCTAGCAATGATTTGCGCTCCGACGCTCGGGGACCATGAGCGCCTTCAATAAACTATCCCTCCGGGGTGTAGCTAGCTGCAGGATTTCAGGTAAAACTTTCTCCGAAAAGGCGATAGGATCACTTGACTTGCAGCCCTCGGTGAAGCCGACAAAGTGCAAACAGTTCCTTCTCCATCAATAAAGTGGCTTTGTGTATTTCTCCCAGGCTCTGGAACATTTGTTTCAGGATTTGTTTTATTTTATTGCAAGATTTTTGCAATGTCCTCAGCGACATTCTCAGTTGCATGATCACCATTCTCTTCCTGGTGCGTTGTCAAATTAGCATAGTTGCTAGCACAAGCAGCTGGCACATAGACGGTATTATTAGGGTTCTGTTGTTCTGTGCTTGTCAGCTTGTTCATTCTTGTTTCCCCGTTATTTATCTGCAGTCTGGGTTTGTGCGAAGAACTGTCAATTACACATCTGGCATATTACATACACGCACATTTGCACACAAAGGCTTCTCTGCAGAAATCATGCATGGTAGTAAAATGGGCAGAATGTACAAACACAAAAATATGTGCATATATGTGCATGTGCATGTGCATGTGCAAAGTTATGCTAAGTCCTCGCCAAATCTTTCTCAACTCCATTTCTCCCTCCTTCCCTCTCTATTCATCTTTGCCTCCTCCCAAACAGAGAAGACTTGAAATATAAATGCAGCAATGTAACAGGACACAACAAGCCATCGTGGTTAGATACAATATGTCAGCACCCACAGTGTTTATTAGTTCATCTACAACACATTCATCTGGTTCCATTGTTGACCGTATGTTTTGGGAGAAGTCAGGCCTGACTGATGCTGCAGGACCTTTGAAGGGTCAGTATATGTGATATATAGTACCAGTGGGTTCAGAGAAGACATTCCTCTCGACTTTCCTTACAGAAACCATCCATCCATCCTCTATACCCACTTAATCCATCGGTCAGGTTGCCTATCCCAGTGGTCATTGGTCGTACAGCTGGGTACACCCTGGACAGATCACCAGTCCATCACAGGGCCACACAGAGACAAATGAGACAAACAACCACACATGCTCACACTCACTCCTAAGGACAATTTTAGAGATTTCAGAGTCACCAATTAACCTAACATGCATGTTTTTGAACAGTGGGAGGAAGCCAGAGTACCCAGCGAGAACCCACGCATACACAGGGAGAACATGCAGACTGGAGACTGGAGACATCCACACAGAAAGGCCCCAGCTGGGAGTTGAACCCTCTTGCTGTGAGGCGAAGGTGCTAACCACCACACCACCTTTCACCTTTATAGAAACCATATGATGAAAAACCAGACGTGCTGTTCCGGATGCCCTGCTGTCTTTGTACGAGGTCTTAAGTTTGATGCATGTGATATGTATGACCCTGTGTACAGAGTATTAAAGAATTTTCTCAACTAAAGAATCTTGCTTCCAGCCACTTCTACTTTGACTCTTGGTATTGATAACAACAGAACGGCTGCCCAGGAAACCCTCTTTACGAATGTTATCCAGGTTTGCAGAAAACAGTTTCTAACACCTCCCAAAATTGAATCCTGTTCACCAAAGGCTTATTATTGTGCAGCACTGATGGGATTTTGTGTAGCTTTGCGGGGAGCAGCATGTGATCAGGTGATGCCATCACACATTAGATTCAAAATATGGAATCAGGCCACTTGAAAAAAAAATATGCTGATGTGTTAAGTCATGTAGAGACATAAACACTCCATGTACATAATTTGACTGCAAAGCTTTTTACCATCACATTTCAATACAGCCATTATCTTTTACAAATGAGTGGTAAATTGATTTAATAAAAATTAAATAGAGCATTGAATTTTTAAGAGCTTTGTAAGCCATTAAGAGAATAAAAGCACATACTGTATATAAGTTCAGAGCACTTATCATGTGACAAATTCAGGTTTGTGATGTCTCAAAGAGAGAAGAAACAAAAAAGTAAATCTGCACTGCAGTCAAATGTAGACATAATAACATGAGGAAATATGAAACATTTCATTAGTCTATGTGTATCCTTGGTCTCCTGCTGAGTGACATGGACTCTTGACCAGGGGCCAAATGCATATGAAGTGTTTATGCACAAAGGTAAGATAGTGCAAACACATTATTTTCCCTTTAATCATAAAGCTCTGTGTATGGACGCACTTCTTTAGATCCCATCATTGTCAAACTATACACACAAGCTACAAACCTGGGGCCGTATTCTTTGACCGTTAGGAGTGCTCCTAACTCGTGCTAAAACATTTTACGTAGGAGTTTTCCCTTAAAAGTCATTCACAAAGTTGAGACCTACTTATACTAAGGATAAATCACTAAGAGTTAGCTAATAGTGACGCACCGTTGCTATGGATTACGTCGATTCTCGTGTACGACTTTAGAAGCTCTCGGTACGGTGATTGGTTGTTTGAGTGCAGGTGGTCTCGGCGAAACTCTTCCGCAACATCCCACAAACGAGCCCACTAAATCAACGAAAAACAGCCTAGGCTACAAATGAACTCCTATCAAATAGTTATGAACAGTGCAGTTAGCAGAATACAATAATGACGTTATGCACGTTAAAGAGAGACAGAAAGCAAACGATACAAATATAATTGCATTAAATCAATGTTTGCACCCTGCCACTGACCAAGTATCCAATGAGCATATTTCCAGCATTTAAACCCTTTAAATATCAGCCGTTTAAGTCCTCCTTCATGATGAGTGAAACAGGTGAAGACACTGTCAAACGCAAGCGAAAGCCCAATTGGTCCCAGCACCAAATATTACTGCTGGCCCAGGTTGAGCTGGAGAGGAGAGGGATTATTAAGGGTCAACAGTAAGCTAAGCGTAATCACATGTTATACTTTAACTGCGCTCTCGGTTGTGGATTGAGAGGGTGTCAGAGCAGGGATAGCCACTGTCACCCAGAAAGTGACATCCAACTGGTACATGGACTGCACTTGTATAGCGCTTTTCTAGTCTAGCTGACCACTCAAAGCGCTTCTAACTCTACACACTACATTCACACATACTCGAGTCAATACATCTATACATAACTACGTGCTTTCTAACCATTCATACACAAATTCATACACGGATGGAGACATCGGTAGGCAACATGGGGTTGCCCCATGTAGTCGGGGAAGCCAGACCAGCGACCTTCCGATTGATGGGCGACTGCTCTTCCTCCTGAGCTACACGGTGCCTCTCAAAAAGCTCCATTAAAATACGCGAATCATGGGTAGACCCAGGCCACTTTGCAACAACATCAAGAATGTTAAAATTTGCATCAACAACAACCTTGATGGAGTGGACTTTCTTTCGATTGACAAACACATCCTCATCTATTGATGGCGCAATTATTTTGATATGCGTCCCGTCAATTGCAGCGACCACCCTGGGCATGCCTGCAATTGCCATAAAGTTGGCTTTGATCCTGTGTAGCTGCTGATTGTCCAAAGGAAACCGGATAAACTGTTGTATGATATGTCGTCCAGAGAGCGCGTTGATGGTTTGGTTTATGGCATTCTTAAACCTGTTTGGAATATTCCTAAACTGCTGGCACAGCAAATTCCTGTTGCCAAATATTGTAGTGTTACCAAAAGTTTGTCTCCGCACTGATTGGGTTATTTCTGTTACTTGAAGACGTTATTCTCTCTGCAGCCATTTTCTGATTCTTTGTGAATAGGTCTTACTGAGTTAGGAGTCTTCTCGAGGACTTGTAAGCTCTCCTAGAGTTAGGTGCTACTTTTAGGCCTAAAATCCTTTGGGAATTGCTCTTCGTGAAAAAAATTAGGAGTCCTAAATTTGAGACTGACAAGCCCATTATTTTCAGGAGTTTCACCTAAATTCGCCAGTTAGGAGCTACTTTTAGCCCTAAGATCCTTTGTGAATACGCCACTGATTTCCACTCCCAGTTTTGGCAGCCATTCCCCTAACTCGTTTGCATATCAATGCCCACTTTGCGGTGGAAGTCAATAGACACGATAATGAAAGCAACAGTAAAGAAGAAACACAACTTTGTTGAATAGAAACTGACACTGCTCAGTGGAGCAGAGAAAAAAGTTTATTTGGTGATCCCCGTTCTATAATCACGAACAGACCAAAAAGTGATGAATAAAAAGTGATCAGCTCTGTACGTTCAGAGCAAACAACCCTGCAGTGGTAAAAAAAAAATGGGCAGATTATAAACCAAAACTCACATCAGCTCACACATCACATCAGGACCAACAGCTCGTATTCTATCTGCAGCAGATGAACACACAGCCTGAACAGTGTACGGTCTGTGTGGAGATGATCAGGAGGAGATGCTGATGGACAGATGCATCATGGGAGGTTTGCTGTGGTCTTAAACAGACCTGTGGAAGTGTATGAGACTACCTGCTGCCAGAAACTCAGAAGCAAGTATTTGTTTTCTTTTTCTCGTTGGAGAGGTCTTCCACAGCCATTATAACATGAACCATGGCTGTGGTTAAAAATAACACCAACGATTACTGTCAGGAAGAGTACATCATCAAAACTGACGGTAAGAGACAAAGACAAAAAAAGAATAGCTACTTTGGTCCAAAGTGCTAAACGTTACAGTTCCAAAGTAGTTTATGGTGGTGTTACTTTGCTCACTACCATGCCATAGGCCTTGAGTTTGAGACCCATCCCACACATTCAGCACAGTCCCTCACTTTCACAGTAGGTTGGCATTTCACAATATCTTACCCTGGATTGTAAAGCTATGACCAAAGTCTTCAGGCTCATCGTGACTGCTTTTCCCTACCCGTCGTGGAAAATGCGTGTGAATGTAATTGATTCTTCTACCATTGGTGTGGCAAAGGCAAGGCACAGGAGGAACAACCACCAAAATGTTTGAAAAAAAAAATAACTTAAAGCAGCATTGCCCTGCTGAACATGCCCATAGTAGCTGAATTTGAGGCTTGCAGAGCACAGAGCCAGCAGTGTCTGCTATCTGTCTCTGCATAGAATTCCTGTCACTGGAAGAGAACTCATTTTCTGTTGTCAAGGTTGGAGAGTTAAGAAATTTGATGCATCACATCAGCGCAAAATACACAGTAGTAAGCGGGAGGTATGTTTCTGTTTACGCATTTAGCAGACGCTTTTATCCAAAGCGACTTACAGGTAGGCATGTAAGGTAAGGGGGTCTTGCCTAAGGACCCCTACTGGAGGTAGTACCTTTCATGCGGGGGATTTGAACTCAGGTCTCCCACATGGAAGGTGGCAATCATACCACTACACTATCCAGCCAGGGAGGTACTTGTCAGACTTTGCATCATCAGGATTGTTAATCTTGTGTCATGTCACACATACAGCCTGCTTAAACAATGCCAAAGCAGCAAACGTTCTACAACAGACATTTCGTCTGATTTTATTTCTGTGCAGTGAACATATTTTTTTATTTCCAGTGTCTGAGACAGAAGGTCCAGTAACCTGCTGCAGTTTAGAGAAAATACTAAAAGGATTTAGAATCAGTGTTTTGTCATGACCACAATTTATAATTAAAACAAAAGTTACAAAAGTGATTCTGTCAGCTGTTGTGAGAATTAGAACCAGCTGCTTAGGACCTTACAAAGACAAAAAAAAAAAAAACAACCACAAAAAAATGCAGTCAGTGTATCTCTTATTCTGCAATGAACACAATCCACAATTTAGCATTCTGAAAATCATGAGGCACTCAGGAAGAGCAGACACTGGGACTTTAAAGCGACGGCACTCATGTCACCCCATACAGGGGTCAAGAGGAGCAGCAGGGCTGAGGATGGTGGAAAGGGAGGATAACAAGTTGCGGTCCAGTGCTTTCCATGGATGGATGGGGTCACAAGGGATGCTTGAGTTAACATTCCGATCTATTGCTGTATCACTACTGTTTAGAACAGTAGTTCCCAACTGATGGGTCATTTTCAATGGGTTGTCAGACTCTGACTGGGAAAAAAAAAAGTTCAGAAAAATGACTGTTTTATTTTTGAAGGGCTCAGAATGGATGCTATTCACACTCCTGAACAGTAGGTGGCGACGATACCCTGTAATGCTAATCGACTCCCGTCATTTCACAGATAGAAGAAAAGCTACGGTTTGTTTTCATATGAGAGTGACCATGGCTAAACGCAGGTGTAGGTACCAGATGTGCTCGGGTTACCAGATCTGCTCGGGGCCCTGTGCCTATTGGCTGGACGTTGGCACGATGACGTAAGGGAATGTGATTGGTCCGGACAACTTACTGAAGAGGTAAAAAAACCAACCTATTGAAGTCGTTTTCGCGGCTCTTCGTAGGAAACATGGACGGCTTTTACAAAGAAATCCAGCATTATCTTTCGAAAGGAACTTCACCCCGAGCACATCTGATTCTTATTCATAAAATGTAAATAGTGGGGTAAACGTAAACCCAAACAGGCGCAGGGCCCCGAGCAGATCTGGTACCTACACCGGTACGACATTGACTACATTTTTTTTGTTATATTGAGGACAAAAGGGGGAACAACCTCAGTGCACTTTTTGATTTTGAATTAAAATGCAACCACTTGAGTGTTAAAGGGAATTTTCTGCCCTACCGTCACACTCTTGTTTGCTTCTGTTTATCGTTAAACTTGAATTTTGTGTCTATTGACATACTGTGATATTTTATTTTATGTCAGGTTCAAACAGGTTTTCATTGAAGAAATTTGAGATGTTAAAAATTTTCCTGGGTCGTGTCAGGGCCTCAGGGTCAGTTGAAAAGCAGAGTGTTTATTTTCAACACAGCACAGCAAGGCAGGTTGAGGATCTCCCAGCAGAACAAAACAAAGGCTGTGAAAAACCTAAGCGCTCTCCTCAATAACTAAGGCTGAGGACGAGCGCAGCTATGAAAGTTAACAAACAAAAAACCTAAAATAAGCTCTCTCGCTCTCCTATTGAGGCGGATTTAAATGAAAGACTCACTCTTAAAAAACAGAGGCACTATGAAACATTAACCGTAATCTTAAACTTGCCTTTACCGGCAGCACAAAACCTTTCAAGAACAAAACATAAAACCGCTCTGCTAGGGGAGGAACTATGAAAGTTACAAATCAAATCTCTCCTAAAACGGAGGAACAAAACATAGCTATGAAACACTTGCCGTTGTTTAATAAATACATAAACTAGGACTGTGAATAATTTACAAATAAATATGCTCTGCAGGAGAGTCGCTCGACTGCAGGCTCGAGGGAAGACTGACTGCAGACAAGAAGGCTAGATTGAGGCTCATGGCAAGAGGCAACAAACTGGCACAAGACAAGGGAGACGCAGACTATTTGAACACACGAGGAGCCAAGGGGAACAGGTGGAAACACTTGGAATCAGGGAAGACAATCAGACGCTTGACACGGGAGGAAGAGCAAGATACCGGAAAAGAGAGGGGAAAGTTAGTGATTTTTCAAAATAAAACAGGAAATGACGAGACAAGACATGAAACAGAACGTAAATCGTGACAGGTCGCAGCTTGTCTATAACAAATGATGGTGGGTCCTGAAGCCAGACCAGTTGGGAACCACTGGTTTAGCATATGTGCAGCTAAAACTCTGAATCACTAAGAGGACATCTGTTCCTGAACGGTAGCATGTACGACAACACGTCACTATGTCCTTTTCCGTCTGAGCGCTGTGGAAGACGGCTGCCTCTCCAGAAGCTCTCCAATTGTTTAGCTGTTTAACTTTTTAATAGCTTCTTTCTACTTTCTGCTCTTCTTGTGAAGAGATTGTGTGCTTTTTATGTATCCCATGGATACTTTCAACGTTAACATGCCACCAGGAGCCAGTTTTCTCACTTATTTGAGAGAGGAACTGCTGGTTCTATGAATAAAAGGACGAGTTAAATCCCGGCGGAGCTGAGGAGAAGTACCAGGGGCTGCAAAGCCAGGGCTAAGCTAAAGGCTAAGCTAGCAGACAACTGAAGGGCGCTACAAAGCGACGATTCCCTCCGTAATCATGGGGAATGTGAACTTGCTGCCGAATAAGATCGACGAGCTGTCCTCACTGAATAACCAGCAGATCTACAGGGAGAGCAGCTTGTTCGTCTTTACGGAGACATGGCTGAACCACCTCGTACCAGATGCTAACGTGGACCTACTGGGATTCACTGCTGTAAGAGCCGACAGAGACACGAAAGCGAGCAGGAAAAGCAAAGGTGGGGGACTTCTCATGTATGTCAACAACCGCTGGTGTAACCCAGGACATATCTCTGTGAAGACGGTGTGGTGTTGCCGGGACCTCGAGCTGCTAGCTGTCAGCCTGCGACCATATTATCTGCAGAGGGAGTTCAGTCACGTGATCACCATCTGTGTTTACATCCCTCTGAGAGCAGATGCAGCCACTGGCTGTGAGAAGATCCACTCTGTCACAGCGAGGCTGCAGACACAGCACCCTGAGGCGTTTATGATCATTTCTGGGGGCTTCAGCCATGCAACTTTGGACTCTACTCTGGCTGTTTTCCACCAGGTTCTAGACTGTCCCACAAGAAACAACAGGACAATTGATCTGCTGTATGCTAATGTGAGGGATGCATACAGAGACACACCCCTCCCCCCACTGGGGAAGTCTGATCACAACCTGGTTCACCTACAGCCACTGTACACCCCCTGGTCCAAAAACAGCCCGTTAGTTCGCCTACCAGCCAGGTGTGGAGGATGCCATCCTCTACCTGCTACATCGCGTCCACTCTCATCTGGATAAGGGAAGAGGCACAGCGAGGATTCTTCTTGGACTTCTCCAGTGCCTTTAATACCATTCCGCCGCCTATGCTTCAAGATAAATTGAACAGGATGGGAGTGGACCCCCACCTGGTGGCCTGGATCTCCAGCTACCTCACCGACAGGCCACAGTATCTCAGACTGAAGGACACCACGTCAAACACTGTGGTCGGCAGCACTGGAGCCCCCCAGGGCACAGTGCTGGCCCCTCTTCTCTTCACCCTGTACATCTCGGACTTCTACTACAACTCAGAGCTGTTTCACATACAGAAGTACGCCGATGACACAGCCATCGTTGGATGCATCAGGGACAACAGAGAGGAGTATCGGAGTCTGGTGGGGGACTTTGCTGTTTGGTGCTGAACAAACCACCAAGAGCTCAACACCTCTAAGACAAAGGAGCTGGTTATAGACTTTGGGAGGACCAAACCGATGCTGAGACCAGTCTTACTAGAGGGAGCTGAGGTGGAGAGTGTGGACTCCTACAAATTCCTCGGGCTGTGGGTGGACAATAAACTGGACTGGTCAACACACACCAGCCACCTGTATGGGAAGGCACAAGGCAGGATGTACTTCCTAAGTGGACCACAGTCCACAGTTTCAACATCTGCAGCAAACTGCTGTGGATGTTTTACCAGTCTGCGGTTGCCAGTGTCCTCTTCTACACTGTGGTGTGCTGGGGAGGCAGCACATCAAAGAAGGACACATCCAGACCAGATAAACTGATCAGGCGTGCCAGCTCTGTGATCGGCATGAAGCTGGACCCTCTGGTGACGGTGGCAGAGACAAGGACTCTAAACAAACTGTTGGACATTATGGACAATGCAGCCACCCTCTGCACACTGTCATCAACAACCAGAGGAGCCTGTTCAGTGGGAGACTGCTCCTTCCAAAGAGCAGGACCAACAGACTTAAGAACTCCTTTGTCTCTCAGGCCATCAGATTGCATAACTCCTCACTTGGGCGGAGGAGGTAACAGAGACAGAGGAAGAGGAATATTCAATTGCTCAATACACACTACAATTCCTGTACACTTTCCTGTGCAACCCTTATCTATTTATCAAAATGGTCAGCCTATGTGCAATAACTCATTTCATTCATGTCAACTACAGTGCAATAACCTAATTTAATTTAATCTATATTTAGTTCAGAGTTTATATTTAGCTATTTTCTGTATCGTGTATACTTTTTATAGTATACTTTGCTATCCTTTGTTTTTGCATCTTAATGTGTACTGATCCTTTATGTTTTTTGTATAAGCTGCTGGAGACTTTAATTTCCCTGAAGGAGTCATCCCAAAGGATAAATAAAGTTGAGTCTAAGTTTAAGTCTAAGTCTAAGTGTGTGTGAGTGTGTCTGCGCTGTTTTTTGAACACAGCTGTATCGATCACCCGTGACACACAGAAAGGGTGTGATACCACACAGACAACACATCATGTGGTTATTATGGGATTTCATCATGTGTAAAAACATTGTCCCTTTGACTCACAGCCCACTGCTTCACTGGGCACCAGTTTAATTCGCATCTACTGTCCTTTCAGTCAGTCACAATACCTGGAAGGTTGTGTAACTATAGCAGTTACTCATAAATGTCTCCAAAAATAAAGCTGGATTTGATTTGAAGTTTGTACTGTTCCTAAAGATCAGCTCTTTCCCTTGCTAAGCACGAGGCTGCACTCTCATAAGTATCTCAATATTTTGGAGTACTGTATCAAATATAACCTTAGCACAGAAATATGTGGCAGCGAACTCTGAGGTATCAGATATTAACTAATACGTTTCAGCAATTTTATGTGATCTATCTAAATATTTCCAAAAATTTCTGTTCGTCATAAGCACAAAATGTCATTTTCTTTTATTCAATCCCACTCTTGACTTGTGCAAGTGTTTTGGGCTTGAATCTTTCTAAAGTTAAGACATGACACATTCGTTTCTATAGGAAGTTGGTTGTGGTTTGATCATTGCCTTGAACAATTTCTTGTTCCAAACAGATGATCAACAGGCCCTGTTGCTGGTGGTAATGCAATGTCCCCACCACAGTAATAAAGTAGCAATAGTACAGCACCAGCAGTACAAGTACAGTTGTGATTGTGGGAGTTTTTGTAGCAGTTTAGCAGGAGTCGCATCAAACGTTCTGCTGCTTGCAATGATACCTGCATAACTTGAACTGTTAGCATTTCTTTGGATTGTTGAAATTGAACTATTGTTGCTTTTGCTGTTGTTACTGTATTAACTATCAACTATCAGTGGTACAAGTAGTACTAAGGTACTCAAAGCAGAAAAATAGTATTGGCAACAGTACAGGTAACAGCAGGCATTTGTATGGGTGTACATGCACTGTTAAGCTGTAGGCTCAGACCCACTCAGAGAGAGAGAGAGTGACCCTTCTGTCCGCACAGTAGACTGCCGGCCATGTTCTGTGTTTTAAGTCCGTGGCACGTTGCTGGGACCAGTTCAAGAGCACCGGAGGCCGGATGAGGGGAAACAGCACGAGGAACGGTGCGTGGATGACAGCTCACGGTGGCTAACTGGCGTGGCAGAAGGCGTAGCGCGGACTGGAGAGAGAGCAGGAACATGGTCGTGGGCTCGTGGACTGTGAAATTTAGTAAAGCTTTTAATTGTGTTTTTAAAGAGGGATCCCACTCCATTTTACAGATCGGACATTGCTATTTGCTCAAATAAATGTCTTTAATTTGTGATTCCTGGGTTTGGCTCATTGAGTGCTGCTCACCATCATAGCAAAGAACTGAAGTGGTAGAAAAAGGGGGGTTTGTAACCCATTGATGGGTATTGTAAGGTAAACCACTGCCTTGTTTTTACATTAGCTCATGTCATTTTGTCTTTTTGTTTCACTGGATCTATTTTCATGTATCCACCAAGATTTACACAGGCAAACTTCATACAGACCAATTTCATTTAGAGACTACGTATCTATCTGTATTATTTATGCACTCGTTTTTACAGTTTTCACAAAGAATAATTATATAAAGTACAAATGGAGGACAAACAATGACAAGTTTGATCTGTGAATGAAAACACAAAAACATCAGACAAACAAGTGGTCCAAAGAGAATTGTCACGGTTTACGTTCTGTTCCATGTGTTGTCTCGTCATTTCCTGTTTTATTTTGAAAAATCACTGACCTTCTCCTCTCGTTTCAGGTATCTTGTCCTTCCTCCCGTGTCAAGCGTCTCATTGTCTTCCCTGATTCCAAGTGTTTCCACCTGTTCCCCTTGGTCCCTCATGTGTTCAAATAGTCTGTGTTTCCCTTGTCTTGTGCCAGTATGTTGTCTCTACACATGAGCCACACTGCCAGCCTCACAGTCCTAGTTCCACGAGCCTGCAGTGAGCGAGCCTCCTGCAGTGTAATCTTGTTTTGTAATTTATTCTTAGTCCTAGTCTTAGTTTATTTATTCTAAACGGTAAGTTTCATAGCCTTGTTTGTTCCTCCGTTTTCTAGGAGAGATTTTTCGTTGTAACTTTTCTTAGTCGCCTCCGTTGAAGGAGAGCTTTTAGTTATCGTTAAAGTTCATAGAGCCTCTGTTTTGTTAAGAGTGCGTCTTTTGTTTAAACCGCCTCGTTTTGAGAGCGTGTCTTTGTTTTAAGTGTTCACAGATTTTCGGTTTCCTCCCAGTTTGGAGAGTTTTATGTTTGTAACTTTCATAGCTGCTCCTCCTCCGCTTAGTTACAGAGGAGAGCGCTCAGGTTTTCCACAGCCCGTTCTTTTGCTCTGCCTGGAGATTGCCCTGCCTTGCTATGCTCTGTGTGCTTTGAAAATAAAACCCCTTAAATCTGAAAAGACCCTGTGTCTGTGTCCTGAGTCCACGGTACCTGACAAGAATCAGTACTGAATCACATGACAGGGTGAAAATGAATCCTTTTTTTTAGTGTAGACTAAAGTGTTTCTAAATGCTAATGTCTTCCAGTTATCCATATCTCATAAAATGACAGGAGTGCATTCTAATGTTTGTTACTTACAAAACAGATGAGCACAGCAGACGTGACCATACCCACATCCACCTTTCTAACCTTTTTCCTGTCCTCATTTTAGATGCTGTTTGAATCATGGCAACAAACCATTGTTGATGTTGCTGATTAGCTTAGCTACACTTCAGCGTAACCAGCTCATTAACCTGTAAAATGTGAGCAGACAAGTTTAGGCCCCAATTCTGAAGAAATACTTCTCACTGAGAAGTCAATTTATTTGATAATCCCAGCAGCAGTCACATTTCTGTCTCTACTTGCCTCCTTCCTCTCTCTTTTGCTATCCCGTTTCTGTCTCATATCACCAGGAAATGCTGCTCTCTCACAGCTGACTGCATATCAAGTCCTCTCAGAGGGTTTCTTAATCCCAGCCGAGCCGTGCCAAGCCAGGAAAACACACAGAGGAGATATCAGTGTGAATTGCTCGTCATTATTACTTTGTGGAAGAATAAGCTCCTTGTGATGTTCACACATACAATACTCAAGTCTAAAAACTCACAAGGCAGCCCTACAAACAGTAGTTAGGGGAATCATCCAGCACCAACACATCATTTTATGATGTATATATACAGTATATACAGTGTAGTGGCAGCTGGTTTTATCCTTTTCAATACCTGCAAAACACAAAAGGCAGCATCTGAGATGGGACTGCCGAGATGGCTACTGACTGTACACACTTGCAGACTCACTTCAGAGTGAGAACAGCGATTGTGCAAACTGCTTCAGGCATGCCGTACAGAATGTGTGTGGGAGGCATCGCCGCTTCTCTCCCTCCATCTTCCCTTCACCGTCATCGCGCTTTAGGGATCCACTACTGTTTGTTCTCATTAGGTGTGTGTCAGAGAAATGCAGACACGTGTTTCAGCTGATATGTATCTGACTCAAGCTCCTTTTTGAAATATATGCAAAGCTTGAAAGTTTAAAAAGTATCTTCTCTTCATAGTCATTATATTAGATAGAATCAGACTAAACACATGGAAGAACACTGGTTCCTAACAGGATAGCATTCTGAAACATTTTCCATCTTTCAAATGACGATGGATCACCACATTTTCAGAAACAGCATTTTTATATTCGCTATGAGATCTTATTTTATAATAAAACTACTTATCAGAGTTTTCTTTGACTTCATATTGATCAAATTAAACAAAAAGACATAACATTCACTGTACCGTTTCCTTGCTCTGTTTTCATTTCTTCTTAACCGTTCATCGTGTATTAATTCTTTTCATGTTCTCTGTAAAGCACTCTGCATCATCTTGTGCTATATGAATAAGTTTGCCTTTCGAGCTCAACAGGCTCGTTCTGAACAGCTCGGGGTTTCTGAGCTAACTCAGCTTTTCACATACGAATGATGCCTTTTTCCTCTCGCCCAGTGTCAGACTGCACCGTGTAATGTCTGCTGGGAGGACAGGTGTCAATGCTGCTCTTCTTATCAACTCTACAGAAATCAACAACCATTATGAGAATGGAATAGGCTCATATCAAACAGGCTCTGAGTTAACATCAACAGCTGCTTCGCTGCTTAAAGTTAACTGCTGGACCCCCATGTGCTGTAAGACATTTCTCAGGTTAGATTTCCTCAAACACCTACAAACAAACAGAACAACAAAAAGCTGATAAAATGTGTTCTATTTGTGGCTTTACCAAACTCTTGCATAACTTTGTGAAGTAAATGGTGCTTTCAGGTGTCAAACAGGGCCTGTCTGAAAGCTGTGTGGGAGGGAGAGAGAGAGTGAGAGAAAGAGAGGGACACACAGCCAAAAAACTGACAGCCAATCTGTATCACAACTCCATGCCCTGCAGAGGGAATGTGCTGCTTGTTGACCATTGATCTGTGACTACTGGCCGAACCTATCTGAGAGCCACAGTCATCTAACCCCAATCTGCTATTGGTTTACTATATGATGTACATGTGGGATGGATGGCAGAACAGTTGAACTCCATCTTTAGCTCAGTGCACCAACACTTGATCAAAATACAGAGCACACAAGGAATGTATTAACAGAATGCTAACATATCATGGACTGAGAATTCAAACTGAGAGCTTCCTCCAACCCTAATTTTAGGCTATGCACTGTCTGTAATTATTTAATTCATTTAAAATATGTTTAGTTTGATACACTGATTTGATACCAATTCTGCTTACCTTTGAATTACAATCATTTTTTTAAACTAAAAACAGAGGCAGGAGAGTGACTTCACAATTTATTTGGACCTCCATGTTCAGCGGGTTGAGCTGATGTGATAAAGAGTGACTCTGTTCAGCCTGGAGACACTGCAGACCAAAGAGCAAACCAACAGCACGCAGGCACCGATCACGATGAGCAAAACAAGATCCAACTGTCAAACCTTGCATTATACCACGGTATCTCTTCAAGGAATGTAGTATTGACTGGCCACTGTGCAAAATACTTGAGATCACATATTCACTGGATTTAGTAAGAATTTATCAAAATTCTATCCTTGCCACAAATAAGACAGATGGCCTGCGTTCACTTCTCATGAGTGAGCTCTCATGAATTTGAAGTGTAAAATGAAAAGGTCAGTGCAACAAAATCCAAGTATTTGAAAATGTCTCTTTCACTGTGAAAGAAGAGATTTGAACTGATGTAAAATCTATAGCCACAAACAAAATGTGACAAAATTTCTCAAGCAGTACAGAATTAACTTGTTGGACATAAATCCCTTTAAGGTGGGATGAGGTTACAAAAAGAAGTAAGTTCGAAAGCAGTTTCACATATCAGTATTTTTTTCAATCAAAAATTGAAATTTCAACTTGTTTTTCGATGATGTTTGTAAAAATGGTACACGTGTACTTTTCTCCCCGCAAGCACCATTTCTCAGTCACCAGGTCCTGTCTGTCTCACCTCTCTCCCTTCGGTGGGCAGATGTCGCGGGAGCTCTTTCACCTCCCACCCGCGGCAGCAAGAGAGCGGCAGGCCGGGCGGGCGCGGCATTAGAGCAGGCGGGCAGCAGGACGCGCGGTGGCAGTGTTGGGTGGCAGCAGCTCTGGTGAAGGTCGACTGGTTCAGGAAGACGTTGAGGAGCTTGAGCAGCAAAGGCAGGACCATGGTCCTCAGAGGAAGCTCACCGCAGAGGGGTCAGGGTCAGGATGGCCCCTCAGACTGCTGGGACTGCCAGCTGCATGAATCAATGTGGCTACATTATGTGGTGTTACCATCACAAAGGGGCCATGGTCAAAGTCAACTCAGAAAGAACAGTGAGGCTAATCAGAGACCCAGTCACATGCCTGAAGAACTTACACAAGAGGGGGGGTGATCAGTCCATTCCTCTGCTTTCTGTGTTCAACTCATCTTATTTAGTCTTGTTTGAGTTCTTCTCCTTCAGGTGCAGGGGTAGAGGATGCCACATCAGTTCAGTAGCATACTAAATATCCACATATTCAGCTACAACAGCAGCTTCCCTGATGCAGCTGAACCTAAACTCTGCCGTCTCTTTGCATGGCTCAGATCAGTCCTCAGACGGTTCCCTATTAAACCACCACCAGCGTCACTTTTTTCCCCTCCGTCTCAATGAGTTTCTTCTACTGCTCCCACTCCCACAGCACTCTGGCGGATAACTGCTTGGCTGTTAACTCCTTCAAATGACTGAACACATCAGCATGCAACAGAAGACAAGAGGAGAGGAAAAGAGAAGAGAAAAAGCCATCAGGAGGATCGGTTGCTGTTTGGTAAGAGATGGAGCCACAATGCTGTTCAGCTGCTGCTGGTATGACTGCTACTACTGCGAAACAGTGAGTGGTAGAGAGGAAGAGGAGAGGGAAGCGTGGGAAGAGAAAAAATAGCCCCCCACACAAAAGAGAAGAGATGCTCTGTTGAGGATAATCAGAGAAGGAGTTGTGAGAAATGAGATACAGACAGAGGGCGCTGAGAGGAAGACGGAGCAAAGGATGAAATTAAGGCATACGGAAGTCTGCCGTAACCAGAGGCAGGGTTATATGTGCTGCTATTCTGTGATTACATTATGTTGTTTATGTTCTGGAAGCACACAAGAAAATATCTTGTAATCCACTCAAGAAACAGTGTGATCCAAAACGATCATGCAGAGTCAAAACCTGGACTGTGTTCTCCACAAAACAAAACTCTGCATCCTAAGTGCCCACAGCATGCTCCATCTGCAGGTGAAGAAGTGGGCACTGTTCAATGAGTGGAAGCACAGGCGCATAACTCAGCTCATACAATAGAACTGACATATTCAGCTCTCTGATTATTGGTATTGATTAGCTTGTTATTGTATATTCTATAAAAAAAGTATAAAATGTTTTTTTTGTCTTGATGCATACATTTTTTTGTTTTGTTGTTCTTTTTTTAAGCCAGGTTGTATAAGGAGTTTTGTCTTACCTGTAGAGCACTCTCAACAAGGCTGTTTTGGCAGAAAGTGTCACGAGTCTCCGGATTTAGGTGTGTTTCACCTACTATGTTACTTCTCCCTTTCCTCCCCCTCCCCGTGTGTTATCTGTGTCTCCCCCAGTGTTGCGACTGCCACAGTGATGTAGATGTGGTTGACTCCCTCCTCCAGTAGGTTCTCAAGGCACAGCTGATTCTCGTCAGACTCATCATCCCTGCTGCTTAAATTCTCCTGTCAGACCTTCACTCGACACAAGATAGTTGTAACTCCTAAGAGAAATCCCTTCCTGGAAAAGCTGCCCGCCATAATCACCTGGAGACAATTTGGACCTAAGGACTAGCCAAGGAAACCTGCTTGGGTAACACTCTCAACTAATTGGTCCCTTAAGTCATAATCAACAAAAAATCTGAACTCAAATGGAAGAAAGAACAAGCAGAATGTCCACTCTGTACCGACCCTTAGAGTGTACTGTAATTACTGCATATGGCTAGTCTCATATAGTGCATTACTATGACTAACTGTACATTCTCCCGTGCAGTAGGAGGCGCTATGCACACGTTTAAGTGGAAATCATCAAAAATCGCCATTTGCGGCGCGCTTTAGTGCAATGCTCTGACTTATTTTCCCTTTCAAGCATGAAGGTTGGCCAACAAGACAAAAATGTGTCTCTCTTTACCTTAAAAAAAGAAGTTTACTCAGAGAACAGGCAGTTCAACAATGAATGGACAGAGAAATACGCGTTTGTTGCTGTTGATGTGAATCCTGTGTGCTTAATCTGCAATGAGTGTCTCACCGTCTGTAAAGAGTATCATTTGAGAGGGCATTTCAACACAACACATGCTAACTGTAATGCTACTTTCCCACCGGGCTCTGCAGCTCGGAGGCAGAAGATATCGGGGCTTACATTTTGTTACGAGCAAAGACGGCTTGTACGGATCAAGAGAGAGCAACGGCGGCATCAGCGGTGGATAAAGTGCCATGCACTGTTAAGTTGTTCTAATTAGAAGCATACTATGCAGTTTTGCTTGGTGTTTGTTGGTGCACTTGAATTGAAGTTGTTTGTCTGTTAAATGGATGAAAATGTAAAGAACTGATATGGCTCACCTAAACTGGGTGCAGTTTGAAATACATTGCCTTAATAAAATAACTTGCACTGTTACGTTGTAATAATTCTTTTCTATACCATACTGTGATCTTTGGTATTATTTTTGTTGGTGGAGATAAATCTGTCACTTAAATGAGTGCAATCTTAAATATCTGTGATACGGCTGACCTAGACTGATTTATGTTGAAAATGGACAAAAGTTAGTCCAGTAGTTGTCCACGTTGGGATTTATGTGCATATGTTGTTCTGCATTTACCAAATAGAATATATTGACTCCTTCAGTATGTTGTTGTAATTTCTTTATTTGTTACCATGGTTACTCATATTCTGCGGCCCCTTATTTTACCTCAGATTCATGAACTGGCCCCAGTTCCAAATTAATTGAATAGCCCTGCTATACAGCATCTACACGGTATCATCCTCAGCACAGCCTCTTCCTCTGCCAAGCTGAGAGGTTCATGTTTCAGACCCCAAGCCTTTTTCCAGGGAACTGGGTAAATGTAGAGAATTTCTAGTACAATGTTCTTTGGTCTTTGTGTCACGTTCTATGTTTTGATTATTCTTGTTTTCAGGTTTTTTCATCATGTTTTCAGGTTTTTGTCATGTTTCCAGGTTAATTTCTTGTCATGTTTTTCCCCTGTCACTTAGTTCACTCAAGTCACCTGTTTTCTGTTCCACAGCTGCACATCATCACCAATCACCTCCCCACAGCATATAGTTTCCCTCACACATTGCACAATCCTCACTCTGCCTTTCATGCCACAGTCACGTATTGTTAAAGTCAGGTTTTTAACACCATAGTTCCATAGCCACGGTTTGTTCTTAGTCTTGTTATAGTTCCATAGTCTTGTTTTGTCTCGGTAGTTTGCCACAGCTTCGTTTTGATAACCGGCTCAGCCGTGCTTTTTGTTCTCGCTCCTTGTTTTGTTAAATAAATCTTGTTACCTTTTTTAAGTCTGCATCTGGGTCCTCCCTTCCTGCACCATCGTCCCTGACACTTTGACCAGAAACCAATCACCCATTCGTCTGACAGGTCCAAGATTTCCTACATTATTTTTTATATTAAAACTCTAAAGTCTTAACCTGGACAGAGGCTGTATTTGACAGTCAGCCCCTCAGTTCCTTTATTTATTGCAGCTTTACTAATGAGATGAGAAAGGTTTTTGATAACTGTCCAAGGACGAGACACCGCCAGGAGACTTTTGTTGCTTGGTCAGGGAGGGTTAAGTGTTGTCGAATTCTCTGAGTTCCGCACATTAGCCACTTATTCAAGGCAGAATTATGAGGTATTATTAGATCACTTTATCTCAGTGATACTGTAAAAGAGGAACTAGCCATCCATGACATCCCAGAGACTCTGGATGAATCAATCTTACCATTGAAACTGATAATCGCCTCAGGAAGAGAAGAGCTCTTAATTTGTTGTACGCACAATCTGTTCTTTCCTCACCACCATCTCATAGTTCTCTCCCCACACCTGCCACCTGTAATCATGAGCTTTTGCAGCTGGGAAGAGCACATCTTACCCAGACTGAGCTCCTGAATAGGTTGCAGTCAGGAGAGTGTTTCTATTGTGGTCAACCAGGACATATTCATGTTTTGTTGGGTCCCCCCAAAAGATAGGGCTTGTCAGTGAAATTAGGGGTACAGGTGAGTAAAACTAATCATATTGCCATTCCCCTTACCAAGACCCAGATTTAAGCTACTATAACCCACAATGAACAGACTCTCTTTACTTGCGTTGATTGATTCCTGAGCCGAGGCTAATTTCCTGGATATTCAGTTAGTTCAGAAAGCTGGAATTCAATCCAAACCTCTCACATCAGTGCTCTGGATGGACGTCTTATAGCTCAGGTCACACACACACCACATCACGGCTCTCCAGAAATCACTCAGAACTCATTAAATTAAATCTCATAACCTCACCTGAATCACTCTTACTTCTCGGTCATCACTGATTGTCAGCTCACAACACTCACATTCACTGGGAGTCTAGTTCCATCCGTAGTTGGAGTGTCACCAAACCTGCTTAAGAGCTCCTTTGCCACATTCAAATACCCTTAACAGCCAGATCAAGAGACCAGATTTGACATCTGTGCCTGTTGAGTACCATGAACTAGCTGAAGTCTTCAGTAAATCTAAAGACTTTTCACTCCCATCTCACAGACATTACGACTGCCCCATAGATCATGCCTGGAGTCGTCTCCATAACTTATCACCCGGAGAAACGAGCTATGTAAAAGTATGTCAAGTAATCGCTGAATTCAGGCATAATCAGAACATCTTCCTTATCCCTGGGGGCTATTTTTTCTCTTTGTCACCAAAAAAGACAAGACCCTGCATCCCTACATTGATTAACGCGGTCTTAACAGGATAACCGTTCAAAATAAATACTACACTTTCAACTCCCTCCAGGGATCTACTGTGTTCATTATGTAGTGTCTGATACTTAGCAGCTGTGCGAAGGAGTTCAGGAAACAGTGTGTCTCAAGATAAGAGATACGTAAAACATTTTGAGAATAACATATTCCTCAGTGCGTCCAGAGGAGGCTCACCATATATGTATACCTTATCTTCTGGCAATGTGGCTGTTGACAGGGACGCGCAGCATCTTCAGGGTAAACCAAATATGGGAAGGTTTTACCCTACTTAATGGGAGCAGCACTCACAGTGAGACAGAGATTTCATGGATTTTGGACTCTGAAGATATCTCCAGATTTGATGCATCAATCTGTATTTCTGATACAGACGTGGTGGGCAACAAAAGGTTTCTGTGTTCAACCAAGTCTGTGTCAGCAGAGTTCTTCATGCATCATCTACACACCAGCTGCTTCATCAACCCCAATGCACCACAATCACCTTGTCCGCATAAAAGAAGGCGATCAAAGGAAAACTACGTTCCATAATACCTGGTGATGCCTTTTGGGATAATGAATGACCCCGCAGTGTTCCACGCACTGGTCGACGACGTGCTCCTTGACTTCCCGAACCACTCATCTTCAATTATTTGTAATTATTCAATTATCTGTATACCCGCTAACCGAGCCCACTCCCGCTTTCTGGATTATGGATTTTTGCTCCCAAGGCAGACTGTAAATAATTTTCTGGAAACAACTTTAAACTGTGTTTTACCAATAAACCTGTCATTCTCATCTCCAGTTCACAAGCTACGTTTTTGGTCCAACAAATCCCTTGTGACAGAATGAGGCCAATAGAAGAGCAAAAAATTCACTAAAAAAAATTCATAGCTGTTGGAGTGAATGCTATGGTAACACAGAGTGAGCTGTAATACTACCCCTTTGTGTATATGTGTACAGTATGTTGAGAATATATGTAAATGTGCACCCATGCTGCACACAATGACAGGTGAGCGTTCATGTGTTTCTTGGGCCTTGAGAAACACCTTATAATATCTAGTAAAGGTTACAGAGCTGTTAGCTGCTGAAAGAAAACAGATTGTTCTCTGCTGGTGTTCTGGTAATCGGCTGAATGATTGGCTCAGGGGATCCCTTGCCCAGTGTTGTGATAAACAGGTGGGAACAAACCCACTTGTCATACTAGCAGGGCTCACCTCCACCTCCTCTTCATGTCAAAAAGGCTGCTCTGAGGAAGAGATTGAGTTGAGATAAATCTTTTAAACACACTGTTTGTGTGTGTGAGTGAGAGCCAAAGAGAATGAGAGAAGAGATAATTAGGACTTAGACTTAAGCCTAGTTTTTGCTTCTGGGTCACATCATACCTATGGCGTCGACGTGGACCCCTACGCCGTAGCCTGACGTGCACCTCCAAAAAATCCTAACTACACGTCGCGTTGACACAGACCATAAGGGCTGTGATTGGTCCGCTCAGAACGTAATTTCCAGCAGTTGCTTTTTTCCGGTCTTAATGGCTGTATACGGCAAAGAAGCTCATCAAATCGGCCCGTTGACATTCAAAAGTATGAAAGTGCGTTTGTTCATCCAGGTCCTCAGTGGGTGAACCAGTGTTGTAAATTCACCCGTTCAGCCTCGGCCGGTCCTACAGACCACCTCTGTGAACGTCTTCTCTGCTGCCTGCGCTTCAACATTTGCAATTTAAGCATTTGTTCTTCAATTTTGATGAGCTCCAGCTGCAAATACAGCTGCTCCACCTCGGTTGCCATTGTTTACAGTTGTTAACTGTGACCAGAAGAAAAAGCAAGGATTCGGCTATAACCCCTGAAACCACACAAACATACAGCCACACCTCCCTACCGGCATGGTGAGCTGCAGAGCAACGCGTTCCCTCAATGCAGAACTTCGAATGCTCACTGACGGCGTCACGTCCTACGCCGTCGACGTGACGCAGAAGCATAAACTAGTGCTTTAGTGATGTCCTTACAGAAGCACCACCCACCCCCACCCCACCACACGCAGATAAGTACTTCTCTAAAGTCCCTCATTAATCATTACATGAATAGATGTGTAGAAATGTTGAACTTTTAGTGGTGCTTGGTGGTTACAGCACATACCACATTGGCCACAATGCAGTGATCGCGGCCTCGAATGCTGACCAAGTCAATATTTCCTCCATGCCAGTCCCCAGTCTCTCTCTCTGCTGTTCTGTCCATTGAAAGGCAAAAACGCCCAAAAAATCATTAAAAAAAAAGACATTTTAAACTCTTCATCAGGTCTCTACAAGCAAAATGTAAATGTATTTTTCTCACATACATGCTCTCGTCTTGACTGGTTTTCACTTGTCTGTGTAAATCAGTTCCCTGTTATTGCACTGACTGGTTCATTGGATGAGTGGAAGTCATGTTCACTGGTTGCCTGCGTGAATACTTCAGTGAGTGATGTTGTGGTGATCTCTGTGGCAGATCTCTCTCTGTCTGCCCTCTCTTTCAGCACAGCTCCTAACTCCGGGGGGATATAATGCTCTCTGTTTTCTGGGTCCAAGCTCCACACACACATATAGATACACACATACACACCACGTGACTGTATGCCCACACAATTATGCATCCTTGACTATAGTGCATAAACACAATATTGTCCAACAACAAAATAAGACACAATGTTGAATCAGGGCAAAGAGATGCAGGAAAACAAGAAAAATAAGATAAGTTGAGCGGAAGAGGAGAAAAAAAGGATATCAGGTGAAAAAGAAAATGGACTTAAGCATTGCTGGCGGTTCACATATGGGGAATAGGTTGCCTGGATACAGTGAAAAAAAAACAAATATAAAGCTTGAGTGGAGAAAAGAGGGAAGCTGGTGTTCGATGCAGAGAAGAGGAGAGCGAAATGGACAGAGGAAAAGAGATGAGGGCCAGAGGTTGATAAAAGAGGGTAGAGGAAGACAGTAAACATGGGATGAAACAGAAAAGCTTGACACTTGATGAAGCAAGAAAGCTAGAGAAGAATTAAAAATGAAGAAGGGGCAGAGTTGGGTGAAGACGTAAACCTCTTAAAGCTAAGCTGCTCATTAAACGTGCTGACATCACAGATAGCAGATATAGAGGATGAATGCTCACAGTTTCAGTGACAAAGTGAAACCAACAGTGCCCATTTAAAATAGTTTTGCACTCACATACAGAAACTCTGCTCTGGATTAGACCTGTTCGTGCCACGCAACAAATTAGTGATGGCGCTGATAAATGGTTTTGCTCTACAAATTAAGTACTGCATGATGTTGTTAGCTGCACCAGAGCTGTGCTGGGATTGTTTCTTTCTGGCAGCCAGCAGCTCCCCTCCCTGGTCAGCAAATCACAACACAGCATGCAAACACATTGCTACGAGGACAGACAAAACTCATGCCAGTTCACTACTGTGGTCTTCTTTTCCTCTCCATCTCTGTCTGATCTGCTCATTCACATTCCTCATATACACTATATTGCCAGAAGTATCCACTCACCCATCCAAATAATTAACTTCAGGTGTTCCAGTCACTTCCATGGCCACAGGTGTGTAAATTTAAGCACCAAGGCATGCAGACTGCTTCTACAAACATCTGTGACAGAACGGGTCTCTCAGGAGCTCAGTGAACTCCAGCATGGTACCCTGATAGGAAGCCACCTGTGCAACAAGTCCAGTCATGAAATTTCCTCTGCTAAATATTCCACAGTCAGCTGTCAGTGGTGTTATAACAAAGTGGATGCGATTAGGAATGACAGCAGCTCAGCCAGGAAGTGGTCGGCCACGTAAAATGACAGAGCGAGGTCAGCGGATGCTGAGGTGCACAGTGGTCACCAATTTTCTGCAGAGCCAATCGCTACAGACCTCCATGTGGCCTTCAAATTAGCTCAAGAACAGTGAGCAGAGAGCTTCATGGAATGGGTTTCCATGGTAACTGCATCCAAGCCATACACCACCAAGTGCAATGCAAAGCGTCGGATGCAGTGGTGTAAACTGGACTCTAAAGCAGTGGAGACGCGTTCTCTGGAGTGACCAATCACACTTCTCCATCTGGCAATCTGATGGAGGAGTCTGGGTTTGGCGGTTGCCAGGGGAACGGTACTTGTCTGACAGCATCGTGCCGAGTGTAAAGTTTGGTGGAGGGGGGATTATGGTGTGGGGTTGTTCTTCAGGAGCTGGGCTTGGCCCCTTAGTTCCAGTGAAAGGAACTCTGAATGCTTCAGCATACCAAGAGATTTTGGACCATTCCATGCTCCCAACTCTGTGGAAACAGTTTGGGGATGGCCCCTTCCTGCTCCAACATGACTGCGCACCAGTGCACAAAGCAAGGTCCATGAAGACATGGATGAGCCAGTTTGGTGTGGAAGAACCTGACTGGCCTGCAGAGTCCTGACCTCAACCTGATAGAACACCTTTGGGATGAATTAGAGCAGAGACTGAGAGCCAGACCTTCTGTCCAACATCAGTGTCTGACCTCACAAATGCGCTTCTGGAAGAATGGTCAAAAATTCCCATAAACACACTCCTAAACCTTTTGGAAAGCTTGTCCAGAAGAGCTGAAGCTGTTGTAGCTGCAAGGGGGTGGGGGGTGGGGGTGGGGTGGGGTGGGGGGGGGGGGGGTTAAGAATGGGATTAACTTAAGTTCATATGCGTGTGAAGGCAGGTGAGCCAATACTTTTGGCAATATAGTTTACAGAGGAAGCCTATTTAATCGTCATTAAGCATGCTCTTCCTGGCTTCCAACTGCTATTCCATGATTCACAGTAATTACAGAGCACAGACTGGCTTTCAAATGACAGAAACTCTTAAAATGACATGTACTATCCTCATGAGTTGTACTCAGCAAATGTCAGTTGATCTGAATGCATTCTTGGAAATAATTTGTCCTGACATCTACATGCATTAACTGCCAACTTGCTGATTAAAAACAGGGCAAAGAGGTATGGAACAGCACTTCATGGACATCTTGAAGATGTAGATGCCGCTAATAAGTTTTTAGGAGTCCGAGTATTTACAACAGTTTTTTTTTTAATACTTGCTTTAGCTGACCATTCCTAATTATGACGGTGAACCAACTGTAGCCTTAATGGAGATATAATATGCCCTTTTTAACATTGTAACACATTTTTCAGAGGTCGTATTGAGATGCATGAGATAGTATTATCAAATTTCATTTTAGTTTATTTATTCATTTATTTACTTGGCCACAAAAACACAAAAAAAGTTATTTTTTGTCGTGTAAATGCTTTACATAAAATAAAAGCATTGCAGCGGGGAGTGGAAGAAGCATTAGAAAGGCATAAAATAATTTACAAAGCAAGAAATAAAATAATTAAAATTAAATTAAAATTATTAAAAAAAAGCAACAGTCTCAGTAAGTTAAAAGATACTGTTTAGATTTCCTGCATAGACACAAAATAAATGTTTTTAACCTGGATTTAAAAATGTCTACATTTGGTGACAGTTTAATCTCCTCTGGCAGTTTGTTCCACTTGTTTGCAGCATAACAGCTAAATGCTGCTTCTCCAGGTTTAGTCTGGACTCTGGACTGGACCAGCTGACTTGAGTTCTTGGATCTAAGAGCTCTGCTGGGTTTATATTCTCTGAACATATCACAGATGTATTTTGGGCCTAAACCGTTCTGGGATTTGTAAACCATCAGTAGGCTTTTAAAATCTATTCTGTGACTGACTGGAAGCCAGTGTAAAGATTTTAAAACTGGTGTGACGTGTTCAGATCTCTTAGTCCTGGTTAAAACTCTAGCAGCAGCATTCTGGATGAGCTGCAGAAGTTAAATGCTCTTTTTGGGAAGTTCAGTTAAAAGACCATTACAGGAATGGAGTCTACTGGAGATGAATGCATGGATGAGTTTCTCCTGGTCTTTTTGGGAGAGAAAACCTTTAATTCTGTTGATGTTTCTGAGTTGGTAAAAAGCTGCCTTGATGAACGCTTTGATGTGGCTGCTGAAAGTCAGATCTGAGTCTATCAACACTCCAAGGTTACCAACTTGGTCAGTGATTGTAACGGCCCGAGTCTCAAGATATTTACTAATGCTGACCCTCTTCTCTTTGCTACCAAACAGAACGATCTCAGTTTTGTCTTCATTTAATTGTAGAAAATTCTCTCTCACCCAGGAGTTTATTTCCTCCAGACACGGACACAGTACATCTGCTGGGCTGCAGTCGTCTGGTGACAGAGACACATAAAGTTGTGTATCGTCTGCATAACTGTGATAATTGATGTTAAAGTTCTGTAATATCTGACCCAAAGGGAGCATATATAATTTAAACAGAAGAAGTCCAAGAATTGACCCCTGGGGGACTCCACAAGTCATGGCCACTCGCTCTGATTCATAGCTTCCAATTGTAACAAAATAACTCCGGCCTTCTTCTAAATAGGACCTGAACCAGTTAAGGACCGACAGAAAGTCCAACCCAGATTTCCAGCCTGTGCAACAGGATTCTGTGATCTACAGTATCAAATACAGCGCTGAGATCCAACAGAACCAGGACTGAAACATAACCAGAATCAGTATTCAACCTAATGTCGTTTAACACTTTGACCAGAGCTGTTTCAGTGCTGTGATGACATCAGAAGCCTGATTGAAAGTTATCGAGACTTCCACTTTCATTCAGAAAGTCATTGAGCTGGTTAAATACAACTTTCTCAATAATCTTGCATATAAAACAGAGGTTAGAGACAGGTCTGTAGTTGTTCATCACAGAGGCGTCTAAAGTTCTCTTCTTTAGGAGTGGCTTAATGGCAGCTGTCTTTAGAGTCTTGGGAAAAATGCCTGATGCCAGTGAGCTGTTAACTATTTGTAGGAGATCACTTTCTACTGAGGTAAAAACAGTTTTAAAAAGGCAGATGGTATTATGTCCAGAGTGCAAGTTGTTGATTTCAGATGCCGAACTGTTTCCTCCAGGATTTTTAAATCAACAATATTAAATTGGGACATAACATCAGAGTTAGTTCTAGATTTTAGACACAGATTAGTTTTCTTGTTGGTCTGTGTGGCGTGATTTTTTTTGCCTAAAAAAGTTGGCAAATTCGTTGCATTTCTCAGTGGAGAGGAGGTCTGGGTTTAACTGTTTAGGAAGATTTGTGAGTTTTTCAACCACAGCAATCAGAGTTGGAGAATTGTTGGTATTCTTATTAATCAGTTTAAATAAATTCAGCTCTCTGACCTTGCACAGTTCATTGTTAGAACTACGCAGGCTTTGTTTGTACAGCTCATCGTGAATCTGAAGCTTTGTTTTCCTCCACTTACGTTCAGCTTTCCTGCATTCTGTTTTCAGGTTTTTGACCGTTGTGGTGTTTCTCCATGGTGTTTTCTGTTTGCTTAAGGTGCTCTTGATTCTTATCGGTGCAACAGCTTCCATTACATTCAAAGTGTCAAGTTGAAATGATCCAGCAGTCCATCAACAGACTGTGCGCTCATTGTTGGTGACATAGTTATGGCCTCCCTGAACTGAGCACTTGTTCTCTCATTAATGTACCTCTTCTTAACTGAGAAGCTGCTTGTTTGAACATTCTGAGTGATCAATAAATCAAATCAAATACAGAAATGGTCAGACAAGGCCAAATCAATAAGCACAACAGAAGAAATATCAACACTTTTAGAAATGACCAGGTCCAGAGTGTGACCTCGAAGGTGGGTCGGTTCTGTTACATGTTGCCACAAACCAAACATGTCCAGCACAGATTCTGAGTTGTACGTGGTACCGTTAACAGATTAGATAGATTCACCCAGCAAGTTGACTGTTTTCGATTCCTTCTTTTACTAACTAATACAGGAATCCTACTGGGTCCTAGCTTGTTCTCTGAACAGCTGTCAGTAGTAGGACTACTATAGCAGGGACCCTGAACGCATCATGGCATGTTATCTTTTGAACTCTGCTGCTGCTCCTTGAACATCCTGCACATCCCCTCGTGCCCTGCTCTGCCAGGACAGGTAGTGTAAGAGGAGGAGGAGGGGGTGCCCTGCGTTCACTTTGCAGTGAACACCACTAGTGGTTAATCAATGAGGAGGATGGGTATAAAAGCAACCATCCTTCTACCGGTTCCTCCTCGGTGTTCCCGTCTTGCCTACGTCACTTCCTGATCAGCAGTTGTTTGGCCTGACATATATGGCTGCATGCGGCATCCCCCTCAGTAGCTTTGTTTGTCAGTACACTAAAAGCAATTGTGCTTGTGTGTGTGTGTGTGTGTCTGGCTCTTGTAACCCCCCCCGTACGTAGGCTGTGGTAAGTGTCCTCTCAGGCTATGCGGTGAGAGGCACCTGGCTGCAGACCTCCACTGTCAAGTGAGCCTACATACGAAAAGAATAAGGAGAGTGAGCTTATTCTGCAAGTAGCGGTGAGTTTCTGATTTTAATTATCCACAGAAAGTAAACATGTTGGTTTGGGTTGTCGTTTTGAAGCTAAGTTAGATGACTTTAATGTTTACTTTCACCAATAGAGGTTAGCATCAACACCTAAGGATTCTTAACTCTTTAGTGCATAACGTAAAGTAACTGTTCGCATTTGTTTGTGTGTAACATTATGAAACATTTTTTTCGTACATTAGGTGGGCATCGTCACAAAGTTACAAACAAAAAACATAACGTATTACACATAACGTATTAAAATACTTAAGTGTCTTGTTTTATCCACTTTCACTTAAATTAGTACTGATGAAGAAAATACATCCTGACATAGAAAACTTAAAGCCAAGTAATGTACGTCTGGGCCCAACCTGTGACCTCTGTGGGGCTGGTCCCTTGATCAAGGTAATACACATTAGGGTCAGTGTAGACTTGCTAATTGAGTAATCAAACAACATCAAGGAATCACCCCAACATGCTGCAGTCAGTTCCACTGCCCTCTGAGTCCCAAACACCTCTTTAAACCAGGCAGGGCTCAGCAGCATTTGGAGGTCCACATAAAAAATGCCATTACATTTGAAGGTAATGCCATTGCATTTTAGATTAAAGATACATACGTGCACACACACACACACACACAGATTTTTGTGTGTGTTCATGTGACTTGTTTGTCATTGTCTAACATAAACATTTTCTTGACTTGCTCTTAGATAAGATCTGCTGCTGAAACACTTGGCCAAACATATGCAGAGGAAGCACCCCCAAAACAATCAAAGGATGTAACCCAAACCAATCATTTAAAAAATGTCTGTGTGGAGGCCAAAAATGGCATTTCAGCATTGATGTGGACACTCCAGTGGAGGGCTTTTTCACAGTATCTTTTGGTCAGATACTGTTGGTGTGGCAGCAAGGCAAGGCAAGGCAAGTTTGAATTGTAGAGCGCAGGTCATACACAAGGCAATTCAAAGTGCTTATGGTACTAGACATCTTTCTGTCTTTTCCATAGGACTCGGTTGAAAATCGCATTCTTCAAATTGTAGACATGCTACAGAGTGGGTTGAGGCCCACAAACCGCTGTTCTCTGCCAAAGCAGACCTGTCTGACGTTCTGGGCATGGGGGAGGGGGAAACAGGCAGAGGCTGCTTTACAATATGGGAGATTGTGAAACGAAGAATGAAAGAGAAGCGATCCTGAAGCCATTCAAATGCACATTTCACAACCCTGACGACAGGCAGAGATTTTGTGACGAGATAATGGACAATAAATGATTTGACCTGTTGTGAATGTCGCATTGAGTAAGACTTTAAGCTTACAAAAGTATACTTTCAAGTATACAACAAGTATACTCATCTATATACCACTAGTGTACTATGTATATACTGCCAGTCCACATTTTAGTTTATTGAAGTATACTTTTATGAACTTACTATCTAAAACAATTACTAAATTACTAAAACAATACTATTTTGTTGCTATTTTACTAGTTGTTGCCTAAGGACCCCTACTGGCGGTAGTACCTTTCATGCAGAGTCACCCACATGAAAGGTGTCAATCTTACCACTATGCTATCCAGTCCCATATTTGTATACTTCTTAAAGTTTACTCATACTGTATGTATGCTAGACTGCAATGTATTTACAAAATTACAAGACAGAATGTTGAGAACAAGTTTGATATATTTATCTAACATTTTAAAGATACCATACAGTGTATTTATTAATACCTGCTTAAATCATTAAAGATGTGCATTTCAAAAACAAAGAGCCTCTATGAAATCTAGTCCTTCTTTGCTGAGTCAACGACTTGACCTTATTCTGTAAACTAAGTATTAGTACTTTGTGGCAGAAAGAAGTTTTAGTATTAAAGTATATGTCAGCAACAGTGGCTGAAGGTAGGACCCAGATGCAGTTCTTTTCTAAATCAAAAGGTTTATTTTAAAAAACCAACACAAAAACAGGGAGCAAGGCAAGAACAAAAAGCGCAGCTGAGCCAGATTCAAAATACTTAAACTGTGAATAAATAATAAACAAGACTATGAAAACAAAACAAGACTATGAACTATGAGGCAGGAAACCAGACGTAGCTTACGTGACAAAGACATGAAGGATTGTCAGGATTCTGCAATGAGTGAAAGGAAACCAGGAGACTAAATGCTGTGGAGGGAGTGATTAGTGAGTGACGTGCAGCTGATGACAATGAAACAGGTGACATGAGTGAGACTAACGTGACAGGGGAGAAAACACAAGCTGAAAACATGAAGATCAAAACATAAACTGTGACAGAAAAAACAAACTGTGACAGTATAAGTGTAAGTCTTAGTGTTAATAATAATAATAATAATAAAAGTAATCTAATGCACTTTTCATAAAGAAGATCTCAAAGTGCTACAAGTTAGGACAAGGTTAAAATCAGTTAGAAATCAAATGCAATCACATGTGAAGTGAAATCAAAATCAGTTAAATCAAATCAGCAATCATATGCCTTTCTGAATAAAAAGGCTTTTAGGCCTGTTTTAAAAGAGTCTTGGCTCTGAATAGCCCTCAGCTGGGTAGGGAGGCTGTTCCACAGGCGTGGTGCGGCCTAGCAGAAGGCTCTGTCTCCCATCGTGGAGAGCCTGGTACTGGGGACCTGGAGGAGCATGGTGTTTGTCGATCTGAGGGTGCGGATGATGGACTGTTGGTTGATGAGTTCTTGGAGGCTATATGGGCATCCAGCTAAAATGGCATTACAGCAATCAAGCCTGGATGCAATAAATGCATAGACCAATTTTTGTGTGTCACTTTGAGACTTGATGTTTCTGATTTTGGAGATATTACAGGGGTGAAAAAAAGGCTATTCTGTAGACATAAATAGAATAAAAGACAACTCTTGGTCTAAGCTGACTCCACAGTTCCTCACAGTGGAACCAAAGCAATTCCATACATAGTAACTAAATGACTGGATTATGACTAACTGACCAAGTCTTTATGTCTTCATTACAGGCTTGTAAATTCTGTTACTTATTAGTTTCCTCAGGTTTCATAGAGAAATAGAGCTGGGAATCATCAGCATAAAAATGGAAATGTACGGTATATCATGTTACCCAAGGGAAGCATGTATAGAGTGAACAGAGCTGTCCCAAGTCCAGAACTCTGTGAAACACAATGGCAAACTCTGTCAGGTGTGGAAGACACATCGTTAATGTGGACTACCTGGAATCTATCAGATAAACATGACTTAAACCAATCCAAAGCAGTAGCCTTGATTCAGATGACATGTTCAAGTATTTGTAATGAGATTGTTTGGTCAATATTTTTGAATGTGACACTGAGACCTAACAAGACAAATACAGGAACAAGACCATCATCTGAGGCAGTGAGAAGGTCATTAACTTTGATCAGTGCAGTTTCAGTACTGTGGTGAACTCTAAATCCAGACTGAAATTCTTCATAGAAGCCGTTGTTTTTTAAATGGTTAGCAAGTTATTTTAGGAAAGCTTTTTCAAAGAGATTTGAAACTAAAGGAAGGGTTGATATGGGTCTACAATTCGACAAGCAGTTTTAAAAGCCATTGGTACATAGCCAGTAAAAAGAGACAGCTTAATCTTGTCAGGTACAGATGTATACTGTATGTTAAGGGTAAAACATCTTCGAGGAGTTTATTTGGAAAAGGTTCTAAGAGACGTTTTGATGATTTAGAAGCCCTGACTGTTGACATTACCTGTAAGATTAATGGGAGACAAGCAGATTGAATTTGGAAGAAAAATATCTTATATGTAGAAGTCTGCATTTAATGGTCTTTGGTGTAAGCTGTGTGCGATAAAAAAAAATAAGATATGAAACATCTTCCACTTGATTTTTCTTTTGGAGATCAGGCAAAATTGTTTGTCTGTAATTTTAAGCTTTTTTCTTGAACAAAAGAAGTTACCATTAAATCACCAAAAACAGTGCGAATCAGAGCAGAGTAAAAAAGGATTCTCCTGTATTTATGACAAAACAAACCAACTCTGAGGTGGAGTGAGTGTGCTGGCTGCATGTCAGTGCTTAATTACTATTTTAAATATTTAGTTAATTTCTTTCCAGCAAATGGCCTTTAAGGTCAAGGTCACATTTATTCATAGTATCAACCAGAGTATACCAAAGTGCTTTAAACAAATATTAATAAAAGTACCATAGAAATAAAAGTACCATAAAATAACAACAGTAAAATAGATACAACAGAATGCAAAACCATCACACAAAACACAATACAAGAATCACCAGGAAAGATCAAGTCTGGCTTACAGCAGGACCAAAAGGACCAAAGGACAAGCAGAAAAAAATGGGTTTTTAAGGACGACTTGAATGATACGGCATGTCTGATATGAAGTGGCAAGCTATTCCATAGCTTTGGAGCAGCCACTGAGAATGCTCGGTCGCCTTTTGTTTTAAGCCTGGATCTTTGGACCTCAAGCAGCAGCTCATTTGATGATTAGGAGGGCTTTGACTGGATTATGAACTTGAAGTAGTTCTGCAAGATACTGAGGGGCCACACCACTTAAAATCTCAAAAACAAACAATAAAACCTTAAAATGTATTCTAAAATGGACGGGAAGCCAGTGCGAGGAGACCAGAACAGGAGTGATGTGGTCTTGCTTCTTAGTGCCAATAAGAAGGCGAGTGGTAGTGTTCTACAGGTGACGGAGGGAGCACTGATCAAGACCAATTTAAAAAGAGTCGCAAGTGCGTCGATGATGTCATCCTACTAGACGAGTGTGTAGAAAACCCCAGATAAGCCCCCCAATAGCTGCCAATAACAACAACAACACAGCAGCTATGACCTAACAGTGCAATAGTACGCGTTCATTCATTCATTCTTCTTAAAGTATTGGTGAAATAACGACAGATAATACCTTATTTAGAGGCTGTATTGTCTATGCCATGTTTACTCCCGTTATATGGATATACGCAGATCTCAAGTGATCTAAATATCATCCGAAGGACGTCGACTTTCACCAAACTGTTATTGATGTACCATGGAGAGGGAGAAATCCGCACCCTCCCCATAATGCTCAGAGTCACCACGGCACAGTTATCACAGACACAGGTACACCAGTAAATTGATATCAAAACAGTAAAAAAATAATAATACTGGATTTAACAGATCAACCATATTTTTGTGAAATGATAATAAAAAAATACATCTAAAGCAAAAACATGTATTATATGTAATATCATTTTAAATAATAATTCTTGTGATCATTCTCACAATAACGGTGCACACCTGCATAATGATAATTAATACATACACACACACATATATATATATATATATATATATATATATATATATATATATAAAATGTGTGTAAAGAACTGAAGTTGACAGAAAGTTGCAGCAGCTAAGATCCTTTGTTATTTTTGTAATTTATAATGTGCTTTTTTTTTTTAAACTCTGATTTTGTAAAGAGATCTTTCTATTCTGATTTGAAGATGTGCTATTTGAGTGGATTCTCCTCATATTCTTGTCACTTTTCAACATCTGTTATGATGAATTGCCATGCCAATGCAAGATTCATTAACAAATTGGAGTAACTCATTGAGCTTTTCAATGTCAACTAAAGCCAAAAAAACTCTGCAAATCCCTGATTAAATTTAATCAAATAAAAAAATACTTTATTCATCCCAAAAGGAAATTACAGAAATTTGAAGCTTTCAGGAGGATAGCAATGGGAAAGGTTAGATTGCTAGCAAATAAAATGGACAAGATTGGAGTGCCCAGGAGGACACAAAGAATATTGAGAATGTAGTATTATAGGGGTGGGCAATATGACGATATTAAACCGTGAACAATTGCAATGTGAAGACGATCCTTAACGATCTGTCAAACTGCAGAGATCGTGGGATCGTCTCAGGCACATTCTATAAATTGCAGTTCTATGCTGATGCGCCGACGCACCAGACGTATTACGTCGTCAACCTGACCGACCAATCACAGCGAATTATGGGCAGTAACGCGCTTTCTTACCCACCTCCTTGTTTGTGTGTGTAGCTGCATGGAGAGCCGTGGCTGAAAGCCAAAGGGAGGAGTTGCTCGCTAAAAAAAATTCCACCTCCATTATATGGAATTGGTTTGGATTTTCCACAACTGATCAAGCGCAAGCAAATGTAATTTGCAAAGTTTGCACAGAAACGGTTCACATGTTGGGTGGCAACACGACGAACCTGTTCAATCACTTGAAGAGGAAGCATCCCAAACAGTATGCTGAGAGCCAAACAGCGAGGGGCCCGGCGGCACCGGCACCGCAGGGGAGGCAGCGGCTAGCTAAGACCAAAACAGACAACATTAACACAGGCATTTGACAAAGGCACTCAGAAGGTAACAGAGGCAGTTACCTTTTATCTTGCAAAAGATATGGTAGCGTTCAAGATGGTAGAAAAGGAGGGGTTTGAACGTCTGCTTCAAGTAGTTGACCCGCGGTACGAGCTGGCCAGCCGAAAATACTTCTGCAACACTGTCTGTTTTTCACTTTTCAATTTAAGATTGTGGTAAAATCAAAATCGTGATCTTATTTTAAAAAAATCGTGATATGATATTTTTGCCATATCGCCCACCCCTATAGTATTATGTGTTTCCCTGAAACATGGCTGCAGGAGCATATGCCACACTCCAATGTCTCTCTGGCCAGACAGTATGAGCCGACAGAGATATTAGGAGAAGTGACAAAACAAAAGATGGAGGTATCACAGAGCTTGTTAACCATAGATAGTGTAATCCTGGACATGTCACTGTGAAGGAGAGGATCTGTACTCACATTGAACTGCCAGAGGATCAGACTTATGGAAGCCTGGATAGTGCCATCGAGCTCAACACCTTTTTCAGTAGGTTGATTTCACATTAACACTCAGCATCCTCTCCTGTCTCCTGCCACGCAGACTTCACCCAAATCCTCCCTGTCACACCTCCATAATGTCCCCCTCCACTGCAGTCATGGATCTTAACACCAACATCTGCCTCCACTTCTTCTGCCTCACCCTCCAGCCTCCAGCAGTTAGTAGCTGGAGAGACTAAAACAGATCAAGGCTGCAGGACCAGATGGTGTCAGTCCCAGAGTCCTGAAGGCCTGTGCAGCACATCTATGTGGGATTCTACAGCAAACTCTTTTCTTAGCCCGAGTCAAGGTGTTGTGGAAGACATCCTTCCTTTTTTCAGTACCTAAAAAAATCATGCATGTGCCCTCAGTAACTACAGATCAGTCACCCTAACATCCCACATCATGAAAGTATTGGGGGAAACTGTTTGCTCACCTAAGTAAGTAACCAGGTGAACATCTTTCAGGACTCACCAATTTTTTCTTATCGTCCCAGAGTTGGTGCTGAAAATGCCATAATTTACCTGCCTCAGTGAGCCCTTTCTCATCTGGACAAAGCAGGTAGAACTATGAGGATTGTGATTTTTTATTTCTCCAATGCTTAAGACAATTCAGCCTTTACTGCCATGTTGGAAGCTGCAGAGAATATAAATGGATGCCTCCCCAACTGTCTGGTTTATTCACGACCTCAGACCACAGCTTGTGAGACTGAAGGGTTGTGTGTCTGAGAAGGTGGTCAGCACCACAGGGGACTGTACTCTCACAGTTTCTCTTCACTCTGTACACTGGGTATTGTGTCATCTCCAGAAATACTTAGATGACTCTGTAGTTACTGGGTGAATCAGTGATGGACAAAAGGCTGGGTAGTGGCATGGTATGGGAAGAATTGTCTAATCTTGAACACAAAAAAAAAACAAAAGAGATGACTGGATTTTATGAGGGCCAGGAATAAGCCAAAACCTTTTTCCATTTGTAGGTGAAGAAGTGGAGGTGGTGGAGGACTGCTGATACCTGGGAGTTTACCAAGACAGTAGCCTGGACTTTAAATTCAACACTGAGGTAACTACACGAAAGGACATAACAGACTGCTTCTTGAGGAAGCCTTGGACCTTCAATGTCTGCACAAAAATATTGCATATTTTTCCTGTAAGTCATGGGGAGTGCAGTCTGCTTTGCAGCCATCTGTTGGAGAAGCAGCATCAGAGCCAGAGACTCAAAGAAACTGAACTAACTGATAAAGAAGGCTGGCTCAGTGCTGCAGACTGCTCTAATGCCCCTGGAACTGACTGTGCAGAGAAGAATGCTGCAGAAATGAATGGATATGAAGAACAACACTGACCATCCTTTAGATAACTGTGTTTAACAAAGTTCTACAACAAAGTGTGATTAGTATGAGGCTTATTTCTCTCTGCTGTAACACAGAGAAATATAGGAGTTAATTCCTGTAAGAAGCAATAACAATACATAATAAAAGTTTATAATGATTGTTTGAAATAAAAAAAGAATACTACAACAATAAAAAGTTTTTAATTTAAATTAATTTCATTTCATGAATACTGTTACATGCGTGCCATCAGATCGGATTAATGGCTAAATTACAATAAGATTGAGTTATTCAGTTTATGTAGACACCTTAATCTGACAAGAAATCAGATCGGATCGGGTTACTCGTGATTGAATTAAAACCCCGAGATAACTTGATCCAAATGCCCACTGAATGTGCATGTAGACAGCAGTGGATTGGATTAAGCGTTCTGCGCATGCTCTTTTTTTCCTGGGATCGTCACCCAGAAGTCGAAGGTGACGATATTACTGTTGTTGTTGTTGCTGCAGTTGGAAAGTAAGAAACAACACGATGAAGAACACAAGAAGCAGCACACACTTTTGGACAGATGAGCAGATTCAGTTCATGCTAAACCAGCTCAAGGAGTTAAACATTTTAAAGTTCTTGGATGGGAGGAAAACTAGAAATGGAGATCTATTTAAAAGAGTAGCACGGAAGATGGGGAAGTCGGTTTTCCGAGGACCCCGGAGCAGGTCTGAATCCGGTGGAAAAATGTAAAGAAGCCGTACTTGTCTGCCAAACGAGACATTGGCACAAGTGGTCGTACGTCGTGGCCATTCTTCGACCTCTTAGATCAATTCCTTGGGAACCGACCACTGTCCCAAGCCGAACACTACGGCAAAGATTTGGGAATCGCACGACATGCCACGGGTAAGTTGCTATAACATCACCCTGAAGATGCCACATGCTAGTTGGCCCATTGTGTTTGAGAGGGGGAGCTCAAACGTATTATCAGTGCTAAATATGTGTTGAAACATGTGTAGTAGACCTTCCCTGCAAGCAAAAAATGTAAAGTATACTTTGATCGTAACCCTGCTGTGCTCTCTTATAGAGACTACAATGGAGACTAAGGAACCTGGAATAGACAATAGAGACAACGCTCCTTGAAGTCCCACCTGGATCCTACACACCAACAAGGTCAACTCCAGCTAGCGCTCCCCAACCTACATCAAACACTCCACTGCCTGCAGTCACCTTTGATAGACCTGGTAAGTTCTGCAATATGCTGGCTGCATCAACATTCAGAATCTGAATATGACGCATCCACTCATTCTGTGTAGCCTAACAAACAGCTGATTTCAAGATAATTACATGATACTATCACATGCCTGATCAGTAGGGATACATAACTGACTTTATACCTGTTATTTCTTAAGGGACAAGGGCTCAGCATTCAGCAACAAGGAGATGCCAGAGGGATGTCGATGTCCTTGTCCAGGAGATTCGGCACATGAATCAAAGATGGGAAGGGCATGTGGAAAGGAGTGAGGTGCGGGAGGACTGATTAATAGCAAACATCCTCCAGAGCAATGCATCAATGGTTGACACACTGATGGAGGGTATGCGGAATTTCCGCTTGAACACATATTCCTGTCCCCCAAACCGTTCCCAGACCACACCATCACCCTCCTATCCCCCAGAGCGTTCACAAGGGCCACCTGCACCCACCTATCCACTGCACAATCCATATAATGTTTATGGGTTCTCAGGACCATCCACTTCTCACTACAACCAGCTGTAGGCTGATTTTGCACCTTGGACTCAAACTGCACAAACTTTCAATATTGACAGTTGATTTTGTCTTTCCAAATTATTGTTTGCACTGCAATAGATTTTATATTATCCATATTTAATGCTGGACTCTCAACCATCCTTGCACTACTTGCCTATTTGCACTACTTCCATAAAGCACTTTCATACTACACAAGTCTACCTCAATGTTGAGCCAATGTTGCAAATATTTTTTAAAGTGTGTTTAATTTTTTTACAAGATTTTACCTTTTATACTTGTGTGCCTTCATACTTTTGTACTTTGTTTTACAGTTCTTATAAATAAAACACTTAACTACAACTTTTGTTTCCACAACTACAAGTGTTTGTTTATTTGTGGAAAGAAACAAGCATAAACTGTACAGTAATTGTATAAACAATTATTTCCTAAATACCCATCTAAACGAATGGAGCATGATATTGACGGGCTCGCAACACTGTTGCGGGCTCTGCACTGTACACTGCAGACGCTGCACCGACCCGTCGTTGTGAAGAAGGAGCTGAGCCAGAAGGCGAAGCTCTCTGTTTACTGGTCAATCTACATTCCCATCCTCACCTATGGTCACGAGTTGTGGGTAGTGACCGAAAGAACAAGATCGCGAATACAAGCAGCCAAAATGGGTTTCCTCCGCAGGGTGTCTGGGCCTCCCTTAGAGATAGGGTGAGAAGCTCAGTCATCCGGGAGGGGCTCGGAGTAGAACCGCTGTTCCTCTGCATTGAGAGGAGTCAGATGAGGTGGCTCGGGCATTTGGTTAGGATGCCCCCTAGACGCCTCCCTGGCTCGGCTGGCCTGGGAACGCCTCGGGGTCCCCCCGGAAGAGTTGGAGGAAGTGGCCGGGGACAGGGACGTCTGGGTTTCTCTGTTAAAGCTGCTGCCCCCATGACCCGACCCCCGGATAAGTGGTAGATGATGGATGGATGGATCTAAAGGTATGATTGGCGCAGGGGGAAGTTCGCTCTCAGGTAATCTGTAAGTGCAACTCTGATCCTCTGTCCATTTGTGTTGTTGTCCGCGTGGTTGTTAGCATGGCTGTGGCATGTCTGAATCAAGTATAGCCGCATCAACTAACCAGGTGGGATACAGCCTCCTTCTTGTTCTCGAAGAAATTGTGCAATGCACAGCAGGTACTGTCACTGCACTTCATCAAAACTCTCGAACGTGACTTCAGTCTCCCAAACGCAGTCTCTACTGTGGTCCTTGCAGAGCTTAAATAGATGTTGAATGACTCCTGCTCAGGGTTGATGTTTGGGGAATGGGTGCAGCCTTTCATGAGCCAGTCCATCAGAGGATACGCTTGATCTCCCAACAAAAAGTGGCTGATTGAGACACAATTGATCTCTCTTGGTTCCTGAATGCAAAAACACAAAATGTTTACCAGAGTTGGTCAGTAGTTTCACTTTTTGTAGCTAAGCCAGTAACATGCTACAATTTTCAGTAGCTTGGTGGTAGCTGCACCATTTCGAGCATCAATAACTTTTCAGTAGCTTAACTCCATTATTGATCAAGTAGCTTGGCCACAGAGGCAACACTTTTCATGCAGTGTTTTGAACAGTAAGGTTTCACACACAAGGGTTATGTGTGTGGAAGACATGGTGACTGGGATTATAATGAATACTATTTTATGCATGCATTAATATATCTTGAGAGTACAGTAGGACTTACTTTTGGTAGCAGGTGTGCCTCGCTAAACAACGTAGACTGCCTCAACACGTTAGCGTTGTGAGCAGACCCAGGCAGCTTGCAGTTGATGTTCCAGAATCTATCAGGGATCATATCAGCAGTTAGTAAGCGTTCACGATGCACAGACAACTAAATAAAGGTGTTTGGCCCCAACTTACCAATCCATGTCATCCACCATGGCTTGGAGGACGTACGAGGGCCATCCTTTGCAGTTTACAAAGTCATTGTAGCCATCACTTGGTGGTAAAACTGGAATATGGGTTCCATCAATGCACCCGATGATTTGTGGAATGTTGAACTTCTGTTTGAATTTGCTGGCTACGCTGATGGCTTTGTCTGTCGAGGGCAACTTGATGAAGTTGTGTATGGCCGATGTAACCATTCCTGTGCAGAACTGGTACACCATCTTCATTACCATTGATTTGTGGACGCCGAACTGGTTGGCCACAACTCTGTATTCAGCACAACTGGCCAATTTGTACAGAACAAGGGCGACCCTCATTTCGAGCGGTATCAGTCCACGAACAGTCACCACCTCAGGCTTCAGGACTCCTACCATTATCCCCCACAATTTGTTGAAGGACCTGCGAGTCATGCGACAGTTCTTTTTTCAGTCCTCATCGTCATATTCAGTCAAAACCACTCTCTCCCACCAGTCTTTGCTACTGATCTTCATCCAGACTTTTCATCGAGACCTTTGCGGCAGAGTGGCAAAGTTCAATAACAACCTGTTGGTCCATATTAAACTCTCTTGTATTGATCAGCGGCGGGGTCTTTCCTCCATAATCATCGCAATCAAGAGCGCCGTTGTGCATTGCATTTGTTCAATGACCATGCTTGCCAAAAAACTAAATGTAAAGGGACGCAGCCTCATCTTGCACTTCGTTTGCCATCTTTTCTCAAATGCCTGAGTTTGTTGTTGGTAGTGAATAGGTCAACCAGATGTGGCTCTATTAGCAATAGTTGAAATGGGTACAGTGCTACCTATCGTACCGGGGTATGACATGCTTTGTGCCAGTGATTCGATTCATGCACTGCCATATATCCAAGGATAATTACCCTTGCTCAGATAAGGAGCATAACCCAACTATAGCTACAATCCAGTTAATCTCATCACGTAGACCTACTGAGTGTGTTGGAGAGGAGACTCTAAATAACTGATCAATCAGAAATTCAAAAGAAGCAGCAAATCAGTGGACTTGGAAAAGTCTTACAACTGTGTCCCTCAAGGGGTTCTGTTGGGGGTGCTGAAGGAATTATCCCTTGTTTTCAGCACTCCACATTCCATTAAACACTCTCAATAATGTCACAATTAACAATGAACAAGTCCTGTCACAATTCACAATAAATCATAAAATGGTAATGACTTCAGATACATTCAGAGGGGAGGAAGTGAGCGACCAGCTTTAAATCTACATGGAATGTCTCAAAGCCACACTCGTTGGCTCTGTTGGGGGTGTGTGCCTGTGAATACACACAAGTGCACACACACAGTAACAAACAAATAAACACTCAGGCATTCAGACAGATACTGGGATATGATGATTCATCCCATTCATATTCACGTTGCTTGGCCTGGGAGGAAACTGGGCATCCTTTATCACAGGCAAGAAGAACATGGCACGCAGTTCATGTCAGGTCTGCTCACGTTTTTCTCATGAACTGACCAAATAAGGTGGAACAGAACATTGTGAGGGTGTATGTGAGTATGTTTACTCATAAATATTCTCTGAAAAGAAAAGAAAGAAAATTTGGGATTGATGAGGGAAATGGTGAGAGGGTTGCACAGCTCTTGTGTCAGTCAGGCATTCACTATTTGTTTTCACCATTCTGGTAAAAACTACCTTCCTTTGCATTCATCTTTTTGCATCACATATCTTTTCCATTGAAACTAACAACCTTGATTCACAGTATTACACAGTCACGTTGATGGATAGCCCCTACTACCTTTGAGCCATTTGTCACTTTGATGAATGGACAAGAGACAACTGGCATCCATAACAGCAAAAAGTTTTGTCCTGTTGCTTAGGGTTAAGTTGTGATGGTCCTTTGTGACAGGACACCTTGGCCAACAACCTACCCAAAGAAGCCAAAACTTAAAACCCTTAATCAGGCTTATAAGCAAAAAGCCCAAAGCTTACCTGAGACCAGGGTCCACCGTGAGGAGAAAAATCTCTTTCTACTCATGGCAGGTTAAAAACTGCCAAGTGCAAACAATGCTCTAAAAATGTGATGATGCTCCAAAACTCAAATATGAACTTTGAGAAACTTGATATCCTTTCTTCATGCATTTTTGCATGCAATCAAATTAGGCCATGTTGAGTGTGTTAATGTGTGAGTCAAACAGAATGTTCTGATAGCTGAAAGTTCATGCATCATGTCCAAACCTCTCAGATCATCAGATATTCATGAGCTCATGACTATTGAATCAGTAAGACTATCTATTCATTCTCACTGAGAAAAATGATCTTGCACTGTAACATTTACACTGGGAACTCAATGCAATAAACACGAGTGAAGCATCACTAATCTGTTTGAGAACAGAGTGGAAACAGAAACAGAAAATGGAAACAGAAAAGAAAGAAAACAGCACAAACAATGTGTGTGATAAAACTCATCTGTATGCCTTTCCACCATGTATGACATGACTTAACTGATCTATTTGATTTATATGATTAACAGTTATATCTGGACATTTAGAATATTTGACCAAGGAATATTTAATGACACAAAAACCATGTCCTGCTCAGTTTCACAGTTTTCTGTGTGTTTTCTATCACGGAATGCTCTTCATAATCCCAACTATTGCCCCTTTGTATACCCTTTACACAGAATTTGTCAACGTTTGCCAACATGGAAGATTTCAGTCCCTTAATTGCTTCTGAAGAAGAGGAAGAGGATCAGGAATATCCTACATCATGAGTTCCAGCAAAGGAATGGACTAAAGAGAAGACAATGTAACTGCATTTCCGCAGGGATGTGATATGGGTTCGCCATGGAGAAATTACTACTGTTCCAAAGATGAACAACAAAAAAGAACCTGCATTTTAATTTGTGCTTTAGAGTAAAACCTCAGTAGACACAATATGTCATTTGTCTGATTTACCAATGTGTTTTAACAATGATCTCAGACACTCTGAAGCTTGCTCACTGACCACAGCTTGCAATGTCTGTCTGATGTTAGTTGAATCGAGCATGAATGGCCAGGTTTGTATGTTATGTTCATAATTATAGTGGAGCTTTGTCATGAGATGACTGGGGGATATGACAGAGGTAAGATGTTGGAGCAGTCTGAAGTATTAAACAGAAATATTATGATATCTGAAATATTAAGTATCACCCTGAATGAACCAAGACACTCAACTGTACTACATGCCAGCCAGGGTTGTTTTTAAGATCAGCATTTAAGGCATGCACAGAAAGTACCTGAGTTGGGAGATGAATTCTGCAAAGAGCTGGACAACAATACAAATCTGTAAAAACCTAGAACTGTAAAAATTCCTTTATGCATTTACCAGCCCCTAGGTTTTCTCCAGCAGGTGTCCAAAGAAGAGGAATGACTGTTTGTCAGACTCTAAATGTGTCTGTGTCTGTCATGAATTATTTTCAATATATTTGATTATTTAAAATTTTCACTTGTACAAAAATTTCATAAAAGTTTCATATTCTGTATTTTCAGATTCAGATTCAGATTCTTTACTTTTAGTTCAAAATCTTATTGTGGGTTGTTCCGATCCTTTTTTGTACACTCAGATTCTGTTTTTCACTGTGGAACTGTTCTGGTGTGAGGCGCAGGCCTTCAGATGGCAGGGGTATGGAGTCATGAGTGACAGATCGCCTCTGTCATGTTGCCTTCAGGAAACATAGGAACAGCAACTTATTTGACACCTCTTATACGCAGAATTTGTGTGACCAAGGTTGGGTTATTTACGCTGTTTGGGTGTAAACACAACACAAAATCACAGTGTAGAAGTGATAAATGTTGTCTAATTAGTCAGTATTCCCAGCCACGCTTCAGAGGTGGACATTTGCCACACTCACAAAGTATCGCACACAGTCGGTCACTTCAACATGGCGTCTTCCCGGTCATCCTGCCGGTGTTTACCTGTAGGGGCCTCTCAGTATGCATTATCTGGATTATCTGGATACTTGTTTGCTTGTGTACTCGTGAACTGGCTGCAGATGTAGTCAAAGTATTATTAGAATCAAAAGTTCACATAAAAAAAGAACACTAAACCCAAACATCTGGATGTGCAGCCTATTTGCTCTGCTTATATGGCGGAGGCTCAACAGCTGTGGCGTCTGCTGACCACCTGGTCAGCTCGGGTCTACCCCGGTCACCACAGCCTCGTCTTGGCTAGTGGTTCTATCATTTGCTGCTGCCTGTTTTAATGCGTTTGTAGTGGCTAAACATGAAATATAAGGCATTTCTTTTCATTTCAAATATATATATTTTTTAATTAAAAAACATCATGGCCCTGAAATTGTTCTGTAACTTTGGTTTCTCTTTTTGAATGTGACGTTGCAAAAGCTCACACTATAAAAATTAAAACTTAAAATTGTTGGTCGTGAGCTCATTATGATTTCTGTGTAAGATTAAGAAATATTAACTATCCATGTTAACTTTGCAATGTAATTTAATCCAACCAACAATGTTGAGTTTTGGGTCAAGAGTTGGGCTCACTGTAGTGTCTTTGGCTACGTTCACACTGCAGGTCTTAATGCACAATTCCGATTTACTGCTCAAATCCGATTTTTAGTTTGGCTGTTCACATTACGTCTTTAAATGTAGCCTGTCTATGGATTGCTGAGTGAACAGCTCTCGTTCCTGAAGTGACCCGCATGCGCAGCTAATCATTGATTACATCACGCCCATAGACCACAATGGTGTTTACTGAAGCAACCATGGCAACGGCAACTGGTACTGTAGGACTGTATGGCTTAATGCTAAAAATCAGACATTATTATTCCACTTGTCACAAAAAAGGTACAATTACTATTTATGTGAGATGTTGGCTCTTGGGTGCCCTCTCTCAGCACTGGTAAGTAAATGCCACTGTCGTGGCAGATATTTGCCAGTGATGAGATAGACATGCCCGAGGTAGGTGGGTTGGTGCAGCACTCGGTACTATATTGTATCATAAGTTGTTGTTATGGTTGCCTTTTTGTGAACATGGGAGTAAGGTATATTTTGTAACTACTACTGAGATGTGCTATGAGTAATTCAATGGTATTTGTATGTTCTAAGTGTTGGTAAAAAGCACTTGCGCCAATGTAAGTTAGCTAATAGTGGAAAGGATTCCATTAATCTTCTCTCTGATAGAAACAATTTTATTGATAAAGAATCTCATGAAATCATCACTGCTGAGAGTTAAAGGAATACATGGCTCAACAGAGCTCGGACTCTTTGTCAGCCTGGCTACAGTGCTGAAAAGAAACCTGGGATTATTCTTATTCTCTACTATCAATAATGAATAATAAGCAGTTCTAGCTTTAGGAGTCAAGCTCGTGAGCTCTAGGAGTTCCTCAGGGTTCCATGCTTGGACCAATTCTTTTTACTTTATACATGTTTCCATTAGGTAACATTATTAGACAGCATGGCATAAATTTCCATTTCTATGCTGATGATACTCAGCTGTACTTATCTATGAAACCAGATGAAACCTACAGGTTGGTCAGACTACAAGCCTGTCTTAAAGACATAAAGACCTGAATGACTCAGAACTGTCTGCTTTTAAATTCAGACAAAACTGAAGTTGTTCTCTTTGGACCCGAGCGCTTCAAGGAGAAATTGTTTAGTTATATAGTTACTCTAGATGGTATTTCCTTGGCTTCTAGTTCTACAGTGAGGAACCTTGGAGTTATTTTTGACCAGAATTTATCATTTGACGCACATATAAAACTGGTTTCTAGGACTGCCTTCTTTCACCTTCGTAATATTGCTAAAATCAGGAACATCCTGTCTCAGGGTGATGCAGAGAAACTAGTTCATGCATTTGTTACTTCAGGATTGGACTACTGTAATTCCTTATTATTGGGCTGTCCCACATATTCTCTGAAAAGCCTCCAGCTGATCCAAAATGCTGCAGCCAGAGTTCTGATGAGAACTAACAGGAGAGATCATGTTTCTCCAGTTTTAGCTTCTCTTCATTGGCTCCCTGTTAAATTCAGAATAGAATTTAAGATTCTTCTCCTCACATATAAAGCTCTTAATGACTGAGCTCCATCATATCTTAAAGATCTCATTGTAAGATATTTTCCTGACAGAGCACTTCGCTCCCAAACTGCAGGTTTACTTGTTGTTCCCAGAGTTTCTAAAAGTAGAATGGGAGGTAGAGCCTTCAGTTATCAGGCCCCTCTCTTGTGGAATAAGCTGCCAGCTAATGTCCCGGAAGCAGACACCCTTTCCACTTTTAAGATTAGGCTTAAAACTTTCCTTTTTGATAAAGCTTATAGTTAGGGATGGCTCAGGTAATCCTGAAACATCCCATAGTTAAGCTGCTATAGGCTTAGACTGCTGGGGGACCTCATCTGTCACACCTTTCCTCACTTTGCTCTCTTTTTCCCCCTGTTTAATTGCTCAAATGATTTTATGTACATGTGACATTATTGTGGTTATTAACTTGTGTTTCCCTGTTCTAACAGGTATCCTCTGAATGGTGTTATGGTGTTTTTCCCTCTTTTCTGTCTTCTCAAACCCCAGCTGGTCAGCTGTTAAAAGGGAGTCGTTCCTTTCCACAGTCGCCTCAGGCACGCTCAGGACGGGAGATTGGACTGAAGACAAGTTTCGGTGCAATCTGTCGGTTTCCTTAGCTAGGATATTATTTTTTAATTGGCTCTCAATGAATGAATTGGATTATTTTGAAATTAATTAATTGGATTTCATTGGATTATGATAATTTGGCACTATATTCATAAAAAAAACCCTAGCAATAACACTTGGAAGTTATTATTGTTATGGAGCTACTTGTTCTGCGCTTGGGTTTGCTGCATCAAGATTCTCTGCTGCTGAAGTAGCTGTGGCACATGTCGCTTGTTCTATGGCTGTCTGGCATTCAGAATTGTTAAATGGAACTGTTTCCAATTATTACTTTTAATAAAGTATGAAGTGAACTTTAAACTTGTTTTGTATTCTGTGAAATGCAATTTTAAATGTTATTAACCTTTATTTGAAATATTAACTTAACAACACTAACTTACTTTTTTGAATAAGGAAAAAGTCTTAATTGGCATGTCTCTAACTTTTAAGTTTTACTAATGGAGAAAAGTAAATTATCTGAACAAAAGATTTTTAGTTGGCCAAACTGTTTGACAACATAGACTGATTAGTTGGCACAACTCTAACTTTCAAGTTTGTCTAAAAAAGAAAATGTAATGCTACAAACAAAATAATGAGTTATGAGTAGTGGTATGATTGCCACCTTTCATGTGGGTGACCTAAGTTCAAATCACCTGCATGAAAGGTACTACTTCCAGTAGGGATCCTTAGGCAAGACCCCCTTACCCTATCTGCCTACCTATAAGTTGCTTTGGATAAAAGTGTCTGCCAAATACATAAACCTAGCATTTTTGAATGTACATAGCCCTTTATTTTTTACGGTGCAGGACGAAGAGCAGTCACCCACCAATCGGAAGGTTGGTGGTTCGAATCCGGCTTCTCCGGGCCACATGTCCAAGCGTCCTTGGGCAAGACGCTGAACCCCACGTTGCCTGTATGAATGTGTGTGAATGAGTAGAAAGCACGTAGTTGTAGACTAAGACGTGCTGTGTGAGCGTTGAAGCGCTTTGAGTAGTCTAGAAAAGTGCTATGCAATTACAGTCCATTTAGCATTTACAAGAGCAAGACTTCACAATGCTGACTGTAACCACACACACACACGTTGGAAAACACAAGTAAGGTAAGTTATTAAAAAAAAAACTAAATAAAGAGGAAGAACAAAGTCCAACCATAGACGCATGTCCAGACAGCAATGCATTTCCAGATTCAAACTATTGACAAAAGTTGGAATGAATCAGACAGCAAGAGCAGAGTATCTGGATCATTTCTCTCCCTTTATCATCTCATCTACATGATGAGATTAACTGGATTATAGCTACAGTTGGGTTCTGCTCCTTATCTGAGGGTAATTATCCTTGGATATATGGTGGTGAATGAATGGAATCACTGGCACAAAGCATGTCATACCCCGGTACCATAGGTGGCGCTGTCCCCATTTCAGCTATCGCTAATAGAGCCACTCATTAATGCTGCTGAGTAACAAAAGGATGAAGGGTCACACAGAGACAGGTCTGTCATCTATATAAAGGAACAAAGTCAGTCAAGCTGACAGAGACTCAGAAGTAGAGAGACAAACAGAGTAGAGGAGCAAACTGCATGAAATAATTCACATAGTAGGGCTGGTGCTCACTAAATAATGTCATTACTACAGAGGCACGTAGTCCAACAGAACTTCTATCTGCTGTATCATTAGATACAGACAGTGAATTCCAGGCAGGCTGCTAGTACCTACAAGAACACTGCTAGAAATGAGATTTGTAAGCAACCACATATACTCAGTGCTGCTATATTTCATCATGTTGGGATACCCATACCTCAGAATTGTTTTTGACACTCTCCACTCACTCTTGTCACTCACTTTGCTCCAGACTTTTGTTTAAATATTTGAGAGCCTGCATACAACAGACAACAATAATCTCTGACACTGCTGTACCCACTCAGAATTAATTCATCTTGGAACATAGCAATATCACAACAACAAAGTGTGACAGGAAAAAGCAGTTTAAATTCAAATTCGTCTTTTCAAAACGTTGTCTGTCTGGCTTGTCTCTGTGTGGCCCTGTGATGGACTGACGACCTGTCCAGCGTGACCCCTGTCTCTTGCCCAATGACAACTGGGATAGGCTGCAGCCCTCTCAACATTGGATTAAGCAGGTATAGAAAACGGATGGATGGATGGAGGTTGGTGTCCTGGATGGAGGTGAAGCCATGGTTCCTGCCTTGCTGACTGTATTTCAGAGACAGCAATGACAAGCATTGATAGACTTTCATGTCTTCTTTTCATGTTTCTGGACACCCAGCAATTAATATCTTCAACATAGCTTATCAGTGAACAGAAGTCAGTTCACTGACAGATCATGATAAGTACGAGTAAGTAAGAGTGTCATCCGCACATGATTGGCAAGACATATTTAGGTTATTCAACACCGAGGGAGAGCATGTAAAGGTAAAAGAGACAGCTTTTTTATGTTGAAACATGAAAACCCCTATCTCCAAGGTATAATAAAAACCAGCTGACAACCTAACCTATAGCATCAATTGAGTCATAGAGCCTTTGAAGTAAACTTCCTAAATGAACAACGGAACCATGAGATCTAGAAAGTTTTCTGTGAGTCACTGTTGATCTTCAGATCACTGATTGCTTTGAGTAGAGCTATTTGAAACTTGCAACTCAACTGTCAGATTCCCTGGGCAGAGTTTCCTTCCTGACCTACAGTGTAGGGATAGGGAACTTTCATTTACAACAGCCAAAACAAGGACTGAAATCCAGATGTTCCCATCTGACAGTAGTCTAAACTGTATCATGTGCTCAGAAGGGCAAACGCGGAAAGAAGCCTGGGAATCATGCTGTGTGTTTTTTGAATAAATCATCCTGTGCTGGCTCCTCATCGTATATTACAACATGAAATGACCACATCAGAGAATTCAAACAGAGATGATGACAGTGTGGAACAACAGCTGTGCACGAGAAACTAAAGAAAACTCTGCTGCAGCCGGAGAATCAGCAGTACAACCATGCCCAGTGGATAGAGGGGGGCAAGAGCACTTAAACACATTGAATTTAATTTATCATGCTCTTAAATGCAGTACACAGTTTATACCACTAGATAAGACAATTAAATAAATCATTGCAAACATATTGATTACTGATTAACAAACTGAAGATTCTCCATGACTATGCATACAGACACATACACACACCAGTTGTTCTCTTGTGTGTACACATCTGTAAGTACACAGGCACTCCATGTGAAAAAACATTTCCAATCATATCAGTGATGTCAAATCTTCAGTACAATGCCTAATCTGTTTCAAAAGATCAACTCTAAAATTAAACTCACTTACAAAATGTCAGGAGCACAGGCCTCATTTGCATTAAATAGAATTAACAGGTAATGAAGTCAGCTTTAGTTACGCTGGCGCTACCATGAAAAAGATGAAATGACATCCCAGTATGATGTGAAATATTTGCTGAATAATTTACCAAGCATTCCACACAAGAAATTTGCATCAGCATGTTGTCAAATCTACATAACTAAATTAATGAAGCTAACAAGACATACTTTCAAACAGATTCTCCTTAGAGATTTTTGTAATTTTCTCTTAAAATATCTTATTATCTCACACTTATCAAGTTACAACTGTACACCAAGCGTACTCACAGAGAGCTCTCCCTACATGGCTAAAGTCCTCAAAGGCTTGCTCTGTGGCTTCAAACTGTCTGCTTCAGCCACAGCCCTGGAGCACTGTAGCCTACCCAAGAGGGGTTACAAGAACCCTCCAGTCACCTTCCAGCGACAAACATAAACTGAAGAGAACACAGAGGTAGGATGGGGGCAAAGACCAAAGCAAAAATGCAACAGCGGGGTAAAAAAACAGGGCAGTCATTCAAACCCTTACACAAGTGGAGAAAAATTTGAAAGACACATCAATAGTAGATGGAAAAGAAGCCACAAGAGAAAAATAAACTTAGCGGGAAAAGATGCATAGATAACAATCAGTATGAGAGAGATCTGTCTTGTGTATGTGTGTGTGTGTGTGTGCGTGTGTGTGATACAATGAGAGAAAAGCTAAATAAGAAAAGTTTAAGGGGAATGTGACAAGATCAAAGTTACACCAAGATTGCTTTAACAAGCCCTCTAGTTTTCTATTCATGCAAAGTGAACCACTGAGGTGCAATTATCATAGTTAGTAGCCAAATTTCTAATGTTGAATCAACAGTTTATTCTGCATGCGCTGACCCAATACAGAATAAAAGAAGCCACATTATAGTTATACTGAGTAACTTTTAGGATTTAACACGAGGGGAAAAAGTTCAACTCATCAAGTTTTGTATCCACTGACCTGACAATAGCACATCAAGTCTTTTTCAAGACTCATGACTCAGATATAAAAGTTTATCCTTCTAAAGTAGCTGCTCTGTCTACTTGCTTGGCTTAATCTAGTTTTTTTCTTCATTTTGTATTTTTAGCTTTAGATTTTAATAGAGCCACTTATCTTATTGCCCGTGTTATCTCCAGCATAATTTCTTTCACCATGACTTAAAACTTCCCTCTCTGGCATGGAGAACTATACCTCCTCTTGCATTTACAGCTGGAGCTGCTTTTGACAGCCTTTCAGAACAAAGCAAATTCATTTTCAAATGCTGAGATTGACTCAGAGTAAAACAGAAAAATAACCCATTCATCTACCAACCAGAGCATTTTATAGATCAGATTGTTGTTTGTGTGTGTTGTGGGACAATACAATTTAAAGGGGTCCTCCGGTATTTTTAAACCTAGACCTTATTTCTGGCATGAAACACGTTTATCTACTCACCGAGAACAGTTTGGCGAAAGTCGGCGTCCTTCGGAAGATATTTAGATAACTCAAGATCCGTGTATATCCAGATAATGGGAAAGAGGAGGGCATAGAAAATACAGCCTCTAAATATCTAAATAAGGCATTATGTGTCTTTATTTCAACAATACTTTAAGCTGAATAAATGAATTAATGCGTACTATAGCTCATAGCTGCTGTTATGTTGCTACTTGCAGCTGTAGGAGAGCTAACGGAGGGATTTCTACACAGGCACTCTACTGGGACCACTTCATCCACACGCCCCCCTGCAGCACAGTTTATTTACTCCGTGCTCTGTGACAGTCGGCTAACTTCACACGGAGTTTGCTGCTGATAGTTTTGTGCAACATGGCAGGATATTTGTCAGATTTTGACAACGTGAACAACGACTTTGAGTAAGATGGATGTTCTTAACGGAGTGAATGAGCTGTGCTGCAGCCATGCGTGTCGATGAAGTCGCCTATAGCTGCAAGTAGCCACATAACAGTAGCTATGTGCTAACAGAGCAATAGTACACGTTTGTTCTTTCATTCGGCTTAAAGTATTGGTGAAATAAAGACACAATGCCTTATTTAGAGGCTGCATCATCTATGCCCTGCTCTCTCCCGTTATATGGATATACACGGATCTAAATATCTTCCCAAGGACGCCGACTTTCACCAAACTGTTCTCGGTGAGTAGATAAACCTACGTCATGCTAGAAATAAGGTCTAGGTTTAAAAATACCGGAGTTCCCCTTTAAGGCTGAAGGAAGACTCCTGATTTATTTGTCCAGACCTACCAATTGCTGCTGTCAAGGTCATTGCTGGTAAAGGTGATGGATGGGGACTGTTTGCGCTCTGTTTCTTTTCCTCTCCCCCTCTATGATCAGACATTCATGGTGACAGCCAACATAACTTTTCTCATGGACAAGGCAAAAAAAAACGCAATTTGTCTTTGAAGCGATTACTTTTTGTCTCACTACAGTCCTGAATGCAAAAAATAAAGCTAGTTCTTGTGGAAATAGAACATTTTAGCGTTCTCTGAAATAATTAAAACATCATCTTTGCAAAGGCAATTAGTTTAAATATTTGTCACTTGTAAAGAGGGTTTACTGGGCAGCCGTTCTGTTGTCATCAGGAGTCTTTAGTGGAGAATATTCTTTTATACGGTGCCCACAGGGTCATACAGCTCACATACATCAGATATAAGACCACAAACAAAGGAACCAGGTCCTATTTATACTCTAAAGTACGTGTACGTGCTCAAGACTGACCCTTCAAAAGTCACGCGGTATCAATCAGGTCTGGCCTCTCCCAAAACATTCTATCATCACTGAAAACAGTAACATTACAGCATACATAAACAGTAGCTTACTGTGTATAAAGGACTTTAAACTAAACACACAGATGTGTGAACCTGTGTGTGTAGGTTGTGCATGTGTGTAAGCTGTGAACTGCAGTGTGTTGAGTGTTCAGACTGTGTAAGCCACATGGTGTCAGGTTCATGCAGGACTGACCTGAGAACAGTCAATAAAACAGATGTAGCCCTGCCTTTTTTTATTTAAGAAATACATTTTCAACCTGCTGTGGTGAACTGGCAACCTCTACAGGGTGTACCCCGCTTCTCGCCCAATGGCAGCCCCCCACAAGCCTGAACTGGATTAAGTGGATATAAAAAATGGATGGATTTTCAACCTGATGTTCTCTGATCTGTCACTACTGAATGACTGTTTATCAACAGCTAGTCTAATACTGTAGGCCTTTTTAAAAGTTCCCTATGTGGGCTGTAGCAGCATTTAGCAACTCAAATTACAAATGGCAAAGCACTGAATAGTCCCCACCTATCCCCAAATTATGGTGCCCATGAAAAAATGAGTTTTTATCTGTAGAGCCAGTGCAGCACTTGTCCCTTCTGCCAACAGAACGATGGACCATCACACAGAACTTTCTTAAAGCTGGAGGAATCACAAGAGATATGCTTTTTGAAAATGTGATTGAATGCAGCTTAGAGCACACACACAGTGGGTTTACATGATGAGATCAACTCGATTATAGCTATAGTTGGGTTATGCTCCTTATCTGAGGGTAATTAGGGTAATTATCCTTTGTTACATGGTGGTGAATGAATCAAATCACTGGCACAAAGCATGCAATACCCCGGTACGATAGGTGCCGCTGTACCCATTTCAACTATCGCTAATAGAGCCACTTCCTGTTGACGTCTTCACCACCAACAACAACAAACTCAGGCATTCGAGAAAGATGGCGAACGAAGGGCAAGATGAAGTTGCGTCCCTCTACATCTTGATGAGCTGGTTATGGCACAGACGATGCACAACGGCGCATTCTCCATCGCGTTGTTTGTTTCTTTCTGAAGACGGCGACAACAACAGAAATATCGTCTCCTTCGACTTCCGGGTGATGATCGCGTGAAAAAATCTCGAGCATGCGCAGAACGCTCGATCTGATCCACTGTCGTCTCCAGGCACGTTAAGTGGGCAATCGGATCGAGTTATCTCGGGGTCTTAACTCGATCGCAAGTAACCCGATCCGATTCGATTTCTTGTCAGATTAAGCTTGTTACATGAGCTGAATAACTCAATCTCATTGTAATTTAGCCATGAATCCGTTCCGATTGCCCGCATATAACCGCACTGACAGAAAGCCCTAATGGCTTTAGTGTTCAGGACCATTTATAGTTGGGTTATGCTCCTTATCTGAGCAAGGGTAATTATCCTTGAATATATGGCGGTGAATTAATCGAATCACTGGCACAAAGCATGTCATAACCCAGAATGATAGGTAGCGCTGTACCAATTCCAACTATTGCTAATAGATAGTTGGTCTGTGTTATCTCTTTACCACCACCACCACCAACAACAACAACAACAACAAACTCAGATATTCGAGAAAGATGGCGAACGAAGAGCAAGATGAAGCTACGTCCCTCTACATTTGTGACGTGATGCACAACGGTGCATTCAACATCACGTTGTTTATTTTAGTTGATCCGATCCACTGTCGTCTACATGCACGTTCAGTGGGCATTTGGATCGAGTTATCTCGGGGTCTTAATTCGATCGCAGGTAACCCGATCCGATCCGTTTTTTTGGTGTCTACATGAACTGAATAACTCAGTTTTATTGTAATTTAGCCATTGATCCGATCCAATGGCCCTCATGTATCCCCACTTACTAACGTCATTGCCCCCACCCCACCCATCCACAACTCTTTGTTAGACTCTCTGTTACAATTTTGAATCTTGAGTCCCCAGACCCACATCACTGTGATGACATTATCATGTTCCTTTTACAGATTCTGTTACTTATATAGTTGAGTCCAGTGCATCATAATACAGAAATGATGAGAATTCCTCACAAAAATCCATCCTCATAAAGCTAATGGAGTCGTCTTTTTCCAATTATTCAAACTGAATTTGAAGCGAGTCAGTTTGAAAATGCCAGCATCATTTACTATGTATCTGGGTTAATAAATGCACTATGCTCTTTCCCTATGAATAAATAATGGGAATAGGATAAAATTGAATCAAAACAAATGACATTGAAGCTTCTGTTAACACACCAGTTATTGTTTTTACCATAAAGCAATGCCAGTGTGCCTGGAATCAACATAGTCCATGAACACACATTGACCAGAAACACGCAGGCATGTAGGCCAGTGTGTGTGGACGCTACGTCCACTTCACCAAATCTTTGCTCGTAAACAAAGTCCTTTGTATCGACAGACCGGGATCTATCAAACTAGCTGCTCTTGTCCGCACATTCTATGTCCATGCTCACATGTGCACATAACAACAGGCTCAAACATATGAATGGACATGCATGGAAACACACATATTCAAAGGGTTGGATAGGGTTATCTATGCTTTTGTCTTTTTGTCTAATAGCTAAAATGAAATTTAAGGGAATGTCAGAAGCAGTCTGTCTTGCTCTGTGCTAAGTGAGGGAAGCAGTTAGAGCAGAGTCAAGGAGAAAGTGAAAGAAAAAGTAATAAAATGATCTGTGCAGAGGAGCAGAGTTTGGGTCAGTGCACTTTTGGACCCAATGTTCCCAGATGTGTTTTCTCTCTTCACAGCTGACAGTTGCCCTGGTGCCAAACACATGCAGACAGTTTGCCCAGGGAGCAAAGACAACTGCCAACACACTCATACAGAGCACAGTCACAGTATGGCAACTACTGAAACTCCCTTTGAGTAGAATGTGCATGTTGTCAAAACTGGTCAGGTGATGATAAACGCTCACTCTTTGTAACCCCTAAAAAACGGTATATGTCCAGTTTGATTGTACATAGAACAAAAGAAAAGTGTGAAAGAAAGTGCTTTCTCCGGTATTGGTGCCGCTGCCACTGTTTCAGTGCACTACTGAAAGCTACTTTCATTTTCTGTGCTAACAAGCTCTAACATTGGTTGACATTTTCACGGTTATTTGATAAGTTGCTTCTGGGTCGCTGCTCGTGTGGTTGCCCAGCTAGCTCGCAGGGCAGTTATTTTTTGTATACATATCATTTTCATGTGCTACTTGTCTCGTCTACTTGAACCCATAGAGGTATACTTTCTGTACACCTTCGTCTATGTTCCTGTCTTTTCTTCAGTGTTAAGCCACTTTTTTCTCCGTCCCTGAGCCCAGCGTGAGTGTCTCACTGGCTCTGCAATTGTTTGATGACGCTTGCTGTAGCCAAGGATACTTTAGTCCATGTGGCCTTACAGTTTCCATCTACCTCAACCTGGACACTTCCTGACACTGCTGGAACCCGGTTTCCCTGCTACCATGGCTTTCTCTGGGGTTTATTTCGGCCAACATCAGCAATCTGGATTTTCCTCGCGGTTTCAGTGCGAGTCACAGCAGGTGACACCCCCACACCTCCACCCCCACAAACACAATACCCCAAGAAATACTCCGGAACCACCAATCACACAACATTCAACAGGTGCCTTAAAAGATATCAGCAGTACATCATGTGCACCACCCGCCAGGGGAAGACGCTGAATAAGCGCTATGGATCAGTTCCTGATGGATACAGATCCATTGCCCTACCCCCTCTCGGCTCTGCTGATCATCACACCATCCTGCTACACCTTTGTCATAAAAAGGACAGAGTAGGTTATCAAAAACATCCAACAGTGGACCAATGACAGCACTGCATTACTGCAGGAATGTTTTGAATCCCCTGACTGGGACAACCTACTCTGCAGGTCATAGAGCACGTCTCTGCATCTCCGTTGTGAACTTTCTCATAAGTGCAGCAGTAGTGATGGGATACTCGATTCCTTTTACTGAGTCAAGTTTGTATGAGTCTCTCACTACAGTGAATCGGGTTTTCGAGTCACTTGAATCAGTCACCCAGAGCGTGCGCCACGGAATGTACAAACAAAAAGTTCCAAACCACTCCAGTCCCCAAATCATTATGAAAAAGACTAAAAACTATTTTTCTTTCTTTCTCTCTAAATGAATGCAAATAACCCAAACAGCCAATAAATAACATTCAGTGCGAAATTATAATAAAATGTATGAAACTGTGCACAAATAGAACATTTAAATAACCTAAACAATAGTGCAAAAATAATAATATTCTAACATTCAACAGTGCACCATTAGAATAAAATAATTATGTACAATTCTCCATAGCAGTGAGTTTCTACGAGCTGGGAGTGAGAGTGAGTGAGCTGTGAACCACGAGTCGGGTATGAATCATGAGTCCTGAATCGTGTGGAGCAGCGAGTTTCTACGAGCTGGGAGAGAGAGTGATGAACCGTGAGTCGGGTATGAATCGCTGTGAACACTGATCCCACCACCCACAGAGCCATCCATGTGGCAGGCCACGGCCCAGCAGCCTTCCCCAAAAATCTCAACTCATTCTCCAGGTTTGAGACATACACCTTCTATCTTAAAGAAATGGTCTCCTCCATGATACCCGCAGGAACTGAGCTCTCCTTCAACACAGAGGATGAGCACAGTACCAGGTCCAGACAGCAGCCGTGTTCTGCGGTGCTGCCCAGAGCTGCTGGGGGGCGTGTTTCAACACAGTACAGCAGCACAGATCCCTCAAATGTGGTCCCCATCCTGAAGAAGACCTTGGTCAGTACCCTGAATGACCTCAGGCCTGTAGCTCTCATCTCACTTCCTATGAAGGCCATGGAGAGGGTCATAAGGAACCATCATCAACATGACCAACCCAGTTATGGACCCTCTACAGTTCACCTACAGAGCAGGCAGAGGGGTTAATGATACGAAAATATTCATCATGGACACAATACACAAGCACCTGGAACTCCCCAACACCTCAGCCAGACTCCTGTTTGTAGATTTCTCGTCTGGATTCAACACTCTGCAACCACACATCCTGGCAGAGAAACTCTCCTCCCGCTTCCACCTGGACGACCAGCTCACTCTGTGGATCATCGACTTCCTGACCAACAGGACACAGACAGCGTTGGTCAACAACATCTTTTCTGACCTTTCCTTCACCTCCACTGGCTCCCCTCAAGGCTGCGTCCTCTCACCTCTGCTGTTCATCCTGTACACCGATGACTGCAGGTCCACCCACCACCCAGGTCACCTGGTTAAATGTGCAGATGATCTCTGGCTCCTCACATCATCACAGCTCTGTGCTCAGTGAGTTTGCGCAATGGTGTGATGATGCTTCCCAGGAGCTCAATGTGGAGAGGACCAAGGACCTGGTGTTGACCTTCTCCAGCAAGCAGAGGAAGCTGGCAACAGGAGCCATCATCACAATCTGTGGGCAGACTCTGGGGGTGGCAAAGAAGTACAAATACCTGGGCACAATGTTTGACTGCACCCTAAAGTTTGCCTCCAACTCCGAAGAGATCCAATGAAGATGCCAGCAGTGGCAGTATCTCCTGAGGAGCTCAACAGCTTCGGGGTCAGCAAGGACATCCTCAGGGCTTTTTACTACTCCTTTATCGAGTCTCCTCACCTTCCCCATCATCTGCTGGTACCACTCCATCAGCCTGCAGCACAGATTCCGTCTGCATAACACGCTGAACGGCTGCTCTAAAATCATTGGATTCCCAGTTAGAGCTTTTTCGTCCCTCTGAGCAGCAGACTCTTTGGGCAGCGTGTAGGATTCTCCAGGACCCCTCCATGCTCTGTTCCCAGAGTTTGAGTGGCTTCCCTCAGGACGCCGGTTCCGCTGTCCAAGATGCAGGACAAAGAAGAGGAGAGCGACCTTTGTCCCTAAGGCCGTTCAACTCCTCAGCTTACAGAATTCTGCACTCCCCACCCATTGCACACTTCCAACACACACCACTCTACCTCACATTGCCTGCTTGGAACATTGGCTTTTTGTACCTGTAGTTCAACTCCAACTCCAATATTCAATTATACTCCAATATTCAACTCCAACACTGCAATTTGACAGCAATTTGGACAGCTGTCAATATTTTAATAGTTTTAACATTGTCAATAGCTACAACATTTTATTATAGCCTTGTATTTATACTGTCTGCTCTTTCATTGATTTGTACTATGTTTATCTTTAACTTGTCCGTGCTACCCATGTACAACTGCTCTGTGTGCCTTTAATTGCCCTCTCCCAGGGACAAATAAAGTTATTTTAATTGAATTGAATTGAAACCACATGATAAATCCTCATGTTTACAGTTACAGACACTGACAGTAATAGGAGATAGATCTACTCTTTAAGTGGCTGTATTTAGCATGATTCCAGTGTCAGTGGGACTGGAGGGGATAAAATATGACTGCAAATACAAAACTTGGCTTAGGTTAGTGTTTAATGTCTCTCACAAGAATGATCTGCCTCTGTCCCTTAAAATCTACAGGACAAGAAAGCAGCTGTGAAGATGTCCCATGTACCAGAGCTGAGTCCACAGATGATAGTCACCTCACTCGCACGTCTGTATAACAGAGCACATGTACCTCACTGATTGCTTATGTTCTTACATACACTCACAGTCTCCTTCTCTCACACTGAGGACTCCTTCGCGCTTTCATTTTCTTATCATGTAATCTGTCCATAAGTCAGTCCTCACACACACACACTGCTCCCCACTCACCTCCTGAGCCACGAGGGAAGAGATGCGCACAGCCCTTCGGACCCTGGCGTTCCTCCCTCCCTCCTGAGGAAGACTATCTCGCCCACTCAGTGACATCTCGCTTATCTGGTCGGCCCAGGATCCCCGGCCAGCGGGCACAGGCACATCCCGCCGGGCTTCCCCCATCCCTCCCCAGCTCCCCCCTCGTGCCCGCCCACCATCCACACTTGCCCGTCCTGCCACTCCGTCGGCTGTCCTCTCCCCTCCACTCTCACCAAGAGACGGTAAGGGTGAAGGTGGCACCACAGGCACTTTCAGTGTGTCCCAAAGGCTTCTTTGTGTCCTGCTCCAACTGCTCACCCTCCTCTGCCTCCCCCCTGACCGTGCTGTTACTGGTCAGCCTCCAGTTCTCCAGCAGTGACAGAGTTTGGCTTCTGGGTTTGTCCCTCTCTTCAGTCAGAGCTCACCTTTACCACTCTGTCATTTTGCTTTCTTCTTCTTTGTTTGTCACTCTCCTTCTTTAGTCCATCTTTCATTTTCCATCTGTGTTACGGTGAATCTCCCGGGGCTGGTAGAGAAACACACCTCCTATCAGATCCACAGCTGTAGCCAGTCTGACTGAGTGCTCACATAAACCTCTGCTGCTCCCTCCGCTCAGCTCTTTTCGTTCCTTGTTCCCTCTCTCCCTGCTTCTCTCTTCAAGCTCTCTCACTTCATTTCTCCTCCTCTCTTGTTTAGCAGAAATCGCTCTTTTATATGAATTCACTCTAGAAGGATTCCCTTTTGTTCTCTCTTTCAATACACGTCTCCTGTCTCTCTCTCTCATGTCACTTTTTCTGCATTACTTCTTTCTCACTTCTTTCTCTTCTCCTTCACTGCTTCTAATGTCCCATCAGTTCTGCATTTGTTTCTCACAATCTCCCGTGTTTCTCCTGTACTCTCCCGCGATGGATGTAATTTTTTTATCTGATCCTACAAGCAAGCAGTAGCCTCCAGATGCAGCCAATGAAAAGGGACCAAAAACTGTAGGTCCTCAAATGGCCTCTTGAAGCATCCATGCTAACATACCCTAGACACTGGTCCATTAAACACATTTTTTCTCTACAGCTAATTTTATATTCTGTGACTCGCCTCTTTTTAGCTGTCTTGCAGTTAGGCATTGGCATGTTCAAGGCCACTTTAAGGGTTCTTGGTCAGATGCATTATTTGCATGTCATGCCTCACAACAAAAACCAACATGACAACTGCAAAACATCAAACTCAAGGCTTCAAGACAGTGTCAACGCTCATTTTGTAGTATGTGAAATTCCACACTGAATTTGTTCCCCTTTTTTTCACTCACTTTTTTCCTTTTCCTGTTTCTTTATTTTATTTTGTAAGGGATGAAATGGGACAGCTTTACTCTGTTGTTTTTATCTATGTATAATGCTAGCTCACATGAGACAACTATATTTAACTTTGACATGTCATTACAACTGATTGAACATCATGGTGGACATCCACTTAAACCTCAGTGGTATGACTGCTGGATGCAAAAACACATCTAACGATACAATAAAAGATTAGCAACAGCTAATAGCTACTGTAGGTTTGGTTAGGTTTATATATCTGTTAACAGTTAAGTTACTGAACATCAGCAGCAACAACATTGGGCGGGCGTGGCTCAGTGGTTAGAGTAATAATTGGAAGGTTAGCGGTTCGATTCCCACTCTCAAAGAAAAAGATTGGTGAACTGACTGACTGCTGAAGGGGCAGCAGTTCACCTCCTTGTCACGGCCGAGGTACCCTTGAGCAAGGCACCATACCCCCACGCTCCCTGGGCGCTGTGATTGGCTGCCCACCGCTCATGTGTATAGCATCTGTCTCTATGAGTGTGTGACCCTGTGCATGTGAGTGTCAACAGGTGCCAACCTGAATGGGTTAAAAGCAGAGGAGAAATTTTGCGGATGTTCCCTGCGGATGTTCCCATACAATAAATCTGATCTAAGAAGCTCATTTTCCACTACAGAAGAAAGAGAAAAAGTATTTGCAGAAAATCAGCACAAAGAAAATAAGAAAACTTTTCTGCTCCCACTTTAAATGGTGCATCTTTAAATTTACGTTGCCCCCCGCCCATTCCCTCACCTCTTCTTTAAATCTCAGTCTGTGACAGTGCTAATTGCTGTGCTGCATAATGAACTTCATTCCTCACTCTGTCCATCCAGTCCCCCTCGCTGACTCTGAACATCCTCCCATCTCCATCCTCTTATCCCCTTCTGTTCACCTCACATGAACATACAGCTGGATTAGTGTGGTTGTAAGAAAAACCATTAACCAGGACTCAGAGACCACAGCTCTCTGGGCATGCACGTCACTCTCCATGAGCTTCACTTTCTCTTGGTTTCCAAAAATGAAAAGCGAATACTCCCTCAGATCATAAAACATGGCAGAAGTCAAGGCAGCTGAATGGTGAAAGCTGGCCAACGGGCTGACTTTCATCACATGCAGTTTTTAACCACTGCCATGCTTCATATTGATTTTATGAGTCTGTTTCTACAACGGTAGTGTATGATTCATACCAAATGACGCTGGCATCTACTGACCTACATTGTGTGTGTGCAGAGGTGTGTGTATATTAGTGTATACATATGTGTGTCTCTGAATCATGCAGTAATATGCTCTGTTTCCGATATACATATATTCCTAACATGAATGGCATGGAAGACCCACTGAAAAGCAGCACACTACATGTTTTTGGACAATGCAACCAAAAGAAAAAAGCTTGAATTGACCTGGATATATTCCTTGAGGCTTATTACAAACTAAAATTATTTCAGGCACACACTGATGAGTCCTGCTGCTAATTAACTGTGGTGAGCCATACACAACACACTGCCAGGGTTGCAAGAACAGGGACCACAGAGCACCTAGCTGAGGGTAATGATATGCACACACACACACACACACACAACAGATGCAAGCACACACGCATGTATATGATGTAATAAACATGCTCACCTTCTCCATGTACCAGTTCCTAAGACAAACAACACTAACACAGTGGGGTTGGAAGTCTTTTCTACAGGAACCAATGAGCTGATTTGTCTTATAATCTACTAAATTTCTAACTGATTAAATCAAAGCAGATCATTTATCAAAACCACAATGTCTTTCAGAAGAGGGCTGATTCAAACAACATGGCTGAAGCTCAGGATGAGGAGCAGTCATCTGCCAATCAGAAGATCAGCAGTTCAACTCCCGGCCTCCCCGCACCACACATCAAAGTGTCATTGGGCAAGACACTGAACCCCAGGTTGCATCTGAAGTGTCCATTGGTGTGTAGCCTGTAACGCTGTATAGACTAAGATGTCAGTGGGTGTGTGTGTGAATGGGTGATTGTGGCTTTGTCAAATAGACTAGAAAAATGTTGTATAAGTACAGTTCGTTTACCACTTGCAATATGGGACTGGCCTATCATGTAATCTGTCCATACGTCAGTCCTCACACACACACACCGCTCCCCACTCACCTCCTGAGCCACGAGGGAAGAGTTTTTCTTTGAAACTGCAGAATGCTGTGATCTTCTGCTACCACTACAGATACAGTATGGATGGAGTATCATTTTCCATGCATATATATTGCCTCACTAATGTATAGAATGGACTGTGATAGAAAAGATTATTCAACGTTTTTAAAACTTTCACTGGACCACTGAGGGGCCCCAGCTCCGTACACCACTTGATCTCACAGAGGTGAAGGGTGGACAGTAAGGTACCCTGAGACGAGTGATGGATACCCAGGACAAAATGATCACAAAGCATTCAGTTTAAACTTTCAAGTAATCGAACAGGGACCCTGTACCTGGCCTCCAGGCACACCCTGACATCAAGTCAGGTGAGCCCCTGGAGCTGGCCGTTTGGAAGTGCAGTCATCCGGTAAATAGTGAGGCCAAGGTGGGTAACCTGCCTCACAATGACAATCTGCCTGGTCCCACAGCACACTATAAGCACACTGAATCACACAAAAAGAGGAAAAGTGAGCATTGTGATTGTTGCAGGAGCTTGGCATTCCTTACAGTTTGCCAATAAATACCTGGGTGGTGCAAATGTGATTCACCTCAGTGAACCACTGAAGTTGACTGCATGTAAAGGACTAATGTTTCTGTTAGTGGTGGTCATATTGTAAGCATTTAACTCACCAGTGGATGAAATAACTGACCAAATATCACAGTGTGTTATTTGCCTTTAGTGGTACCTAATTTTCCTGATTCAAACAGGTATTCATGATGTAACAACTGGTTCCTAAAGTTTGCACCAACTTCACTGGGTCATACACCTCAGTTTTGAGTCTCCATGTATCTCTGTGGGTTCACCCATGCTGAAAGCTCATCCGGCCTCCAATTTGACTATGTCTCTTTCATCTGGACTGATTCATAAATAATAAACACAGACCCATATGCCAACTCAGGGTGGCTGCTTTGATGGATGAGGCGAAGTGTGACCCTTGCTGCCTTTGGAGATACGGTATGAACATTAACACTCAAATAAAGACCTTGACTGAGCAGATCACAAGCATACAGCAATCTAAAAAAAATATCTGTGCTGATGATTTACTCTGCAGCTTTTGATGCTTTGTGTTTATATAAAGTAAAACCTGCTTGTGTGTTGCTCATGTTTAACACTTTACTGCATGGGTTTGTGATCTTCTGCATCATTTCTGTATCTACTGTCCCCATTCCTGAGTGTTTCTGCTGTAAATCCGGCCATACTTAGATGAAATAATGCAATTCAAAACATATCCAACTGTACACATGATGGACTTATTTCAGACCACACATGGATGCTGGTCTTATTTATTCATCTGAGGGAGAGGTTAGTGTTACCCAAAACTGACCATCTCTTCATTATGCCTTTGATATTGAAACAGCAATCATCATTGAGCATTGATGAAAGCAAGGAGCTAAGCAGATAAAGCTATTTCACTGTCTGGGTCATGAAACAAAGATAAAAGAGGCTCTGGTTGATTAAAACAGGAAACAATGTAGTGAAATACGTTTATGGACATCACTCTGTAATTCTTCTCAACATAGTTTCTCAGGAAAGGCAACAAAATGCAGTTGATGTGACATGTTACACTGAGTTGGCTCACAGTCTTTCTTTATCCTCATTCAGTCATAACTGGCTCAGAGACCTAATTTATCATTTGAATTATGCCGCACGTTTGTTCTTATCCAGGTTACTGAGTAGAATGAATTCATCTTTAATCACAGAGATTACAGAGGTTCCCCTGCTCTCCATTGCCACCATGCTTGGATGCCTCCCTGTCATAGGCGTTGGAACCAGGGGGACGTGTCCCTCCCAATGTTAAACCCATTCCTACGCCCTTACTCCCAGTCATCACTCTTGAGCAGGCAGAGGGGGTGAGTAGACTCATTAGCTATCATAATGCTGTCTTGGTAGAATTAGAATGAAGTGAGGGGACAGAAGAGACCAAACCAGAGCCACGTCCGGGTCGGTGAAATCAACCCTGAAATGAGTAGGAGGACTCACGTGAGGTACCCTTCAAAGACTACGTACATATGAAGCTCTGTTTGCCTGCATGTCCATCCCGTATTTGGGGCAGTTATTCACTGCAGCCTGCAACATCTGAGGGAAAAAAGTCTGATTATACACAGAACTATACTATATTTGTATGATCTCACATGCACAAAGCTGTCTAGCCCCAGGTTATGATTGGGTCCTACGTCAAAGTATAAATGAGCTTAAATTATTTCTTTATCCTTTGTTCTCTACTTCAAATTAAACTTGTTAATGACTATGTCTCCCATTTGCAATATGAAACATTTACAGAAAAATCCCAGCGCTTCTCTGAAAAGCCACTGGGGCACATAAAGTGGGTCTGAATCTTCATTAGATTTGTTGGGGCAGCAAGTTGTGGTACTGCAACAACACAGGGTTAGGGTCAGGCACATTTGATAAAAGGTCACGTGCGGATGTCAGATTGCATTTTTTTTTATTATCAATCCTTAAAGTTCTATCATCTGATGAATGTTTTCACTTTTTCCGTTTGTACACTTTACTATACTTGCATCAGGGAAAAAAAGGTTACTTCTTTCTTTTTGAAAAAGAATTTTAGAACTATTGGGAAAAGATTTGCCAAAGCTTACATTCTATTTTGATGTTAGACTAAAAACCTTTGTATAAGCTCCTTTGAGACATTTTTTTGTTAATCATTTAAAAGAATTTTCTTTTTTTTTCTTTTAAAGGTATGATCAACTTAAACACTATGATGCATTGTGATGATTCACCCTAAGGTCTGATATTTTTTTAATTCTTACAAACGAAGAGTAAACTAATAAATGAACAGATTGATAGATAAATGTATAAACAAATGAACAGAGAAAACAAACCAATTACTGGAAAACATACAGAAAGTCAGCTTGATATGTACTTCTAATATTCTTGTAACACTTTGACTGCAGGACCTTTATTTGTACGGGGGCATTTTTACAGTTTATAAAGCCTCTAAATCCTTCTTCCCCCACTATCAAACTGAGAAAAAGACCGAGCCTGAAAAGACCCTGCGTCTGTGTCCTGAGTCCCCTAGTAACTGACATATCTGTTGATGTCTTACCAATCCATGTATCATATTAACTGTGTGTGTATGCCATTTATGTAACCTCACAATCACAGAAGTATAGAATTGAGAAAAGCTGACAGAAGACAGGAAGAGAGGGCAACCTTGAAAGATGCATGCTCCAGAAAGTGGGGAAGAATGGAAGGATTGGTACATCTGGTATGAGCTCATGGTTTTTAAAAAAACACCGGAAAAGATGGAAGAATACACAGAAAATTTCAGATGTTAGGTCACAATGGTGTATTGGACAATGAGGAAGGAATTGAATAAAAAATTCTGCCTGAACTCATTTTCTTTACATACTTTATAACAGAATTTATATTGTTAGCTCCGCTAACAGGAGATTACGGCGTCTGCGTGCAGGAGAAAGGAGCACTCTTTAGAGGAATATCTCTCTTAGACTCACTTTACTGAAGGACGGCAGCAACAGGTGAGTTACATTCACAGCCGAACGCTCTAGCTCCAGCGCAGACAGACTTCAGTCTACACCAGAGCATGCGAGTGATCAAAATCAAAGGGCTGAACTAAAACCGGAACTCTCTGACTACAACACAGGAAGTCTGTCACTAACCCACAGTTCCGGCAGAGGTCGAATGTCCTAACTACATCACAAATCTGTTCAATAGGATAATAAAATAGAATAATGATAACATTAACACCATAAACAGCACTACAATATCAGAGTATCATCCAAATTTTACAGCGCAATTTTCTTTCATCCATCCATCAATTTTCTATACTCATTTAGTCCAACTCAGGATCCCTGGGAGGCTGGAGCCTAACATCTATGTTTTTGGGCAGTGGGAGGAAACTGGAGTACCAATGCATACACAGGGAGAACATGTAAACTCCACCCAGCCACGATTCGACCCAGGAACCCTCTTGCTGGCAACAGTGCTAACCATGTACCCCCAACTAATTCCAGACATTCCTAAATCAGATTTCATCAATGAGAGAAAAAGGCCCGGGGACAGCCAGTAAAAATAAGAGGGTTTTTTTGGATGGCTTTCTTTGTTGGCTGCAGGGTGGTGTGGTGGTTAGCACCATCACCTCACAGCAAGAGGGTTCTTGGTTCAAATACCGGCTGGGGCCTTTCTGTGTGGAGTTTGCATCCTCAAAGTGTAGAGTGAAGTGAGAGAACCGTAAGTTGCTTAATTTTTCCCCCCTGCCTTCCCACAGTAATGACTGTGAGTCAGTCTTCCTCACAGATTCTTGCTCCCTCTATAATTATGATGACATTGAAAAAACACAAATAAAAATAGCTTGGCTCATATTTCAAAGTCACACCTCTGTTGAACTCTCTTAAAAAAAAACTTTGATCAAAAAACAAAACCCCCACAAACGTGTTAAATTAGTTCTAGCAGCTCTGTGCAGTAGTGTCCCTGTGTTAGCTGAGAGTGGGGGGAGGGGCTGTAGGCAGACGCTGCAAAGCCGGTGAAACTTTAACTATTAAACTATGAACAAATATTCCAGTTAGTTCACCAACAGTCTCCCTACACTATGTTCTATGTGACTTGCCTAAGCAACAATAGTGTTGTGAACAATGTAAATCCTGTAAATATGATGGAGAAGCTTGAACGTATGTATTCATCAGCAGCTGCAGCAGAGATGGCTGGGAATGGGACTGTGCTGAGTGAACCAAGCTGAGACCTTTGAATGAATACTGACTGCTCCGAATAGTTATTTCTGAATATAGCCAGTCAATTTTCACAAAAATGGGAATGAGATTAGAGAAAAAAAAATGTTCCATGCCAAATGTGTCTGTGTGATACAGATCACTTTTCTTTTCAAGATAAATCTGAAAATATGATGGTGTTCAGCTCCTCTAACACACTGATGTGTTTAGCTACACAACACACAATTCAAACACAGCAGCTATGATGCACATTTCCTCACACCTGCTTCTCTCAGCGATCTCCAATAACAAATGAGACCATTACCTCTCCTCTCCAAGGCTTGTGTCATTGTCCTACTTAGTTTTGGTATACTGCTGAGGTAGGCACCACTCCTCCCCCCCATACACACACACATACAACTGCATCCCCTCTCCCTCAGTGGAAATGGGGTGGGGGCATCTTTAGGTAAGGGGTGGTGATGCATCTTCCAAGGCATTTCATGAATGTGTTCTCCCCAGTTCCAGTGTGTGCACTCTGAAAGTAGGCAGAGAGTAGGCAGATGCGTGCACTTGTGTGTGAGCATGTGTGTGAGGCTGTGCGTCCACAGAAGCCTCCGACTGCGGGCCAGGTGCTCTAATCGTTCAATATGACGTGGGACAACGTGACATCGGAGCTATATCTGGCCAAGTTATATGCCCTTGTATGAATGTAAGTGTGAGTCTTTTCTGTGTGTGCACTGAGTGTGTGCACTGAGTGTGTGTTGTGTGACCAGGTTGAGCCCAGAAGCTCCTTTTTCAAAAACACCTTGCCACACATTTCCGGGTATACCCTGGAGGTGTGTGTGTGTGTGTGTGTGTGTTTCCCAACATTCCACTTCACTCACATTAAAAATAGTTCGTCACTGTCTTCTTTATAGATGTGTTCCACTATGACTGACTATGGCAAGAGTTGTTTAGCAGAATGAAAACTGAAAACTATTTTCGTCATATCCAGTCTCCGATGTCCACTGTTGAACTCATTCCTTGCAGACTTGCACAAGGGCATTGATAACAGTAGGGAGAGTTGCAGTCATCATCTTGGTCACTGTTTCCTTTTTATAGGCTTTGCCATGTTGCTTCAGGCATTTTCTGGTACTCCACTGCCATCAGCCACCCTCTGACCTCCACCTCCCTTCCACACTATACATCCATATCATGTCCTCATTTCTTTTTCCTTCCATAGCCCTTCCCTTTCTTTCACCACCCACAACCACCATGCATATTAACAGCGGTGAAAGGGATTGTGGGGATTGTCCTTTGCTTATCCTTGGGATTCACTCTGCTGTACACCATGCTTTTGTCTTTACATTTCCTTTCCATCTGTTGTCGGTTCACAATTTATTTCTGCACATCAAAGGAGCTGAAATTTTCTCTGTGTATTTATTTATTAACTTATCTTCACGGTAGTGATGAAGCCAGTGAGTAATGGGGAACACTTTAGCGCCACTGAATGTTTCCCAAAGCTGAATACAAAATTGACTCCTACTTGAAGTCAAATGGGAGAGGTCAGCCTGTCCTGGGTTGTCGCAATTAATGTACCGCCAGAATGCTCTATGTCAACCTCTGGATCCAGGTTGGCAATGGTTGTGTTATACTGTATGTCCACAGAACACACACTCATATGCTCTAATGCACACATATGTACATTCACTCATTGTCAACAAAGACTGACTCCAAGTATGCACCATGTACATAGTGATATCAGCTACTCTGTCATCAGTCACACAAATGGCTTACAATGTCTGCACTGCAACAGGACATTGTGAGAAATGGGAGCCTGTACTGAAGTGATGATAAGAGAGCAGTTGACACGTTTGAATTAAGTAACTTAAAATTATAAGGAGTTCATATAAAACAGGTTGCAGTTGGTATTTTGTCAGGAAGAGACTCCCCATCTCTGCACAATATCAGATCTTGCAGCTCCACATTCCCAGCTAAAATATTAGTCAGTAATAGTCAAGTCTAGCTAATGTGTTGTTATCAAGGGTTGTCATGCCTCGACTCATGCCTGCGATCTTAATCATACTGATTTCTTTTGTCATGTCATGATGAGCATCTTGTCTCTAAGGTTTTAATGGAAGATCTGATAGGATGTTGTCATAAAACCTTGAATACTAAAAAAAATGGTAATAAAAAAACATGTACTGAGCACAAGACAGGCGAGATGGTTGAGAGGGTACCCAGCAGAAAGGTTGAGTGTCAGGCCAACACTGGCGACAGCCAGGGAAACAAGAATGGGTGAAGCATTAGGAGACAGGAGCTGCCTTGCTTTAGAAGGTTGTGAGGCTAAAACAATGACTAATAAAAGCTAAAATAGGCATGAGTAGCCAGGGACCAAAAACTACACATTATGGAGCTGTTTTTAAACTTTTTAGTTTATCTAATTTAGGAGTTAATGTGATATTCTGGTCCAGCACACCAATCGATGCTGAAAACCAAACAAAAATGACTTAAAGGGGAACTCCGGTATTTTTAAACCTAGTCCTTATTTCTGGCATGAAATATATTCATCGACTCACCGAGAACACTTTGGCGAAAGTCGGCATGCCTTCGGAAGATATTTAGAAAACTCGAGATCCATATAACGGAGCGAACGGGGCAAAGACGAACATGTTACTGGCACCAGACCTTGGGGAAATCTGGACCAGCAGCAAGGGTTACAGGCTAGTGAGCACTGCATAGCCAAGGTATACGTGTACTAACTCTGTGAATTAACAAGGAGAGGACGAGAGTTAGCTTTGCTCATGCTCGTTTATTTCTGACACAATGCAAAATATAAAGTCAACATATTTCATAAAATAAATTGGTTTAAGTTGTAATATGCCTCAACACATTCACTTTTCCTTCTGAATTAATCAACTCACATCATACACATACAATCCTACTTACACTTATCCTACACTAACATCATATAAATATTTGTAGAATATGATTACCATCTCTTTCACACACATGTATGGACGACACTTAACAAAATGGCGATATCGCGCCATTTTGTTAAGTGTCGTCCATACATCCGCGTGTGTTGTTTCGGATTACAGCTTCTACGCTGCTGACATATACTTTTAACGATAGTTTCACACATTTCTCATGTTACAGATCACTACTGTTGCTTATACTCTTACCACCAACACTCAGTGAAACTAAGTAGATGAAAACAACTCACCTCACCGACACATGTTGGGACAATTAACTCAAAACTAAACTTAAAACACATTTGACTGGTCTCAAAATGATCTTGTAACATTACAGAGTAATTGATGAAGCATTCACCTTAGTTATGGAATTATGCTGAATACCGAAATATAAATTTTTACCGTACCTGTGAATCAACAAGGTGAGGACGAGAGTTAGCTTTGCTCATGCTTGTTTATTTCTGAGCTGCGCAAGAGCCAGGTAGCTATTCTCCCTGGTGAAATCTACAGCAGCACAAGAACACCACCTATGGCGTAACTATATACTACTTCGATGTATGTGTAGTGTATTAAATGTCAAGTGAATATACATGTAAGAATAATTCAATTATTACAAAAATAGGGGGTGTGCCAGTTTGCATAAAAAACTAAATATAGCATTTTCCTACCTTTTACAAATGTGTACTATTACTCTGTTAGCACATAGCTACTGTTATGTGGCTACTTGCAGCTATAGTAGAGCGAACAGAGGGAATTTTACACACACCTCTACTGGGCCCACTTCATCCACATGCATGGCTGCAGCACAGCTCATTCACTCCAGTAAGAACGTCCATCTTACTCAAAGTCGTCGTTCACATTGTCAAAATCTGATAAATATCCTGCCATGTTGCACAAAACTATCAGCAGCAAACTCTGTGTGAAGTTAGCCGACTGTCACAGAGCACGGAGTGAATAAACTGTGCTGCAGGGGGGCGTGTGGATGAAGTGGTCCTAGTAGAGTGCCTGTGTAGAAATCCCTCCGTTAGCTCTCCTATAGCCGCAAGTAGCCACATAACAGCAGCTATGAGCTAACAGAGCTATAGTACACGTTCACTCATTCATTCTTCTTAAAGTATTGGTGAAATAAAGACAGATGATGCCTTATTTAGAGGCTGCATCCTCTAAGCCCCGTTCACTCCGTTATATGGATCTCCAGTTATCTAAATATCTTCCAAAGGACGGCGACTTTCACCAAACTGTTCTCGGTGAGTAGATGAATGTATTTCATGCCCGAAATAAGGTTTAAAAATACCGGAGTTCCCCTTTAACATGCTCATTTTGACATTGTATTTGTCATTTTTTATTTCTTTTATTTTTAGAACCACTGTTATTTAGAAATGTCAAAACTTGAAATTCTAAAATAGAGAAAAGTATATATCTTCAATACAAAGATTCATTAAGAAAAACGGCAAACATGCAAATAGTGTTCCCATATCTTTACAGCGATCTGAAAAACAGATTTTCACTGGTTCTGAAGCTGAGAAGAAGGAAGTCAACAGAGAGGTCAAGCAAGCCATAATGATTGCCAAGCTGAAATATAAAAACAAAGTGGAGCAGACCTTTGCTAAAGGGAACCTCTGCACAGCCTGGCAGGGCCTCAAGAACATGGCAGCAGTAAACACAGTCTCTACCAGCCATAAGCCCATCCAGGTGGCAGGCAGTAGCTTCACTTCACTTTCGAATGACCTCAACTCTGTCTTCACCAGATTTGTAAAGGAGAACAGCACCCAGCTAGAATCAACACTCAACAACCTGATGACTCCGCCCTCACCATCAACACATTAGAGGTGGGGAGAGCCCTCAAAAGCACTAATAAAACACAGCTCCAAGACCAGATAACATCTGTGGGCGGACCCTATGGCACGGTGCTGAGCTGGGAGGTTCCAGCATCTGTTCCAGGGCTCTTTGACCAGCAGCACAGTCCCCACAATGTGGAAGCACTCAGTAGTGATTCCTATCCTGAAGAAGGGCGCCACTAAGGTCATTAGTGACCTTAGACCTTTGGCTCTAACCTCTGGTCATGAAGGCCATGGAGAGCATCATCAAGGATAACATCACCAAGGTAACTGACTTTATGATGGACCCGTTGCAGTTTGCTTACCGGGCTGGCAGAGGTGTTGATGATGCAAAAATATTCATCTTAAATACCGTCCATAAGCATCTGGAGACCCCCAGCTCCACAGCCAGACTTCTGTTTGCAGACTTCTAATCGTCATTTAACACCATGCAGCCTCACGTATTGGCTGAGAAGCTTACCGCACGCTTCCATCTCAATCAACAACTCACTGTGTGGATTATAGACTTCCTAACCAACAGGTCACGGAGGGTGTTGGTGAACTACATCTTGTCCAACACCCTCTTCACCTCCACTGGCTCTTCGCAAGGCTGTGTCCTCTCCCCACTTTTCTTCATCCTCTACACAGATGATCGACCCAGCCAAATTATCTCTTTGTCAAATTTGCGGATGACACAGTCCTCCTGTCTCCGCTCTCCAGCCACACACATCACAGCTCAGCTTTGCAGGACTTTGTAGAGTGGTGTGGAAGCTCTTGACTTGAGTTCAACATAATTAAGACCAAGGAGATGGTTGTAACCTTTTCTCCCAAACAGCGGCAGCGCCTGAGGCCGCCAAGAAGCCAGTGGAGATAGTGGAGGAATACAACTATCTGGGAAAACTCTTTGACAATTTGCTGAGGTTTTCCTCGAACACAGAGGAAATCCTGCCATCAGAGACAGTACCTACTCAGGAAGCTGAAATCATTTGGGATCAACAAGGACATTCTCACCACATTCTATTCTGCCTTCATTCAAAAATGAGCTTTTCTTTCACCTGCTGGTTCCACTCCATCACCCTGCAAAACAGGAACTGCCCGCTGAATGTGGTTAAGGTCCGCTCAAAAATCATTGGGGAGCCTGTTCGAACTCTCACTTCCTTGAATAACAGATGAGGCAGGGAATAAATGAATAAATGCCACACAGATGATGTTTGCAGGGTGAGTAGTGATATGAGCAATGTCACAGCCATCAACAAGGGACTGTGTGTGTGTGTGTGTGTGTGTGTGTCTGCGCGTGTCAGTTGTTTACAAGAGTGCACATGCTTGCACAATAATCTGGCCAACAGCTCTTGCACTGTAGTCCAACTGTATAGCCCTAACACAACCTTTCCACTCTTCATGTTATAGTCAGCCTCTACAAATGATTGCTTCTGGCTAATTTCCAACCAGTCTGGCCTCTATGTTTTGTTGTAGCTCCAGTGACAACATGATGACTCAATTTGCTCATTAGTAGAATGGATATGTGCTGTTTATATACATATATATGTATAGCGGCGTTGCTTTGCTGTAATATGTATTGCATCACTTCCTGTTACCTTGTGTGTGTACGGTGGAATTTCTTGCTCCTCTTGGATTAATAATATTATTTCTCTCTATAATTTACACATCTTGCATAGTTAACTCTATCCCATACTTGTTATATTCTAACACTCACTCTTACAGATCTTTAGTCTTTATTTTTCACTTTTTAGCGGTGTGTCTGGTTCTCTAGCTTAGCATGGCTACCAGTTCTCTTCCTCCATCTCCTGCTTTCACCTGCTCCGTGTGTCAGATGTTTAGTTACTCCTCTGCCTCCTTTAGTGGTAATGGTACATGTAACAAATGTAGTCTTTTTGTAGTTTTGGAGCCAAGGTTATCTGAATTGGAAGCTCGGCTCTGCACTGTTTAAAACCACCTGATAGCGAGCCAGGTCCCTTTAGTCAGTGCGGAGCCACCTAGCGTAGCTAGCTCTGTTAGTCGTCCCCGAGCAGCCGGGACTTAAGAGTGGCTGGGTGACTGTCAGGAAGAGGAGTCATAGTCCTAAAGTCAAGCCCACCATCAACCTGTCCACGTTTCAAATACAGTAAATACAGTAAAATAGTTATTCATGTCGGCGGTAATGACAGCCAGTTACGCCAATCGGAGGTCTGTAGTTTTCTCTGGACCCCTGCCAAATCTGACCAGTGATGACATGTTTAGCCGCATGTCCTCATTCAATCGCTGGTTGTCTAGATGGTGTCCAGCAAACAACGTGGGCTACATAGATAATTGGCAATCTTTCTGGAGAAAACCTGGTCTGATGAGGAGAGACGGCATCCATCCCACTTTGGAAGGAGCGGCTCTCATTTCTAGAAATATGGACGAATTTATTAGTCATCCAAAAACGGTTACATGCTGCCATTCCGACATGTCGCCATTCCGACAATTGGAGGCCAATGTCGGAATGGCGACACTTAATTTTTTATCAAACGTCCCGTCATTCCGACACTTTTTTCCTCCTATGGTCGGAATGGCGGTATGTTGTTTTTTTTGTAACATACCGCCATTCCGACGGTTCCTTTTAATAGCCTATTTTTTACCCAAAACATTTTGCACTAATGAAGGCTGATATGCCGGCGCGCGTATTTGCGCCGGCATATCAGCCTCGCAAACAAACTTTAATAATCTATTGTCAAAATCCCCTGAAATGTCAAATATAAAAATACAGATATTAATGTAACTCTGGCGAGACTGAAACTGATTAAGCAGAAATACAGTGTCAGTGAGCTGTCACAGCAGCCAGCTGGAGCGGAGCTCTCCACAGAGCCCATGCGTCTTTTGCACGCTGGCATCATATGCAAAAGTAATAATTGCAATTACAGATATCACGGCTACTGCACAGGACACAGTTGCGAGCACTCTGCCTTGCCTTGCCAATAGGAGAGGAGAGAAATGACAGCATAGAACGTATAAAACACAACAAAATGCAGTAAAAACGTTTATTCATGTTATTCACGTGATTTATGAGTACTCGCTCCAATTATGGGAAGCGCGGATGGGCTTTGCGCATTTGGCACAAACACACAGACGTTGCGCAAGGCTTTATACAGCCTGTTGATATCTTAAGGACCTAACTGGTCACACCTGGGAGTAAATGTCATGTAGAGATTGACATTACAGCTGAACATATAGCTTTCATCCACAAACCAACGTGGGAGAGCCCGAAGACGCATGTGCCAGATGCACAGAGGCATGCGTAAAACTAATGTTGACCACTTCATGCTGTTTATTTGCTTTCTTTTAGTTAACTTTCGTTTCTTTTGGATTCTTGTGCGTGTTATGGAGCCGTTTCGGTCCATGTTTGTAAGCCTTTTTTTCCTGGATTAAATTTTCAGAAGTGGCATTGGAGTGTGTGATTGAAAACCACCGCGGTCTGCTTCTCCTCCTCCAGTTGCCGAGACTTTGTGTTTTTAATAACGCTTATCTGTAAACATGTGTTAAACATTTAAATTGCATGAACAGAAAGAAGGGACTCACCTGTTGAGTAACGCACATTTCCCCATACGGAAAGCCTTGTCGGAATGGTGGGACGTTTGCATGTCGGAATAGCGGGATTTCGGAATGGGTGTTGCCACCCTCCAAAAACATGACAACCCAGGGTTGAGACCAGGATGCAGAGTTGTAGTCTTACACACTTTCTCTGCGGCTTCCCACCTGATGGCAGCTATCTTCAGATCAGGGTTACTAATCAGTCCTAGACCCAAGATTAGTTTTAGCTCTTTTGAATCTCTGATTCTCAGTTTTTCCCACCCAAAGTGGAAATCACAAAAACCTCTTGTGTTTGTTGTTGTGTATCGTCCACCTGGCCCTTATTCTGAGTTTCTGTCTGAATTCTCAGAGTTTTTATCCCAGTTAGTGCTGAGTACAGATAAAGTCATTGTAGTGGGTGACTTTAATATTCATGTAGATGTTGAAAATGACAGCCTAAATATTAACTTTAATTCTATATTAGACTCTATTGGATTTTCTCAAAGTGTTCACAGACCTACTCACTGCCTTAATCATACCCTTGACCTTGTGCTGACTTATGGCATTGAGAGTGAACAGTTAACAGTGTTCCCTCATAACCCTGTCTTGTCTGACCATTTTTTAATAACTTTTGAATTTACATTACTTGACTACACGGTTTCTGAGAAGAATTCTACATATAGAAGGTGTCTGTCAGAGAATGCTGTAACCAGATTTAAAGAATTGATTTCATCATCCTTTTCTTCACTGCCATGTGCTGATATGACACAGGATGGCTACCTAAATTTTACTCCAGTAGAACTTGACTCTCTTGTTGACAGCACTATAGCTTCAATGCCTACAACACTGGACATTAGTTGCCCCTCTGAAAAGGAAGGTAATCAGTCAGAAGAGGTTGGCTCCTTGGTATAATTCACAGCTGCTTTAAAGCAGACTGCAAGAAAGCTGGAGAGACAGTGGCGTTCCTCTAATTTAGAAGAGTCTCAATTAGTCTGGAAAGATAGTTTAATAACGTATAAGAAAGCCCTTCGTAAAGCTAAAACTGCTTATTATTCATCATTGATAGAAGAGAATAAGAACAATCCCAGGTTTCTTTTCAGCACTGTTGCCAGGCTGACAAAGAGTCCGAGCTCTGTTGAGCCATGTATTCCTTTAACTCTCGGCAGTGATGATTTCATGAGATTCTTCATCAATAAAATTGTTTCTATCAGAGAGGAGATTAATGGAATCCTTCCCACTATTATCACTGATGTATCATCAAGTAGAGCAGCTTTAGAAGTATCTTTAGAACCTGATTTGTATTCAGACGGCTTCTGCCCAGTTGATCTTTCTGAGCTAACAACAGCAATAGTCTCTTCTAAACCATCAACTTGTATTTTAGACCCAATCCCAACCAGACTGTTCAAGAAGGTTTTCCCCTTAACTGACACTTCCATATTGGATTTGATCAATCTGTCTTTGTTGATAGGATATGTACCTCAGACTTTTAAGGTTGCTGTAATTAAACCTTTACTTAAAAAACCTACTCTTGATTCAGAAGTGTTGGCTAATTATCGACCTATATCCAATCTCTCTTTTTTGCCTAAAGTTCTTGAAAAAATAGTTGCAGTTCAACTTTGTGATCATTTACATAGAAATAATCTGTTTGAAGAGTTTCAGTCAGGATTCAGAGTGCATCATAGCACAGAAACAGCACTGGTGAAAGTTACCGATGATCTCCTCTTAGCCTCTGATAGCGGACTTGTTTCTGTGCTTGTCCTGTTGGATCTCAGAGCTGCATTTGATACGATCGATCACAGCATTCTGTTACAGAGACTTGAATATGTTATTGGAATTAAAAGAACTGCATTAGGCTGGTTTAAGTCATATTTATCTGATAGATTCCAGTTTGTTCTTGTAAATGAAGAATCTTCCTCACACGTTGGAGTAAGTCATGGAGTTCCTCAGGGTTCTGTGCTTGGACCAATTCTTTTTACTTTATACATGCTTCCATTAGGTAACATTATCAGACAGCATGGCATAAATTTCCATTGTTATGCTGATGATACTCAGCTGTACTTATCTATGAAACCAGATGAAACCAATAGGTTGGTCAGACTACAAGCCTGTCTTAAAGACATAAAGACCTGGATGACTCAGAACTGTCTGCTTTTAAATTCAGACAAAACTGAAGTTGTTCTCTTTGGACCTGAGCGCTTCAGGGAGAAATTGTCTAGTTATATAGTTACTCTAGATGGTATTTCCTTGGCTTCTAGTTCTACAGTGAGGAACCTTGGAGTTATTTTTGACCAGAATTTATCATTTGACGCACATATAAAACTGGTTTCTAGGACTGCCTTCTTTCATCTTCGTAACATTGCTAAAATCAGGAACATCCTGTCTCAGGGTGATGCAGAGAAACTAGTTCATGCATTTGTTACTTCAAGATTGGACTACTGTAATTCGTTATTATTGGGCTGTCCCACATATTCTCTGAAAAGCCTCCAGCTGATCCAAAATGCTGCAGCCAGAGTTCTGATGAGAACTAACAGGAGAGATCATGTTTCTCCAGTTTTAGCTTCTCTTCATTGGCTCCCTGTTAAATTCAGAATAGAATGTAAGATTCTTCTTCTCACATATAAAGCTCTTAATGACCGAGCTCCATCATATCTTAAAGATCTCATTGTAAGATATTTTCCTAACAGAGCACTTTGCTCCCAAACTGCAGGTTTACTTGTTGTCCCCAGAGTTTCTAAAAGTAGAATGGCAGGTAGAGCCTTCAGTTATCAGGCCCCTCTCTTGTGGAATAAGCTGCCAGTAAATGTCCGGGAAGCAGACACCCTTTCCACTTTTAAGATTAGGCTTAAAACTTTCCTTTTTGATAAAGCTTATAGTTAGGGATGGCTCAGGTAATCCTGAAACATCCCATAGTTAAGCTGCTATAGGCTTAGACTGCTGGGGGACCTCATCTGTCACACCTTTCCTCACTTTGCTCTCTTTTTCCCCCTGTTTAATTTCTCAAATGATTTTATGACATTATTGTGGTTATTAACTTGTGTTTCCCTGTTTCAACAGATATCCTTTGAATGGCGTTATGGTGCCCCCCCCCCTCTTTTCCCTCTTTTCTGTCTTCTCAAACCCCAGCCGGTCGAGGCGGATGGCCACCCTTCCTGAGTCTGGTTCTGCCAGAGGTTTCTTCCTGGTTCTGGTTCTGCCAGAGGTTTCTTCTTGGTTCTGGTTCTGCCAGAGGTTTCTTCCTGGTTCTGGTTCTGCCAGAGGTTTCCTCCTGGTTCTGGTTCTGCCAGAGGTTTCTTCCTGTTAAAGGGAGTCGTTCCTTTCTACAGTCCCTCAGGCTCAGGACGGGAGATTGGACTGAGGACAAGTTTCGGTGCAATCTGTTGGTTTCCTTAGCTAGGATATTAATTTTTTTAATTGGCTCTATATGAATTAATTGGATTATGATTACAATGAATTGAATTCCAATTGGCTTGAATTGGACTATATTATTGAAGTGCCTTGAGATGACATTTGTTGTAAATTGGCACTATATAAATAAAACTGAATTTAATATGAATATATGAAGGTAGCTGGTTGCAGAGACACAGTATGATAATTAATCATACACAAAGCTTCCAGGTCGTCCCTTAATTAATGCCTCGGCTCCAATTTATCAAAGCAACCCAGTGAGTTGCTGTAGCTGGATTCATGACAATAAAACTCACAGCAGTGTGTGTGTGTGTGTGTGAGAGAGACAAAAAGAGAGAGAAAGAGAGAGAGAGAGAATATACTGTAGTGTACAGAGAAACATAGTACTCAAACATCAGATTATTTTTGCAGGTTTAAGCCTGTAAGTACCATCAAGTTACATTCTTTTGTCATCAAATTCCAAGTTGAATATTTTGCTGACTGGTTTTCTAATTCAAATATTCAAAAGATAAATCCAGCTTATAAATAATGGAAATGTCAACACACATCTGCGTGATTTGAACTAACTTCCACCACTTGGCATAACCACTCTTATTTCCTGAGGTAAAGTAACTCTTTTTTTTCACGTAGTTGTGGTCATATAGCCCTTCCTCCAGCCATTTGGATTCTTTGATCCCTAAAAGGGCCACTTTGCCTCTGCAAAACAGAGAAGTAAGGCTGGGAGGAATTTGCACTGTGCTTAAATGATACAGTAGAACAGTCACTCTGTGGAAAGTTAAACTGTCTTCTCACCAGTGCTCTTCCCCAAATTATTTCCTTTCTCATATTTTCCCCTCGGTCACTATACTGCAGGGCTGCTGTTTTTATGCTAATGTACTGGTAGTGTTTGACAGTTTTCCATGCAAAATGCGTGATGTGAAATTGTGCAGCAAAAGCTGTCCGGCACTCTGAGGTCAACAAAATGTCTTTCATACACCACTCGGAAAAACTAACTGACAACCTGTGACATGTTTTCACAACACATGTCTGATAAGAAATTGTACTTTGTGCTGAGTTTGCGAACATCGGAGCCTCGATGTGTAATGCTGTGTGGCATCTCAGAGAAGGAGCTCTGCTTTCTCCTCAGCATGTGAGGAATCCACTGACCACACTGCTTTTTACACTTTTTACAGCAAGGCAATGCAGCAGAGTGTCAAACTTTCAAAAGTAAATAACTTTAACAACAGTAAAAGGGCAAACTGCAGGTGATGGTGTTGATGCTGTTAATTTCTCAAATAAAACACTATACAAAAATATTTTTAAAAAATGTCAATTTTCCTGTAGAATTCATTAATAGATGATTTAATTTATATAGGGCTGCAGGGTTGTGCCTCACAGCAGAGGGTTCCAGGTTCAGCTCCCGGCTGGTTCTTTCTGTGTGGAGGCTGCATGTTCTCCCTGTGTCTGCGTGGGTTCTCTCCGGGTTCTCCGGCTTCCTCCCACCGTCCAAAAACATGCATGTTAGGTTAATTGGTGTCTCTGAAATTGTCCTTAGGAGTGAGTGTGAGCGTGTGTGGTTGTTTGTCACATTTGTCTCTGTGGGATAGGCTCCAGCCCCCCGCGACCCGACCAACAGATTAAGCGGGTGTAGAAAATGGATGGATGGATGGATGGATATATGTTTCTATTGAAATTTGTTCTATGTCCCTGAATCCAATTAAATGTCCGTTTCTAAGATGTAGGGTTTAGAGAAATTCATCATGATTATACCTGGTTGTGGTGTTGTTTTGAGATCTGAGCCTTAGGTTGGGGCTGAGCGGACTGCAATAGATTACTCGTGTGGACTCATGTCCATCCCTGCAGCGAACTCACCCTCAATTTACCTGCAAGCTCACGCCCCGACGGCTCAGTTCCTCCTCATCACAGCCAGTGCCTTCCCCGTAAAAAGAAAACTTCCAACCTAACAAGTAAGGAGAAACTAACTTACTTAACTCAGTGGACACACCTGAAATTCTTCAGAGACATTACCAAACTTGGATTAACCTACCTCTCCTCTTGCTATGAGATTAAGACCACCAACTTGGATCACTTCTGTGAGCCCTGGCTTGACCATCATTACTCTTTCAAAATGAACCACTTTGACTGACTCACCTTTCCTGGTATTCTGCTTTAGAGTCCACCTTGCATGGGCTCTCATGAGCCGTGACAAAATGATCCTCTGCATCAATTTAACATTTAACTTGATCCTTACATGATTATCGCACATATTTTAATCATTCATTCATCTGTTTAACATCTACACAAAGTATTCCATACTGTCTAAGTCAAGCCCACAAACACATGCTTTGTAATAAACAGTGACAGATGGGATTTGGCAGCTCACTTTGCGTGCCATGCCAGGTGGGGATGACCTTTCAGTCACTGAGGCGCGGAGCCATTTGCTCTTTTCAATGGTGAAAATGTGCTCTTCTGAAAACACTACAGGATGCTAAGATGTTGGCCCTCACAGCCAATGTAATGGAACAAAGTGCTTTCACACACATTTCTCTTCCTTCATTTACAGTTCAGCTCTATTCAGGAAATGTTTTTTGCTGGCAGTTTTTCTCTTCAAGACTTGCAACTCACTTCTTGGTTTAGGCATGAGACATGATTGGTCAGAGATGGGGCCAATCACAGCCAGAGTATGTCCTCCCCACTGCTTACTATCACTACTAGTTTTGCACAAATAATAACATCACAAAATATGACCCTCAGAAGAGTTAAACTGACAAAAAAGATGGTACCTAAACCAAGATCTGTTTTTAGAATTACACAACACTGTTCCATAGGACAAACTGTGATAATAAATGTGTTAATTGACTAAGGAGTAGGGACCACATCATTCAAATTGCATTTACTATATACATATGTAGTTGGCCGGCGTTGACTCAATGCAGAGGCCAACCAATCTGGACTGTGCCAGTCGACCCTGAGCCGAGCCATGCCAGCGGAGTAGGACGGAATTATCCAAGAGGTCATGGCTGCAGACCTCCATTGTCAGGTCCCATGTCCATTGTCAGGTCCCTACCTCCACTCTCAGGCCAGGAAATGCAAGGGATACGTTTCAGAATAAAATCACAAATGCACTTAAATGGTAAATGGACTTGTATAGCGCTTTTCTAGTCTAGCTGACCACTCAAAGTGCTTCACTACATGCTACATTCACCCCACTCACACACATTCATACAGCACGTCTTAAGATTCATAACTACGTGCTTTTCAAATCATTCACACACATTCATACCCCCAATGATACACTGGGGGGGCAACGTGGGGTTCAGTGTCTTGCCCAAGGACGCTTTGACGTGTAGCCCTGGGAAGCCAGAGTCGAACCAACTGCTCTTCCTCCTGAGCTACAGCCGCTACAACTTAAGGTTGAATCTTTTTCTTCACCAATGTATTAGTAAACAATATGACATAAAATCCACCAATTCCTGGTCTATTGCATATATTGTTTTTATTTGTGTTGTAAACTTTTGTTTGGTCAGTGCACACATTTTCTCTTCCGCTATTACTATATTCATAAGCCAACATCCATAAGATTATACATAGTACTTCACTGCCATTTCATTATCATTTAATTTTGACTTTATTGCACTGCTCTTTTTCTATATATTTGTTTCAAGTAGTTGTATTATTCTGTATTTTTATTCTTAACCACCATCAATTTCATGTTTGGTTCTATGTTGCTAGCCCGATTCTTTCATTGAAAGCCCAAGAACAAGCTGGAGAAATCTTAAATGAAACAAAGTATTTATTAGTGGTCACATATAAAGCATGGCAGCACTGGACTCGGAGTGATAGAGCTCTCGCAGGAAATGTAAAAGATTAAAGATTAAAGATGTAAAATCTCAATGATTCATTATACACTTAAATAGGAGTCATGTTTTTGGGTAAGTAGCTCTTTAACCAGCTAGGAGTGGTTGCCAGGTTTGCTAGTACCCGCGGTTTGGCCACCTGATAAAAAGCAGCGTAGTACAACCACGTCTTTACGCTAGCGTCATTTGATACACTGAAAGGTGCTATAAGATGCAAGCTATCATTATTGTAGTGGCAATCACTTTAACGGGACTTAATAATGACAAATGATGTGTTTGTTTCATAAAGATTATAGACTAAACATGCTAAAACACCTTTCCCTTTTTTAAATTGATATTTACTCTTCTTCTGTACTTTTTCTGCTTTTTGGTGCGCCCTCACCATGAAGGGGCTCCGTAAGTGCTCCCACTACTGGCTCACTGAAATAATGGCCCACTGATAGAAATGGTTGATAACAGCCTCCTGAACCTACAAGTAGGTTTAGTATGTCCCTACTAGCCCATATAAATGGGACTGATGTGTGCTGATAACATCCATTGAATAGACTGATAATAGTCAAATCGGGTAATGGGAGACTGAAAAGCGGTTTATCATTCCAAACCATGCAAAGACCACCTCTTTTCAGTCTGATATGATCTATTATGGAATGATGTTAAAGCGCTTCGAAGTGAGCACAAAATGCTGATGGTTTTGACCATAGCAGCCGCATAGATAGCCGCATCAGTCAGAGGGTTCATGCACAGAGTACAGACTGTGCCTGGTAATCTGTGTCGTGATGGAGGTATAGCTGGGATTTATTTGTACCCTCTCTGGGACGTTGGCTCCCTGACAGTGTACAGTGAGCATTAAAATTTACATGGAGTCAGGAGAGGAAGGGAAGAATTTCAGGGTTCCGTAAAACGTCTTATTTATCGGTCATTTTGACAGTAATAAAATATAATGTCATAAAACTCTCCTTTCTTCACACTTTCTGAACAAATATGATAAACTAAAACTTAATCAAAGACTTCAACAAAATCCCATCACAGGTACAGTCTTACAATCCAGTAAAAGTTACAGTTAGAATATATTTTTTCACTCAATACAGTACATATGTAAATGCAATATTGAAGCATTTTCTAACAAGTCAACATTAAAGAACTGTTTTTTGCCCTCATGCTCTCACTTTGACTGAGAGGTCAATGTTGACTTGAATGCCTCGATGCTTCTTTACATATTCTTTGTACGCTTTCTGACATAATGTTTGGAAAAGTAACAGTAGGGACATAAAGAAATCTAGAAATAGCTCACATGTATTCAACCAAGCATTATCTGAGTTATTTCCTGCAGACATGAATAAGATAGAAAAGACACCAGGTAGGCCTGACAGCTTCAGTAAACTCGGGCTGTCACAGCTGTGACATGAGCTCTCTTTTATGTGTTACTCTTGGTTTTCCCTGAACTGCTATACAACTGTCTGGACAAATCTATGTACGTGGTCAACACTGTATAAAAGGACCGGTCTTAGAATCAGTGGGTTGTCCAGACTCTTGGTTGAAAGGGGCTGCATCTTATTTGGCCAAAGAGTGAAACTTGGTCTCTGACTCTGTTCATGATTATAGCAGACTATTGCTGGTTGTTCATTCTAGTTTGATTTATTATTCTGTGATACATTCCTTAAATCTTAGGAGACTTATTGTTGTCTTTACTTCCTCACCATAGAGCAAACAGTTTCTGCCTCTTCACTTCACAACTGTGTCTTACTTTTTCTGGCCCTGTCAGAGCCGTCCATGTTGATATGACACTGTATGTAACATTGACAGATTACCAGTGGGTATGTAGGTACAAGTGTAAATGCAATGGACAAAAAAAAAAACAGAATTCAACAATCTGCCTCAAATTTTGACAGCCTGCAAGAGAAAGTGCAGAGATGTAGAAATACTTCCTGACTGAGAGCGTATGTGACAGCCGTTGAGGTGTTGTTGTTCTCTGATGCTGCTACTATAGGCAATATGTTACAGTGTGTTTTCTTCTTTGTTCAAAGCAAAGATCTAAATTCTAAGAAGATGCATTCTCTCCAGCTTATTGATGTAGCTGGTTTAGGAAATGATGAGAGTAGGCACATAGATAATGTACAAATGGGGATATTCTTTTCGTAGCTAATTCAAAAGCATTATTTCATCAGACTTTGCCTCTAAGCACAACTGCCAACCTTCAGTTGTGATCTTTTTCTCTTTTGATGCATATTCCCTCTCTGAGTGGTGGAGTTTGCAAATGGTTGTTAAAATGAACCTAATGGGGAATAAACGGTGACATGAAATATGCACGTGCACTGTATATCATGACAAAAGATATTTACCGTCTTGATTACTTTTTACAGCTGAGGTGCCTTCATTTTAATCATTTAAATCTTCATCCTGAGGATCCCCTTAAGAAAATGTAATAATTGAATTCCAAAGGCTTTAATCAAAGGACTCTGAGGTCAAAAGTTCAATACATATGGGAAAAGAAATCATCCATAAAAAATCCTTCCATCTATCCATCTTCTATACCCACTTAATCTAATTTAGGGTCGCGGGGGGCTGGAGCCTATCCCAGCAGTCATTGGGCGAGAGGCAGGGTTCACCCTGGACAGGTCATCAGTCCATCACAGGGCCACACAGAGACAAACAAGCACACACACTCACTCCAATTTAGAGTCACCAGTTAAGCTAACGTGCATGTTTTTGGATGGTGGGAGGAAGCCGGAGAGAACCCACGCATACACGGGGAGAACATGCAGACTCCACACAGAAAGAACCAGCTGGGATTCAAACCAGGAACCCTCCTGATGAACCCTAACCACCACACCACCGTGCAGCCCTTCATACGAAATGAACATCCAAAATAAAAGACAGAATAGGTGCTGAATGAAAACTGAGAGACACAAAGAGATGAAAAGAGAAGAGCAGAAAGGCAGAGATGGAGGGGAACTGAGAGACAAAAACAGAGAACAGTCAAGATACACAGAGTGAGAGAGGGAGAAAGAGCAGGGTTCTACTTTTCAAAAATGCTCCTCTCGCAGCAAGCAGGTTGACAGGCAGGTTGGACAGACTTCCAGCCCCTATGACGCTCTGCAGGAGCGTGTGATAGGACAGTGTTGATGTGACACTCTGCTACAATGTGGAAATGTTGCATTTAAGTGCTGAAAAATTTTAACTGGGACACACAGATCTGTTTCTAGTAAACTGGCCAGCCTCACACACACAACCTGCCCATCAACATTGTTCACAATGGTTTGGTCTGTTGTGTTCTAAGCAGTTTTCAAACAAGCAAACCTGAATAAGATACAAAACGAGTTGATTTCTCACTGTGGTATGCTTCTCATGTTTGTATATGTGGTATCGTGTGTATATTTGTATGCAGAGGTATAATTGCATCAACCTGACAGATGTGTTTGTGTGTGGGATATGCACTTTAATTAATTTCTTAACACGGAGATGAACCATTAAACTTGAGAACATGTGCACATCCGCAAGGTAGACATGCAGATGGACAACACACAAAGATCCATGTATGCCCATGGGCAGATACTTAGGGAACATACACACCTCAGTGTCCGTCTGAATGAATATGAAAGCTCTATATGTGATGTATCATATGATATAATTAAACCATATTACATATCTGCAGAGTATCAACTCTACACTCAGGATTCACTGAAGATTAAGTGCCATCACAACGCAAATTATGCAAATTACACACTTCATGTGTGTGTAGCAATGTGGCTAACCTGGTATACACAGTGTGCACAGATGAGCCACAGCATTAAAACTTCAACAATGTCCAGCTCTGCTGGGAAACTAACAATGTGTGTCTGTAGAGTATGTGTTTGTCTCTGAGTGTATTGCAATAGTTTTGCATTTGGCTGCTGCTGTGTGAAACATGTCGAACTGCACTACTGTTGGCATTTATCGTGATATTTGTGCAGAGCTCAAGGTCTGACCCAGGTCCTAGATAATGACTGGCTTTAAATGGCAGACTCCTGTTTCATTTCCCCAGTGGCCCATGACAAGCCAACACATTATAAGTCTTGGGAGATGTTATATTGTCTCATGTGGACCTGCTGTCCTGATACAATTGCAGTTCAGTGTATGAGTGTGTATTTGTGAGGCCATGAAAGAGATGTGAGACACAGTGTCAGATATTGTCTTCCCATTAATGCTTTAGTTCTGACCTTATGGATGACATACATGGATATATTTGAGTGCGTGTGTTACATTTTTGTTTTGGTGAAATAGTGAACGCTATATATAATTTCTACACTCAGATCATTTCTCTTTGGGATAAATAAAGAATTTTTCATTCTATTTAATCTTTTTATTAAATTAAGTAATTTCATTTTCTTTCTTAAGACACTGCTCATAAGTATGTACATACATAATTCAATTTAACTGAATTAGATTCACTTAATTTACGCCAAATCACAGCACTTCAGTGATAAAGTCCAGTTCAAACCAATTAGAGGCCAATTCATTGTAATAGAATCAAATCCAATTAATTAAGTTCAAAATGTGTCCAAATAATACATAAAGATTAAATTCAAACACAATTTCCTAGTTAAGGACACATAAGTATGTAGGCAGAACAATACAATGAGTCAAAAGCTTGGGTGACGTACAACAGAAGGTTTACATGATTAACATATATGACAACAGCTCAGTTTTGTATTACTTCTGACTTTAGGGTGCCAACAGAGCTTTAACAAACCTGATCCATGTTGTACAAGTGCTGTTACAGTTGACCCTCAGAGATACAGTAGTGAACAAAACAATGGAATCAGCCTCCAGCTGTGCTGGCAGCCAGTGTGTCAGAGATAGAGCACCTTGCTGCCTTTCTTGCTTCACTCCAGTGACTCCTGAGATGAGCTTGTTCCCTCACCCCACACTGCCCCTCCACATTCTTTGAAGGATCGATCCAAGGAGGGTTCTTGTCTACCTCACTAACCTGGTCTGGATGCAACCCCCTCCCATGTGAGGCTCACCAGCAAAATCAATTATCTAACACATAAAATCCTGTGCCAATCGAACAAAGTGAGCCAATTTTGTTAAAATGTCCAAAGTTATTTGAGGACAATATAAAAGAAACAATTCATAAAGTGAAACATATGACAACAGAAGAATAAGAAAAATGTCAAAGTTGGGAAGTTTGGAATCAGCACCTCCAAATCCGAGACCATGATCCTCAGCTGGAAAAGGGTGGAATGCTCTCTCCAGGTCAGGAATGAGATCCTTCCCCAAGTGGAGGAGTTCAAATATCTCGGGGTCTGTTCATGAGTGAGGGACGAATGGAGCGTGACAGGCGGATCGGTGCGGTGTTCAGAGTGTTGTGAAGAAGGAGCTGAGCCAGAAGGCGAAGCTCTCGATTTACTGGTCAGTCTACGTTCCTACCCTCACCTATGGTCACGAGCTGTGGGTAGTGACCGAAAGAACGAGATCGCCGAAATGGGTTTCCTCCGCAGGGTGTCTGGGCCTCCCTTAGAGATAGGGTGAGAAGCTCAGTCATCCGGGAGGGGCTCGGAGTAGAACCGCTGCTCCTCCGCATTGAGAGGAGTCAGATGAGGTGGCTCGGGCATCTGGTTAGGATGCCCCCTGGGCGCCTCCCTGGTGAGGTGTTCTGGGCACATCCCACTGGGAGGAGACCCCAGGGAGGACCCAGGACATGTTGGAGAGACTATGTCTCTGGGAATGCCTCGGGGTCCCCCTGGAGGAGCTGGAGGAAGTGACTGGGGACTAGGCTTCTCTGCTCAAGCTGCAGCTCCAGCGACCTGACCCCCGGAGAAGCGGCAGATGATGGATGAATGGTCAAAGTTGGGCTGTTTTACACTGGCTGGCTAAGAAAAGTGAATTTCTAGTGAAAGCCTAAGAGCATCAATGTCATTACAAAAAAAAGAGATGGACACAAAGCTGATGAGGAAAAGCTGAGTCTCCATACAGACAGGTGCAAGAAGCTTCTGGATGACTACAAGACAGATTTAGAACAGTGAACCCCAAATGGCGGCCAGCAGGCCAAGTCTGGCCCCAAGAGCTAACTGTCTGGACCCTGCCAACCCACTGGCACCTATGGTAAGGTGTGCACTCTTTCAGGCTACTTAATTTAGCCCCCCCCCTCCCCCCCCATCATACACTTGACCTCTCACTTACACCCAAAACCACAGACATATGTCAGACATGTAAATGTTCTCCGCTATGCTAGCTGAAGCTGCTATCATATCCGTTTGTATCTTCCAGTAAGTCAGATATAAATCAAGAAACAATTGGCTTTCACGAAAAAAGTTGATCTGACAGGCCTGATTTATTGTGTCTTATTTTGCGGGTTCATGCAAATGCTAAACCCACATGCTTGACTTACACAGGCTGTATGTCTGCAAAGTGGTTAATGTGAAGTGGCACCTCAACACTATGCATGCAGCCAGTTTTAATGTGACCTTCCCTGCAAATTCAGTTCACCACAAACAGGATAGCATGCATTGTAACATCATCCAAGCACTCATAAGTTTTTCTACTATCTGTAAATCGACATCAGCACAAGATTTAATTAAACAGCGTGCGAGTTTTAAGTCAGGATGATAGAAAAGAGAATACAAGTTGTGGAACTGTTAAAGCAGGTACCGTTGTCAGCAAACAGCAACAAGAAGAGTTTAAGTTTTAGTGAAAAAGAGTGTTTTTGCAGTTTACTCACTGATATGAAGAAATCAGGAGCTATTGCACTGGCAATTGAGTTGTGCTCAAACGGACATGGAACAGCTGTCTGTTTTTGTAAGATTAATTGGTAGAAAGACGTTTCAGTAATGTTACAATCTGCATTTTGTTTCTGTCATGATCTGTGTTTCTGTTTCGTCTTTAGTTTACAGTTTAGCCTTGCCATGTTGCGCCACTCTTTTTCCTCGGTCCCCTCTGTCCTGCCATCAGCTTCACTCACGTCACCTGCGCTCATTGTCATCAGCTGCACTCATTCACTAATCACCCTCCTCAGTATTTAATCTCCAAGTCTGTTCATGCCCATTGTCAGATCCTCACTGTCAGTAAGAGTCACATCACTCATGCTGTGTATCAGGTTCATTCTTGTTGACCATATCAGGCTTTCTTTTGTTTAAACCAAGTGAAGTATTTTTCACTGTCTCAGTTTAGGTTTTTGTACTCAGCCACGCTTTTTGTTACAGTCTTCGAAATAAATCGAGTTTCATTTGGATATCTGCATCTGGGTCCTATCTCTCATCACCACCACGCCACCTCCACGTTCTCACAAGTAAGAGCGAATGTGTTTGCTTCCTCTGCATGGGTGCACAACTGGAGAAATGATCCTAACTGAATGAAGAGTGGCTTGGATATGAGCAAAATTGTCTTTTGTCACCTATGGGGCTCCGTCTCAGGTGGGACAACACAAGAGACTGGTAAGCAGACTTTTCACTGCCAGCCCAGTTATTTTGGCATTAATCACAAATCAGCGATGTGCATGAGATTACGCAAAATTATTCAGTTTGCTTCTATTTCTGAGGATATTCTGATATATTTATTCAAAATTCAGAGATTAAATAATCTGGATTGTTTTAAGTGTTGTTTATCCTATCTCTGATCTCAGACTTTAAGTAAAACTTTCACGTTAAGACCTCCAAGTAAAACATCTTCTTTATCTTGAACAAAATAAATTTTCGTTAAGGTAGCAATGTGAGTGAAAGATGTCTTTTGGTCACTTGGGATATATCATGGTACTTCTATTTAGTGTTAAGTGTTCAAGACATTTCTTGAATGCACCACACATGGAGGCAGCAAGCTCATATTGTGTCTATTTTACATTTTTCTAATTAACAATTTTGCATACAAAACACTGATTTTTGACAGATTTTCCTGCACTGGTTTAGAGGCTGTTCTGCTTGAGTGATTTATTCTCGTACATTTGACACTTTTAACCCTTTAAGTGCCCTTTTTTTAAAAAAAAAAAAAAAAAAAAAAAAAAAAAAAAAAGTAAAGATGGTTTGAGATAGAGGGATACTGTCAATGAGAAAAATATTGTGTGAACCAAAGTTTGATGGCGGTCGGAGATGATATCACCTAATTTGCAAATGCTTTCTGATGACATCACTGTGTGGCGATGTCATGGATTACGCAACTTCTAGTGAACGCTGGATTTTGAACACATTAACACAATTCATTTATTAATTTTTTTTTATTATCCTTTTCTGAATTCATGTACCCAAATATGGACAAAGTTCTTCCAAGTCATGATCTTTTCCGAAAGGCAAATTCTCACCTTCTGAATCCTCAACGGAAAGGATCTTCTCTTGTAAAATATGTCTCATTTATTTTCTCAAAATCTCACCAAGAAATCTTTAATATAAACCATTCCACAAAACCTCATGACTTAATGACTACCACCAATGCATCGTTCTATTTTGTCTAGCTCAATCAAGATGCCTTTATTTGGAGACATAAATAAAATAACACGAGGCAGTGAGTGGAGACAAGATTTGTTGTGTGACTTGGTACTTTCAACCTGTTTTATTCAGTATGTTGCTTGTTGCAGTTCAGCGACAGTGGTGCACAAACAATTAATTAATTAATGAACAAAACAATGGAATCAGCCTCCAGCTGTGCTGGCAGCCAGTGTGTCAGAGATAGAGCACCTTGCTGCCTTTCTTGCTTCACTCCAGTGACTCCTGAGATGAGCTTGTTCCCTCACCCCACACTGCCCCTCCACATTCTTTGAAGGATCGATCCAAGGTGGGTTCTTGTCTACCTCACTAACCTGGTCTGAATGCAACCCCCTCCCATGTGAGGCTCACCAGCAAAATCAATTATCTAACACATAAAATCCTGTGCCAATCGAACAAAGTGAGCCAATTTTGTTAAAATGTCCAAAGTTATTGGAGGACATTTTAAAAGAAACATTTCTTGAAGTGAAACATATGACAACAAAGGAATTAGAAATGTCAAAGTTGGGAAGTTTGGAATCAGCACCTCCAAATCCGAGACCATGATCCTCAGCTGGAAAAGGGTGGAATGCTCTCTCCAGGTCAGGAATGAGATCCTTCCCCAAGTGGAGGAGTTCAAATATCTCGGGGTCTGTTCATGAGTGAGGGACGAATTGTATTCATTAATCTGTTATGAGTTGCCATGCCAACAGAGTAATTGTTTACAAACAGGAGCCGTTAATTGTGCTTGGCCAACTAATGTCCAAAAAACACCCCTAATTCCAGCTGAGCAAAGAGGAAGTTGGGCAACAGTGGAACAGGTGGAGGAAGTTTAAACCAGGTCTTTCCTTGATACTGATAGGGAACATCAGACTGCTAGAAAATAAAACAGAGTGCTCAGGAGGACACAAAAAATATTAAGGATGCAGTATTATCTGTTCCACCACAATGCTTCAAACTGGCTTTCAGACAACATCAGGAACAGCAGAAAAAGTATCCTTGACATGTCACCGTGAAGGAGAGGATCTGTGCTTGGGGCATTCTTCTAATATTTCAAGTTTGTCAACTGCTCCAGCAGAGAAAATAAAAATTATTCTTACTTATTCATACTTATTCTATGCAAATGTAAAAGATGCATACAGCTCCTCTGCCTGTCTTCAATTAGGAAAATCAGACTACAATCTGGATCTCTTCACCTCCATCTACACAACCATTGTTAAATGGCAACCTGTGATCAAATAGACATTGAGGAGATGGTCTTAAGAAGCTGAAAATCATCTGCAGGATGAAGCTGCAGACTTAATGCACTTTGTGAGCCACATTGAGACGATATCAATTTCATGACTCGGCGTGTAATAGACCACATTACTTCTGTGTAGATTAATATTTCCACAGGGACAATGAGGCGGTTACCCAGTAACAAATCAGTGGTTTGAAGGAAAAATGGGGAGGGAAAAAAATAAGCCTTCAGGGAAAGGGATAGAGTTATTAATGACTGTTCAAAAGCAGTTGAAAAAGAACACAACTTAGAATAGAAATAGAGCAGAAAAATACTTTATTCATCCCCCACTAGGGGAAATTCAAAATTAGTCAACTCATTAGTCTTTTAAATATTTACAATGATTGTATATTAGAACGATAACAACAACAATATTAATAAATTAATACATAAATAAATTTAAGAAGAACATGTCAGCAGTCACTATTAAAAAGCCTTATGGCTGTGGGGACAAAGGACCTCCTGAACCTCTCAGTCCTGTAGTGCAGTGAGATGAGCCTCTCACTGCAGCTGCTCCTCTGACCTGCCAGGATGCTGTGGAGAGGATGTCTATTATTATCCAAAACGGAATATAATTTCCTCCTCATCCGTTGCTCCACCACAGTTCTGAGAGGGTCCAGTCTTCTACCTACTACAGAACTGGCCTTTTTTACCAGTTTGTCCAGGCGCCTACAGTTTTTGTCTGTAGTGCAACTCCCCCAGCAGACAACAGCATAGAACAGTGCCCTCTCCGTGATAGTGTGATAAAACATGCATATCATATCACTACAGACAATGAAGGACCTGAGCCGTCTCAGGAAGAAGTGACCTTTTTTGACCTTGAGTCAGTTCTGGATGATCTCTCTCCTAAATATAGAGGGGAAGATTTTCTTTAGTGTAGTTGCACAGAGATTAGATAGTTATTTAGAAAAGAATAGCTTCATAGATACTACTGTGCAGAAGGCAGGAATACCAGGTTTTGCAGGGTGTTTAGAGCAAATTCATTTGGTTCAGTGCCACATAGTCTTATTTGGAAAGGGTTTGATTATTTTAGTGCCTGCAGTAGTGGTTAACTTAGTAAGAGCATATTTCCAGGATATTAGACAGTGCCTAAGTACAGCAGGTTTCACAACAGGTTGGCAGAGGCTAGAAGTGGGCATTATGGCAGGGTGTACGATTTTTACATTGGCATTTACATTTGCGATGGAGATAATTATTAGAGCTTCCAAGTGGGTTGTAGGTGGAGAGAGACGTCAGGATGGCATGCGCCTTACATCAATTAGGGCCTACATGGATTATATGACGTTGGTGACTATAACAGTGCCATGTATGAGGAGAATACTTGAGATTTAATAAAAATCTATAGTGGGCTGGTATGAAAATCAAACCTACTATGTCCAGAAGTATCTCAATAAGTAGAGGGAAATTTAGTGATTGAAAGTTTGTAATGGATGAAGACCAAATTGCAATAATTAGGGAAAAGGCAGTAAAAAGTTTAGATGGTTGGTACCAAGCAGACTTGAATGATGGAGAGCAGGCAGTGCAGTTTTGGAAAGATGCTGCTGAGGGACTGGATAGAATTAGATAAATCAAGGCTTCCAGAAAAGTTGAAGCTGTGGTGTCTGCAATTTGGATTGTTTCCTCGGTTGATGTGGCCACTGTCTGTGTATGAGATTCCATTATCTGTTGCAGAAAAAATGGAACGCTTAGTTGGCTTTTACATTAGGAAGTGGCTAGGTGTTCCTAGATGCTTAAGTACTGTGGCACTGTATGGGAAAGGCATACTCCAGCTCCCAGTATCTAGTCTAGTGGAGGAGTTTAAATGCAGTGCCGGGGAGGCTTGCGGCTTGATAGCTGTTGAGCAGGTCGTAGACAGGAGGAAATGTTAAGGGGTACAAAGGCAGTGGCTCAGGCTAAGCAGGGACGGTGGTTGAATTGGGAAGGTGTAGAGAAGAAAAAGCTTAGTTGGAAACAGCTGTGGAGTATGGAGTACTAGATTTTTTTTGATAGGGGAAATATGATGTAGTGTCAACTCCCCAGAAACTAAAACTCTGGGTAAATGGAGACCCGTCATGTTTGTTATATTCAGGTACTGCAACTCTAAGGCATATTTTGTCAGGTTGAAAGGTTAGTCTCTCACAAGGCCGGTATACGTGGTGACATAACCAAGTATTAAGAAGCTTAGCTGCAGGTATTGAAGATAAACGAAGGCAAGTGAATTCAGGAGGGTCTAAGGTGAAGAGAGTGGTAATTCAGTTTGTTCAAGAGGGGGAGAAAGTTAATAAGACAGTAAGGAGGCAAGGCAGTTTAGACGATGATTGTGATTGAGATGCAGGTAGATTTAGGAGGAAAGCTTGTTGTTCCCCAGGAAATAGTCTCTACAAATCTAAAGCTAAAGTCCAGTCAGTGGATTTGGATTAGAAGAAGCAATAGTAGCTGGGGACCCTAGCAGGGGGACCTCTTAGGGTAAACAGACTCTTGGAATAAGTGAGGAAGAAATCCAGGATGTATTTAAGGGTGGGTGTGGCCCATGTGAGCCTTTTGAAACAAGACAGCCATTTTAGGCCTTGTTTTTGCTGGCATTTTTAGTGACTGTAGGACTTTTTAGGTGTTTGTCTGCTGAATCTGCTGGTGTGTCTTGTCCTGCCTCCACCTCTGGCACCCTCTATACTTTCATTACCCCCTACCTGAACCAGGATTTGTATCCCTACCCCACTATGACTGGTGTGCAGTTGGTGAGAGGCTGGGGTAGCTTGTGGTTGTGGAAGAAAAGATGGTGGTTGTGGTGTCAAGAGCAGTGATGGCTGGCATTAGGGGAGTGACTTTGGGACACAAATGATCACTGTCAAGCCTCCTGGAGGCGTCGTGGGCCCAACTAGATGAAACACAGATGAAAGGAAGTTCCCACCTGATGAACCCAATGACATGATGGTCAGCACTGCTCACTGGTCTGTATAGGGATATATATATGGATTTTTTCACTGAGTCTGGTCCATTTTTTCTTTAGCACAAGTTTCTTGTGTTTACCTTGAATTTCATGCAAGATAAACATTTGGAAATCTGTCTATTAGACAAGACAAAAAAATGCTAAAAAATCTGGCAAAATACACGATTTTAATCCTAAATAATGGGGAAGTGCATGTTTAAATTTGAAATGCTTGATTTAATTTGGCAAACACATCTTACACTGCCATTTTTCTTGACTTTGAATGTGCAAACTGGTGTACAATATCTTTGAAATCAAGGGCACTAACTAGTTCATGTTCAATGATCAAGAGAGACGTATCTGTGACATAGTGGTCTTCAGCTAATTTTTCACTCATTTCCAAACAGAAAACGACCTCTCATCCTCACAGTTAGACACAGGCAAGGTTAAAAACAGTCTTAGTGCAAAATAAACATTTGGAAATGTTGTCTAAAGTACAGGGGCAACTCGCAGACTCGACGAGCAATTGCTCATATGGTTAATCCGGCCTGGCTTCCAACTCTTCAGAGCCAACCGTGACGCAAAGCAAAAGGTGGAGGAATCTGTTTTTATACCAACAGCGGCTGGTGTAAAGATGTGACAGTGATCCTACAGCACTGTTCTTCTGACCTGGAAACTTTATTCATCAACTGCAAACCATTCTATCCCCCCGTGAGTTTGCTTCATTCATTCTGGACGGTATTTACATTCCACCGCTGGCCAGCGCTCAGTACACGCTGCGCACACTCGACCAGATACTGTGTGTGGAGAGGACATAGCCAGACTCTTTAGTTATGGTCTTTACTGATTTTAATAAATGTAAACTCCACCACAAACTCCCTAAATACAAACAGTTTATTACATTTCTGAATACTTTGGATCACTGCTACACCACAGTCAGTGGCGCCTATCAGGTCGTCCCCCGCGCAGCACTGGGACACTCTGACCACGTCATGGTCCACCTGTTCCCCTCATACAGGCAGAAACTAAATCTCTGTAAACCTGTACTGAGGACCAAGAAGTGGACCAGCAAGGCCATGGAGGAACTACAGGCATGTCTGGACTGCACTGACTGGGAAATTTTCAGGTCTGCCACCAACAGTCTGGATGAGTACACAGAGGCTGTGACGTCATGCATCAGTTTCTGTGAGGAGCTGTATCCCATCATGCACCAGGGTGAGTTACAACAATGACAAACCCTGGTTCACAGCCAATCTCAGAAAGTTAAGGTTGGGAAAGGAAACGGCGTTCAGGAGTGGGGACAGGGACAAGTTCAAAGAGTCTAAGTACAAGTTTAGCAAAGCGATAAGAGATAAACGGCAGCACTCTGAGAAGCTACAAAACCAGTTCTTGGCTAACGACTCTGCTTCTGTCTGGAGAGGGCTCAGACAGATAATGGAATATAGACCTACAGCCCCCACTCCACAAACGACCTACAACTTTCCAACCAGCTGAGTTCAAATGAGCTGTACTGGCGCTTTGAAAGACAATGGAATAGACATGACACCTCTCACCAGCCACAGCCAAGGAACTCCACCCACCCCACCTCAGAAGAAGCTTTAGAATCATTTCAAATACATTTCTGAATATTTTCGACTCTTCCCTCTCTTGCGTTTTTCCACTAGCCCTGGGACAGGCGCTGCTGAGGATGCAGGCTCAGGACCAGCACCTGTGGCAGAGGTGGATGGAGTAGCTGCAGGATCTTGAACTCGAGGCCTCTTTACTATGATAAATTTATCCATTCTGCTTTGCTTCACTTCACTTAATTCAAACTAGTAGCTAGCGTTAGCGAACACCTTTTGTGCCTTCTTTTTCTTTTCCCTTTTTCTTTTCCCTCCGATAGTGGCTGATGATATCATTTTCATATCATGATATCATATCATATCATATCATTTTAACAGCGAATTCTCTCGACACCCACCGCATACCGTCTGAAATGTAAGAACAGGGCAGATGTTACGGTTAGGTCAGCTCCAAACCACAGATAATCGGCAACAGGTCCCACTGGGTCTCTCTCGGTTCCGCGTCTCGCGGCCTTCGTTGTGGTTGACTTTCAGGGACTGGACCGGTCGCTCTCCTGCACCGGAGGGCTTCTGGTGGCTCGGAAGACAAACTGGGTGGTGTGTCGGAATTTACCGCAAATTAATGATAAAACGGTCCAAGGGTGGAGTTGGCTTTGGTTGCTGACCAACTCTGATGAGGTGAACTTAAATTCACCACAGATTGACAAAAAGGTTGACAAGCTGAACGCTGGCTCCTTTTGGTGATAAAAAATAGGTGAGGATGCTGCAGCAGCAGAGTTTAAAACGTGCTATAGAGAGGGTGGCAACACCCATTCCGACATCCCGCTATTCCGACATTCAAACTTCCCACCATTCCAACAAGGCTTTCCGTATGGGGAAATGTGCGTTACTCAACAGGTGAGTCCCTTCTTTCTGTTCATGCAATTTAAATGTTTAAGACATGTTTACAGATAAGCGTTATTAAAAACACAAAGTCTCGGCAACTGGAGGAGGAGAAGCAGACCGCGGTGGTTTTTAATCACACACTCCAATGCCACTTGTTTCAACTTCTGAAAATTTAATCCAGGAAAAAAAGGCTTACAAACATGGACCGAAATGGCTCCATAACACGCACAAGAATCCAAAAGAAACGAAAGTTAACTAAAAGAAAGCAAATAAACAGCATGAAGTGGTCAAAATTGGGTTTTACGCATGCCTATGTGTGTCTGGCACATGCGTCTTCGGGCTCTCCCACGTTGGTTTGTGGATGAAAGCTATATGTTCAGCTGTAATGCCAATCTCTACATGACATTTACTCCCAGGTGTGACCAGTTAGGTCCTTAAGATATCAACAGGCTGTATAAAGCCTTGCGCAACGGCTGTGTGTTTGTGCCAAATGCGCAAAGCCCATCCGCGCTTCCCATAATTGGAGCGAGTATTCATAAATCACGTGAATTACATGAATAAACGTTTTTACTGCATTTTGTTGTGTTTTATACGTTCTATGCTGTCATTTCTCTCCTCTCCTATTGGCAAGGCAAGGCAAGGCAGAGTGCTCACAACTGTGTCCTGTGCAGTAGCCGTGATATCTGTAATTGCAATTATTACTTTTGCATATGATGACAGCGTGCAAAAGACGCATGGGCTCTGTGGAGAGCTCCGCTTTCTACTACATTCTTCTCTTTCTGTCTTTGTTCGGACCTTCTTCTTCCATCTCATCTTCCTCTCCTGCCATTTTCAAAGACTCTCCGCCAGACTCTCATTCCATCAATCTTAAAACTCTCTGCTCTTCATCTTCTCATCTGATCTGGACTCATCTGGACTTTCAATGTTCTGAAAACCACGATTTTCCTTGTGGTTTCCGGAATTTGATTTGCAGAGGCGGGGCATGACGTAGGCTTACACTACACTTTCAGCCAATGGTATGCCTGAAACTGTCTGCCTGAGTATGTTTTGTAAGGCGACCCATTCTGGCTTACAAGCCTGCAACGAGGGTGCAACAAAGGAACTTGTTTCTTCATTTCTCTGTCTCATAAACATTTGTTCAGAGGATTCTAAAAACACCATGACATGTTAAGATATAAAGGTTAAAGATATAGCATAAACTTAGGATATAAAGACATGAAAAAAAAAAACACAACATAACATGATGGTTATTAGTCTCAAAATTCAAATGGATATCTGTAAAATTATGACGTATGAATAACGAACCAACCAATGTTATTTTCCTGTGTTAAACACGGAATACAAGAAGAAACAGCTGAAGCACTGAAGCAACAGTTGCATTATTTAATATAAATATCACATGTCATATAAACATTGTTGGCTTCATTTTGGGTTAAACTATTCAGTACTAAGGACCACTTGGGGGCAATGTGACTCCATAGGCCAATTAGTCATTTTCCAAAATAATGACTTATTCGGTATTCACCCATGTACGATTGTGAAAAAGGTATTAAAATGCAGCTCGTGATTTGACTGAGAATCTGAAAGAATTTGCACAAATATATAAAGCACATTTAGTATCATTTCAAGATTCAGCTGAAAGTGATTCTGGGTGAGATCCTTTTGAGAGGTCCATGCTGCGACTGTCTCTGGCTTGAATCAGAGTCGGGACAAACTGTCACCATTGTTTACTTTGAACCATATAGGGCCGGAAGGGTCCTGTTCTGGTTTCCCCCAATACTCTCCTGAGAGGGTCCGTTGTTTGTTCAGCTTAGTTAGCACTAAGCTATTAATGCATTTACTGAGAAACTCCCCCAAAATGCTTTCATGGGCAAAGGTTGTTGTAAATTTCTCTTCTTTGATGTAGAAATCCCCCATCTGGTGTTTCCACACTGACCATCCCCACAAAAGAATGTTGCAGTCATTTAAAGTCTTAAGTTTGTATTAAATTCCACACTTGAGTTTGCTACAACAGTAACTGCTGACCAACTTCTTTCCCAAGAAAGGTGAGCCCAAATCCTAATAGCCTAACTTAGTATACTCAGTATTAAAGGTTCATAAGGATAGGCTGTCAAACAAGGAGCAAAGCTAACTTGTGAAACGTCAGTTTCAGAAACTGTCACAAAGGGTGATGCAGCAAAAGACCCCTCATCCTCTGATACTGTGGCCTTGAGACAAGGCGAGCTGAAAATGAAAGCACATCATTTTAGCTATTGATATTGAAATGTGTTTCGCAACACTAACGTCATGCTCTGTGTTTTACTGTAGCCTATGTTTGGCTGTAGTCTAATTAGAATAAGAGATTTAAGGCAATCCCATCCAAAGTTGAATTGACTTTTGTCACGTCTAGCACTTACTGGGTATAAATTTCAGTGTTTAGCACTTTGTAGAAGTCTGTTTAGTTTTTGCACCTTTTTTTTAAAAAAAAAAAAAAAAAAAAAAAAAAAAGTGCTTGGGCACTGTTTAGGGCCCAGAATTTGGTACTACGCCCCTGCCTCCACCTCCTGTTGTGCCTCTTTGCCTTTAGTTTTGCTCCAGCTCTGCATCCATGGTACAGCTTTCTTAGCTCAGTTGGAATTGGATGCCAGCAGTTCTTCTCTTGTGTACGCTTCTCTACTGGTACCAGTGCACATTGTCAAAAAATGTAAATAAAACGAAATGTGAATAAAAAGCAAATCAATAAAAATATTTAGACTAAAATTTTAAACTAAAGTTATATAAACAGCAAAGAAAAATCAGAGCTACGCAGACTTGACAGCCGATAAGACCAGCGCATAGCAACCATAAGAAAACCTAGAAAAGGAGGTGAACAGAAAAAAGCTAGAAGGCAAACTCCAATAGAACAATGTGAGAGATGTGTGGTCAGGGATGAAAAAGATTACATGCTTTTAAAGAGGATCAGATTGATGGAAGCCTGGATAATGCTCCTCCCCAACACAGACCTTAACTGTACCCACATCCTCCCTGTCACACCTCCATAATGTCACCCTGCACCCCAGTCATAGATTTTAACAGAGCCTCACCAACATCTGCCTCCACTTCTGCTGCCTCACCCTCCAGCCTCCAGCAGTTAGCAGCTGGAGAGACTAAAACGGATCAAGGCTGCAGGACAAGATGGTGTCAGTCCCAGAGTCCCGAAGGCCCAGCACAGCTATGTGGGATTCTACAGCAAACTCTTCAACTTTAGCCTGAGTCAAGAGAAAGGTCCAGTGTTGTGGAAGACATCCGTCCTTTTCCCAGTACCAAAAAAAAAAAAAAATCATGCATGTGCCCTCGGTGATTACAGATCAGTTAACCCAACATCCCACACCGTGAAAGTCCTGGGGAAACTTGTTTGCTCACTTAAGTAAGTGATTCCCTTAGATAAGCGGGTGAACACCTTTCAGGACCCACTATAGTTTGCTTTGCTTTGGTTGGTGCTGAACATGCCACCATCTACCTGCTTCAGTGAGCCCACTCTCATCATATTCTTTGATGTCGCCACTGCTTTTAATACAATTCAGCCTGCACTACTATGTAAGAAACTGCAGAGAATACAGGTGGATAGCCCAACAATTCCCTAGATTATTGACTTCTTGACAACAAGATAACATTTGTGAGACTGAATGGTTGTGTGTCCATCGTAGGTGGAGATGGTTGAGGAATACAGATACCTGGAGGTTTGCCTGGACAGTAGACTGGACTGGAAATGCAACACCGAGGCTAAAGGAAGGGACAGAAAAGACTGTAGCTCTTGAGGAAGCTTAGACTCCTCAGTGTCTGCATCAAGATGTTACATATCATCTACAAATCTGTGTTGGAGTGTGCTTTGTAGCGATCTGTTTGGGCAGCAGCATCAGTGACTCAAAGGAAGTGAAATAACTGACAAAGAAGGCTGGCTCAGTGCTGGAGGCTGCGCTGGAGCCCCTGGAACCCAATTGTTAAAAGAAGAATGCTGCACAAGCTAATTAGCTTAAAGAACAACATCGACCACCGTTCACATAACGTAGTGATCAAACAACACAAATGTCATCAACAGCAAGTACATTACTACATATAAAGTGTGAAAATATAATGCTGTCTTCCTTTATGTAGTTAATAGCATGATATGGGAATGTTTTCAAAGGCCTACAAAGTTTTAACAGTTCAAAGAGACTGTTCTTCCAACATGTTCACTAACAATGTACATATATTTGCCTTTCAAACAATGAGCATTTGCAAGGCTGGCCACACTGTCTTAAGCACGTTTGGGAGAAGGAAAAGATCAAACTGCATACACCAGAAAGTGGAGGCAAGATTTTAAAGTCCAAAAGTTCCTTTCTACTCTTGTGCATTTTTCATTAGTGTTCAGCATGCACATCTGCCTCTAAACTGTGCCTGTCCTCCCTTCCTCTGTTATGCAGATAATCCTCATCGTCTTGCATTACTCAGATAAAACGCATATCCATTCACCGTAGCACAAAACTGAAAAGCACTTTTCCTTGTCAGACAGCTATGTGTTCTGGCAAATATAGATAGCTCTCTGTTATCAGACAAGGATTCACATTATAAGCAGCTCTAGTGGCCAAATCAAAACAGCAATTAGGTCATACAAGGTAAGTGATAGACCAATCAATGGCTGCTTATTGTCCAGACCTCGAGCCCTCTCTTATTCAATTACTTGCTATGATGAGAAAAGGCAGGCAGGCAAGGAGGCAGGCAGGCCAAGCCCACAACACTGTGATTAATGAGGCCAGGACCAAGGAAATGGGTCATAGAAGCAAAGAGGAGGAGGAGAAAGAGGGGAGAACAGAAAGGAGAAATGATGTGCTGAGGGAGGGGGGCAGAAGAGAAGAGAAAAAGGTGGAAAGCAGATGCAGAGTGAGACATGAGGACAGAAACAAGCTGACAGGGAGAGTAAGACAGCCAGGACAGATGTGACATGTAAGGTGAGTGTGTGAGCAGAGTGTGTGGCTTTGTAAATTCCTTTAATCCTTCATATTTTGTTCTTTGTACTCCTGAACTGTCCGGGTGGCCCTTGGTATGTCTTCATGCTGTTCTAACCCTTCTCTCACGCTTCCTTTCTCTGACATATTATTTCATGCCTCCCTTTAGTCATTCTCTTGCATTCTTGAAATTTCCTATTTCATTTAGGTTTCATTCTTATTGTCTGCTCCAGTTTGCATTCCACTGCCATTGAGTGTGTGTGTGTGTGTGTGTGTGTCAGCTTTCCTGCCTGGGTGTGATTCTGAGCCATACAGATTGAGTTGTCCAGCTACTGTATATATCTGATATCATGCCCTTCGATTTTATATAAAAATAAGTTGTCCACGAATACTGGGGATCCTAAATAATCCGGAGGTGACAAATAAATGGCAGAAAGATCAAGCAAATCAAAACATGGCTGATTTATTTATTTATTTTTATTATGTACATCTATGACACGTTCAAGACCTCAATGAGTTATGATATCTAACATGATAGAAAAACTAAAAACTCCTTCCACAGAGCTGAAGAGAATCTTTTGTCAGATCAATGTTGCTTCAAGACGGTGACAACATGCTTTTTTGCTTCTTTGTGGGTCACTGAACTCACATGGAGGAAGCACTCAATCAATTTGAGATACTGAGGCAGAGCCGCTGAGCAGGTGGCTAAATTACAGTCCTGCAGGGTGATTGTGTCTCAGGCTTCCAGACTCGATTCTATTCCAACCTATTTAACTGACAGACACCGGCACTACAGGAAATGAGCATTTCTAATCCAAATATTATCAAATTGGAAGCAGCTCCCCAGTGACAAAAAACCCAAATCATGAGGACATAAGCCATTTTGAATACATGACTGGCACGTCAACAGACTACGGCACTACAATAAGGAAAAGACAAGATTATCCAAACTGTTGAATGCAGCTGGATTTTCATTTAGGGGCAGTTTTCTCTTCGTACATGATACAGAATGACTGGACAAGAAAGCTCAGGTTTAAAACTACTTCTTACACATTTTTTGCTGCAAAACCTCGGGTTCTGGCATTCATGTGGTTGTTACTTTGAGTAAAGTAAGAAGCACTTGTGGCAACGACAATGACTGCAGGGTGCCCCAGAAGGATAATATGTCTCACCCAACCCTGCAAAAGTGCTTTGGGAAGACAACAACATAGCAAACAAACAAAGGCCTGCAAATCGTAGGGATAACCCCCAAAGCTAACAATCCACAGTATCTGTTGCTAATGTCACAAAACCAGACACCACATACCTCCAGTGTGCAACCCCACAGAGACCGCTCATCTCTGCTGATGTGCTTTCTAATCAATAGAGAAATTCATGCCGTGGGACTCTCTAAAACAACTGCAGTGTCACAGGATAGCAGCATTTCAATTCAAGAGAGCTAAAGTGTTCATCTCACCTATATATTTATCTCGTATGTTGAGTTAACGTTCAGAAAATGAATAAGAGTACAGAAATGAAAGCAATCTCTACTCCATCACTCATGTGGCTTGCACCAATGCTACATGGAAATACACTCAGTTTAGCTCTGGGTCATCACTTGGCTCCGAAAGACAAATGGGACAAGAACAGTTCGGCTTCTTTCCTCACAATGGACCACAAGAACTGAGGAATCTATCATTCACAGACAGCGAGAGACAATTTCTAAAATCTTGAAAGAGTTTGCAAGAAAGATGAATTTCTGGAGATACGGTGGAATGAGGCATCCCCTGTGCAGAATCCAGGCCTTCCACACACCAAAAGTCTTTTTCATTAACACAAGCACCAAGCCACTTCCAACAGAAGACGGTTCCTACCACTCCGTTGTTGGGTGCTGTGTGTACCATCCATTGGATCCCACTGTGTTGTTGGATGCGACAGGCGGTTTGAGTAAAGACACAACATCTGGCTCTGAGTATAAGAGAATCAGGATGCTGTCAGGGAATTTGCCCCACTGTGTGAGTTTGTGTGCTCAACATGCGTGGGTGTTAATGTGTCAGCAGGAACGCCATGCAAAGAGCTAAGAGAGGGTCAGGAATATTGTACGAGTGAGTGTGTGCAATGTACATCCAGTGTCTCCTAAAGGATGTGACCATGATCACAGGGCAGAGAGCATTAGTAATGTGTCTGTGTGGGCCTCAGCTTGCACCGAGGCATCTTTCTTCCTCTGCACTGTTCAGTGGTCTGCTCACACACTAGGAAACACACTGTTTCGTGTGTGTGACACACTCTTTCTGGGGATCATTACTGGCCTCCTAATTCATCAAATTGTCCCACCTGTCACATGCAGTGGGTCAATCCAGATCACTTACACTCAAGTCTACAGATATGCTCCCACATAAGCGAGGCAGTAGGAAAAAGGGTTTTCAACAGTGGTTGCTCAGGCAGTGGCAAGAGACTGCTAATTCTATCTATGGGCAAACAATCACATTTCAAGGCAGACGCTTTAAGTCTGTTCCAGTAATTTACTTCCAGTGAAGTAAAATAAGTCAGTAGTCGTGAGCCAGACTGTGTTTTATGCAGCTCGGTCATGAAGAGGAGCAGGAGGAACATGTTTAGAGGAGGAAAAGTTGGCGGCTGTGTCAGTAGTCAGTCCAACTGAAAGGGAAACTTTTCCCGGGTTCTTGTTTAGTGTCAGATGTTTTCTGGAACATGCTAATCATTCAGCCGTCACTGCCCCTCTGAAGGATAGTTCAGGCCTGTTATCAGGCTCCTTGATGTGGAGCTGCCCTCTTCAGACCTGAAATGGTACTGCAGCCACATTATCCCCTATGAGATGCTTCCAATCTGATGTCCTCGGGTGTCCATCACAGAGGTCGAAGAGGGCAGAGGTTTTACATTTACCTACAGAGTTTATTTATCTCGTTAGCTGTAGTCTTATACCGATCACTGAAATCAACTGAAGACTAGCAGAAAAACAAAGAGACATAGAAAAACACTAATTTATTCATTTTTCTTTTCTCCTTCAGCCCTATCATTTTCTACTCAAGAAAACATCAGTAAAATGTTACAAAAGAGTGGTTACATATTGTGTAAATGCAACGTATAAAATAATTTTTACTATTAGCCTGCTATGAATTTGAGAGACCATTTGGAGACACAGCTGGTGCTGTTTCCCCCATCTGCACAGTAAAAAAACTACAGAACACAGCATCAGTTAATGCACATGTATGCATATATGCACACACTCTCAGGGACACTGAGGGCTATGGTAACCTTGCCAGCTGCACCTTACATGCTGTGTGGCATGATTGCATCATCAGCTCTGGATTATTCTCTGTTCGAGTTCTTACTCTAAGAAGAAAACATCTCACAGTGTCAGACAATGAATTGTTCATATTCCTCTTTAGCAATTCCATCTACACTTTAGTTGTGGCTGAGAGCTTAAACTAATCTCATCTGATCTTTGGTCTTTTTCCCATGAACATGCACTTCCAAAGATAAGATTAGAACAAAAACAACATATACTGGATACAGATAGATGACTAAAAGGCCAAATGCCCCCAGAAAAAAATGATATTTTACATGGCAAAATAGAAAAGAGACACATTTAGGAATATTCTTTGAAATGAGTCTATGAGATGGTGTATGAAACAGACAGTACATGACAGTTTTTCCAATGTTGCTCTGTGTAACAATCAGTGAAGTCCAGTAAACTCAGAAAATAGAGACTGAACAAAAAAAGGTTTTATTTGCAAAACAGTAAGCAAATCAAAACCTGAGTGGCTGCAAAAGTGAGCATCCTGAGCTGCAACAGCAGGACAAGTAATGACCTTCTGCAAGCCTCACCAGGCAGGCCTTATGCCCACACCTACACATATGCTGACAGCTAACACACAGTGCACCTCTTAAAGGCCTAATCACTCAGCTGATGTCGCAAATGTAGTGCAAAGAGTGTAAAGAGGACGAATGGGACACACTATCATGACAGTACATATTTTCAAGGAGGAAGCAGTCACCACTATGGAGCTTTTAATTTTACAGCAATTAATCCCTCCTATGTGGGATTTATACAGCACACAATTTAGCACACTATAAAAAGTTAAACTGGAAGTCCTCCAACCGAAACAGTCGTAAAGGTCATATGCTTATATACGCATCAATATGACTCATTTTGAAAGTACCGCCCAAAGCAGTACAAGGAAAATGCAACTCATAAAGCGATGCAGGAGTGCTTGGACGGAGCAACTAAGGGCCGGGTTGTCAGCCATGGCCCTTTGTGAGACGTGAGGTAAAAACCAAAACATGTTCCATCAATAACATGACAACAATTTACTAAAAAACTTTTGTCACTTCCTGGTTGGGTTTGGGTAATAACTAATGGACACCATTTTGTCCTTCACATGCAGTTCCACTCACTGAACTTGGGAAATTTTAGGAAAGGAGGGCAGTCTTTAAAAATACAGATTTCTCTATAAATGTGCTATAACTTGCCATCCAGTAGTCAGATGCTGTCCCTTACAGAGAAACATTTTGGAGTATTTCCTCAGCACACCATCCATGCATGGTTAAACTGTCAGGGTAAAGCGAATTCATTCATGTAGCACAATTCAACAACAAGGTGATTCAAAGCAGGAGCAGAACAACAAACTTGATATGCCACCAATTGAGCATATAAGATTTCGGAAAGTCCTTGAGGAAAGTTTGCAATTGTGCAGGGCACATAAACATGTCCTCACTCACGTCTGAATAAGCCTCCATGACTCTGTGAGTGGGCAAAAGTTTCTTGTTATTCCCGACATCCGTAACACTAATTTTAGTCCAATGGATCCTGCAGGAACTATGAGCTGTTCTAGAAACATGTATGCCTACGAGGAGCAGACTGAAAAGATACCAGTCTGACACATCGTCTCTGAAAGCATGTTCATCTGCACACACAACACATGGAAGAAAAAGAGGAAAGGTATGAAGGTATTGAGTGAATGAGGATTTCACGAAAACTAAATCTGAAAACACACCTTTTAATCCCAACATTTGTAAAAAAGGAGGAATAACGCTTTGTGATGGAACATCCTAACTAACCTGTTGCTGTCGATCACATCAACGTCTGAACCTCCTGCCAAGCAGAACACAAACCTGCTGTGAAATCTACCTTGTTTGTGAGACAGTTCATCTCAGATAAGCTCTCCTTGGGAATGATTTTTAGGAATTTTTAGCTGGAATAAACCAAGCCAAAGAACACCTTTCTTTTTTCCAGAAGCTCCAAAGTATCTTTATTATCCCCAGGCAGAACAAAGATTTTCTCCTTAAACTTATTGCAAAATGCTTTTTCAGCAGCTTCATAAGCTTCATAAAATTAAGAATGTATTGCTTGATATTCATTCTAACCATATTTCATACAGATATATACAAACAAATGCAGTTAGATATAGAGAGAATGCACCTAATGCCATCAAACATGTGACTGCACTCAGGCTGGAAAAAAAGACAGCTGGCTCATTGACTGCAGACTGACTGAAAAACACATTCAGCATGTCTAGCATAGCGAGATGCTGTTGTATAATGGCCTGCATCAAGGGATTCAGAAGGAAGTTAGTTTTATTTTTTCAAAATTCTAAAAAGTAAAGAGAAGACAGCTAAATGGAGTACTGCCATTCACTGACACAGCTTGAACCCAGGCTCAGAAAATGTGGATTTGCAGAAAATATTCTCTGTCCACTGTTTTAGATTTGTAAATAAAAAGTACTATTGTACAATTTTATGAACCTTGATATGTTAAACTTTAGAATCTTGAATTTACAGTCCATGCAACTTAAAATGTTTGCATTTTGTGTAAAAAACGTGCAGCTACACTTGTTTTGTTCTGCATTGTGGATGATGGTTAAATGTTGGCTGGTCAGGACAGCATTAAGGCTCATTTAAGGCTTTTTTAAGGCTCGTCATGCTCACTTGTCTCATTCTCCCATGTGTGCATTAGGTCAGCAGGGTTGTTAGACAATACATCCACCAGAGGGCAGAGCAGAGTTCAAAGTTCACTTTCAAGTTCCTTCGCTGCCTAGGAAATAGGCTCAAGAGTTTTATCACAACTAGTCCTATAAGTCCTTTCTCTGTCACTGCTCTAATCAGTTACCAGGAATTGGAATATTGTCACATCACCATTTATTATCACCTCACCAAAGCTCAGTCAGTCACATTCTTATATGACTGAGCTGCTGTAACAATCCATATCAACCAGGAATACTTGATCATCTAAGATCGCCTGTAGACACTAAATTCTTCATGCAAATCTGTCTATCTGTCGAAAACCAGCACACATATAAATATTTTTTGCATGTCCAAACAATCACTGAATACTACTCAGAGTGAGCGGAACTGCAGCAGGAAAAAGAACGCTTAATCTGAATCATGATCACAGTCACAAAACCTACCAGCAAACTGGCAAAATATCCAAAGTTACACAAGCTTAGCCTCTCTCTGCCCTGGACAGCGTACACTGCACATGTGGACAGAATCCTACCTGTGTGACTTTCTCTGTGACGTTGTGTGTTCGGTCAATGAGTTTGCAGGGAGCTATGATGTCCATATCCCCAGTGGGGAGGGCAATGAGTGGGTCAGGCTTGAAATCCACAAAGTTGAGGGTGATCTGAGGGATTTTGGAAATTGCGCGGTACCGCATCAGGTCAGAGTCCGAGGTAGAGTTCAATATGTTTGACTTGCTGTTTACAGCACCTGTAAGCACAGAAGGTCAGAGGTAAGTTAAGAGATGAACAGGACAGGGGAAAAATGCTGCTTTTCCTCACCAGTGCTGCTGCTGGCTGGCCGGATGCTGGCTCTCCGGTTCTTTCGGTCCCAGTCGGGCCTCATGGCCTCGATCTCATCTACAGAAGAGGCACGACGCATGCTGTGGAAACTTTCCCTCGAGCGGCTGTATGACAGGGAGCAGTTAGAGCCTGAGCCGTCTGGGTTGAGGCTGAGCCGATGGTGCGCTGCTACGCAAGGCGATGACTGATTAAGGAGACCGATCAAGTGGGCTTCGTGGGGAGGAGGTGGAGGAGGGCATACAGGAGGCTCTGAGCAAAGTAATGTGCACTGGTCTTCCTGGCGGTCTTCTGGCCAACTATGAAGAGCTAACCTAGGAAAAAAAGCATAAAATATTGATTATTTCAGATTTGAACAAAACAGACAGGGAATTCCTTCATATGTGAAAGAAAAGCATCAAATCAAACAAGAATGCTGGATTTGAAATACAGTGTGGTCTTCAATTTATTTTAGTGTAGGATATTATCTTTTGATATACTGAATGTCAAAGTAAACTAGTGCTCAAATTTTTGTGACCCCATATAGGACTCAGAGAAGCTTGTAAAGAATTAAGAGTAATCCAAAAGCATCTACCTGCTTCCACTAAGTGTCTCCTGATGGTCTGGTGGTAAGGGGGGGAGGGGCAGGAACTGCCCTAGGCCAAAGGACTCTTGACTGTGGTGGTCTGAATGCAGCGGCAAAGGTGTGGCGGTGGCGATGTGACCGGTCTCCGCGTCATCCAGTGATGCTTTACTGTTGGACAAGGAGCGCAGCAGGGGAAGACGCAACCTAAAGCCTCGTGGGCGACCTGGAGAGAAGGAAACAGAAGAAAAAACGGTTGACCTGCGGCATCACGAGTGGATTTACAATGTTACTGTAAAGCGTGGCAGGAAGGAGATGAGGAGCAAGTAAAGTAAAGTGAGACACAGAAACTTGGAAGATATTCTGGGTGGTGGAAGTTATGCTAAAATAGAGGGAGATCTGAAGTGGTTCAGCCTGAGAAATGGGAGACATGGGACAATAGTCAAGTCCAGTCAAAGTCAAATTTATTTATTTCATGTACAAAACAATTCAAAGTGCTTTACGTAAAATAAAAGCATTGCAGCGGGGAGTGGAAGAAGCATTAGAAATGCATAAAAGAATATAGAGATAAAGAAATAAAATTATTTACAATGAAATTAAAATGATTAAAAACAAGCAACAGTCTAGATAAATTGAAAGATACCGTGCAGATTTCATGCATAGACACACGAGAAAAGAAATGTTTTAACCTGGATCTAAAAATATCTACATTTGGTGACAGTTTAATCTCCTCTGGCAGTTTGTTCCACTTGTTTGCAGCATAACAGCTAAATGCTGCTTCTCCATGTTTAGTCTGGACTCTGGACTGGACCAGCTGACCTGAGTCCTTGGATCTAAGAGCTCTGCTGGGTTTATATTCTCTGAACATATCACAGATGCATTTTGGGCCTAAACCGTTCTGGGATTTGTAAACCATCAGTAGGCTTTTAAAATCTATTCTGTGACTGACTGGAAGCCAGTGTAAAGATTTTAAAACTGGTGTGACGTGTTCAGATCTCTTAGTCCTGGTTAAAACTCTAGCAGCAGCGTTCTGGATGAGCTGCAGATGTTAAATGCTCTTTTTGGGAAGTCCAGTTAAAAGACCATTACAGTAATGGAGTCTACTGGAGATGAATGCATGGATGAGTTTCTCCTGGTCTTTTTGGGAGAGAAAACCTTTAATTCTGTTGATGTTTCTGAGTTGGTAAAAAGCTGCCTTGATGAACGCTTTGATGTGGCTGCTGAAAGTCAGATCTGAGTCTATCAACACTCCAAGGTTACGAACTTGGTCAGTGATTGTAAGGGCCCGAGTCTCAAGATATCTACCAATGCTGACCCTCTTCTCTTTGCTACCAAACAGAATGATCTCAGTTTTGTCTTAATTTAATTGTAGAAAATTCTCTCTCACCCAGGAGTTTATTTCCTTTAGACATGGACACAGTACATCTGCTGGGCTGCAGTCGTCTGGTGACAGAGACACATAAAGTTGTGTATCGTCTGCATAACTGTGATAATTGATGTTAAAGTTCTGTAATATCTGACCCAAAGGTAGCATATACACGTTAAACAGAAGAAGTCCAAGAATTGACCCCTGGGGGACTCCACAAGTCATGGCCTCTCGCTCAGATTCAAAGCTGCCAACTGTAACAAAATAACTCCGGCCTTCTTCTAAATAGGACCTGAACCAGTTATGGACCGCTCCAGAAAGTCCAACCCAGATTTCCAGCCTGTGCAACAGGATTCTGTGATCTACAGTATCAAATACAGCGCTGAGATCCAACAGAACCAGGACTGAAACATAACCAGAATCAGTATTCAACCTGATGTTGTTAAACACTTTGACCAGAGCTGTTTCAGTGCTGTGATGACATCAGAAGCCTGATTGAAAGTTATCGAGACTTCCACTTTCATTCAAATAGTCATTGAGCTGGTTAAATACAACTTTCTCAATAATCTTGGATATAAAACAGAGGTTAGAGATAGCTCTGTAGTTGTTCATCACAGAGAAGTCTAGAGTTCTCTTCTTTAGGAGTGGCTTAATGGCAGCTGTCTTTAGTGACTTGGGGAAAAATGCCTGATGCCAGTGAGCTGTTAACTATTTGTAGGAGATCACTTTCTACTGAGGTAAAAACACCTTTTAAAAAGGCAGATGGTATTATGTCCAGAGTGCAAGTTGTTGATTTCAGATGCCGAACTGTTTCCTCCAAGATTTTTAAACCAACAATATTAAATTGGGACATAACGTCAGAGTTATTTCTAGGCTTTAGACACAGATTAGTTTTCTTGTTGGTCTGTGTGGTGTGAATTTTTTGTCTAATTGTACTGATTTTTTGGCTAAAAAAGTTGGCAAATTCGTTGCATTTCTCAGTGGAGAGGAGGTCTGGGTTTAACTGTTTAGGAAGATTTGAGAGTTTTTCAACCATAGCAAACAGAGTTGGAGAATTGTTGGTATTCTTATTTGTTTTCCTCCACTTACGTTCAGCCTTCCTGCATTCTGTTTTCAGGTTTTTGACCGTTGTGGTGTTTCTCCATGGTGTTTTCTGTTTGCTTAAGGTGCTCTTGATTCTTATCGGTGCAACAGCTTCCATTACATTCAAAGTTTATAAGTGTCAAGTTGAAATGATCCAGCAGTCCATCAACAGACTCATTGTTGGTGACATAGTTATGGCCTCCCTGAACTGAGCACTTGTTTTCTCAATAATGTACCTCTTCTTAACTGAGAAGCTGGTTGTTTGAACATTCTGATTGATCAATAAATAAAATAAAATACAGAAATGGTCAGACAAGGCCAAATCAATAAGCACAACAGAAGAAATATCAACACCTTTAGAAATGACCAGGTCCAGAGTGTGACCTCCAAGGTGGGTCAGTTCTGTTACATGTTGCCAAAAACCAGCACAAAAGAAAATTCTGTGGCATTACCATCCGTCATATTATCTATGTGAGATCTGTAAATGATTAAGAACAGAATTTTAGGAACACCCTTAAAAATATAACTAAGATATTCAAAAGAAGTGAAATCACCGAATGAGATCTCTTTACACTGGAATGTATCTTTAAATAAGGCAGCTTCTCCCCCACCTTTCCTTCCATTTTGGCATTTATCCATAAAACTAAAATTTGGGGGTGCTGTTTCATTAAGAACAGTAGCATTTGTGCTTTATGTTAATCCATGTTTCTGTCAGGAAAAGAACATCTAAATTGTGTGAAAATATGAAGTCATGAACTAACAGTGACTTATTGGACAGAGATCTAATATTAAGTAGAGCGAGCTTTGTGGAGTTTACACTGGTCTCTGTTGTATTCTGAGTTGTACGTGGTACCGTTAACAGATTAGATAGATTCACCCAGCAAGTTGACTGTTTTCGATTCCTTCTTTTACTAATACAGGAATCCTACTGGGTCCTAGCTTGTTCTCAGAACAGCTGTCAGTAGTAAGTCCACTATAGCAGGGACCCTGAATGCATCATGGCATGTTATCTTTGTTTTTTACTCTGCTGCTGCTCCTTGAACATCCTGCACATCCCCTTGTGTCCTGTTCTGCCAGGATAGATGATGTAAGATGGGGGGGTGCCCTGCGTTTCCTGGTAAACATTCATCATTGCACATTGTGTTTGGAATCAACGGATCGTATCTATTATGCAATGGTACTTCAGGTGGTGGAGTGAGTGCTGGAGGTTTAGGTTTCATGCTGAGTTTAGATTAGATTTAGATTAGATTCAACTTTATTGTCATTGCACAAAGTACAGGTACTGAGACAACGAAATGCAGTTAGCATCCAACCAGAAGTGCAAAACGACAGTAAAAGTGGTTAAAGTGCAGAGTGTGTGCGTATGTAAAGTGAATTCAGTAAATAAATGCAGTACAGTACTAACAGTTCAGTGCGAGGTTCAGTGGCTGAAGGGGGGCAAAGGGGGGTTTGCGTGGTAGTCCACAGCCTCTGTGTGTGCATGTGTGTCGTGGGGGGGGGGGGCCCTGAGGTTGAGAGTTTAGCAGGGTGACCGCTGCAGGGAGGAAGCTTTTCCGGAACCTGCTCGTCCGGGACTGGAGCACCCTGTAGCGCCTCCCGGAGGGGAGGAGTTCAAACAGTCTGTGGCTGGGGTGAGAGCTGTCCTTGACAATACTGAGCGCCCTCCGCAGGCACCTCTTGCTCTGGACAGTCTCAACGGAGGGCAGTGGGGAACCTGTGATGCGTTGGGCTGCAACAGAGCAGCTGCCGTACCATACTGAGACACAGTTGGTGAGGATGCTCTCGATGGTGCAGTGGTAGAAGTTCACCAGGATCTGAGGAGAAAGATGAGCCTTCTTCAGCCTCCTCAGGAAGAAGAGGCGCTGGTGTGCCTTCTTGACCAGGGTTGAGGTGTTGAGAGACCAAGAGAGATCCTCCGAGATGTGGACCCCCAGGAACTTGAAGCTGGTGACACGCTCAACCTCAGTCCCGTCGATAAGGATGGGGGTGGGTGTACCACTCTTCTTCCTGAAGTCCACAATGAGCTCTTTGATCTTCTTGGTGTTGAGAGCCAGGTTGTTGTTGGTTAAACTAATGACTAAACATAAACCTAAAACATGGAAACAAAAACTAAAATCATGACAAAAAATGTTTTTATTATTTTACACAAATACAGAAAAAAGTTTCCTTCAGAATTATCAGCCAGCATTGGTTGTTTCGTGGGAAATGGCTCTGGTCCCAGTTTCCCAGAGAGGAGACACTTAAAACTTCATGTGTGGTGAGGACTGATAAGACACACAAGTCATTACATACTTGTTAGTCTTCCAGATGGCATGTGGAGAAGCAAATGAGTCACAACTTTCTTCAGGGTTCACAATTCATAATAGAAATTTCCAAACAAATTTTCTACTGTGAACTCTGCCAGATGCTGAACTTCTTCTCTGTACGCCATCTCATCGTTGTTGCTGATGAGGCCAACCACCGTTGTGTCGTCTGCAAACTTGATAATGCTATTAGAACCATGTACAGGCGTGCAGTCGTAGGTGAAGAGGGAGTAGAGGAGAGGACTCAGCACACAGCCCTGTGGGACGCCGGTGTTCAGGATGAGTGTAGAGGAGGTGTGGTTCTCCAGCCTAACAAACAGGGTCTGTTGGTTAGAAAGTCCAGTACCCAGTTGCAGAGGGAGGCATTGATACCCAGGTCACTGAGTTTGCTAATCAGTTTGGAGGGGATGATGGTGTTGAATGCTGAGCTAAAGTCTATGAACAGCATCCTCACATAGGTGTTGTTATTGTTCAGGTGAGCAAGGGCAGAGTGTAGTGCTGTGGAGACATCCTCCGTGCTCCTATTCTTGCGTTAGGCAAATTGGAAGGGGTCCAGTGTGGGTGGTAGGCAGGTTTTGAGGTGAGCCAGGACCAGCCTCTCGAAGCACTTCATGATGATGGGGTGAGTGCAACAGGGCGGAAGTCGTTGAGGCCCTCAGCTTTGGAATGTTTTGGCACTGGCACAATGGAGGTTATTTGAAGCATGTGGGGACAGCTGCTTGGGCCAGTGACAGGTTGAAAATGTTAGTCAAGACCTCAGCTAGCTGGCCAGCACAGGTCCTGAGCACGCGTCCAGGGATGCCATCAGGGCCAGCAGCCTTACGTGCATTGGTCCTGCTCAGTGCAGCAGACACGCCGGTGGGGGAGAGTGTGAGGGGTTGATGTCCTGTCGTGAGCACAGCCTTGGTGGTTGGCTCCTGGTTGTCCCTCTCAAAGCGAGCATAAAAGCTGTTAAGCTCGTTCAGGAAGGAGGCGTTGTTGGATGTTGGGGTGGTGTTGGTGGGTTTGTAGTTGTAACGGGTGGTGTATGGACCCAATTGCAGTACAAAGGAGTCAGAAGACAGTGGTAAAAAGTTCAAGGCTTTACTGAAACTCTGGCAGACAGACAAACGGTTTAAAAACTGGCAAACGGGAATCAGGAGAGGAGAGGCAAAGTTCTTGGTCAGGGACAGAAAGCTGGGCCGAATTACCAGGAGGCAGACGAAGCAGGGAATCAGGGACAGGCGAGGTCGGTACCGGTAAAGCTGGCAGGAGAACGCTGGAAAGACATGCATGGCAAAGACAATCTGGCAAAGGATAGAGTGTGGAGCTGGTGACTATATGCTGGGCTGATTGCATGTGATGAGAGGCAGCTGTGTGCACAGGTGAGTGGAGTGAACTGATGATTGGATGACTAAACTGTGACAGTAGTCAGTTAAGGCCTGGAAGCCCTGCCACATGCGTCGAGGGGTCTGAGTTGTTCTTAAAGTGCTCCTCAATCCTTAGCTTGTGCCTGTGATTGGCCTCCCTGATGCCCCTCTTCAGGTCAGCCCTGGATGAAGAGTAGGCCTGAGCATCACCAGATCTGAAAGCGGTGTCTCGTGCCTTCAGCAGTAGGCGGACTTCTCTGTTCATCCACGGCTTCTAGTTCGGGAATGTAGTGATCCATTTGTGAGTGGTGACACTGTTGATGCTGGTGTTGATGCAGTCCAGCACGGAGGAGGCGTAAGAGTCAATGTCCGTGTGGGAGTCCAGTGTGGCCTGGGTAGCAAACACACTCCAGTCTGTGTGTTTGAATCGCTGCTGTAGTTCAGAGTCTGCTCCCTCTGGCCACACTTTGACTGTCCTCACTGTGGGTTTCACATGTTTGATGAGTGGTGAGTCCTTGGGGATTAAAAACAAAGAGAGGTGGTCAGACTGTCCAAGGTGAGGGAGGGGGACTGCTTTGTAAGCATCAGCCATGTTGGTGTAAACATGGTCCAAAGTCTTGGCTCCTCTTGTGGGGCAGGAGACATGTTGTTGAAATTTAGGGAGGATAGTCTTCAGGTTGGAGTGGTTGAAGTCACCCGCAACAATAAAGGCTGCCTCCGGTTGTGATGTCTGTTGTTTGCTAATGGCAGCATGCAGTTCTTCCATGGCCAGTTTAGCGTTAGCATCAGGTCAGGTGAGCAATGACTTCTGATGATGGCAGTATCCTGCACCAAGCTTTGTTTACATAGATACACAGACCCCCACCTCTGGTCTTACCGGAGTCATCAGCTGTTCTGCCCGCCCGGAGCATGTGGCGACCAGCTAGTTCAATGGTGTTATCGGAACGCTGTTGTTAAGCCACGTTTCCGTTAGAATCATGATGTTGCAGTCCATAATCCATTTGTGCGTGGTGATCCACAGTCGTAGCTCATCCATTTTGTTCACCAGAGACCATGCATTAGCGAGGAAAATGCTGGGTAGTGATAGCCGGTGAAGTGTTAGCTTCAGCTTGGCCTTTAGACCAGCTCTCTTACCCCATCTTTGTTTACGATCTCGACGCCGCCTGCGAGCACTTCCGGTCGGCGGTCCTGAGGATCTCAGGGAAAAGTTTAATCCATCGATAAAGTTATCAGAATTGTAGAATGTGTTTGTAAGACGGTTCTGGGTGAACACACTTGAAACAAGCAGGCAGATAACGACTATTTCGCTAAATCTGGAGAGACGCTGAGCCGCGCGATGTGCACGCGCCGCCATCTTGGTTTACTTCTACGACGGACAACATGAGACCAGGAATAAAGCAGTATGCAGCAGGAGGAAGGAGAGACACGTCTACACTCTTCAGAAGCATGAAGTACATAGTAACACTGATTAGAATTTGATCTTAGCCACAATGAAATAATCCTTCAGATGTTGTTCCCCTGGGTTATCCCTGTTTAGCCTTAAATGATCAGACCATAAAACACATTTTTGTGTCCAAGACCTGATTCACCAGAATAAAAGCACCAGGCATTTCTGCAAAATAGAAATAACAAATAATCTAGGTGAAATAAAGTAATACTTCTTTTTGAAAGTCTACTTCAGTTATGGGAAGAAATACATACAGGACTACAAAAAGCATAGAGATTGTTACATTTACTGTCCAGAGGGGAGTGTTAATCAAGGTATGACATGAACAGTCCTGAAACTTCACTATGGCAGAGTAATAAAATCATACATTCAGTGTTGAATATTGTCAGCAAGTGGTTCCACCAGCTTCACAGAAACTGCTTCAAAGTCGCTGAGAGTCTGTGGTTACCTGTGACAAGCCAGGTGGGCAGGCGGTGGTTCAGCTCCTGTCTTTGGTCTTGGAGTGTTTCCTCTGTCATGACCTCAAAGTTCAGGATGAACATGATCACCATGCCATCCTCATTCTTCACTGGCACCACATCCACCATACACCGGAAACTCTGACCTGCAGGATGGATCATAAGATGAGTTATATGTGGTGGAGAATTTAAAACTTCAAACCTAACCCTCAAATACCTCTAACAAAGAGTTATAACGAAATGAATTAGGTCTTAACAAACAGAACACGATCAGCATCCTCTAATGACAATGTGAACACCGGCATAACACTCATGTGCAGTGTGAACAGTCATAAATGAAGTGTGCCCCAAGCTCTTAGTATGACTATATGAACTAATTATACTTTTTACACACATTCTTTTTCATCTAATTTTTCATGTCATTTATCATCTCAAACAGATCTACGAGATCTATGAGAGCAGGCACACTCTCTAATTGGCCGTATGAGTACTAAAAAAGCTAAGTTAGTGTGAATTTATACTACTAATGACAGTAAGTGGCCATATATTTACACACTGCACAAAGCAGATCACCTGGGAGTCGGCATAAGTTGCTATTCTGGCTTTGACATCACAAAACCACAGGAACCATCAAAGCATCTATACTGGCACACACAGGTGCAAAGGCAAATTTAATACAAAAACTGGAACACAAACTGGACAAACATTTGCAGCATCTTTCCACCATGTACTGTCTGAAAACTCACTGAGAATGTTCAGGGAAATTTATGCTGGCTACATGTTCGAGTTCTTTATCGATAGATATAATAGATATAATATAGATATAATAGCAGGAGATATAATAGATTCTGAAATCTCTTCTGAGCACACGAGTCAGTAGGCCAAAAATGAAAACGATCAACCATAGATTAAAACCAGAGATAAACAGCAGATAAAAGTGAAACAAAACTGCAACACATCAGTAACCACTTTGAGAGGTAGACTTGGAGAACTGGTTGAAATCAGTCTGCATTTTAACTCTCGTTTCCGGAGTCGTAATGACTAAGTTATCCATCATTCAGGGTCGTGGGGGTGCTGGATCTTATCCCAGCTGTCAAAATGCTAGAGGTGGGTAATACCTGGACAGAGTCAATCATGATGGTATAACATCAAGAAAGAATCCAGCCTGTGATATGAAAAGAAAAGCTCATACTGTCCATTTAAAATTACATTTGGGTTTATCGCTGTAACCCTCAGTAATCCTCATTCCTTTCCTCTAAACATACACGCCTTGGTCATGAGCAGTCTAGCCTATTCATGTTGCCCTCATATTTTTCTGAATATGTTGTTCATCAAGTCTCTTACCTGGAAGAAGATGGTCAGTGACCAGCTCTATAGACAAACCTCAGCAGTTTAGGCACTGTGGAGCTCTTCCAGCCAGCACAGTGTGTTGTACAACTCAACATCCAGTGTGTCTACTGCATGCGTGCCTCACCCACCAACCCGCCTGCCATTCATCTCACATCATCGCTGGGCTGATGATCCGATTGGACAACAGCATAATCCCAACACAGCAGGGGAAAGAACATGAAACACAGTAAAAACGAAAGGCTAACACCATCTGGTTATATCTATCTACACGTGTGTACGTATGCCTGTTTGCATGGGTGCTTGATGTGTAAACATGTAAACTGATGACCAGGCTGATGTTCGTTCATGAGCTCTTGGTCATGTCCATTCATGCCTGGTTTCCATTAGAAGCTGTGAGTCTGCATTTACAGCTTTTTTAATCACTGAAGGTGTTGCAGCCTCAGACCAAAAGCTGCTTTACAAAACTCTGCAGCCACCTGACAGACACGGCATGCAGAGGAGTATCACGACCTCACCACCCGAAAGCTTTGCTCTGTGTAAGGTCCGACCTTTCAGTACACACAAACAGGACACACAGAAGTTAAGCAAAAGAAGTAAAAAATGGAGTTAATTCTACCTTTACCAATGTGTGTTATCTCCTCATTATAAGTAGGAGCAAAAACGTGGGCTCATATGTGGAAGTACTGTGCAACTCTTTACTAAAAGTCAGCATTTTTTGGAAAACTTTTAGCTGTCAGTTGGAAGGATTCCCTAACTGATTAAATCTTCTTTCCAGGTGGATCGTATGCTCAGAACTGATGTACATATATGCATGGGTCTACTGTGGCTGACAGATGATATGCGAATGCACACATGCACACGTGCACAGTACAATATAGGATTAAATGTTAAGGAAAGAGGATTCAACTTGAATTAAACTGAGTGCTGTCAGTTCTGTTCTGCTTCTGAGCATTCACTCAGTTTGTTCCGCTTCTCTATGTTTCCTCCAAAAACACACACCACGTACAGTACAACAACTGTATGTTCACGGCCACCTGCATTCATCAGTGCATGGTCGCTCGGTACAGTGTGATCTATGGCCCTTGTACATATCAATGGGTTTATCTAAGAGTGTGTTTGCGCGTGTCCTGAATATTGTGTGGTGATGGTGAAAATAAAGGATTAAACCTACACATTTTACGAACACCAGACTTATTTGATATAGGCTATTATGCCATTGCTCTATATAGTAAACAATTTCCTACCAGAGCCTCTGAAATGATTGAGCTTTGAGGTTAACAGGACAAACATCATTTCATTTAAATGCTCTGTCTGGATGTATTCCAATCCTGCATGTTCTAGTTGATAATCTGATTCAGCCGAAGTGATTTACAAAGCTCTAGGAGATTATCACAATGCACTAAAACACACACACACACAGCGTACACACAGACCAGGCCAAACAGGACGCCACACTGCAAGTCTGACAGGTCACTAATAGCTCTTTGAAAGTTTGATCTTTCTTTATTTTGGGAAAGTGGCTCTTCAAGACTCTAAGAAATTAGAAACTTTGTCTAATGATTGGGCTTAGAAATGTTTCTCATTCTTCATACAGAATGATGTCTAAAGTCCAGATGGATCCATCTTTAAATCCATCATTGCCTGATAACAATCCTCAAAGGCACACATGGATTACAAAGAATGACACATTTATGTAACAACTGGATCATACAATGTACAGGCCACATCAGCCCAGTTCCACATCACAAATCAACACAGAGCATCAGCTGTCAGTTCAACTGAATTGGACTTTATTTAACCCCTAAAGGGAAATGACATTGTTGCAGTAAAATAAATGATTGAATAAACTGAATCGAATAAATGTAAAAACAAAATCAAATAAAAATCAGCTTTCAAACTGATGGATGATTGAAGTGCAGGTGGTAAGTTTGTGCCATTAACCAGCACACTTGTGATGAGGTGAGAGTGCTAATAAATGGATGGTGAAAAAATAACGGTCCCAAACTGCTTCTGAGCTCTTCAACCTGCTCTCCAGCCCTTTTAGAAGGATTTTATATTTTACTCCAGAGTGAAGTTGGTGTATTTTCAGCTGCTGCAGCTGATACATCAGGACATCCATCCATTATTTTACACTTATCTGAGTTTGGCTCTCAGAGGCAACAGGTCTAAGAGGGAAACCCAGACATCACTTTCCAGCTCATTCTGGGGGAACCCGATGTGTTCCCAGCCCAGATGAGATATATAATCCCACCAGCATGTTCTGTGTCTGCCCTGGAACCTCCTCCCAGCTGGGTCTCTCTCATCCTAACTAGATGCCTTGAACCACATCAGCTGACACCTTTCATTGTGGAGGAGCAGTGGCTTTACTCCAAACTCTCCCTGGATGTACAAGCTCCTAAAGCTTTATCAAAGGCCAAACTGTGTCAGGACACAAAACCAAACCACAACTTGTGAAGTATCACACGCTTTGACAAAGTCTTGGATGTAAGATAATTTTGGCCAGTACAGGTTGAAACCACTTAATCAGAATTCAGTGAACTTCTGCATAACCAAGAAGAAGTTCTAAGTAAAATGAACTACTTAGTCCTGGAAGAAGACAAAGACAGACAGGATAAAAAATGACAAAATAAGAAATGGCTGAGGGTAATGGGAAAGGCAACAATAAAAAAGAGGAGCAAAGTAAAATAAAGACAGAATGATAAGTTATTGAGGTGCAAATATAGGATGAAATTTATTCTTTTTGGTCCCCTGAGTCCAGCAGCATGGGAGGGAAAGTTTCTGAACCGCTTGTCAATTGAAATGCACCTTGATGCTTTGTGGCTCTAAAAGTGACATGAAGGAAAGATCTGCTGTATTTTTTACTTTAACAGGATATGAAGGACAACTGAAGACGAGTAAGAGAAATGCAGCAACTCCAAAGTAACCTGGTGTGAAACCACATAAAACTCTGAAGCTATTCCTCCAACATAAACCATCCCAGGTAAGAAAGCATGAGACACAGATGTGTAGAGCAACAACTTCTCTGACATGAAGACTCCTGCTCTCTGTTGGATATGAAGCATCATTCTACCCACTGTGGAACTAACACTGACCTCCTCTGAAGTGAAGGAATCAGAGGGGTGAGCAGAGAGACAGCTCATTAAATGAAATAAGCACATACATTTTGGGATCGGTGTGAACGTATAGGAAATTAAACACCTTTTTAAAATTATGAAGATATATCATCTGCAAGTGGAGCACTGAGACTTCTTTATAAAGTCATGCATCCACTCTTCCCAGTGGACAACAGCCATCCCTGCACACTGTGCAACAGAGAACAAACACATTGAAGCTGCGAATGGATCTCTAATGAAATAAACTACCTTTTACTAAATGCATTTACTTTCAAATGAAAATACTACTGACCATATTTTCTTTTCTTTAGGCCAAATATTATGCCAAAAATTGCAGTAAGGAAACGAAAAGCTATTTGGAAGAAAATTTTAGAAACTAATGATAACAATGGCTTTTCACTTTAACAACAACTCGAATCGATAGTCAAGGTACAGTCAGGCAGTGAGCCTCATACAGGAAGCCTTACAAAAGCTCTCGCCTTCTTTGGTGTTTTTAGTATTTTGTTCTATTACACCCCGTATGTAATGGAGCTATATCAAGTTGTTTAATTAGCAAGATGAAATGATTCAAACAAAGAAAAAAAGTTAGAAATATATGTATTCATCCCATTTGTTTTCAAGCTCCAATTTGAAATGTGGTTTTGACATTTACCTTAAGAGTCTAATAATTATCAAGGTTAAGTCCACCTGTGTACCATATCAGTACCACAAGGTCTCAGTACATGCACAGCCGCTGTGAAACACTCCAGAGTTTGCAGCACCACTACACAAGCAGCTCTCCAAACACACTGTTAGAATGTGGCCAATAAGGAGCATTCCAAGACTGATGATCCAGATACATTTATACAATGATACAATGAGGTCATCATTGCAAGCAGAAGTCAGGCAGAATTCAATGCAGCTGATACGTTAGTGAGTGTAACAATGGCCATTTTCTGTATATTAGCTCCTGTTGCAAGATGTTGATCACATACTTGTGTTGTAGTTTCTGTCAGTCAAATCAAGTGCATCAGTGATATCTTTCTGTGCTTCCAGGTTTCTGAACCTAATTTTAACGGTTCTAGTGTTGGTGACTATCCACGGTCATCCAATATTCATTCAGCAGCTCAGGTAGAGGAAGCTTTACCCACTGTTCATTGCTATGTCTTAAAACATTATCCACTGTTTGTCCTACAGTGCATAAAGTAATGTATATCACTGATTTAGAGATCCATGTGATGTTTTTCTCACAGTAAATGGAATATCTGACACCTGGAACATTTGTTTTCAAATAATTGATGCTTCCACTCACTATTCCAATTCCTTTTTAATTTCTTATGTAGGGCTCTTCTAACACAGATGAGGTTCCAGGAACATCGAGAGATGCAATGGAAACTACATGCTATAGGTAATATGCTTTGCTCTCAAAATTTCAAGTAGTAGGATTTATTTTGAAACACAGAAAGTTATGTTAATTTGTGTTCATTTCCAGCACATACACACAACTATTTGCGCCCATTATAATAGCGAATGAGGAGGAGGAGTCAAGCAGCAATGCAGAAAGTCTTGACATCCCAATGAACACAGGGTATTACAATTGCTACAATAGTTTTTTTTTGGTTTGTTTTAAGTAAAATGTGTTTGCTACCTTAAAGCATTAAGCTAATCAAGTAAATGATCATTGTCTTTTGATAGAGTGGAACAGCAATTTGCATCTGAGATAATTGCAAACTTGGCATGTCAGATTGATCAATAAGCTCTGACATTTGGGATGGAGCTGTCAGAGGATTCAAAAGACGAACATTCTCTGAAAAGAAGGACCTCTTTGTGAAGTTTTCTGATGATGGAGGCAGGTTTGAGGAAGGCATTGAAACAGGTGGCCCAAAAAGAGAGTTTCTCTCTCTTCTCATGAAAAGGCTTAACTAATGACCCATATTTGATGGACCTGCAGAGAGGTGTTACCTTGTCTGAAATTCAGCAGGTACAGTTCACATATTGAATGTTTTAAAAGAACTTTATCAAACAACCATGCAATGTTTTTTTTAATATAGATCATTTAACAATCACTCTGGATTTCCATGAGCAGCAATAAGAGAGGATGAGTAGAGTTTGGCAGGGAAGATGATTGCTGTATCCATGGTGCACGGTGGACCTGGTCCAAATTTCCTCTCAAAGGATCTGGAAAGGGCAATCCAGTTTCAACTCATCTGTAGAAGACATTACAGATGAAGTTATAGGAACAGTACTACAAGAGGGAGGAAGGTCCCGGATGGAAGAGTGCAACGTTCAAAAACAGCAGTTGTTTAGTAAAGTGAGATCTGAGGGAGTTATTTGAGATTAATCTTATTTTTTAATACTTTTAGAATTTGATCTTATTTTTCAGATCCTGGACGCATCCACATTGGAGATCCTGCAAGACCTAATGCTACGGAACAGTACGATGTTGCACATGGCAGGGTGCTTAAAACATGTAACGTCAGTAGAGGAAAAGCGCTCAGTTGTGAAGGAGTACCTCAGGTGCTACATAATTGACAGGAACCACAGTGCAATCAAAAGGTAGTTTATTTATAAATCATATCAATCACATCACTTGTTAACTCACAATTAAGTGCACATTAATAACCACATATTTCATATGTTCTGAATCTTAATAGAGCTATATTGAATATTTAATGTCAAGATAAATATTTAAGTGGTATTTGCTGTTGCTAACTCATTACCTTGCCACACAATCCATATTTAACTTTATATACAAAATGTTATCGTATTCCAGATTCAAAGATGGACTTGACTGCATGGAGTTTTTAACAGTGCTGCAGCAGCATCCTACAGTCCTGGCCCCTGTTCTCTGCCGTTCGGATCAAACGTTATCTGCTGTGGACGTTGAAGATCTGTTCCAACCGGAGCTCAGTCAAGTTGGAAGCAACAAGAGGAGCCAGGAGGAAAAAACAATTAGTTTCTGGGCAGACTACCTTATTGATTGTGAAGGTTAGTTTTCTTGTAATTATCCAATTTTATCCACCTAAATTATAAAGCAAGGTCACAATTTGCTATTTCACTACCAAACAGAATACTGTTGTACCATCATACTATTTGGCGGAACCCATTTTCACTCAGTTCATTCCGTTTCTTTCTACTTTTAGAAAGTGACAGTGCCATAACGTTGGAGGACATCTTCATGTTTGCCACAGCTGTGCCAAGCATTCCTCCCGCTGGCCTGGAACCTCAGCCACGTCTTCAGTTCCTTGCCAATTCACCATTTCCTATGGCAAATACATGTGCCAACATCTGAAAGCTGCCCCTCCTGAACAACTACAACACTTTTAAAGACAATCTGACTTTTGGGATCAGGAATTCCCCTGGGTTTGGGTGCCTTTGACTTTGAACTGTTGGTCCCAATTAACCAAAGACTGAATAACCAGTTATTAAATTGATTTCTTTTGATGTGCTTATTTGTTATCTTTGTTCATAATTGGTTCGGTCAGGCGAGTTCTATGTTTAGCACTTACCCTTACAAATCTGTGTTTAGAGCGATTTTCAATTCCCTTCGGATCCATTTCTGCCATTAGGTGCATCACATCATCTCTTCTTACAACAAGTGAATATTTCTGTTTAAGAGTCTGCCACATTGCCCTGTAACCTAAAAGCTGGCCCGATCCCTTCCGTTCCTCACTAATTGCTGCCCGCACAGCAGCAGTAGTTAGCTCTCCTGCTTAAGCCTGCATCCAGAAGTCTTCTTTTTCGACTGCTCAGACTTAACAAAATGTTGTGCTTGGTGGCCAGGAGGTACATTATTATTTCGTAACTGTGTCCATCTGTAAAATACTTGGCAACAAGTTCATCCACCATTGTGGTGTCAGATCCTGAGAGGTACAATTGAGAAAACAATAAAATAGACGATAACATACACTGCATTCCTACATTTTGTTTTCTATTATCACCAAAAGCTAAATTAACTGTACAAAGCAAAACATACACAAAGTGATTTAATGAGTCAAAGTAAACTATTGTAGCGTTCTAGCTATGATATTAATTCTTAAGACCTCGTTTAGAAATAGGGCACCACCTACCATTTACGCTGGCAGGAGCGTATGAAAATATTTATATTAAGAGTCGTTACTGAAGGTTAGAATTCTTTCCGAATTGACCGGAATTACTTAAGAAACATGAAACATGGATCGATTACATATATATGGTCATTTATTTAACATGGGGGAAAGACAGTACTTATGATAAGGAGGACATAACACCAAAGATTCAATTCAATAGCCCAAGGATAAGAGAGACATGGGACTTAATATTTCTAGAGCGGTCTCTAGCTAATTATAGGGATGAGTTTACTGCGTGAATGAAAACTAGGTTATTTTAACTCGGCCCTATTTATTACCAAACCACAGCCGCTCCGTGACAGGTAGACAAGGGTGGACCTTACTTTTCGCAGAATTCAGAGAATTTGGCCGCCGCCTTCCCAGGAGTTTGGATCATCGGATAAACGAGTCCACGAGCGGAAGCTAGTAGATTCTCTTTCTTCGACAGAATTGTGGCCGTTGTTGCAGCTCAGGACCCGTGGTGCGTGCGGTCCAGTCTCTGGTTCTGGTTCGGCTTGAAGGCACCTGATGCGGTATCTCGTCTCCTCTTCTCGCCGACGGGTGCGGACAGGTGGCTCAGTGGCTTTGAGTGGGGTCGAGTCAAAATAACCCCAACAAAAATTGGGTTTTCAAGTAAACTTGGTCAAAAAGGGGTTTATTGGTTGAGTCTGCCCCGTGGGGTTTGCTTAGGAAATGAGCGTCTCAAAATGGTAACAAAAATGAGAGAAGGGAAATAATCTAAGTAGAGGGTAAATAAGTGACAAAAAGGGAAAATGAGTGTAAAATAAACATAAGACGAAATAAAAGAAGAATAAAATAAAACAAGACTGAAAATAAAACAAGACTAGACTAACAAAAAAGGAATAAAATTAGACTGCAAACAAGACTGAAGCTCAAACGGCGGCGCGCTTCGATTTCACTGGCCGTGGTTACAGTTATAATCCTAGGCTAATATCTAACATAGCTTATCGCTAACTATTAATAAAATTTTAACTGAAGGGCGAATAACTAACAGGGGAAAACGGAAAAAAAAAGGGGGGAGGTGACGAAGGGTGATTACTATGAGGTTTGCTCTATATTTATTTGGGTTGGCGTAGAGTTTAGTAATCACTCACCAGTTCAAGGACCGTGGGGATTTGGCTAATCCTACTTTCTCCCAAATCTGTCTCCTCCTCAAAGTTTACCAGATCATTGGTGTTTTGCGTCTGATCCAGCTTCTTACGTTTTCCTAGGCGCGCCGTCCACTTGTTAATTTGGCCCTGGAGAGCTTTAGCGCGTCGAAAATAGAGGTAGGCTATCCCAAAAGTAAGGAGGTAAGGCAACCATGGCCGCGATTACTGTATCTGGGCCTGACCGTGCATAGGACAAGGTTTGAAGGGGCGGTTGCTTGTATGAGGTTATTTCTTTCAAAACGTTCTCCACTGGGCTTACATCAATGGTCTTAATACCTTCGTATTGGAGTTGAGTGACCGTGCTTGTGTCAAGCTCCAGGGATTGTTTGGAGTAGAAATCAGAGATTTCTATTTCGCCATCATATTAATCAGGGTTAAGGTAATAGAGAGCCAGGTCCCCTATGTGTAGGATTGCGCCTTCAGGGACTGTGACCCACAGCATGCGGTTCGGTAGTTCGATTCTAGTGGACGTATCATGCTGATCGTAGCTAACTGTGGCTACTTTTGCTGGAGTGTTAACCAACCAGCGATTTCCCACAATCTCCGCTTGGGTGGTGGTAACTTGATATTTTGGTGTGAGAGTGGTTGGACACTGGGAGTCTTTAGTAAGAAGTTTGAGTCCACAAAGGCCTCCGGTATCGTCTCTCACGAATGGTTTGCTGGGGCAGAGATAGTGGATGTCCCTCGTAGGAGTGCACATTCGCAAATTGGGCGCAAGGTATAGGTCGGGAGAACTATCGTGGTACGCCACCACCGTTGGTGTGTGCACTTTAACGTGGGTTTCACCTTGCCAGATTCCAACATTAACGACGTCTTTTAGCCGGTAGATGTTGTCGGTGGTAATTATGGGCAGGTTGATGATGAAGGCCATTTCACGGGCTTCTGGATCAAAATTGGAACCGCACTGCCCAGTGTATAAGCCAGATGGGCTTGTACGGGGTTGACTAGTTCTCTAGTAGTTGTGGTCAGAATATCCTGTACCAAAGCTAGTGATACTAAGTAGGGAGGAATTCTGCCCATGGCTAAAGTATGTACAGAAGAGCTAACATCTCTTATCAGATCTGACATGAGCATAGTTACCAGTTGTGTGTGAGCATAGTCAACCTTTAAGACCGATAACAGCGTATCTTCTGCTGCGACCATTTTCATCAAAGTTTCACTGTGGGAGTTCAACACCAAGACTGTGCCTTCCACAGTTTTGGCTACTGTTCCTAACTGTCCACGCTGCTGATCTAATTGCTGTTGGATCCCAGGAATTTCACTCTGCAACTCATTGACGTGACGCTTGATTGCCACAACATTGACGGCAGACACCCCCAAACTGAAGAGGGAGCCAATAGCGGACGCTGCTTTCAGGAGCCCCCCAATAAATCGCTTCTCTCTCTTATTAGCACCACTCAGTTCTGCCCGAGTGATGGTGAACTTCTGGAGCTGTTGCAATATGTGAGTTATGACTTCCCTTTTCCAGCGAGTGCCAGCCCAAGAAGTCAGTCTGGCAGTGGTGGGTGCGTTTCTTCCGCACACTACTTGAACCGGACAAACACCTTCTGGGTGTGCAGCCGGCAGTCGGTGATCAGAATACCGGGTTGTTCTTTTAGAACAATTCCGGAGTCTGGTCCCGGTACAATCATCTCAGTCCGACTTTGAATAGTTGCTAGCCCCATCGTCACGAGCATGAGCCAGAGCGTCATCATCCTAATGGAAGACAGGCAGATAGTGATGTAAATAAGGGATGATTTCACGTTGATGCATTTTAGCTGGACTAAGGTTAACGTTAACTAGTTCACCCCCACTTGCAGTTAGTGTGTTAGTAACGTTTGTTAGTCACATTTGTTAGGCAGACGGTTGGATCAGGATGATGGACTTGAATTTAACTGATTGTAGTACTGCCTATCCTGATTTTGATTTCTTAACTAATAGCATTTATTAGGATGAAGCTCGATGGAGGTTTAGTTAAGGCTTTTGCTTCCCCCTATTTGTGTCTCAGTTTTATGGGTTTGCTGAGACCCGATTGTCTCCAACAAGTCCCATGGGGCTTTTGTGGGGTCTAATTTGGTTTCGGTGGACCCATTTGTACCTGGATTCCTTTTGTCCTCGGCCGATTTTTATCTGATACACCACTGGTGACAGTTTTTCGGTGATCAGGTGAGGTCCTGTCCCTCGAGGAAGGAACTTTTTGGCCAATTTTTCCACCTTGAGACCTGTTTGTCCACCGGGTCTGGTGAAGGTGTAATACCAGACCTTTTCCCCCACTTGAAGTTCAAGTGGGTTGTGACTGATGTGAAAGTTTGCTTTCACACCCAGAGCTAGCCACAGCTGCCGCATGACTTCTGCTGTGAAGTGTGTCCCTTGGTCTGAGTTGACGCGACTTGGAAGGCCAAACCTTGAGAAAACATGGTGCATGAGCAGGTAGGCAGTAGTTTCAGCTGTGTCGTTTGCAGCTGGTAGGCATTCTACCCATTTGGTGAATGCACATGTCACAGTGAGGAAGTATTTGTTGCCTCGGGTTGATTTGGTGAGTGGTCCCACCCAATCAATTTGGAGGTCTGACCATGGAAACGAGATGCCTCTCCTCTGCAAAGGAGCCCGGTGTATTGGGTTTGTTGGCTGAAACTGACAGCATACAAGACATCCTTTGATGTAGTCGGCTACATCCTTTTTCATCTGTGGCCAGTATGCCACCTGTTTTAAAGCGTTATATGTTGCTTTGACACCTTTGTGTCCAGCAGCGGGAAGGTCGTGGGCATGCACAAGCATCACCCCCCTTTGGTTCCGAGGTACCACGAACGCCGGTGAAGAGAGAGCATTGGAAACATGAACCAAGACGAGTGCGCGAGTGGCGAAAAGCCTTTTTAAGTTAGGGATCCTTTGGAAATCAGACTCCGACGGTTTGTCAGAGTCGTTGGATAGAAATAACACCATTTTGTTGATGGCGGGGTCAAGAGATTGAAGGGTTATAACGTCAGTGTCAGTGACAGCGGGTTCTACCGAGTCATCGTTAGATGCCCGGTCCAGAGAGGTTTTGGTTGCTTTTGACCGCGTTACTACACAGACATTTGGGTGGGCGGGATCTACGGTGGCTTCTTGAGGAAGCCACGAGGGTTCCAGTGACCAGGGCGTGCCATGCATCGCTCTGTTTTGCCAATGAATCCGTCAGGTCGTTCAGTTCTTTGTCTTGCCCTGGTACACGTGAGTGACCTCTGACTTTCTTTCAGTAAACCTGCATGTTATTATCTTCAATAGGGTGGTTACATGCTATAAAAAATTCTTTATGTTTCACTGGTTTTCTGTTGGAAGTCAGGAAACCATTGCGCTTCCAAGTGGCAAGATGGCAGGAGAAGCTGAGACGAGCATAGTTGGAGTCAGTGCAAACCAATAGGTTTCTCACCCCATGTGCCACAGCGAGTTGCACTGTGATTAGGACACCTGCTACCTCTGCGTATTGCGATGACTGTGAACCCAGCTGAAAACTTTGAGGTTCACAGGGGTTATTGTGGAGCCAGACGACGCCTGCACCTGCTCGTGTAACCGTGTCATGATGGAATGAGCACCCATCAACGTATGCAGTGATCATGTTTTTACACATGTTTTCATCAAAGTAGTGATGGTGCGGATTGGTTACAGGTGAGGGTTCATCGGCAAGCATGAGGTGAGACGGGGTGTCTTCAGTGCAGCTCTGGCATGCAGCCAGATCGGTGCCGAGAGGACTCTTTTTGTTTTGAGCGTAGCGGACTTCTAAGTCAAAGCTTTGCAGAGCCATCAGCCACGAGGCTACGTGGGCATTTGTAACCACCCCATCCCTAATGCGTTGGCTGTTAAGGAACGTGGTGGGTTGGTGGTGAGTTTCTACGATGACCTTTTGGCCTCCAAGATAGTTGGAGAAATGTTTTACTGCCCACACTGGGGCTAGTAGGGCTTTTTCACAGTCTGAGTATTTCAGCTCAGGGGATGCTAGTGTCTTGCTAGCGTATGCCACCACACGTCTATCCTGGTCGTACTTTTGGTACAGACCAGCGCTTAAACAGTGAGCTGAGAATCCCACCTCTAGGTGAAATTGTTTGTCACAGTTGGGATAGGCTAAACATGGTGTTGTGCACAGTTTGTCTTTTAAGGCTGACATGGCCTTTTGTTGTGGCTTGGCCCAGACAAAAGGTGTCTCCTTTTTAAGTAGTTCGGTTAGCGGTTTTGCAATGTCTGCATAGTTTTCAGTGAACTGACGAGAATAGTTACAGACTATTCTAATCATCGTCATATTCTCGTCATCATGATTACGCTACACTATGAACCCATAAAATGCTTAAGACTGGCTATTTAAATATGCATTTGGGTGACACAGTAATTTAATGACCTGTACTCATACAGTAAATACAGATGTGGTTAGCCTAGACCTAGTAAAATCTGAACTATCTTTAAATAATTACCTTCACTTGTGCCTGCTTGTTCGGAAGCATTGCCAGTGTAAATGAAGCTGAAGTTTTTTTCACATGCACAGCAGAAAGTTGTTTGTGACACCAAGTCCAATCCACTAAAGGGACAGTACATTGTAATCTGTCATAAAACAAATAAAGTTAGACAGGTGGCCACGTGATTTCACAAAAAAGGATGACTGGATTAGCACGTACAGTAATGTCTGGCAATATTGCCTGTTAGGATATCCTAAAGGACCTAATGTGACTGTACAACTATCTGTATAACAAAAACAGTAATAGTAATGTCATCCTGTGCTACAGAAACTACACAGTACATATACGTAAATGTGAAAAATAGACATGAGACATTTATAATAGTCACATTCAGGGGTGAAAGTAATTTTAAATTCTATAAATGAAGTTTTGATTTTATCTCTCGCTCACTTCATGCCTTTTAAAATAGCAAAGTCAAAACCCAAACAAATAAAAACATTAATATTTTACTGAAGGCTACCTGTCGGCCTATGGATCACCATAGCAACCGTGTGTTTCGGAAGTAGACGCACATGCGCGCTCACGTACTGCTGAATGACATCTCAGATCGTTAGCTCATAATCAGTTTCTTTTCCAAACTGTTCTGTATCGTAAAAAACACGAAAAGCAACTGCTAATTCTTATATTGATTATAATTAGTTATTTTTCAACGGACAAAGTAGTTTTCAAGACTGCATATTGCCAGCGGATCTATTTTCAGAACCATCTTCCTCGTACTGCATGTAACTGAATCTTTTAGTGGTGCGCTTACTTTTACCCCTGGTCACATTGTAGTTTACAGATAACGAAAGATTCATGCAAAGTATCACGTACCTTTCAAGTAGGTAAGACGCATGAACGATGGTCGAAAACTGAAAGCGATGTCAATTAGGTTGCGGACAACTTTCGTTGCGGGGTACTTCCATTGTGTTGTGGCTAATTTAATTGTGTTGTGGCTAATTTAATTGTGTTGTGGCTAATTTTATTTTGTTGTGGCTAATGTCGCTGTGTTGTGGCTAATTTCATTGTGTTGTGGCTAATGTCGCTGTGTTGTGGCTAATTTAATTGTGTTGTGGCTAATTTTATTTTGTTGTGGCTAATGTCGCTGTGTTGTGGCTAATTTCATTGTGTTGTGGCTAATGTTGCTGTCTTGTGGCTAATTTCACTGTGTTGCGGCTAATGTCGTTGTGTTGTGGCTAATGTCGCTGTGTTGTGGCTAATGTCGCTGTGTTGTGGCTAATGTCGTTGTGTTGTGGCTAATGTCGCTGTGTTGTGGCTAATGTCGCTGTGTTGTGGCTAATGTCGTTGTGTTGCGGCTAATGTCGTTGTGTTGTGGCTAATGTCGCTGTGTTGTGGCTAATGTCGCTGTGTTGCGGCTAATGTCGTTGTGTTGTGGCTAATGTCGCTGTGTTGCGGCTAATGTCGTTGTGTTGTGGCTAATGTCGCTGTGTTGTGGCTAATGTCGCTGTGTTGTGGCTAATGTCGTTGTGTTGTGGCTAATGTCGCTGTGTTGTGGCTAATGTCGCTGTGTTGTGGCTAATGTCGCTGTGTTGCGGCTAATGTCGTTGTGTTGTGGCTAATGTCGCTGTGTTGTGGCTAATGTCGCTGTGTTGTGGCTAATGTCGTTGTGTTGTGGCTAATGTCGCTGTGTTGCGGCTAATGTCGCTGTGTTGTGGCTAATGTCGTTGTGTTGTGGCTAATGTCGCTGTGTTGTGGCTAATGTCGCTGTGTTGTGGCTAATGTCGTTGTGTTGTGGCTAATGTTGTTGTGTTGTGGCTAATTTCATTGTGTTGTGGCTAATGTTGTTGTGTTGTGGCTAATGTTGCTGTGTTGTGGCTAATTTTATTGTGTTGTGGCTTTTGTTGTTATTCTGAGCCATCTCGGCCATCATGGGAAAGACTCACTCACAGACATTCTCATCTGTTCCATTACACTTTCTGCATAAAAATAACACTAGAAGAGTTAAACACAAATTATGCTGAAGACTATAAAGAGATAAAGAAAGACTTCTTAAATCCAAAGTATACTGACTTTTTTACACTTTATTTTTTATACTGACAGTTTTTTTTAAGCTGTGATAGACATCAGTGTGACAGAGAGGTAAATATATATATATGTGCGATTGGGAGGGAGGGGGTCCTTTTGTAATATGCTGCTTACAGTGAGCAGGGGATTCAGTGTGTGTGAAACACTGTACATCACATCAAAGCTCTTCATCCCTTCCAGCACTGTAGAACTTATTGTGGATCCAACTATATATCTGAGATCCCTGAAAAAGGCCAGCAGAGGAGGGAAATCCTCTGGGGTACAATAAACAATGTCACAAGCTTGAGTAGTCCCATGTGGATCTGACCACCTCTCTAAGCATGAATCCAAACAGAGAAGAACTGTGTTATACCTTCAGCCACTAACTCTAGTGATACTGATACCTTGCGATGATCAGAGCACTAACAGAGTCGGCTTCAGTAGGAAATGAAAGAAAATGAGCACCCATGTCAGGGGAGAAGCCCTGGAAATTATAATGAGCTCATTTACTGACAGAGTTCTTTCATACAGGCTGAATCACACCCACCCATGTGAACCACTAGATGGCAGGGAAAAACCACTTATTCTTCAGAGTCCATGTGAATCATGTTGAATGCAAGAAGCCACATACTGTGAGTTTATCTTTAGTAGCGACATAACAGAGTTAATCCGGTTATACTACACCACAGTACCCAGCACCATACAGGATGACAGCATGGAAAAAACATCGATGTGTGTGTGCTTGAGTGCATGTGGCATCTCTGTGTGTGGGTATCATATAGACCGCACCTCTATGATACTGGCCACCTACTGTTCCCCGATAAGTGATATAACATTTCTACTTAATTCAACATTAATAACACGCACACACAGATGAACTCTGTTGGATGTATGTTCTGAGGATGCACATGTTCTGGTAAAGTACATTTGTCTGTGGGTGTGTGCTGCGTTTTTCTGTCCCATGTGACACACAGGGTGACTTGTTGTGCCCTCTGTTGGTTGCAAATGAGAAATGATGTTAAAGTTGTAGAGTTGAGCATTTGATTGATGAAGTGAAGCTGATGAGAGCTCCAGACTAAGCAGGGGATCCATTAAAGCAGATGCCCCTCCCAGAGGCCACCTGTCCTGGATGAATCATGAGACGTGGTGGTGGTTAGTGGAGCCCTGAATTTGTCTGTTCTGTGGTGTTTGGGTTCAGAAACACTGAAAAGACTTCAGCAGTTCCCTCCTACTGAGAGGTGTTCTCTGAGGAGAGGTGAACATATCAGCGACAGCACTACAGAATGACAATGAATCACACATAACAGGAACACAGTCAGTCTTGTTTGTAAAACCCACGCTATCCCTTCACACAGCTGCCCTCCAACCTAATGTGAGTCGGGATAATAAGCTTGTTCCTCTCCACACAGTTTAATATTGATGAGGTGGAGAAACGACAAAATGAGATATTGGAAGGGTCCACTGACTGAGATCTCACATCTTGACACACAAGCTTGATCAGCACACCTCAATAACCAGACAGAAGATGTAATCAGATCACAAAAGTTCACAGGAGAAACATTTGGGAACTTTTGAAAAAAATCTTTTACATCAAGAAACTAGTAATTTCAATGAATACTGATAAAATGACACAGACTGGTCAATCCAAAGAGTCAAGGAAGCCTTGGACCTTTAAATAGTGGATCACCACCAAGACACAAGACTACAAAATCAGGCTACGAAAGACAGTAAAAAGCACTACTACATATAATACATATGGAATCACCAGATTATAACCCCAGCCGCACCTCCACATCTGCGGCAGCTCCCACATCCAGGCCTCCTGAGCCCAGCTGCACCTCCACATCTGCAGCAGCTCCCACATCCAGGCCTCCTGAGCCCAGCTGCTCCTCCACATCTGCGGCAGCTCCCACATCCAGGCCTCCTGAGCCCAGCTGCACCTCCACATCTGCAGCAGCTCCCACATCCAGGCCTCCTGAGCCCAGCGGCTCCTCCACATCTGCGGCAGCTCCCACATCCAGGCCTCCTGAGCCCAGCTGCTCCTCCACATCTGCTGCAGCTCCCACATCCAGGCCTCCTGAGCCCAGCTGCTCCTCCACATCTGCGGCAGCTACCACATCCAGGCCTCCTGAGCACAGCTGCACCTCCACATCTGCAGCAACTCCCACCACTTACCCTCCTCTGTCCAGCTGCACCCCCACCCCATCTCTAAAATTGATAGCAACATCACTCCTGTTGTCATCCCTCCGCTACAACCTCTTTGTCTAACTATAGAGGAGGTTTGAGCTAAGCTCAGGAGACTTCTGTCAGAAAGGGTTGCAGGCCCAGATGGAGTCTGTCCAAGGCTTCTGAGAGACTGTGCTGGTCAACTAGCAGTCCCTCTTCATAGGCTCTTCAGTATGAGCCTTCAGATGGAAAAAGTCCCAGTGCTGTGGAAAGCTTCTTGTCTCATACCGGTGCCCAAATTAGGGAAACTGGTGGTGCTGAATGACTACAGACCGGTGGCTTTGACATCTCATATCATGAAGACCTTGGAGAGACTCCTTGTTCGTCGCATGAGATTGCAGGTTGCTGAGGATCTTGAACCCCTCCAGTTTGCCTACCAGTAACACATAGGAGTGGAAGACGCGATTCTGTACATGCTGCATTGGGCATATGCTTATCTGGATGTGCCTGGTTCATATGTGAGAATTATGTTCTTTGACTTCTCCAGTGCCTTCAACACCATACGGCCTCCCATACTGAAAGACAAGGTTCTAGGTATGGGTGTGTTCCCCTCCCTGACATCATGGATTATAGACTATTTGACTGCCAGACCACAGTATGTCAGGATGGGGAGATGTGTTTCTGGAACACTGGAATGCAGTACTGGGGCTCTGCAGGGTACTGTTTTGGCTCCTTTTCTTTTCACCCTGTACACATCGGACTTCAGGTACAACTCAGAGTCCTGCCACATACAGAAGTATTCGGATGATACGGCTGTTGTGGCATGTGTGTGAGGTGGACAGGAGAAGGAGTACAGGGACCTTGTGGAGTCCTTCTATGGCTGGACCAAAAATAACTTTTTGCTCCTGAACACTACCAAATACTTTAATAGATCTCAAACTCCATACCAGTTAGTCTGCATTGATGGAGGGGAGATAGAGACTGTTCAGACCTGCAAATACCTGGGGGTGGTGCTGGATAATAAACTGGAGTGGTCTGCCAACATAGAAGCAGTGAACAGGAGGGGCCAGAGCTGTCTCTTCTTCCTGAGACGGCTCAGGTCCTTCAGTGTCTGTAGTGATATGATATGCAGTTTCTACAGAGCAGTAAATGAGCATAAACAGCTTCATATGGTTCATTTGTGCTGGAAAGCTCCAGCTACATGCTTTCATTGTGGCCTGGATGGTTTTATCACACTATCACTGAGAGGGCACTGTTCTATGCTGCTGTCTGCTGGGGGAGTTGCACTACAGACAAAAACTGTAGGCGTCTGGACAAACTGGTGAAAAAGGCCAGTTCTTTTGTAGGTAGAAGACTGGACCCTCTCAGAACTGTGGTGGAGCAACGGATGAGGAGGAAATTATATTCCGTTTTGGATAATAATAAACATCCTCTCCACAGCATCCTGGCAGGACAGAGGAGCAGCTGCAGTGAGAGCCTCATCTCACTGCACTACAGGACTGAGAGGTTCAGGAGGTCCTTTGTCCCCACAGCCATAAGGCTTTTTAACAGAGACTGCTGACATGTTCTTCTCTAATCTATTTGTTTCGTCATTGATTATTATTATTGTTGTTGTTGTTGTTTAGTATGAAATATTTAAAATGTCTGCGATAAGCCCACTGCAGATAATCAGCAGACAAACCATCTAAATGTCAAACACATTGTCAGCTCGTTCAGCTGCACGCCTCGTTCACCACTCTGCACAGGACATGCACAATGCAGGGAACAGATGACAGTCAGTACAGGAGACAAATGCATCAAACTGAAATTTCTAAACTTGTGTGTATATATGGTTCTTTTTTATACATCATGATCATTGTGATACTGTGCGTTTGTGCAAACCTGATTTCCACTCCCAGTTTTTAACAACTTGGCACATCAGGACTACAGAGGAGGACCACTCAGTGACTAAGTGATAACTCATAGAAGATTGACCACAATTCAGGGCAAAACTAAACTGAAAACTACCAAGATATGGCTAAATTAGTTTTACCTTTATTTGTTTGTTCCAGGAGAGGTGAGAGGAAATGTGACAAAGGAACCAGTTCAGCTTGAAACATGGTGCAGTTACATTGTGTTCGTCTGAGATAAACCCCAAAGAAGCCTATTAAACCTTTGACCCCACAGACTTGTCCATAATATCATCCTTTGACAGTTGGTCTGCTTTTGCCTTTCACTGTGACGTTAAATTAATAGTTTTGACCTTTAATGTGGGACCTTATTTATGTGTAAAAGACATATGTGTGGAGAAGTGAAAAGAAAGAAAAATGAGTGCGAGAACAAAAGTCTCATATCCTGTCCAGGATTGCATTTATCTAACACGATGATGATTCCCATCCTCCTCTATTCCAGTCGACCGGAAATTCCAGCTTACTCACGCTTCACAGACAGATAGGAATACACAAATTACTCAGACAGGAACGTCCATGCAATATTCCTCAGGATGAACTTCAGATATTCAGATAGAGGTAACAATACAGTTTTGCTTGACCAAAACATTTCACAATGCACAATTTGTCCAGTCACAGTTCACAAACAAACATGTTTAAGGAGTTCACAGGCATAAAACACATATCAGAACCATCCACGAAGTAAAATCAGTCTCTGCAACATGTGGAGGTGTGTGTGTCAGAGCATAAACTCTGGAGTGACACAGGTGATGGAGGTCAATTCAAATGACTTGAATAGATAAAGGTAATGTATTTAACAGGGAAATGCTGTGGCTGGGCATGCTTTCATGGTTCTCAACAAGGCCCAGAGCTCAGCATGGGCAGGTTGGAGACATGAACAAGGGTTTTTGTATAAAGTCCCTGAAACATAATCTGTGCACTTTCTATTTCTTTCAGTATGTTTATGTGTTAAGCATTGTGGCTTGCAAGATGATTCACCTTCATAAAATGTCCTTTTTACAGTACAATTGAATAGATTTTCTTTCTTGTAAAGAAATCTACCAAATAGTCCAAATTTATAAAGTAAAATGAAAAACACATATGTATTCACCCTCTTTGCAATGAAATCTTTGTGTAATCTAGGTTTCACATGATCTGAGAATATATACAGGTGCTCTGAAGGCCCCAGAGTCTGCAACACCACTAATCAGGAGGTAGCACTGTTGGGGAGAAAAGCCCAGATTAGTTGGACTCACCTCTTATGGGGAATTTATCAACAGGAAGAGCATAGAAACATATTATATGGCAGCATACACGGAATTCCCTAAAACAGTAGCTTATAGTATTCTCTGATATTTTCTGATAACGTTCTGTGGTCATGTAAGTGGTCAAAACTCAATCTGTGTCTTTAATTTTCCACAAACATCTTCTGTTGCTGACCTTACCAGAGAACACCCTGACTCTCAACAATATGTGGCCTGAGCAGGGGTAAGGCACTGCTCCCTCCCACACCACCAAGCAAGTGATACCATGAAGACCAACGAGCTCTCAAACAGGTAAGACACAAAGTTGTGCAGAAGTACAAATCAGGGTTTTATTCTACAAAATATCTGAAACTTCGAAAATCCCAAAATTAAATCCATCATCACAAAACAGAAAGAATATGACACCACAATACACCTGCCCTGACAAGTCCATCCACCAAAACTCAGAGAACAGGCAAGGAGGGCATTAATCAGAGAGACAAACATATAGACATAGAAGGTCCTCTGGTCAGAGGACAGTAAAACCATCAAGGAAAACGCTTTGATGCAAAACCAACACCTCTCATCACCCCATGGTGGTGGCAGCATCATGCTGTGGGGATATTTTTCATTGACATGGACTGGGAAACTGGTTGGAACTGAGGGAGAGATGGATGGTGCTACAGCGAAATTCTAACGGAAAACTTGTTTCAGTCTTGCAGATATTTGAGACAGAGGTTCACCTTCCAGTGGGACCATGATCCTCAGCATACTGCTTAAACAACACTGGAACTGTTCCAGTGTTAAGGACACATGTCTAAATGTGTTGGAAAAGCCCAGACCTCAGTGGCATGACGTAAAAAAACGCTGAACCTCCAACTGTTGGGTTTTTTTTATCTTAATTTCACCAATTTGAACAATGTTTTTGTGTAAATTCAACCCAAAATAATTTTACATTACAGGTTGTAAAGCCAAAAAATAGGAAAAGTAACAATGGGGGTAAATATTTTTGCATGCCTATAAATGATATTTTAAACCATTTTATATTAAGTATTTGAGGAAGCAGATAAGCTTGATCTATGTCTCAGTTTTCTTAGTTGTTCCCTTGTGTGCACTTCCTCCTGCTGTTTTACTCTCTCCATCTCTCTCCCACTCCTCTTTCTGTCTTTAAATGTTCCTATGTAAGAGCTCATGATCTTTCAGCTGGAAAAAGACAGGAACAGAAGAAGGTGCAAAGATTTTCTCAACTGAAAACTTTTTACTGAAAACTAAGTTTCTACCCTTCAGAAGAGGAGCTGTGTGGATTTCTGTCCACTTTTGCTGGCGTGCTCATTTAGCAGTCAACCTTTCAAAAAATCGTAGTCTGGAATTTTCTTTAAAGATGACACTTAAAAACAAAGTTTGGAATTTCAAGGCTGAAAGGTTTGGTTAAGCAGGAGTTGACAGTGAAATGAAATGACAGAGCAAAGCCAACAAAGTGAAGGAAGGGAACATATTCAACAAAACATGATATGGGGCTTTGAAAAAGCTGGTGTAACAGAAAAGACAGGGAAAGGTATAATCTATTCACTTGACAAAGGATGCTTCAACAAACACCATTCGGGCTCAAGGAGGTGTTTTAAAACTCTCTCTAAAACCAGAGTTTTTTTTCTGGAAAACCTGCAACCAAAACCTTCAGCTTCAGTTGTACATTAGTGACCTCATGAGTAAAAAGATTGTTCACGAGACTTGAAAGGTAAAAGCATATCACTCCAGGTCTGAACAGGAATAACAAGCATGTGTTGCACCAGATGTGAATGTGTTCAACAAGCAGGTTCATAAACTGTGTGAACTTGTTGCCTTGATAACAAAGACGAATGAACCTGTCTCAAAGACTGACAGTGAAACAGAATAAAGGGGATCAAGACGACTGCCATGGTTTGCGGAGTAAGAGCTTGATGGAACGCAGCACTGCTGAAATGCGAGTGTGGAGTGTGTATTTGTGTGTGTGATACGTTATTGCTGATAGTCACCAGCCGCTGGTTTATAAGCTGTGTGACACAAACCAGAGTGTAAAAGAGAGCCCAAGGCTCATCTGTTGCAGCTGTTACCTTCTGCAGGGCCAAACAGACCCTGTCCCAGACACTCACATCCATAACCTTCTCCTCAGAGCCTTGGTCTTTCTATTCCTGTGCTTTCTCCTTCCACACCAAAATAAAAGGAGGCAAAGACAGCAAGTGCACAGGGCAGGAACACAAATAGGGAGCACTTTGGTGTGGAACATTCATCTTAATCTGACTTTAGAGCATTAAAAACTAGAATAATTCTCAGAGAGCGACTCCTTATTCGGCATTTTAAAATAAAGTTATCCAGAACTATAGACCCCTCAACCCGTCTTTCAATGCATTTTCTCCGTCAGAAAATGTTTTGACGGAGCTTTCAGCCACCTAACTTTTAGCCAGGACAGATGCATTAACTTGGGATTGTCATTCTGTTGAGTCCCTTAAGAATCCAGTCATCGACACAGTAAATACTTTTGTAATATTGCTTACAGACAAACAGAAGTCATAATGCTTTTTCATATAACTAATAGAGACTTGTTCAGTTTATTTTTAAACAGGTAGCCCTTTTGTCTCAAACCCATACTTGCTACATGTGTATAAATGAGTAATGAACAAACTAACTCATAACTGGCCTCAGTGACCCACAAACTATAATCATGCTGTATGGCTAATTAGTTTGATAAATATGATCATTATCCTAATCAGCAATCAACCAGCTAATGAGCTAGCTAGCCAAGCATGGCTGCACAAAGACATGAAAAACCACAATGAAAGCATGTAGCTGGAGCTTTCCAGCACAAATGAACCATATGAAGCTGTTTATGCTCATTTACTGCTCTGTAGAAACTGACTGCATCCAGTTCTTCCTGTGTTACAGTGAATAGCTTTCTTCCATGATAAAATACTCCACTGAGCTTTAGGAATAATAACTGTAGAATGTAAGTGAATGATATGACAAATCATGACTCGAAGGTACAATTTTACAACTTGAACAATTTGAAGAAGCTGCATAATCAGAAATGAACAAGAATTTATCAAATGAAAAAATGAAATAAAAAACCCTTCTGTGTTCAGGGATCAGAGAAGATCACCTGCAGGGACTCCTGCAGTGTCTGCATACATACTAAATGTAGTTCTCTGACTCACTTCCTTCTTAACCTCTCCCACTCCGGACACTGTGTTCTGTTGTGGTTAATATCACCTTTCTATTCTCAGAGCTTCTAAATCAGCCAGCAGATGAGGCACACCAAGCCTACACTTACAGAGCTTAATGTGCTCTTATCACTCTTCTACTAAAATATGTTGTTAAAACACATGATATATTCTAGTTATTTCAAACCCTGAAAGTTTAACATATATCTCGAGTTACTGATGTGCTCACCTTTACTTAACGTGAACAATGCAACTGAAGTGATGATGTGAAATGTCCATGCCCAACAGTTACCGTTTCAGTGGTGTTGCAACTTTTGCTTGTCAGCAGTACATATGTGGATTGTGCCACATGGTGCTACTTTTGGTAGGAGTGTTGACTTGAAAGGCAACAAGTAAAGTAAATCACAAGAAGCAAAGTCAGCCTCCTGAAGACCTGTAGCAACGTAGTGACAGCGGTATTACAAGCTAACACTGAACAAAAATATAAACGCAACACTTTTGTTTTTGCTCTCATTTTTCATGATCTGAACTCAAAGATCTAAAATATCTTCGACTTACACAATAGACCTATTTCTCTCAAACATTGTTCACAGATCTGTCTAAATCTGTGTTGGTGAGCACTTCTCCTTTGCCGAGATAATCCATCCCACCTCACAGGTTTGAGATGTCAAGGTGCTGATTAGACAGCACGATCATTGCACAGGTGTGCCTTAGGCTGGCACAATAAAAGGCCACTCTGCAGTTTTATTACACAGCGCAATGCCACAGATGTCGCCAGTTTTGAGGGAGCGTGCAATTGGCACTGCAGGAATGTCCACCAGAGCTGCTGCCCGTGAAGTGAATGTTCATTTCTCTACCATAAGCCGTCTCCAAAGGCGTTTCAGAGAATCTGGCAGAACATTCAACCGACATTGTTAAGAGTGCGTCTTTTGTTAAATCCGCCTCGTTAGGAGAGCGTGTCTTTGTTTAGTTAAAGTGTTCATAGCTTTTCTGTTTTCCTCCCAGTTTGGAAAGATTTTTGTTTGTAACTTTCATAGCTGCGCTCGTCCTCAATGCCACAGTTACTGAGGAGAGTGCTCAGGTTTTCACAGCCCTTTACTTTGCTCTGCCTGGAAATCGCCCTGCCTTGCTGTGCTCTGTGTGCTTTGTTGAAAATAAAACCCTCTTGGAATCCAAAAGACCCTGCATCTGTGTCCTGAATCGCCTGGGAACTGACACCTTCTCACACATGAGATATACAATATTACTGTCTTTATCAATCAGTTAAAGCGATGGTGTTCAGTCCTTCAAACAATGGTCACTTTTCTGTTATTCCATTCAAACATGCAAACATGTAAGTGATAAGACTGTGATGCACATGATACTTGTGATTTGCACGAAACTGCACAGTGCACGATGAGTGGTATAATAGTGAGTCACAGTTTACTTATAAGAACATGCCAGGTTGCCATGTCAGTTGCAGATTATTTAACAACGCAAGGTTTTAATTGCAGTACAGTAACAGCATAGTTCTTATCAACCTAAGGGAAACACTATGAAGATTTCACCTGAGCACATGGTCGCCCATGAGGTTTGTGTGCTAGTAGATGAGATCATCTACAGTATGCACTCCTATATTGTCATAACGTGTTCCAAAGATTATAAAGTGCTCTGCAAAGCTGCAGACCCTGAGGAAGAGGTGGACAGAGTGGAGTTCAGTGGATCACGCCACGCCTTAAAATGATCTGCATGAACAGAGGCGTAAATTAATTAAAGAAAAAAGAGCTGCTGTACTGCCAGATACAGATATTTTACGTCAAGCTCAGAAAACATCTCCTAAAATAGTGCAGATTTTTTCAAAACTTTCTCTTCTGATTTTTCCTCTATTTTCTCCCTTTCATTTATACATGTATAGCAGGGCTATTCAATTAATTTGGAACTGGGGCCAGTTCATGAATCTGAGGTAAAATAAGGGGCCGCAGAATATGAGTAACCACGGTAACAAATAAAGAAATTACAACAACATACTGAAGGAGTCAATATATTCTATTTGGTAAATGCAGAACAACATATGCACATAAATCCCAACGTGGACAACTACTGGACTAACTTTTGTCCATTTTCAACATAAATCAGTCTAGGTCAGCCGTATCACAGATATTTAAGATTGCACTCATTTAAGTGACAGATTTATCTCCACCAACAAAAATAATACCAAAGATCACAGTATGGTATAGAAAAGAATTATTACAACGTAACAGTGCAAGTTATTTTATTAAGGCAATGTATTTCAAACTGCACCCAGTTTAGGTGAGCCATATCAGTTCTTTACATTTTCATCCATTTAACAGACAAACAACTTCAATTCAAGTGCACCAACAAACACCAAGCAAAACTGCATAGTATGCTTCTAATTAGAACAACTTAACAGTGCATGGCACTTTATCCACCGCTGATGCCGCCGTTGCTCTCTCTTGATCCGTACAAGCCGTCTTTGCTCGTAACAAAATGTAAGCCCCGATATCTTCTGCCTCCGAGCTGCAGAGCCCGGTGGGAAAGTAGCATTACAGTTAGCATGTGTTGTGTTGAAATGCCCTCTCAAATGATACTCTTTACAGACGGTGAGACACTCGTTGCAGATTAAGCACACAGGATTCACATCAACAGCAACAAACGCGTATTTCTCTGTCCATTCATTGTTGAACTGCCGGTTCTCTGAGTAAACTTCTTTTTTTAAGGTAAAGAGAGACACATTTTTGTCACGTTGGCCAACCTTCATGCTTGAAAGGGAAAATAAGTCAGAGCGTTGCACTAAAGCGCGCCGCAAATGGCGATTTTTGATGATTTCCACTTAAACGTGTGCATAGCGCCTCCTACTGCACGGGAGAATGTACAGTTAGTCATAGTAATGCACTATATGAGACTAGCCATATGCAATAATTAAAGTACACTCTAAGGGTCGGTACAAAATTCCTCAGGGGCCAGACCTGGTCCAGGGGTTGCCAATTGAATAGCCCGGATGTATAGCATAATAAAATGTAGGTCCAACAACAGAAGCTGTTCGCAGTCCTACTTTGCTATACTGATCTTTATTTCTAGTTTAAATTAGTTTGATATTTAACTGAAGTCATTTTGCTGCAAAGTGAAACGTGGGGTATTGTATGACTGAAATAATTCCTACTTTTATTACTAAGATATTACAAACCATGCTGACAGCACTGTGTGGGATGATGAATAAAAATCTTTACAGAAATAACTGTACAGTCAGAAAGAGCAGAGACTTTTGAACTTTAACCAACTCTTTATTAACTACAATTTTTACATTACAACAGAAATGACAACAATATATTAGCAACAATTCAAACAATGCCTGTTCTGTTTTTCAAAAACAAATAAAAAGTCATTCTTCAGACACTTTACATAACACATAGCCAACTCCCCAAATAGATTTTTAAGCTAAACATGAGCTCAGTAGTTATAGACCCCACACCTTTAATTTTATTCGTCCTTGTGAGCTATACGTTTATTTTGACTTGACCTATTAGAAAAACAACCAAACAAATTTTCCTGCTGTGTGCTGCACAATATTTGGGTCCAAAAAAAAAAGGGGTCCTCATCTAAAGTATAACCTAAACTGGTAAGCCACTGTTTCAGCAAAGTAAATAGATGATCTGTACATGCCATATGTCCTAACCTCTACTGGAGATCTGCTGATCAATGGAAGGTTTGTACAGGGACCAGCTGCCTCTGGGAGGCGACCCAAGTGCCAACACCCCCGACGAGTCCTATTAATAGCCTTCACAGACATAAGGTAGAGGCACCTCTTTGAAACTTGAGGGGATTTTGCCAGCACAGATGGATTAGAATGAAAAATCCGACCGCACAACTGGTTGGTCCTCCATGGAATCTGATCCACTTCCCTGAAGAGACTGGTAGTAGTGTTTTTAGAAAGCGCAGAGACTTAATTCATATTTCCTCACTTAGTCTACCAGCAGACTTCCATCTCCCAGCAGATCTTAGGTCAGCAAGCTTTGTTAGCCGAGCCCTTACAACTCTCTTTGTACACTGCCAGAACTGAACAGCTGGCTTCATAAACTGGGTTGTGAAAAACAGTCAACAATGTTCCCATAAATCTTTGAGCAGTCTCTTTGTATATTTAACACAGTTCTCTATATGTGAAGGACTGATCAGTAAAAACTCTTGTTGATGTATCCACACCAGCTAGATCAAGGAGAAAGAGGTGTTTGTCACTCTCTCTCCATCCATGACTGCTTCTTGTGATATAGAAAACGCTGTACAGTCTAGAGACAAAAAGCTGCAATACGACTGTCGAGGTCAATTAGTCCCTAGTCTCCCTCCAGCACAAGTAGAAAAAATACTGCAGCTCTTGTCCAGTGAAAGCCTTCCCAAAAGAACTCAACCAGTGTCTTCTGTATTTTCATGACTAATGTGTCTGGAGGTTCCAAAACAGTGAACCAGTGCCAGAGCATGGAGGGAGCTAAGTTACTGACAACTAAATTCCTCCCCCTGTAAGGCAACTAGGGCTGGACCCACGTCCAACAAGACAATCGGGCATGGGTTTCTTCAACTAAGCCCCCCCAATTATTTTTCTGAAAATCATCGTTCCTGAAAATAACTCAAAAGCAGAAAATGTAGAATTTAACTTACTGGTGGCTTTCATCTGATTGATTAACTGCCATAATCTTAAAATAACTGATATCATTGTCAAATCTTTAGCAGCTTAAATAAAGAAGTCATTAAATGTGTTGACAACCTGTAAAGGGACAGAGATGATGCTTTCATCAATTCTGAGTTAATATTTATCATCAGTTTTTATATTTGATCTTATCAAACCATTTAACTATTTAACAGTCAGGATTCAGAGTGCATCATAGCACAGAAACAGCACCGGTGAAAGTTACCAATGATCTCCTGTTAGCCTCTGATAGCGGACTTGTTTCTGTGCTTGTCCTGTTGGATCTCAGAGCTGCATTTGATACGATCGATCACAGCATTCTGTTACAGAGACTTATTTAGTCATATTTATCTGATAGATTCCAGTTTGTTCATGTAAATGAGTCATAGAGTTCCTCAGGGTTCTGTGCTTGGACCGATTCTTTTCACTTTATACATGCTTCCATTTGACACTTTATGGTCCATGGAGTACCCTGCCTCTCGCCCAATGACAGCTGGGATAGGCTCCAGACCATCTGCAAACCAACCTACATGGCACTGCTCTGTGAGCATCTACTCCCTCTGTTTCAACAGTAACAACACTGTGTTCAGCTTTTTAGATAAAGAACAAAACTTGATGGTATAATGAGTCTGAAAAGTTTCAGTAAACATCTACCTCTGCTGAATGTCATCACAAACAGTGTTTAATAGTTTATGGGGATCATCACTGGCTGTATACAGTATGACATCACTGGGCTGCTTTGCGTGTCTGTGTAAGTGATGACAGCACACAAAATGTTTGGGAGTCGGTCACTACCTGGCTGAAGGACTATCAAAACACACTGCTGTGTGGACAGGACAAGTATTTATAGTGGCAATAATACATGTAAAACTTGTAATTTAAAGTATACACCGCAAGACTTTCAAGGAATTTCCAAAGCTCACAGAATATAAAACCCACAGTCCAAATGTTTAGAGAAATGTATACATATTTGTAGTCATACATAGTGTATGTATGTGTGCTGTTGCCCAGCTGTAAAACCACAAAGCTGCTGCTGGGTGTCTGATTAAATTTGCTCTACCTCAGCCCCCCTGTAGTTCTGGTATGTTAGTGTGTGGCACCTGCATTGTGGCTGGATGAGATAAACCAACTGACAGGATCCACCTCTTAACAACTGTAAACACTGTAAACAACCTAATAAGATTTAGATGTGCATTACTAGATATACCTGTAATCTATTACTCTCTTAAATCAATAAAAATGTATTCACATTGCAGTTAAATGTCACAAAAGCCTTCAGTATGGGTTTACTCATTATGTGCCACGTTCACCTATGTCAGCATGTATTTCAGCCCTGTTTTCACTGATTTATAAGCCTTGCAACAGAAGCACGAGGAAGAGTAGGGGTAATTAAAAGTTCACAGCTCACTGTGCACTGTGATTCAGACTTGATGCCTGATGTTTGGTTCTGGTTCAATTAGAACTGACCTAGATCTCTTAAAAGAAGTCAGGAGATCATCAGCCTGCTTGACTGAGCAGGTCCCATTCTTTCATTCAACCCATCTATTTACTGGAAACCTGATACAAAGTGGGAGATAAGGTGACAGCTGGAGAAAGCCTTCCCACCGTCCTGCCTTTCTTCTTCCTCTCTCCCTCCTTCCTTTCTGTACCCCATCCTCACTTATTTGGCCATTTCCTCACATGGATTCTCTTCAACAACTTTAAATTAAAATGTACTCTAGAAATTGCATCAAAATGTGCTTGATATTTCTTTTGGTTTGATAGTTTTCGCATCTCCCACATCCACGGTGCCAGTAGAGGTTGTAATGTAAGTGTCCTGCTGGTGTATGAAGGCTGACTGGGGTCCTGTGAATAGGCAACCAGAGATCAGAGGGCAGCCTACCAACATAAAAATGTCACTGACTGCAGTGACTCCGGTTTCAAAGCAGCAACTTGACCCTGTGAATGCATGGGGGGTTAGGGTAGTTTTAATACTCAAGCTGTCTCCAGGCCTCTATGCTATTGAGTGAGTGACAGGTTCAGGAGGAGGTGTCAGATTGAGCTCTGGGAGCGATCTCCATCATCATCTCTCTCTGCAGTAAGTGAGCTGCTTACAACAACGTGGTACCCACTTGACAAAGGGCTCAGTTGGCACATGTCAGTCAGTGGGCGGCCAAGTGTTGCGCCCTCCATTAAACTAGTCGACAGCTGCTGGCCTGCTGGGGCATCACTTACTACTCTGCCTCATCAGCATTACGCTGCCCTGCAAGCACTTGATTAAGGCCTTTCAACTGCACATGCCTGAGCAAATGCATGCAAACACATACATTCACATTGGACTAGACCTTGAGCTGTGGCTATAGCATCATGTCACAGTGGCTAACTCTGATATCTCTTACCAAGTATTACACATTCATTCTTGTCATCTTTATTTCCTCCCTTTCTTATGTCCTCCCTTCTTCCCTCTCAGGATTTTTTTTTTTTACCAGTTCCTCCTCCCCTGCCTTTCCTCCTGTCTTCCTCTGAGGTAAATGTTTAGTTCATGCAGTACGTAGCTTTGGGACTGATCATCACAACTTGGTCATTTCCCTGTTGAAGAGGGGGCACTTTTATCTAAAACATTGTGGATGCTCAAAGCCACAAACATAACTTCTTACACAACACTCAGCTGTCACGTCTGCCCACCCTCTGCCTGTTCCCACAACTTATTTTGAAAAGGCCACTTTTATTGTTGTAGTTTATGGAAGATTAAAGATTGCAAGATCTTTGCTGGTGCTTGATTTAGGTTAAGAGGAAAGTCTTATGGACTTAAGTCTTGTCACTGTTTGGCTGAAGACTCCAGTATCAGCCCAACAGCTCAGGCCACAAAGGTCATTTTAGATCAATATTTGGCTTCTCAAAATTCCTGGCATCACCCAGGAATACATAAATAAAATATATAATGCTGCTGTACCCCAAACCACCCCCTCCTTGCTCCTTCTGATATCACCACTGATAAAGTTAACCAGCTAATCAGTTAACCTGAAAACATCTGCTGTATGCACATCAGAAAGAAGAGTAAAGAGAAAAGCATACCCAATGGATGTATCACTGTAAACTTGCCCACTTATTTCTCTTGAATATATCATAAGTACTCCAATAATGTAACCAGAACTTCAGATGACAGTAAATAAATTCAGGAAGCTGAAACTTGAAAGTCAGAACGTGCTGCTCAAAGAAAAGCAACTTTAATCTGTATATTTCCTGATCACATTATAGTAGTGTCATTATATTGTATACCACATTTATGTGGTCATCACCGTTGCTTCAGTCATTCATTCAATAACTTTTGCACAGTGGGGTCCAGGCAACTTGCATGGTCACAGAGCAAAGTAGGTGTGGACACTACTCACCTACATAATCTTTACCCTGATATGTCATCAAGATAAACGGATACACATGTCTACACATAAAGCAATATCAATTAAGGCAAATGCATTAACATCAAACTCCCGACTGGCGACCTGTCCAGGGTGTACCCTGCCTCTCGCCGGATGACTGCTGGGATAGGCTCCAGCCCCCCGCGATCCGACCAACGGATTAAGAAAATATAGAGAATGGATGAATGGAATTAACATCAGTTGATTAATGCAAACACAAGATATACACCAATACACTCAAGGATCCAGTTGTTTCTAACAGATGAGAAAGCCTATTGAAATCTGTTTTCCCCATTGTGCCATTTAACATATACACACACTTGCTGTTATTGGTGATTTGATTAATGATTAATTAACATTTGATTAATGGTGTAACAAACTCAAATGTGGATTTAATACAAAACTTAAACCTTTGGGAGGCTCAGCAACATTCCTGTGTGGTAATGTTTGTTTAAGGACCAGATGGGGAATTTCTACACCAGAGACGGATACAGATCATCTAATTTACACCAACTTTTGCCCTGTGTGGAGATATTTGGGAGTTTCTCTTCCCCCAGACCTGCCTCATAAACTTATGTGTATGCATACTAAGTTGAACGAACAAAGTACCCTTTTTGGGAGACATTGGAGAATTAACAGACAAACTGGGCTCACTTTCTTATCTGGACAAAAACAATTCAAAGAGGACATTTGACAGATGTCTCATGGAACTCTACAGGTCACTAAAATTAATGTTGCATCGTTGTGTAATTTTGCCAAAACAATGTGGGACTCCGTAGTTTTCTCTGGACCCCTGCCAAATCTGACCAGTGATGACATGTTTAGCCGCATGTCCTCATTCAATCGCTGGTTGTCTAGATGGTGTCCAGCAAACAACGTGGGCTACATAGATAATTGGCAATCTTTCTGGAGAAAACCTGGTCTGATGAGGAGAGACGGCATCCATCCCACTTTGGAAGGAGCGGCTCTCATTTCTAGAAATATGGACGAATTTATTAGTCATCCAAAAACATGACAACCCAGGGTTGATGAATCAACTCCCTCTGACTATTTAAATGTTCACGTTCCTCCAACCACAGGCAGAGGAGGAGGAGTGCCAGCTATCTTCGGATCAGGGTTACTAATCAGTCCTAGACCCAAGACTAGTTTTAGCTCTTTTGAATCTCTGATTCTCAGTTTTTCCCACCCAAAGTGGAAATCACAAAAACCTCTTGTGTTTGTTGTTGTGTATCGTCCACCTGGCCCTTATTCTGAGTTTCTGTCTGAGTTTTTATCCCAGTTAGTGCTGAGTACAGATAAAGTCATTGTAGTGGGTGACTTTAACATTCATGTAGATGTTGAAAATGACAGCCTAAATATTAACTTTAATTCTATATTAGATTCTATTGGATTTTCTCAAAGTGTTCACAGACCTACTCACTGCCTTAATCATACCCTTGACCTTGTGCTGACTTATGGCATTGAGAGTGAACAGTTAACAGTGTTCCCTCCTAACCCTGGAGTTCCTCAGGGTTCTGTGCTTGGACCGATTCTTTTTACTTTATACATGTTTCCATTAGGTAACATTATTAGACAGCATGGCATAAATTTCCATTTCTATGCTGATGATACTCAGCTGTACTTATCTATGAAACCAGATGAAACCAACAGGTTGGTCAGACTACAAGCCTGTCTTAAAGACATAAAGACCTGAATGACTCAGAACTGTCTGCTTTTAAATTCAGACAAAACTGAAGTTGTTCTCTTTGGACCCGAGCGTTTCAAGGAGAAACTGTCTAGTTATATAGTTACTCTAGATGGTATTTCCTTGGCTTCTAGTTCTACAGTGAGGAACCTTGGAGTTATTTTTGACCAGAATTTATCATTTGACGCACATATAAAACTGGTTTCTAGGACTGCCTTCATTCACCTTTGTAATATTGCTAAAATCAGGAACATCCTGTCTCAGGGTGATGCAGAGAAACTAGTTCATGCATTTCTTACTTCAAGATTGGACTACTGTAATTCCTTATTATTGGGCTGTCCCACATATTCTCTGAAAAGCCTCCAGCTGATCCAAAATGCTGCAGCCAGAGTTCTGATGAGAACTAACAGCAGAGATCATGTTTCTCCAGTTTTAGCTTCTCTTCATTGGCTCCCTGATAAATTCAGAATAGAATGTAAGATTCTTCTTCTCACATATAAAGCTCTTAATGACCGAGCTCCATCATATCTTAAAGATCTCATTGTAAGATATTTTCCTAACAGAACACTTCGCTCCCAAACTGCAGGTTTACTTGTTGTTCCCAGAGTTTCTAAAAGTAGAATGGGAGGCAGAGCCTTCAGTTATCAGGCCCCTCTCTTGTGGAATAAGCTGCCAGTAAATGTCCGGGAAGCAGACACCCTTTCCACTTTTAAGATTAGGCTTAAAACTTTCCTTTTTGATAAAGCTTATAGTTAGGGATGGCTCAGGTAATCCTGAAACATCCCATAGTTAAGCTGCTATAGGCTTAGACTGCTGGGGGACCTCATCTGTCACACCTTTCCTCACTTTGCGCTCTTTTCCCCCTGTTTAATTTCTCAAATGATATTATGTACATGTGACATTATTGTGGTTATTAACCTATGTTTCCCTGTTCCAACAGATATCCTTTGAATGGTGTTATGGTGTTTTTTCCCCCCCTCTTTTCTGTCTTCTCAAACCCCAGCTGGTCGAGGCGGATGGCCACCCTTCCTGGTTCTGGTTCTGCCAGAGGTTTCTTCCTGGTTCTGGTTCTGCCAGAAGTTTCTTCCTGGTTCTGGTTCTGCCAGAGGTTCCTTCCTGAGTCTGGTTCTGCCAGAGGTTTCTTCCTGTTAAAGGGAGTCGTTCCTTTCCACAGTCGCCACAGGCTCAGGACGGGAGATTGGACTGAGGACAAGTTTCGGTCCAATCTGTTGGTTTCCTTAGCTAGGATATTATTTTTAATTGACTCTATATGAATTAATTGGATTATGATTACAATGAATTGAATTCCAATTGGCTTGAATTGGACTATATTACTTAAGTGCCTTGAGATGACAATTGTTGTAATCTGGCGCTATATAAATAAAATTGAATTGAATTGAATTGAATTTAATTGAACTCTCATCATTACTTTACTCAGATTCACTTTCAGTTGAATCTTAAAACTGTATTAAATGTGCCTTATATCTTTGTACATTTTCTTTCAGGCTCTCAGTGAAATCATGAGCTGAGTTTTAAGACCCTTTTCAATATTTTGTAAAATGACTAACATCTCTATGGAGCCACATTGTCCTCAGTGGTCTGTAATATTGAATAGTTAAATCTAAATTAATTCAGTAACTGCATTTGTATGAAGTAATGCAACTGATAACCAATGTTTCCTGTTGTTACTTTTTGTATTCCATGGTAAACACAGGAAAATAACATTGTTTGGTTCGTTATTCATATCTCATTACTTTACAGATATCCATCTGAATTTTGAGATCCACAATCGTGAATCTATGTTATGTTGTATATTTGACATTCTGTATATCATATGTTTATGTTATATCTTTCATCTTCATATCTTAACAAGTTGTGGTGTTTTCAGAATCATCTACAAATGTATGTTAAGACAAAAGACTGGAGAAATTTAGTTTCTTTATTTTATCAAAATCTTAACACGAGAGATCAGATTGTCCTACTTTACATGCCCAGGTGAACGGCATAACATTTTCAGGCATATCATTGGCTGAAAGTGGAGCGTAAGCCGGCATCATGCCTCGCCTCCGCGAATCAAACTCAGGGAGACCCACGAAAAGAAAGTTAGTAGATGAATTAATAAGATCAAAAGATGGAAAGACAAAGAAGACAGACAGAAAGATGAAAGTATATCAAGATGAGGAAGAAGAAAAAACATCCGAAGAAACAAATGACGTAATAGAAAGATATACGTTTTCGTGTTTATTGCTCGTCCATCGTTATCTCGTCTCCATGTCTGTTTGCGTAGCACGCTTTTAACCTCCGCTGCTGCATACGTTATCACATAGTTAATCTTACAAAGAAAGCCAGCGTAAGCTTGTCAACTTCTTGTTAATAATTTTGTGAATTTAAGTTCACCTCATCAGAGTGGGTTAGTGGACCAAACAAACCAACTCCCACCTCTCAGATGGACATTTGTTCATTCTTAGCAGGGAAGTTTCGATACCAGCCAGTCTTCTTGGCAACGAGAAGCCCCGGTGGAAAAGAGCAACCTTCCCAGCCAACTTGAAAGTCCATGAAAAGTCATCCGCAATCAAGAAAAGCCCTGAGACAGCAGAACCAAGAGAGACCCACTTGGACACTGTTCCATCTCCTGGGGCCACAAAGGGTGCATATGCACAAAAAAGTGGCATATACTCTTTTTCACGTCAACGATCAGATATCCATAAAAATTATGAACAGAATCTGTGACAAAGGGCAACCCTGAAGGAGTCCAACCGTCACCAGAAACCTGTCCGACTTACTGCTGGCAATGTGGACCAAACTCTGACACCGGTCATACAGAGACAGAACAGCCCCTACAGCACCCGCCACAAGACTCCCCAATGGGACACGGTCAAACAACTTCTCCAAGTCCACAAAACACATGTAGATGAACTCCCATGCACCCTCCAGGACCCTGCTGAGGGTGTACAGCTGGTCCACTATTCCACGGCCAGGACGAAAATCACACTGCACCTCCTGAATCCGAGATTTGACTATCCAATGGATCCTCCTCTCCAGTACCCCCGAATAGACCTTACCAGGGAGGCTGAGGAGTGTGATCCCCTGTAGTTGGAACACACCCTCTGGTCCCCCTTTTTAAAGAAGGGGACCACCACCCCGATCTGCCAGTCCAGAGGCACTGTCCCTGATGTCCACGCGATGTTGCAGAAACGTGTCAACCAAGATAGCCCTCCAGCATCCAGAGCCTTGAGGAACTGCGGACGGACCTCATCCACCCCTAGGGCCATACTACTGAGGAGCTTTTTGACCACCTCAGCAACCTCAGCCCCAGAAATGGGAGGCCCCACAACCGAGCTCTTCAACTCTGCTTCCTCATTAGAAAATGTGTCGGTAGGATTGAGGAGATCCTCGAAAAATTCCCCCCACCGACTCACAACGTCCCTAGTTAAGGTCAGCAGAGCCCCATCCCCACCAAGTTGTTCTCCATGTTCTCCATGGCCTCACCAAACGCCTCCCGAGCCTGTTTTTTCCTGAGCAACCGCCAAGGCTGCACTCCGCTTGGCCTGTCTGTACTCATCAGCTGCTTCCAGAGTCCTACTGGCTGATAAGGTCCGATAGGACTCTTTCTTCAGCTTGACAGCTTCCCTGACTGCTGGTGTCCACCAGCGGGTTCAGGCGTTGCCGCCACGACAGGCACTGACCACCTTACGGCCACAGCTTCGGTCAGCTGCCAGTCCATTCGGACTCAATGTCCCCCACCTCCCCTGGGATATGGTTGAAGCTCTGCTGGAGGTGGGAGTTAAAGCTCCTTCTGACAGGGGACAATGCCAGAGGTTCCCAGCAGACCCTCACAATATGTTTGGGCCCGCCAAGTCTGATCGGCATCCTCCCCCACCAGCGGAGCCAACTCACTACCAGGTGGTGATCAGTTGACAGCTCCGCTACCTCTTTTCAACTGAGTGTCCAAGACATACAGCCACAAGCCTGATGATACAACCACAAAGTCAATCATCGAACTGCAGCTTAAGGTGTCCTGGTGCCAAATGCACATATGGACACCCTTATGCCTGAACATGGTGTTTGTTATGGACAGTCCATGACAAGCACAGAAGTCCAGGGAGTCTCCTGCTGGAGCACTCTCCAGTGCCTCCTCCAGGGACTCCAAAAAGGATGGGTACTCTGAACTGCTGTTTGATGTGTGTGTACATCTAGTGACTTTGCAACAGTCAGGACCCGTCCCCCTATTCGAAGGCGGAGGGAGTCTACCCTCTCATCCACCGGGGTAAACCTCAATGTGCAGGCATACAGCCGGGGGGCAATGAGTATGCCACACTTGCTCTGCCCCTCTCACTACGGGAAACTCCAGAGTGAAGACTCCAACACCTCTCAAGGAGACTGGTTCTAGAGCCCAAGCCATGCGTCGAGGTGAGTCCGACTATATCTAGCCGCACACCAGCTCGGGCTCCTTCCCCAACAGAGAGGTGATGTTCCACATCCCAAGAGCCAGCTTCAGTAACAGAGGCTCAGACTGCCAAGGTCTCCGCCTTCGGCTGCTACCCAGCTCACATTGCATCTAACCCCCTTGGCCCCTCCAAAGGGTGGTGAGCTCGTTGAAAGGGGGACCCACATTATGTTTTTGGGCTGTGCCCAACCAAGTCCCATGGGCACAGGCCCCGCCGCCAGGCACTCGCTGCCAGACCACACCCTCGTGCCTGGCTCCAGGGGGAGGCCCCGGTGATCCGCATCTGGCCAAAGGATAATGTTGTCCAATTATCTTTTTCATCATGAGGTTTTATGTTTGTGTAACCCTTTTACCACCGGCTCGTGTATTAAAACTTACCTTATGCTTGAAGATGAAGCTTAACTGTTATCAAACGTCTTATGGTAAAAGTTACATCTCAAATTGTAAATGTCGGTCTGGGGTACTGTATGATCCTCACTTTTAAATTAACAGTTGGAGACTATAGAGGAATACACTTGACCTGTAACTTTTATATAGTACTTCAAGAATAAACACAAATCAATAAAATCAACGCAGGATCTCAGTTTTAGAATGTGTATTGGCAACTGCAGAAAATACACATGTGAAACTTTCTCAATAGAGAAACAAAGAATATAGAAAACAAAAATATAGAACCCCGGGGTATAGTTTTTCCTTTTTCACACCTGTCTAAGTTTCTTTTTGAGTGCACTCTTTGTCTATTGACGTTGGCGCGCTTCAGTTGGAGCTCATTATGAAACATTTTATATCGTACCTCCCTGTGTATGGGAAATCATCAGGGCCAGGCTACAATCGAAGAATCCCTCGCTCGTTGTGAGCAGCAGCTGGCAGTGACAGACCTCCGTCCCACAGCAGCAATGACACGCTCTCCGGCAGCAGGGACCCCAGCTTTAGCCTAGCTCCCGCAAGATCCCGCTACTGAATTTGCCTTGTGCCCACCAAACACAAATGGTGGTGTGGATTCACACACCCTCCGAACACGTTAGTCAATCACAATTCAGTGTCTGCCACCGACAACACTCCCCACAGACGATACACACAGTTCAGGAGTCTCAGCTCATCTCCTCTTCCCGGGTCTCTTTCGGAAGTGTAAACACTAAGGTCATGAACTCACGCATGGAACAGAATTACTTTTATGAATGAAATATCTTTTTAAGTCACTCATTTTAAACATAAATTATTTATACATTTTAACATCTTCATATCGAATAGTTATTTATGTCAATTTGAACTACACCATGAACTGAGATTTTATTTTGAACTTATTCCCATGAAAATAATAAATTAAATACCACTGATATTTATCAGAGTATTACATTTGTTTTAAGCGTATTAAACCCATACATCTAGTGACTTGTTTTAAAAGTGTTCCTGCCGAAATGGAGATTATTTACCTTTTATTTGCGTTGTTTACAGTGAACTTTACCTGGAGTTACCAGTACTCCCAAACAATCACGTACACAAGGGAGGCGCTCATGGGAGCTACCTTGCTGGGAGAGATCCTGCACATACTTGGTCGGACAAAACCATGTGAAGGATTCATCTTTTGTAACTCGGGCGAACTTTGGAAAGCTGCGCTGTCGGAAACGCGGAAGGAGAAGCGGCGTGCGCATCAGGAGGCTTCAGAGTAAAAAAACGTATTCCTTTGCCATCTATTATTATGGCAAATGTCCAGTCTCTGAGAAATAAGATTGATGAAATTCAGGGATGCATGTGTCTTGGCGTTTACTGAGACATGGCTTTCTGAATTGGACTGTGACCCCTCTTTGAAAATGAGCGTCTTTGGTGTTCCTGTGCGTTTGGATCGGGACAGTGAAGCGACGTGTAAAACTCAGAGAGGAAGAGTATGCTTGTACATAAATCGCAGATGGTGCAGTCAAGTAACTGTGCGTAAGCGGCTGTGCTTACCTGATATTGAGCTTTTGTCTGTATCACTACCTTCCAAGAGAATTTCCTCAAATATACATCACAGTTGTTTATATCCACAATCTTTAAAGTGACGCACGACCTGCAAGGCAGAGTACTAAAAACTAGATTAGTTGAGCAGCATTTCCCATTACATTTTTTCACTGAGCTGCATAAAGTACCTAAGCTTTGGAAACATTCATCGCAAAGAGTGGCTCCCCTAAAGCACTTAATGATTTCAAGCTTGTAGCTCCGACTTCTCGAGTGAGGAAGACTTTTGAGAAGATCATCAAAACGGAAATTTTATTGCGTGTTGAACAACATCTCAATCCACTGCAGTTTGCATACATGGTAGAGTGTTGAGGATGCAGTTGTTACTTTACTGCGCATTTTGTTAACGCATCTTGAGCGGCAGAAGACACATGCCAGACTCTTATTCATAGACTTCTCCTCAGCACTCAATACTATCCAACTATTCCTGCTTGCTGATAGGCTCCTCCATCATTTTAAAGTAGATCCTAACCGGATTAGTTGGATAACCACAGTGTGTGAGCTTAACAGGGTTTTTTCTCCTCGAGGTTTCTGCTTGCTGCCCCTCCTCTTTATTTTGTATACCAACTTCAGTAACAGCTTCAGTAACAGACACATCTTAAAGTTTGCCGATGACGCGGTTATTGTAAGTCTTCTTCAGGGGGATGAGCAGGACCATGGGCCTTTGGTGTGATGAGTCTTTTCTCGAGCTAAATGTGTCAAAAACCAAAGACATGGTTCTTGGTTTCAAGAAGTCTACCTCTTTTCCACCAACAACTGTTATCAAAGGTGCAGATGTTGAGATGCTGGAGAACTATGAATATCTTGGTGTGGTCCTTGATAATAAACTGTGTTTCCAATCCCATGTTACCTCCAAAAAGGTTCAGCAGAGATTGTTGTTTTTAAGGAAAATGAGAACCTTCCATGTTTTCTCTGAGACGATGACTCTCTTTTACAGCAGTTTTATTCAATCTCTTTTAACCTTTTGTATTGTTGCATGGTTTGAAAACCCGAACTTGTCTAACAAGAATCGTATTGATCGTCTTCTTAAAACTACTGGAAAAATCCATGTATTATGTCCATTTATAACAGACAGGTCCTGAGGAAGGCTAATGCTGTTCTGCATTGTCCTAATCGGTTACATGCTGCCATTCAGACATCTCGCTATTCCGACATTGGCCTCCAATTGTCTTTTTTCCTCCTATGGTCGGAATGGCGGTATGTTTTTTTTTTTTAATTTAACATACCGCCATTCCGACAGTTCCTTTTAATAGCCTATTTTTTACCCAAAACATTTTGCACTAATGATATGCCGGCGCAAATACGCCCTAAAGTTTGGCGCACAAACTCTGCACATGCAGAGGCCACAGCCTCGCAAACAAACTTTAATAATCTATTATCAAAATCCCCTGAAATGTCAAATATAAAAATACAGATATTAATGTAACTCTGGCGAGACTGAAACTGATTAAGCGGAAATACAGTGTCAGTGAGCTGTCACAGCAGCCAGCTGGAGCGGAGCTCTCCACAGAGCCCATGCGTCTTTTGCACGCTGGCATCATATGCAAAAGTAATAATTGCAATTACAGATATCACGGCTACTGCACAGGATACAGTTGCGAGCACTCTGCCTTGCCTTGCCAATAGGAGAGGAGAGAAATGACAGCATAGAACGTATAAAACACAACAAAATGCAGTAAAAACGTTTATTCATGTTATTCACGTGATTTATGAGTACTCTCTCCAATTTTGGGAAGCGCGGATGGGCTTTGCGCATTTGGCACAAACACACAGCCGTTGCGCAAGGCTTCATACAGCCTATTGATATCTTAAGGACCTAACTGGTCACACCTGGGAGTAAATGTCATGTAGAGATTGACATTACAGCTGAACATATAGCTTTCATCCACAAACCAACGTGGGAGAGCCCGAAGACGCATGTGCCAGACGCACATAGGCATGCGTAAAACCAATGTTGACCACTTCATGCTGTTTATTTGCTTTCTTTTAGTTAACTTTCGTTTCTTTTGGATTCTTGTGCGTGTTATGGAGCCGTTTCGGTCCATGTTTGTAAGCCTTTTTTTCCTGGATTAAATTTTCGGAAGTTGAAACAAGTGGCATTGGAGTGTGTGATTGAAAACCACCGCGGTCTGCTTCTCCTCCTCCAGTTGCCGAGACTTTGTGTTTTTAATAACGCTTATCTGTAAACACGTGTTAAACATTTAAATTGCATGAACAGAAAGAAGGGACTCACCTGTTGTGTAACGCACATTTCCTTATACGGAAAGCCTTGTCGGAATGGTGGGACGTTTGAATGTCGGAATAGCGGGATGTCGGAATAGCGGGATTTCGGAATGGGTGTTGCCACCCGTCCTAATCATCGACTTCTAAACAAGTTTGAGCTTTTGCTCTCTGGTCGTCATTTTAGGGCTCCTGTAAGGAGGACTGACAGACTTCAGGTTTCATTCATTCCCGCTGCAATTTATTTACTCATAGCCCCTGGATTGCTCATGGCCCTTTGCACTACTATTGCTTATTTGCACATTTATACATTTGCACTTTTCGTAATTCTTGGCAGTTGTTTCCATTTTTGGTAAGAGCTCTGGACTGAACATTTGCTAGTGATTTTGTATATGTGTATGGTCCTTCTTACATTGTGTTGTTTTTATTATGACTTTTATTATTGACTTTTAGACTTTTAATTGGGTTTTATTCATATTGCCAATATTATCATTGTGTACCTTGTCTTTTGTGTGCTCCCGCTGCAACACTAATTTCCCTTCAAGGGACAATAAAGCTAATTTGAATTGAAATTGAATGAGGCTCTTATTATGTTTGTCTGGTCCCTCTTCTGGGATCTGTTCGGCTTGGGTGACCGGTGACCCTACCAGGGGCTTAAAGCTCCAGGCAACATAGCTCCCAGACTCATTGTGGCACGAACCCAGCTAAGGTGACAGCTCATGGGGGAATAGTACCAATACGTATCTGGATATACAGTTTTAACTTTTGCATACAATAGCTTTACAAATATTGTTTATTAGTGATGGTGTGAAGATGATGAAGGATTTCTGTACACTTACAACGTTTCTTAACATTTGGATCTTGCAGTAAATTCAGCCAGCCAGGGTCTCATTTTATACGCTCCACCCTGTCCAAACTGTGTTAGTTTTACTCAAAACAGAACTGCTACCAGTGTGTGGTTTCTGTAGCTGTTTATTTGTTAGAGCACCTATTTAACGATCATTTTTATTCTCTTTTATCCCTGACCATTTTTATCTGTTTGATGTATTTATCCATGTTTCCTTATATATTGTTGAAATTAACTGCACTGATCTCCAAACGGTGGATGTGTGAAACACAATTTTGTTTTTATGTGACGCATAAGAATGACACATAAAACCTTTATTTTCTTTGTTTATATATCAGCTGTCCGTGAATACACCCTCCTGTAGATATAAATATTCTGGCTCTCTCCATTCTGATTTGATGCAGAAGATGCCAGTGGGCAGTGATCTTTCAGGGTACCTGCTGTTCATCCAAAACAAACTTATTTCTCCGTTTTCTGCGTGTATTTCCTTTATAGCGTGTTTCAGCAGCGAAGCCGGAATAAAAGCAAATTACAACAAACCAATAAAAAATAGCCTACGGTGATTTCCACCGTTTGCAGAAGCTACAGCGATAGCAGCGTCCTTAGTCACCACCACAGCAATGTTCGAAACAAAAAGAAACTTTACAGGTTAATTACTTACAAACTAAAGCTTGCATACATTCCCTGAGGGAGGATTGTAAAAATAAAATTTTTCGCTTTCAACAATGTATTATAACGTCGAAACTATTTTAAAATGTTTATCTTGCTCTGTGAATAAAAGGCACGTCAGCCCTGACTTCAGGCTTTGCGCAGGCGCACTGGTCACTCGTGTTGAAGGATATTCGTAGAATTATGCACAAAAATCTGTGCATAACTTTTCGTATGTTTTCATACGAACTGTGGGTGAGAGCAGCCTGAACAAATATGATCACCCCAGGTTTTGTTTTTATTTTACATGAACGGGTTTCTGTATTTTATTTGTGTTTATGGAACGCGCAGAGAATAGAGGACTTCACTGTGGTGTTGTCCCGAGACTGTGGCGTTAATTTTCCCACGCCGTTGTGGTGTTGAATGCTGTGTTGCAGAGCTGTAATAAACACTCCATAATCCACCTGGTCGCCGTCTGTGATCTGTAGAAGCAACAGTAGTGTGGAGCTGCATCTCACAGATTACTGTGATATTTTTAACTAGTCATGTTGAATGCTTCTTCACGTAACTTCGGTCAATTCAAACGAGAACTCATGAAAGCAGGGCTTTGAGACTGATAAACAATCATTTTAACATACCAGAATCATAAGATTCTGTCTTTTCCCTTCTTTTTAAGGTGATGCCCATATATACGAGGTTAAATAAGGTTTATTTAGATGTTAATCCTTTAAACTCTATCACATTATGCTACAATGGAGTCAGTTGGTAGATAACCAATAAAGCAGGATCCTAAACACTATCTATGCATGTATTACTTTTCTTTGTGTTGTATAGCCCATTAGAACTGAACATGTCAGCACGTGTCTGCGTTAGTCACACCCTCTATGTGTGTGACCATCTGTTCTACTCAATGCCCCTCTAATATCATTCACTGTATCTAGCCATCATCTCTCTAGAAAACATTTCTGATCTAGAAGTTTTGTTCCATAAGGAGGACGTGTAATCAGACTGCACAAAGTTCCTCTGAGTTGTGAAGTACCTACAGACGGAGGTCTTCTCTTCTTGCATTAACAAAGACATGTCGAGAGCAAACCGTGAGTATGGCAGAAACATCTGTGTATCAACCTAACTGAAAAGCTACATTTAGCTTTGAAATTTTTAGAGGCAAAGAGAATGAAAAGTGATTAGTGTGCACAGCTTTTGGCTTCTTCTTGTTGGTTCTTAATATTTACCAGCTGGCAACCCAAAAGGTCGTTGTTGGACATTTCCATTCAGCACCACTAAGGACTGGCCATCCCTACCCAGCAGCACAGCCTAAATGTCAAAATATGGATGGCTGAGTGGCACTGCTGGCCATAAAAATGAGGAACTGTTCAAACATGTCAGCTAGAGGGCAGCATTTAAAGGCACAAACTAGTTCTAACAGAAAAAAATGCAGCATCGTAAGACAGAGTCAAAGTGCCAAAGAGTCTCTGAAACAGATATCATTTAATGACAAAATATAATTTGTTGGCCAGGGCTATTTCCACTTAAACTTCAGTTAATGGAATAAATATTGATCTTAATTCACATTATTCCCTTCCATTTAATATGGTACACAAACAAGCACTGCGTTCTAAAGTGCACAATATGCATGTATCAAGTAGAGAAAAACAGAGCATTGGTCCTCCAATCTGAGCAGCAGGTCTGGACTTGGAAGAGGTGAACATTTCCTGAGGGAGACAGCTCTGGTCCAATCTAATTTCACTCAAGATTAGCTGACCGTTCACAGAAATTAGAACTCAAGGAAAATAGCTTTTCAGCTCTTCTTTAACCAAGACAGTCAACAACAAGGAAGGACAAACATTTCTTGTGTTGACATTAAAAAATGTTTTTCAAGTTCAATTGTAAAGTTTGATACAAGGTTGACTCCTGATACAGGCAGTACAACTCATTCAGCATCACTTTAAGCATTTGTAATTAAAATAGAATCTGAATTTGGTCATCTCATACCAACAGCAGTGTTAGCAAACACAACATGCACTGCAGTGCGATCAGCCTGCTTGTGAGTGTGAGGTGATGGTTAACAAACCTTACAGCTCACAATGAAGCTGAACATTGTGTGCGTTTTCTATCCAGTTTCTTGTCCTCTTAAGATATAAATTAACATAGCGGAAGCAGCCTGTTATGGTTCTAATTTCTTTCCAGCAAAGAGTCACATCTATAATAAAAAATATCTGGGAACATAAAAACAGACCGGTATGAGAGGTAGTGATGAGTCATAAAGCATGATATAATAATGCTCAAGAGTTACCTGCCAGTGTCATAGTCATTTGTTTGACGGCGTATTGCATCACTTCCTGTTGCTTTTTGTGTGCACTGTGACAGTTCTCGCTCCTCTTGAACTACTAATAATCACCTTATTTCTCCCTATAATTTACACATCTTGCATAGTTAACTCTATCCCATACTTGTTATATTCTAACGCTCACTCTTACAGATCTTTAGTCTTTATTTTTCACTTTTTAGCGGTGTGTCTGGTTCTCTAGCTTAGCATGGCTACCAGTTCTCTTCCTCCATCTCCTGCTTTCACCTGCTCCGTGTGTCAGATGTTTAGTTACTCCTCTGCCTCCTTTAGTGGTAATGGTACATGGAACAAATGTAGTCTTTTTGTAGTTTTGGAGGCAAGGTTATCTGAATTGGAAGCTCGGCTCTGCACTGTTGAAAACCACCCGATAGCGAGCCAGGCCTCTTCAGTCAGTGCGGAGCCACCTAGCGTAGCTAGCTCTGTTAGTCGTACCCGAGCAGATCCCGAACAGCCGGGACTTAAGAGTGGCTGGGTGACTGTCAGGAAGAGGAGTCATAGTCCTAAAGTCAAGCCCGTGGTTCACCATCAACCTGTCCACGTTTCAAATAGATTTTCCCCACTCAGCGACACACCCGCTGAGGACAAAACCCAGGTAATTGGCAGCTCTATAGTCAGAAACGTGGCATTAGCGACACCAGCGACCATAGTCAAATGCATTCCAGGGGCCAGAGCGGGCGACATAGAATCCTATTTAAAACTGCTGGCTAAGGATAAGCGTAAATACGGTAAAATAGTTATTCACGTCGGCGGTAATGACACCCGGTTACGCCAATCGGAGGTCACTAAAATTAATGTTGCATCGGTGTGTAATTTTGCCAAAACAATGTCGGACTCCGTAGTTTTCTCTGGACCCCTGCCAAATCTGACCAGTGATGACATGTTCAGCCGCATGTCCTCATTCAATCGCTGGTTGTCTAGATGGTGTCCAGCAAACAACGTGGGCTACATAGATAATTGGCAATCTTTCTGGAGAAAACCTGGTCTGATGAGGAGAGACGGCATCCATCCCACTTTGGAAGGAGCGGCTCTCATTTCTAGAAATATGGACGAATTTATTAGTCATCCAAAAACATGACATCCCAGGGTTGAGACCAGGATGCAGAGTTGTAGTCTGACACACTTCTCTGCGGCTTCCCACCTGATGCTGCCCCCCCCCCCCCCCCCCCCCCCTCAATCAAAAAACACAAAAGGAGCAAATCCTTGTGAAAAAAAATTTAAAACAAAATCTTCAACTGAACAAAAACATCAAAGTATTAAATGTGGTTTGCTGAATATTAGATCTCTCCCTTTGAAGTCTCTGTTAGTGAATGATTTGATCTGTGATCATCATATTGATATATTTTGTTTTACGGAAACCTGGCTGCAGCAGGAGGATCATGTTAGCATTAATGAATCAACTCCCTCTGACTATTTAAATGTTCACGTTCCTCCAACCACAGGCAGAGGAGGAGGAGTGGCAGCTATCTTCAGATCAGGGTTACTAATCAGTCCTAGACCCAAGATTAGTTTTAGCTCTTTTGAATCTCTGATTCTCAGTTTTTCCCACCCAAAGTGGAAATCACAAAAACCTCTTGTGTTTGTTGTTGTGTATCGTCCACCTGGCCCTTATTCTGAGTTTCTGTCTGAATTCTCAGAGTTTTTATCCCAGTTAGTGCTGAGTACAGATAAAGTCATTGTAGTGGGGGACTTTAATATTCATGTAGATGTTGAAAATGACAGCCTAAATATTAACTTTAATTCTATATTAGACTCTATTGGATTTTCTCAAAGTGTTCACAGACCTACTCACTGCCTTAATCACACCCTTGACCTTGTGCTGACCTATGGCATTGAGAGTGAACAGTTAACAGTGTTCCCTCATAACCCTGTCTTGTCTGACCATTTTTTAATAACTTTTGAATTTACATTACTTGACTACACGGTTTCTGAGAAGAATTCTACATATAGAAGGTGTCTGTCAGAGAATGCTGTAACCAGATTTAAAGAGTTGATTTCATCATCCTTTTCTTCACTGCCATGTGCTGATATGACAGAGGACGGCTACCTAAATTTTACTCCAGTAGAACTTGACTCTCTTGTTGACAGCACTATAGCTTCAATGCGTCCAACACTGGACAATGTTGCCCCTCTGAAAAGGAAGGTAATCAGTCAGAAGAGGTTGGCTCCTTGGTATAATTCACAGCTGCGTTAAAGCAGACTGCAAGAAAGCTGGAGAGACAGTGGCGTTCCTCTAATTTAGAAGAGTCTCAATTAGTCTGGAAAGATAGTTTAATAACGTATAAGAAAGCACTTCGTAAAGCTAGAACTGCTTATTATTCATTATTGATAGAAGAGAATAAGAACAATCCCAGGTTTCTTTTCAGCACTGTTGCCAGGCTGACAAAGAGTCCGAGCTCTGTTGAGCCATGTATTCCTTTAACTCTCAGCAGTGATGATTTCATGAGAGTCTTCATCAATAAAATTGTTTCTATCAGAGAGAAGATTAATGGAATCCTTCCCACTATTATCACTGATGTATCATCAAGTAGAGCAGCTTTAGAAGTATCTTTCAAACCTGAATTGTATTTAGACAGCTTCTGTCCAGTTGATCTCTCTGAGCTAACAACAGCAATAGTCTCTTCTAAACCATCAACTTGTATTTAGACCCAATCCCAACCAGACTGTTCAAGGAGGTTTTCCCCTTAACTGACACTTCCATATTGGATTTGATCAATCGGTCTTTGTTGATAGGATATGTACCTCAGACTTTTAAGGTTGCTGTAATTAAACCTTTACTTAAAAAACCTACTCTTGATTCAGAAGTGTTGGCTAATTATCGACCTATATCCAATCTCCCTTTTTTGTCTAAAGTTCTTGAAAAAATAGTTGCAGTTCAACTTTGTGATCATTTACATAGAAATAATCTGTTTGAAGAGTTTCAGTCAGGATTCAGAGAGCATCATAGGACAGAAACAGCACTGGTGAAAGTTACCAATGATCTCCTCTTAGCCTCTGATAGCGGACTTGTTTCTGTGCTTGTCTTCTGTTGGATCTCAGTGCTGCATTTGATACGATCGATCACAGCATTCTGTTACAGAGACTTGAACATGTTATTGGGATTAAAGGAACTGCATTATCTGATAGATTCCAGTTTGTTCTTGTAAATGAAGAATCTTCCTCACACATCGGAGTAAGTCATGGAGTTCCTCAGGGTTCTGTGCTTGGACCGATTCTTTTCACTTTATACATGCTTCCATTAGGTAACATTATCAGACAGCATGGCATAAATTTCCATTGTTATGCTGATGATACTCAGCTGTACTTATCTACGAAACCAGATGAAACCAATAGGTTGGTCAGACTACAAGCCTGTCTTAAAGACATAAAGACCTGGATGACTCAGAACTGTCTGCTTTTAAATTCAGACAAAACTGAAGTTGTTCTCTTTGGACCTGAGCGCTTCAGGGAGAAATTGTTTAGTTATATAGTTACTCTAGATGGTATTTTCTTGGCTTCTAGTTCTACAGTTAGGAACCTTGGAGTTATTTTTGACCAGAATTTATCATTTGACGCACATATAAAACTGGTTTCTAGGACTGCCTTCTTTCACCTTCGTAATATTGCTAAAATCAGGAACATCCTGTCTCAGGGTGATGCAGAGAAACTAGTTCATGCATTTGTTACTTCAGGATTGGACTACTGTAATTCTTTATTATTGGGCTGTCCCACATATTCTCTGAAAAGCCTCCAGCTGATCCAAAATGCTGCAGCCAGAGTTCTGATGAGAACTAACAGGAGAGATCATGTTTCTCCAGTTTTAGCTTCTCTTCATTGGCTCCCTGTTAAATTCAGAATAGAATTTAAGATTCTTCTCCTCACATATAAAGCTCTTAATGACCGAGCTCCATCATATCTTAAAGATCTCATTGTAAGATATTTTCCTAACAGAGCACTTCGCTCCCAAACTGCAGGTTTACTTGTTGTTCCCAGAGTTTCTAAAAGTAGAATGGGAGGCAGAGCCTTCAGTTATCAGGCCCCTCTCTTGTGGAATAAGCTGCCAGTAAATGTCCGGGAAGCAGACACCCTTTCCACTTTTAAGATGTAAAACAATTGTTGTAATCTGGCGCTATATAAATAAAATTGAATTGAATTGAAATTGAATTTGTTTAGGAAAACCAACGCCATGCAAACATAAAGATTGCTTTACTGCCTTTCAGGACATGACACTGATCTGACAGACCAGCACTGCTGATGTCTCACTAATATCAGCTGTAAAGCTGTCACGTCACGTTTTTGAGTTTTGTTTTGTCTTGTTTTCAGGTTTTAGGTTTATTTCTTGTCATGTTTTTCCCCCGTCACGTTAGGTTCACTCAAGTCACCTGTTTCTGTTCACAGCTGCACCCCATCACCAATCACCTCCCCACAGTATTTAGTTTCCAGGTCTCCCACAGCTCATTGCAGATACCTCACCTTTCTTGATGATCCAAGTTCACGTTTACGGCAGTCTTGTCGGGACAGGTTTTTGCCTCTTAGTTTTCATAGTATTGTCTAGTCTCGTCTTGTTTCATTAGCCATAGCCATAGGCTTGTCTTGTTTTGTTTTTTCACAGTTTTAAGATTTCTTGATATCCGGCTCAGCCGCGCCTTTTGATCTCATTTTGAAAATAAATCTAGTTTTATTTGAAGTTCTGCTTCTGGGTCCTACCTTCCACACCACGCCCTGATAAAAGCATCATGTAATCATGCTTATGCACGGGTAGTTGTATACTAGATGCAGTTCCCCATGGCTCACCAGCAGTTGATACAGCTGTGACCTTTTTTTAAGCTCCAGATGTGTGTAAAAGTAGACAAACTTGAAAGTTAGTACCACATTCTAATTCACCACAGGTTGCACAGAGACAGACAGATATGTCAGTCAGTGTATTTGAAGTATTTTACTTTTGTGATCCAGCAGAGGGCACTCAAGTCGTAGTCTGGCATAAAACACTGTATTTGAATAAATTTAAAGAATAGCATGTTTGTTTCAAATTCATTCAGACTTTTTTTTTTCAAAGTGACAAACCTAGTAGCTGCTTCTGTCTTCCTTGTCTCCAGTGAGTGATTCGTTGGCTATTTGCAACAACAGCTCGCCCTACAGCCCAAAGAATTCTTGTGACAACAGAGCTAGTCTCCATCCAATTATGAAATTAAATTAAATGAAGAAGTACTTTATTTATCCCAAAGGAAAATTATATTGTTGCAGTATTTCTCTTTTTTAAAATAAATTATAAGCTTTCATTATAGAAAGCTTTTGCTGCTGGAAGGAAAGTAAATGGACTGTACTTGTATGGCGCTTTTCTAGTCTAGTTGACCACTCAAGGCAAGGCAAGTTTATTTGTATAGAACAATTCAATGGCAAGGTGATTCAAAGTGCTTTACAGAGACATTAAAACAGAAGAAATAAAAAGCATGATTTAAAATTCAAATAAAGATAAAAAACTCAAAAGCATTTTAACACTACATGCCACATTCACTCACACAGTACGTCTTAGTCAGTGCTTTATTCTATGCATTCATACACATTCATTCACCAATGGATGCATCGGTAGGCAATGTGGGGTTGAGTGTCATGCAGCCCAGGGAAACCAGGAGCCAAACCACTGACCTTCTGATTGATAAGCGACTGCTCTTCCTCCTGTACCTTTCTGTACTGCAGTGGAGCTGAAGAAGCCTCAAACTCACTCAAATTATGATAGACCAAACAAAATATGGTGGGTATGTGTGGTTACAATGTTTTCAAAAGACACCAAACAAGACAGACTTTAGTAGGGAAATGTACTTGTTACAGCAGTACTACATGCAAACCAGTGCCGGCTGGCGCATAGGGGGCGCTGGGGCTCAGCCCCACCAGCTGTTGAGAGGAAAAAGTAAATGGCAATATTTTTTTTTTAAATCAATGTCAGTTTTACTTAATATTGTGTTTGCTTACATGGAAATGAAATAATTTAAACATAATTTCCAGCAACTGACAGTCATTAAACCGTGAATTTCCACTGACAGACAGTGTATCATTCTCTCATGGGGCTATCGGCAAATAGCCCCAGACCTGCAGCTAAACAGGGTTGCTAGGGGTAAATCATGAACAATTGGCCTATCAACGTCGCCAAGTTTAATATTTTTTTTTCGTAGTGCGACTCCCATACTCTGACCTACGCTATGGGGAAAAAAATACGTGTGACAATGAAGAGAGATGATGGCGATGACAACCGGAGTTCAAGAGCAACTTCCACTAAATTCCGTGAAGTCATTATTAATTCACTCCTTTTGCGAGATGGACGACGGAGGAAAAACTTGTCATTAAGAATCTGGGACCTGACAAGCCTGAAATCAACATTTCCCAGCAAATCACGGTGAAAGATGAATGTTACAAATGGAGTTTCTGTCGAAACTGGTTCAATCGTAAACTGCGGTCAAGTGAGCCGCCTTTTGTCTTCGCGTGGTCAAGCCAGCCGCACCAACCTTTTAAATGCGTCCTATCATGAAAATGAGCGCTATTTCAACACTGAGCAAGCTAACTTCTGGTTTTGAAAATAAGATGCTAGTAATTCAAAGGCAATTGAGGTCACTAAATCTATTTTATTGAACTTTGATGTGGTATGAAACCTGTTTCTTCCATAAGTAGTTCATGAAACCTGTACTGTCAGATTAAGTACATGATGGACTACTACCATGAGTTATATCAATTACTTTTACTGTATACTTTCCGAGTACTCCATACACAAAGTCCCTTAAACGAACAAGAATGAACCTATTTTGTCTAACTTTGTGGTATAAAACTTGTTTCTTCCATAAGTAGTTCATGAAACCTATACCGCTGCGCTAAGTACATCATGGACTACTACCATGAGTACTATCAAGTACTATTACTGTATACTTTTCGAGTAATCCAAAGACAAAGTCTATTAAACTGAACTTGAATTAACCTATTTTTTTTTACTTTGATGTGGTATAAAACCTGTTTCTTCCATAAGAAGTTAATGAAACCTGTACCAATGAACTAAGTACATCATGGACTACTGCCAGGGGGTACTATCAATTAATTTTACTGTATACTTTTCGAGTAATACATACACAACGTCGCTTAAACGAACAAGAATGAATCTTGTTTGTCTAACTTTGATGTGGTATAAATCATGTTTCTTCCATAAGTAGTTCATGAAACCTGTACTGTCAGACCAAGTACACGATGGACTACTACCATGAGTACTATCAAGTACTTTTACTGTATACTTTCCGAGTAATCCAAAGACAAAGTCCCTTAAACTTTTTTGCACACAGTGTATTATTAACCTTGGAAAAATTTCAGAACCAAAGTTTCCTGTGCAAAAACAGTGCCATTTGAGGTCATACAGTGCAGGTTGTGGCCAAAAAATTAGTGTAAACTTCAGTCTTTGGACAAAAATGGCCCCAACTGTACCTTAAAGTGTAGTTGTCTGGTTCCAACAGACTATTACTAGAGTTGAATCGTTACTTTCTCCCCAGAGCATATAAATCAATCCATAAAATTTCAGAAGTGGAGTAGCCATCACTGATTGTGTTCATTAACAAGGAGCTATCTTAAGGGTCAGTTAAGATAGCTCAGTGCAGAACAGTAAAACTAGGTTTCTGACAGAAGATCTTACATATCCCAAACCCTTATATGTGGAGGATGAAGGAGATTTCTTTGTATAACAAATTAATAAAAAAAAATTTTATCAATTCATGTAAATACTTTTACTGTCAACATAGCACACAGCATATTTTTAACAGTAATGATGTCTTAAATCAGTAAATCAACAGCGTTTCTTCACTTGATGATTTCTCTCCTGCGTAATTTTATTTTCTCCCTGAGACTTTACTTTTCTTTTAATGGCTTCTTTGGGGAAGACCAGGCCTCTCCTTCTAACCAATCAGTGAAGTCTACCGTTCATGAAACCGCCCCTTTTTTTCACATTTCTGTGTGCAACTTGGAATTTACCATGACACATCGTCAAGGGTACGTATATCTTTCACGAACAAAGTTTTGAAAATAAAAATAGACTTATTGTACAAAAGGGGGTTGGGGGGATTCGTCCTATAAGTGTTTTAAAAGACGTGAAGAGCCATCTTATTCTTAGACTAACATTTTCATGCAAGGCTAATAATGTAGCCTAACATAATTTCAACCGTTAATATGTAGCTAAATGAATACTTCATCTGACAGTATCCACCAAAACAGAATCTTTGCAGTTGCAGAATTCATGGCGCCGCCGTGGTATTGGATCAAATTAGGTCAGTGTACGTCACACTATGAAGTGGTCAGGTAGTGCATGTTGCTTCCATTATGAAACGACGTTGGCGTGTTGTCTGAATTAATAATTTGTGCGTGAACAATTGTAGATTATTTCAACACAGAGGTAACGAATGTAAGGAAGTGCGCGTTCTGTAGCTAGAAATGAATGTATTATTTTGAGTCCATCTCTGTCAAAGGCAAGAACATTATTGTGTGTTGTGAGTTATGAACAAATGGGGGAACAAAACGTGTTTCACAGCAAAAAACTCGGGACTACATCCAATTTCAGTCAGAAGGAACAGGTTTATTTGCTGTTAGAGTATGCACCTCCCAGTAAAGTTAATTCAGGAGCTGGAGGTTCTGTTTTGTTTTAGTAGGGTTTTTTTGAGGAAATGGACTAACTTGTAATGTAACTAGTAATGTGATTAGGTACTTTTAAAAGGAGTAATCAGTAACTTGATTACTATTAAAAGGAGTAAACAGTAATGTGAGTACTTTTTCTGAGTACCTTGCCCAACACTGCAGCAGGTTTGCAACCAACATTTTAAAATGACTGTAACATTGATTTTTTTTAAACAAATGCAGCCATTAAAGTTATGGTTGGTAATCATGTTCAGAAACACTTTTTGTGACACTGGGGGAAATGGTTCTTCTGTCTTGAGAGTAGTCAATACATTATTGATTTCAGAAAAAGGAACAAAAAGACTCAGACCTCTGTGGCAGCTACAGGACTGACAAAACTCAGACCAATCCAGGCTTTTCGGTCCGAAAGCAAAAGAACAATCGGATGTCCTTATGAAGAGCAGTCGCCCACCAATCGGAAGATCGGTGGTTCGACTCTGGCTTCCCCGGGCTACATGTCGAAGCGTCCTTGGGCAAGACACTGAACCCCACGTTGCCCCCCCAGTGTATCACTGGGGTATGAATGTGTGTATGAATGATTAGAAAAAAGCACGTAGTTAAGTATCTTAAGACGTGCTGTATGAGTGTGTGTGAGTGGGGTGAATGCGGCATGTAGTGAAGCGCTTTGAGTGGTCAGTTAGACTAGAAAAGTGCTATACAAGTACAAGTCCATTTACCATTTACCCCTCTGCCCCTCCCTCCAGCGCATGTGCACACACTTCCTGTTGCATCCATCGACTGTATATAGGCCATTGCAGAAAGTTTGTGAGGGCGTGGCTTTGGATGGAGCGCTGACAGGATGTGGAGGAGGGGGTGGAACTTAGAGGAGGTGCCACTTTAAAATCTTGCTCGCTCTCCAGGATTACCAACCATACCTTTAATCATTATCATGACTTTTGGCTTCTGTAGTAACACTGTAATCTTCAACATCGAAAGCAACAAGCCTGTAATAATGTTGTGTTTTGTTGTATTTCTTTCAAATTCAGTCCTCTTCTGCTGTGGATATTCCTGGCCTTTTCTTTGCACTAACTTGTTATGTAGCACATTTAAAAAAAGGCCCAGCTAAAAGTGCATAGCTATGCTGATTATTTGAAGTCCCACTCCATTACAATTGTCTATGAATATTTCTTAAACTTAAAGCTTAATTGTGTTTCCTCTGTAGAGTCCTCTCTGTACTGTTAGTAAGCACTAAAATAATGATGAGAATTAAGTAGAATTTAAATAGTGAAATAAAAAGTAACCATTGAGGAAATGAAGTAATTTTGATGTCATTTTTAGAAGTTGCTAACTTCAGGGATGCAAAAAATGTAATGTCCAAACTTCTAGATTCTTGATTTTCTTCTTAATTTGATGTATTTTGTATTTCTTTACAGATTATTTTCTTTTGCAATATTTGGAAGGATAAGTAGTGCTACTGCTCTCACTTGTATTTTTGAATAAAACAGAAATCTTACAGTTTTTTTTCCCCTTGAACAGTCCAGAAAAGTATTGAAAACTGCATCAGACATTTTGTCATATATCCAGAGGCTCCAGGATAAAGCAAATGTGCCACTCAAACTTTCAAAAGAAAGTTTGTATCCTGAAGGGAGTTTCTGGGGTAATGTTTGTTCAGAGTTGGGAATTCCCAATGTTGCAACAAACAGACAAGACTGAAAAATGTCTATGTTCAGCATGAAAAGGTCATTCTTTGGTCATTTCTCAAAAAAATTTTCATGTTGTTGCTTTTTGATTTGATTAATGATACAGTCTTGTAGATTACTTCTCAAGGATTTTGAAATGTAAAATCACTTTCTATAACTGTAATTATTTAAAGAGCCTGCAGGACAGAGCCGCAGTCCCCCCCCCCAAACAGCACAGGACAGAGCCACAGTCCCCCTCCCAAACAGCACAGGACAGAGCCGCAGTCCCCCCCCCAAACGGCACAGGACAGAGCCGCAGTCCCCCCCCAAACAGCACAGGACAGAGCCGCAGTCCCCCCCCAAACAGCACAGGACAGAGCCGCAGTCCCACTCCCAAACAGCACAGGACAGAGCCGCAGTCCCCCCCCCAAACGGCACAGGACAGAGCCGCAGTCCCACTCCCAAACAGCACAGGACAGAGCCGCAGTCCCACTCCCAAACAGCACAGGACAGAGCCACAGTCCCACTCCCAAACAGCACAGGACAGAGCCACAGTCCCCCTCCCAAACAGCACAGGACAGAGCCGCAGTCCCCCCCCCAAACGGCACAGGACAGAGCCGCAGTCCCCCCCCAAACAGCACAGGACAGAGCCGCAGTCCCACTCCCAAACAGCACAGGACAGAGCCGCAGTCCCCCCCCCCAAACGGCACAGGACAGAGCCGCAGTCCCACTCCCAAACAGCACAGGACAGAGCCGCAGACCTGGAGGTCCTGGGCTGGTGTGGTTGCACGTGGTCTGCGGTTATGAGGCCGGTTGAATGTTCTGCCAGATTCTCTGAAACGCCTTTGGAGACGGCTTATGGTAGAGAAATGAACATTCACTTCACGGGCAGCAGCTCTGGTGGACATTCCTGCAGTCAGCAAGCCAATTGCACGCTCCCTCAAAACTGGCGACATCTGTGGCATTGCGCTGTGTAATAAAACTGCAGAGTGGCCTTTTATTGTGCCAGCCTAAGGCACACCTGTGCAATGATCGTGCTGTCTAATCAGCACCTTGACATCTCAAACCTGTGAGGTGGGATGGATTATCTCGGCAAAGGAGAAGTGCTCACCAACACAGATTTAGACAGATCTGTGAACAATGTTTGAGAGAAATAGGTCTATTGTGTAAGTCGAAGATATTTTAGATCTTTGAGTTCAGATCATGAAAAATGAGAGCAAAAACAAAAGTGTTGCGTTTATATTTTTGTTCAGTGTAACTCATATTTGTGTTACAGATTGATGGAACTATTTTGGTTGAGTTTGTGGAAAAGATATTTTCTACTATGCTGTGTGTCCACCTCCTACTACCTTTTATTTCATCTTGTGTTTGCAGTACACCAGCTGTCTCTACCACATCATCTGAACTTAAACAGGAGTACTTCACCCACGTCTTGCCTGAGCAACCCTGTTTTTATTTCATTCCACCGAAGGAATGGAGAAAACTCAGAAGGACCCAGTGCAAACGGCAGTTAAAAAATGTACACTGGACAAACATCATGGCAATGGGATCCGAAGCGTTCATCCATATTGCAGTTTTGGTTTCAAACGGCACCCTGTCAAATCTGTAGGCTCTCACTGTTGGGAGCATCGTAAAAAAGGCAAAAGGAGAGAGCACTCCCTTTTACATCTACGAACTGGTTGGGAGAAATCCAGTCAAGGGATGCTCCCCTGTCCCTGTCGCCACATTCGTGACCTGTGAGCATACCACAGCATCAGTCTCCTACTTTCCTCCATGACAGACAGGAAAAGGAAAAGCGCAAGCCCTTGACCTTCCAGTCCTACACAGGTGCCTGAGCCATATAATGAAAAAAGAACTGGAAAAAACAGTGAGCAATGACTTATACTGAATAGAATTCATTTATATTTCATGATATAAAAGTGACATTGATACTACTTGTTTTGTATGTTTCTTCCTCACAGTGCAGGTAAACGCTACATCTTGGCCATGCATGTGTTTGGCCTGATGACCCAGGTCACTACACTGAAGCAACTCGATGAAGTGGTGGTCAGTGCTGCTGTACTGTTCTGTCCATGCAGTGGTGAAAATGTTGGCGAACATTTTCAGAACCTTCAGGTGCTCCTGACAGCAGCTCCACAGTTGCTTATGAGTCTGCCATCTCTGCAGAAGACTTTGAGGTATGTAATCCTTTAGAAAAACTCCAAATTACACACTGATGTAGTTCTTCTGGTTGAGTGAGTCTTTTCTCAGTTTATGATCGTGTCTGTTGATAATTATGAGTTTTATACAGGGCTGACATCAGCTGGTGTGTATTAATAAGATTTTTTTATCACTTTAAATTATGTTCCCCAGACTGATTCTGTGATGTGTGTCTCTGCAGTGATATTAATGGGAGTGATTAATGGGATATTACAGTGATAGTCTATTAACGTACACATTTACAGACAGCTGTCCACCCTGCATTCAGCATCTGTAGGTCCGTTTCCATCAGCCTGTTTAGATGTGCATCGAGAAGTAGCGCATCGGAAAATTATGATGGAAACACCATAATTCCAATTAAAATGCCCTGATTCGCACAAATGAACATATGCTCACTAGCGCCAGGTTTTGGTTGATTCGAAAAGGATGGAAACAGCTGTGTTCGCATCAAGTCTGATGTAGCGCACTTTCACCCCAACTGCGTCCGGTGTTTGCAGATCACTCATAAGAGAACAAACATGGCGGACAACGGAAGGTTTGTGGATGGAGGAAGAAGTTGTGACGTTAGGGTTACCCTAACTGGGCAGACAGCTCCAATACCACTTCCTCTCTTTCCATGGTGATACACTCCGGGTTGGGAAGCCGATAAAACGTTTACAGGCAGGTTGTCATGCCAACCTGTGGAAAACTCACACGAGTTTGTAGTTTTCCCCAAAGTGTGTTCTTTTGATGGAAACACACATGATTCGAATTTCTTTTAATGATGATTTCCCAGTGATTTTAATCACTTTTTTGATGGAAACATGACTTGTAACTGTGTTTGTTTGAGTCTGGTTGTCAGGTTTAGTATCCTCAAACACCATTTGAGGAGCGGCTGTAGCTCAGGAGGAAGAGCAGTCGCCCACCAATCGGAAGGTCGGTGGTTCGACTCTGGCTTCCCCAGGATACATGTCGAAGCGTCCTTGGGCAAGACACTGAACCCCACGTTGCTCCCCCAGTGTATCATTGGGGGTATGAATGTGTGTGAATGCTTAGAAAGCACGTAGTTATGAATCTTAAGACGTGCTGTGTGAGTGGGGTGAATGCGGCATGTAGTGAAGCGCTTTGAGTGGTCAGCTAGACTAGAAAAGCGCTATACAAGTCCATTTACATATTGTACTGAATACATGAATGTCATTGTGTCACTTCCAGATTGATTTGGGCACAACTCCTTTTGACCACCACTTCAAGAGAGTAATCCAACAGGCAGGATTAGACAGGGGAGCCAAATGCCCAAACTTTATCCCAAAGTTACTGAAGTACTTTCTCCCACAGTCTGCTCTGTGGTCAAGCCTGCTACTTGGTGAGCAAGCTTCCACTTCTTCATGTATAGATATATGGTTTTGTTTTTATTCCAGTTATATTCTCTTATGACAGGTGATCTTGGACGTCATGGAAGAGGAGCCTTGTAAAAGAAGCCAACCCAGGTAAACTTGACCTAAAAGGCATAGTTAACACGTAGCAATTTTGTGAATGTTTGATTGGACCCAAATCAATCTCATGGTCAAAAAGTACTTTTCTTTAAAGAATAGTCACACAGGCATGAGTTACTCTTGACACTGAGGACACTGAGATACAGTACACATCTCAGTCACAATAAAAAATAACTAGGATATTTTTTAAATGTGTCCCTAAAAACCGCAACAATGATTCGAGATAATTCTACACATGTCAGAATGTCATGTCAACCATAAAACCAAACTATAATACAGTTTTAGTCAAGAACCATATTTCAGGACACACTAGTTTGAACAAAACATGCCTGTCTATGTGTTCAATTGAGATCAAGTCACCTCTGGTCGATACTTGCATAAGTCAGTTCCAAGACAATGTTGGTTTCTGTATAGTGTCTGCATATTTGTATGCATTTAGTACATTCATGAGTGAATTAATTGTTCTCGCACAGAGAATACTTCAAAATGAGGAGGACCATTTGCAACAGAACGTACTGGGTGGACCTAAAACTGAAAGGAGGGGTTATGCAATACCCAGTTCAGCGGGATGGAACAAGCTTTGGGGTCATTGTCATCATGTTAGGATGAATATTTCTTAAATTATGTGCATTTTTTTAAATAAATAGGATCCGAGTTTGATGACGGCTATTAACTATGTTAGCATTACAGTATGCATGAAAGTTATCCAAAATATGTGAATAAATGTTGTGTTATTGCAGATGGCAAAGGCCGCCATGGAGGCCTTTCCAGGTCCACCAGAAATGACTTTAGGTACAGCAAGGACTGAAGTGGCAAATGGGCGCAACAACTTGGCTCTCCAAATCCTTAAAGCTTCAGGTATTTCATAGCATTTCAACTTCTAAACTCCCTATTTCTACAATAGTGTTTAAGATGGATACCAACTGTGCCATGTGCGCTGCAACAAAGCCACCTGCCCCAGGGCCTTCACTCACTGATTAAGTAATGTTTTATTGTTTTTAGTTTAGTACAAGTTTTTATTTGGACATTTATTTGCATATTTTTTTTCTTGTAATCAAAAGTGGACAGTGAGGTGACAGGGACTGAGTGGCGAGACGAGGACATAAAGTTGCAGTTCACCCCGTAGACCTCAGGGAACCTTTGTTTTAGACTTCTACATGCAGATGTCAAGAAAAACGTGTTCGTTACTTGAGAAAAGACAGACTATGATGGATTGCTAACCCTTTAATTAAACTTGTATCATTAAAAAATACACTTGATCAAGGATCCTATCTGATTGGAAAAACACAGGCAGTGGAGGGCTGTTCCTCTGTATTCAACCACCCAGACAAGATGAAAACTTCTTGTAACAGGCAAACAATATAATGTGCAGTATGTAAATGACATAGTAAGATAAATCATTGTGATTGGCTAAACAGTTGGGGAAAAAACGTGGTTTAGACTTAGCTCTTCTTTTGTTGGTATACAGGCTGGTCCCAGCCTTTTGACACATGAACCATCCACTCGCACAGACAACACCCTGTTGGATGTCCCTCCCAACACTGTTCTCTCCTACCTGCCCCTCATATAGATGTCTGCCAAGGTGGACGCAGACTGTGTCTCTTCAACTTTGACTCCCACTTAACCTTATCCTAACAAGAAGTTCCTGTCTAAAAGTGTGCATTCTCTTTGATGGGGTTAATAGTAATAATAAGAGGAACCTTGTAAGTTCCTGGCTTGACTCGCATATGTATTAATCCTGTGCAAGTTGCGACTAATTCTTTAGACTTACTCATTAATCAACATTCTAATGAATGGTTTAGCATAATAACGTTAAAGCTCACTTGAGCAGTAATCAGTTGAAGAAAATCATCAACCCAAAGCCAGGTGAAATAAGAAAAGGCAATTATTGTTATACATTAAATGGTTATTCATAATCATCAGTCATATTCTCCATGAAGAGTTTGCCTTTGCAGTTAGTGCATCACTGTCAGTATTTCTACTTCTACCGAGCTGTTCTCCAAGCATCTGCCATCTGGCTGCAGTAAAGTTTAGTTTAAATGAGCCCACCTTCTGTAGTCCTGATAATAATCTTAAAAATAAATAACAGCCTGTGACAATGACAATTAAATTGGAGAATCTGGGTTAAGCAGAGAAACAAGGATAATGTCTGCTTTTTGAGATGAATGTAATCTCCATCCATCCATCATCTGCCGCTTCTCCGGGGGTCGGGTAGCGGGGGGCAGCAGCTTGAGCAGAGAAGCCCAGGCGTCTCTGTCCCCGGCCACTTCCTCCAGCTCTTCCGGGGGGACCCCGAGGCGTTCCCAGGCCAGCCGAGAGACATAGTCTCTCCAACGTGTCCTGGGTCTTCCCCGGGGTCTCCTCCCAGTGGGACGGGCCCAGAACACCTCCCCAGGGAGGCATCCAGGGGGCATCCTAACCAGATGCCACCTCATCTGACTCCTCTCGATGCGGAGGAGCAGCGGTTCTACTCCGAGCCCCTCCCGGATGACTGAGCTTCTCACCCTATCTCTAAGGGAGGCCCAGACCCCCTGCGGAGGAAACCCATTTCGGCCGCTTGTATTCGCGATCTTGTTCTTTCGGTCACTACCCACAACTCGTGACAATAGGTGACCGGTAAATCGAGAGCTTCGTCTTCTGGCTCAGTTCCTTCTCCACCACGACGTGCCGGTGCCGCATTATTGCAGACGCTGCACCCATCCGCCCGTCAACCTCCCGCTCCATTCGTCCCTCACTCGTGAACAAGACCCCGAGATACTTGAACTCCTTCACTTGGGGAAGGATCTCATTCCCAACCTGGAGAGGGAATTCACCCTTTTCCGGCTGAAGACCATGGTCATCCGCAAAAAGCAGAGATCTGATTCTGAGATCGCCAAATCAGACCCCCACAACGCCCTGGCTGCACCTAGAAATTCTGTCCCTAAAAATTATGAAAAGAATGGGTAACAAAGGGCAGCCCCGATGGAGATTAATATAATCTATCCTTAAATTCCCTTTGGAATAAATAATCTGTCTGTCTGTCTGTTCAATTAATTAATTAATTAATTAAGCTGTTACCGGTGGTTCCATGCTCAGTGCCTGCAGGTGGACATGGCACGGATCAAAGAATTAAAGACTGAGGAGTGGAATTGCCCATTGTGCAACTAATTTTACACGGTTGAAAGCTATTTATTTGTTGGTTGGTAAATGTAAATTGTTAATAAACCCAACCCTTGGACTGAAGGTGTCATTTTAGATTCACTCTTCCTGTCTGTTACACACACACAAGATAAAAATACAAAATGTTGAGATCTATGGATCTATGGAATTGATATTAGTCATGGTAGTAGTCCATGATGTACTTAGTCTAACAGTATAGGTTTCATGAACTACTTATAGAAAAAAAAAACAGATTTTGTATCACATCAAATTTAGACAAAATAGGTTATTTCTTGTTTGTTTAATGGACTTTGTCTTTAGATTACTCGGAAAGTATACAGTAAAAGTAATTGATAGTACTCATGGTAGTAGTCCATGATGTACTTAAGTCTGACAGTACAGGCTTCATGAACTACTTATGGAAGAAATGATTTATACCACATCAAAGTTAGACAAACAAGATTCATTCTTGTTCAGTTTAAGTGACTTTGTGTATGTATTACTCGAAAAGTATACAGTAAAATTAATTGATAGTACCCCCTGGCAGTAGTCCATGATGTACTTAGTCTGACAGTATAGGTTTCATACTTAGAGAAGAACATTTTTTTATACCACATCAAAGTTAGACAAAATAGGTACATTCTTGTTTGTTTAAGGGATTTTGTCTATTGCCTTTGAATTACCAGCGTCTTATCTTGAAAACCAGTAGTTAGCTTTGTTGAAGCAGCACTGACTTACACGATACAAACGCATTGAAAATTTTGGTGCGACAGGCTTGACCACGGGAAGACGAAAGGCAGCTCACTTGACCGCAATAACCGTAAGACGTGGCTGGCAAGCCAATGCACTTTTCCGTTTCCCCTGTATCCTCTTTAGAAGTTACAAATGTGGTTCGACTTGGACAAAGACTGGACTAACTGACTTAAAGCACCTCTCCGAACGGATCAAGAAGCATGATGGATCCAAAGTTCACGTGGAAAACTGCGTAAAGCGAGCTTTGTTCGGAAAGATTTGCATGGCAACGCAGCTAGATGATGGGCACCGCATTGCTGCATGAAGGCACAATAAAGAGGTAGATAAAAACCCTAATATTTTATCTAACATCATCAATTGTATTGAATTTTGTGGTGATTCCCTTGTGAATTTATCCCTTGTATTGTATTGTATAGTATCTGATAGCATAAAGTCTAATATAGCTTTAAAATTGTTACTTTTTCTGTTAAACTGGAAACTGTGAAATTAAATTATTATTGTGGAACCTTTCGACTGTTCATTTGAATGCTTATGCTGGATTAGGCAGGGAAATCTGTTGGCACACCAGATGGCACACCAAGACTTTTTTTTTTACCAGCCGCCACTGATGCAAACAGGCAAAACATATATCACTACATATATCAAATTGGCATTAAGTACACACGTTCCCTAAAAGATGTGGTTAAATGGAATATTGTAATATCAGACATACATGGTGTGAATTAAAAACAGATATCCTTTGACAGGTTACTGCACTTTGTAACTTATGGATACAAAATGTTGCAGAAGAATATTTATTCAGGATAATGGCTCATACAATATGGGATATAGGAAGACACCTGATTTAAGATCAGATCAGATTTATTTGTCATGCATACACATGAAATTTGTCCTTCGCTTTTAACCCATCCAGGTTGGCACCTGTTGACACACATGCACACGCACACGCACAGGGTCACACACTCACAGAGACAGATGCCATACACTGGAGAGGTGGGCAGCCATTCACAGCACTCAGGGAGCGTGGGGGTATGGTGCCTTGCTCAAGGGCACCTAAGCTATGACAAGGAGGTGAACTGCCACCCCTTCAGCTGTCTTTTGATCTTTTGAGCGGTGAGAGTGGGGATCGAACCGCCAACTTCAAGGTTATTAGACCACCCACACACTGAGCCACGGCCACCCTTTATCTTATACAGTGAGATGTGAAAAATTATACACATCAATGTGCACCCCTATGTGCATGTGACTCTGGCTTTTAAAGAAAGTACACAGTGATTGGTGTGCAAAAAAACACGAAACAGTTTCAGCTTATATGATGCTGGTGTTCAAGAGCCTGACAGCAGCAGGGATGAAGTACTTGGGACAGTGTTCTTTTTAGCATTGTGGGTGCAGCAGTCTGCTGCTGATGGAGCTGCTCAAGGCCCCACAGACCCACAAGGAGCATGTGACGGTGTCCTGCACACGCCAACAGACCTCAGTCTCCTCAGCAGAAGGACAGGACTTTGGCCCTTCTTCACAAAGACATCTGTATTGGAGTACCAGTCCACTTTGTTATAGTGTGGTGTTATAGTTGTTTGTACTACCCCATTAGCTCAGTGACCAATCCCTGGATGCTCACTGGTGTAATTTGGGTGGGTCCTGCGAAGGAAACGGACATCTTTTTTTGTTTTGGTTGTGTTAATGTTTCAGTGCTTCGGTTCACTTTTGGTTCAGATTTTATGGCTCTCGTCCACTTTTACAGCGACACTTGTTGAGGTTTCTCCCACAGAGTACTGCTCTTAATTTTAGCCAGACATAGAGAGACAGATGGGTGGAGGAGTAGTCATCTTTTCACCTGCATCCAATGCACTTTAGGAAATGTGTCACCCTTTAGAAACTTTGTGAAGAAAAGATATATTCTAGCATTTATAGAGCCCCAAAGCAAACTTTTTCTGTAAAACCATGTACTCAGTGCTGCTCTTACAGCATCCCTGTCTAACTTAATCATTTTTGGTTAATATCTTGTGGATAGTAATAACCCACTTCTATACAGTAAGGTTGTGATCGTAGCACTTGTGGTGGAGTGTTTAACACTTCACCACCACTGCTCTGTTATATGTAAGTGAATCACAACCAATTAAAACCTAAAACTGAAAACCAAACTGTGTTCACTTTTATAACTTTCTTTGAAATGAGTTTTTACAAATTAAAAACATTTTTTTTGGGAAGACCAAAAAGCAGGTCATTATTGACACAATAGTCAATGCAACTGGAAATAAAAGCATGCATCACTATCTCTGTGTTGACCCGAGAGAGAAACGGGCAGACTCTGGCTATATTCTTAAGATGATAAAGACCTGTTTTAACTACACGCTTGGATTTTTACTTGATCAGATGTCTTCAAAGACAATGCCTGTAATTTTGACGTGTTTGGCGAAGTGTCAGTTATCGGTCAGGAGGCTAAGAGAGACAAAGACTTCAGTTTTGTCCTGGTTGAGTTGCAAGACGTTTTCTGCCATCCAGAATTTAATGTCTAAAATACATTTAAAAAGGGCATCCATTAGTCGTATGTCTTCAGGAGACATTGCAATATACAGCTGTGTATCATCAGCATGGCTGTGAAAATGAATGGCCTGTCTCCTAATGACATCCCCAAGTGGAAGCATATATAGATTAAAGATAATTGGGTCTAAAACTGAGCCTTGCAGCACACCATAATTGATTCCCTGAGGAGCATGTATCCATACTTACCAGAAATCTTCTATCTGTGAGATAGGACTTGAACCAGTTAAAAACCAACCATGTGTCTAAGTCTGTTCAACAGGATGTGGTGATCTACTGTGTTAAAGGCTAGATCCAGTAGCACAAAGATTAAATCTCAATAGAGTCCACACCTAATCATTGAGACTAATCACTGTTAAATCAATCTTTAACAAGACTGTCTCTGTACTGAGGGTCATCCTAAAACCAGATTAAACCAGATTTCTCACCAACATTATTTTCTATTAAAAATTCATTAATCTGAATAAAAACAAGTTTCTCTAAAACTTTGCTTAAAATGACAAGTTGGACACAGGTGTGTAGTTATTAAAAACATCAGGCAACATTCAGATTGCTCTTCTTCAGAAGGGGTCTCACCACAGCCGAGGGAAAGATACCCGTCGGAAGAGAACAATTCACAATGTATAAAAGCTCACTCTGAAAGGATTCATAAAAAGCTTTCAAAAGTGGTGTGGGAACTGGAGCTAAATGGCAGGTGGTTGGACTCACTTTTAGGGACAATTTAGAAGGTCTATATTCATTTAAATCTGGGTTGATTAAATGGTCGATGGTGGAAAAGAGGATTCTTGGGTTATTCTTTTTGTCGGCTATTAGTCTGGCAAAGTAGTTATTCCTTGCCTGTTTAACGGCAACGTTGTAGGTTTTAAGTTGTTTTTGCAAAATTTAATAGTGTATTGCTAGTTTGTATTTCCTTCATTTCCTTTCAGTCATGCTGCAATTTCTTTTCAGTTGTCTAATTTCATCATTTCTCCAAGGGAGTGTAGGCTTAATTCTTAACTTTTTTCTTATCAGTGTCAAAGTCAAAGTCAAATTTATTTGTACAGCACATTTCATGTAGAAAACAATTCAAAGTGCTTTAAATAAAATAAAAGCATTGCAGCGGGGAGTGGAATAAGCATTAAAAATGCAAAAAAGAATATAAAGAGAAAGAAACAAGCAACAGTCTAGATAAAAGATACTGTGCAGATTTCATGCATAGACACATGAGAAAATAAATGTTTTAACCTGGATCTAAAAATGTCTCCATTTGGTGACAGTTTAATCTCCTCTGGCAGTTTGTTCCACTTGTTTGCAGCATAACAGCTAAATGCTGCTTTTCCAGGTTTAGTCTGGACTCTGGACTGGACCAGCTGACCTGAGTCCTTGGATCTAAGAGCTCTCCGAATGATGAGCCATTCCTTATGATGTAGTTACCATGAACATAACTTTTCAATCAAAACTTTTACTTGTTATCAAGCATCTGCAGAGAGTCATTTTACTTATGAATGGCATTTTTCTCCTAGTTAGGCTTTGTTTAAACTCAATAAAATAATAATAAGGTGAACCTGGCAACAACCACAGAACATAAATGTCAATAAATATTTGCAGCATTCTCAGCAACCCTGACATCTTAAAGTTCTCATACTGAAGGCAGAAATGCAAGTGACGAGTGCGCATCACCCAGCATCACCTGTTATTTCACTTTTCATTTGCATTTGTAGACACTAATCCTTTCAGCTCACGTTCAGAGCGTTCAGGTTTCTGCAGTGGTGGACAGGAAGCAGGAGGTCAACCTCTCAGTGTGTATAAGACAGAGGAAGAAGAGGCCTGTCATGTTTGGGATTATTAAATCAGGCCTTAGAGCTGTTCATAGCCCGACTTTCTGTAAGTCAGCAGAACGTTTGATCGATACAGTGAGCATTTAAACAGCAAAAAGGAGCGCTGAGAGAAAACTGAACACTTTACCTGACATTTTAAAAAAACAGGGAAATGATTAGATTTTAGAAAGAAATCTATTCTCTCTGTGATTCTGTTTCATTATGCCAGTTTGAGCACAGTTGAAGTCATCTGATTTGAGAAGAATCTCAAATCAACTTTCCCTCTTTCTAATGCATGACCTTCTTTTCAGGCTATTTTTCATCGCAAAGTTTCTTGCTCCCTAACAGCCTTTTTACCAATATCTCTTTCATTTCTACCCGTCTCTACCTGTCTCTGTTCCAGTCCACCTTTTCTGTCTGAATCTAGCTTCATCCATCTCCCAACCACTAATTTTTTTCATTTCAAGCAAAGTCAACACATTACACTGAAATAAAAGTCAAAGAGCTGTAAATTCTACGACAGAGTCTCAATCTTCCAGGTACAGGAGGAATAAATGAGGATGAGATGTGCTGAGCCTAGAGGAAGCTGAAGGTGAAAGCCAGTCATCCTGAACTGTACAATTAAATCAGAGAGTGGCAGCGTGAATGGGCTGCTCCCCTGGAGGGTAGAAGATAAAGAAGGGAGGCTGCTCCACTCAGGAAAAGTCTACGGTTTATGGAGGTCTGACTAAAGCTGAGAGAACACAATCCCACAGGTATGTCCTTCCCGGAATTGAACTGTTCTTCATGTATTACACATGGACACTTTGCTCCAAAACATTCTTTGACAAAATAATTCACTTCAAAATCCCTCAGAAAAATGTCTAACGAGGGTATAACAAAAAAAAAAAAAAACAGAATCAAACAGCTTCAAGCTTTCCAGAAAATAGCAACTTGTGAGATAAGAAAATGAAAAGGCAAACTTCATATCTGAGACCAAAACAATGTCAGATTGATTAAATATCTGAGGCTAAAATTCTTCTGCTGTCGCTGACTGCTGTTAACTTCTGTCATGCTCTCTGAGTTAACAAGAAAAATGTAAGCATCTAATTCTGTAATAATCCTGTACTGAACTCAGTGTGGAACCAGTGATGCTTGTTCTCTGGGACAACCATTAACATTCCTGTTTTGCATTTGTTGACTCACACCCCCAAGTTTTCACAGATGCTGGGACTTCAATAGCCTGTAAAAAGAGAAACATCACCTTAAATTGTCTTTGAAGACATTCACATCCTGGCACCAACCAGACCCAACAGACTTGAATCATGTCTTATCAGCTAAAATATACAAACAACAGTGAAATGTAGAGGAGGAACTCTGGCCAATGACTGACCAGATGCTCATTTCCATCTATAAAAATATGAAAAGGATCAATTCCCTGAAAAGACCTCTACCCCATGCTGGAGGAAAATACTCTCTTTGCCACATTCCAGAGGAATTCCTAAAGGATTTATGTTATGCATTTTTTTCACACATTTTCATGCGTGTTACTTCATTTTGATGTCACTTACACGACTGTGCGAGGTATAATAAGGGGAAAAAAATATTGATTAAAAATATGGGTCATGGAGCCACATAGTCATCTTATGGTTACAGTCACAGAGTCCTAAAGCCTAAAATAAAGAGTTCATTAGACATCTGAATAGTAACTTAAACTCATTTGTTAATCCATTTTCATGTTCCTGAGTGTTTCTCTGAGTTAATGTTAATGGATACAATATATTTGAGTTCTTCATTCAATTGTATAAACTTACAAGCACTCATCTTCGATTGAAAAGGTATTTCAATTCAATTCAATTCAGTTTTATCTATATAGTGCCGAATTACAACAAATGTCAAGGCACTTCCATAATACAGTCCAATTCAAGCCAATTGGAATTCAATTCATTCATATGGAGCTAATTTAAAAATAATAAGGAAACCAACAGATTGCACTGAAACTTGTCTTCAGTCCAATCTCCCGTCCTGAGCCTGAGGGACTGTGGAAAGGAACGACTCCCTTTAACAGGAAGAAACCTCTGGCAGAACCAGAACCAGGAAGAAACCTCTGGCAGAACCAGAACCAGGAGGAAACCTCTGGCAGAACCAGAACCAGGAGGAAACCTCTGGCAGAACCAGAACCAGGAGGAAACCTCTGGCAGAACCAGAACCAGGAAGAAACCTCTGGCAGAACCAGAACCAGGAGGAAACCTCTGGCAGAACCAGGAAGAAACCTCTGGCAGAACCAGAACCAGGAAGAAACCTCTGGCAGAACCAGGAAGAAACCTCTGGCAGAACCAGAACCAGGAAGAAACCTCTGGCAGAACCAGAACCAGGAGGAAACCTCTGGCAGAACCAGAACCAGGAGGAAACCTCTGGCAGAACCAGAACCAGGAAGAAACCTCTGGCAGAACCAGAACCAGGAGGAAACCTCTGGCAGAACCAGGAAGAAACCTCTGGCAGAACCAGAACCAGGAAGAAACCTCTGGCAGAACCAGGAAGAAACCTCTGGCAGAACCAGAACCAGGAAGAAACCTCTGGCAGAACCAGGAAGAAACCTCTGGCAGAACCAGGAAGAAACCTCTGGCAGAACCAGAACCAGGAAGAAACCTCTGGCAGAACCAGAACCAGGAGGAAACCTCTGGCAGAACCAGGAAGAAACCTCTGGCAGAACCAGAACCAGGAAGAAACCTCTGGCAGAACCAGGAAGAAACCTCTGGCAGAACCAGAACCAGGAAGAAACCTCTGGCAGAACCAGAACCAGGAGGAAACCTCTGGCAGAACCAGAACCAGGAGGAAACCTCTGGCAGAACCAGAACCAGGAAGAAACCTCTGGCAGAACCAGAACCAGGAGGAAACCTCTGGCAGAACCAGGAAGAAACCTCTGGCAGAACCAGAACCAGGAAGAAACCTCTGGCAGAACCAGGAAGAAACCTCTGGCAGAACCAGAACCAGGAAGAAACCTCTGGCAGAACCAGGAAGAAACCTCTGGCAGAACCAGGAAGAAACCTCTGGCAGAACCAGAACCTTGTGTTTCCCTGTTCCAACAGGAGGTCGAAGCAGATGGCCACCCTTCCTGGTTTTTATTTATCCCAAAGAGAAATTAAATTGCTGCAGGGTGAATTATTATTATTTGATATATGCTATTGTTACAGATACATAATCAAATGAATAAATCTACATAATCTGACAAACATGTAGAAAGTTGAAGTGTAGCAGAGAGGAAGGTTTGGGAGAAACCTTCAGAGGTCTCCATCAGCAGGTTGGGCTGTTGTTTCTGTAGCTTAGCAACAACTCAGCTGATGATGTCACACACAGCGTCTGCAGGTAACTCAGGTGAAGTCTCAGCAGACAACATGGACAGAAACTCACAGCCAGCAGTTCAACATCTGGGCTGCAGAGTTGAGGTGTTAGAGTTGTTCCTGCAGCCAGGTCCAAGATTCTACCATCTGTTGTTAACCAGCTCTGTGATCCTCCTCCTTCATTGTTAGCGCTCTGTCTGCAGTCTCTGTCTGCCCGGATAGTCTTAAAGCTGAGGTGTTAGAGTTGTTCCTGCAGCCAGGTCCAGGATTCCACCATCTGTTGTTAACCAGCTCTGTGATCCTCCTCCTTTACTGTTAGCGCTCTGTCTGCAGTCTCTGTCTGCCCGGATAGTCTTAAAGCTGAGCAGAGAGCTGTTAGAGTTGTTCCTGCAGCCAGGTCCAGGATTCCACCATCTGTTGTTAACCAGCTCTGTGATCCTCCTCCTTTACTGTTAGCGCTCTGTCTGCAGTCTCTGTCTGCCCGGATAGTCTTAAAGCTGAGCAGAGAGCTGTTAGAGTTGTTCTTGCAGCCAGGTCCAGGATTCCACCATCTGTTGTTAACCAGCTCTGTGATCCTCCTCCTTTACTGTTAGCGCTCTGTCTGCAGTCTCTGTCTGCCCGGATAGTCTTAAAGCTGAGCAGAGAGCTGTTAGAGTTGTTCCTGCAGCCAGGTCCAGGATTCCACCATCTGTTGTTAACCAGCTCTGTGATCCTCCTCCTTTACTGTTAGCGCTCTGTCTGCAGTCTCTGTCTGCCCGGATAGTCTTAAAGCTGAGCAGAGAGCTGTTAGAGTTGTTCTTGCAGCCAGGTCCAGGATTCCACTATCTGTTGTTAACCAGCTCTGTGATCCTCCTCCTTTACTGTTAGCGCTCTGTCTGCAGTCTCTGTCTGCCCGGATAGTCTTAAAGCTGAGCAGAGAGCTGTTAGAATTGTTCTTGCAGCCAGGTCCAGGATTCCACCATCTGTTGTTAACCAGCTCTGTGATCCTCCTCCTTCACTGTTAGCGCTCTGTCTGCAGTCTCTGTCTGCCCAGATTGTCTTAAAGCTGAGGTGTTAGAGTTGTTCCTGCAGCCAGGTCCAGGATTCCACCATCTGTTGTTAACCAGCTCTGTGATCCTCCTCCTTTACTGTTAGCGCTCTGTCTGCAGTCTCTGTCTGCCCAGATAGTCTTAAAGCTGAGCAGAGAGCTGTTAGAGTTGTTCCTGCAGCCAGGTCCAGGATTCCACCATCTGTTGTTAACCAGCTCTGTGATCCTCCTCCTTTACTGTTAGCGCTCTGTCTGCAGTCTCTGTCTGCCCGGATAGTCTTAAAGCTGAGCAGAGAGCTGTTAGAGTTGTTCTTGCAGCCAGGTCCAGGATTCCACCATCTGTTGTTAACCAGCTCTGTGATCCTCCTCCTTTACTGTTAGTGCTCTGTCTGCAGTCTCTGTCTGCCCAGATAGTCTTAAAGCTGAGGTGTTAGAGTTGTTCCTGAAAAACTTCAGTGTATTTTCAAAGTGCCTTGAGATCTCTTCTGTTGTATTTGACTGAATGCAAATAAAACTTCATTGAATTATGAGGTCTGTCTTTTTAGAAGTCTCTCTCTCCTCATTCTTCTCTCGTTCTTTCAGCGCCCGCCCCCTCTCTGACTCAGCTTGAGGGGAGAACCAGTGTGGTCTTTTAGTGAACAAAGTCAAATGCATGCAATTCGAGCAGCTGTGAAATTGGGTTGGAAATGAGTTTGCTTTGGTGAGCGAGGTGAAGTAAAAACCAGCATGACACTGAGCAGTGTCTTTCATAGACTCCTCTAATGTAACTTTGGAAAGAGCTGCTTCTAAAGTGACATTCTTATAGCAGAAGGAAAAAAATATGCTCAAGGCCAAGGATAATCACCCTTGACATTAACAATTTACCAAGTGCACAATATGCAACTTCCTTCTACATTCAAGTGAGAAGTTTTGTCTCATTTTTCAGTTATCAAAATTACAAGATGGTACTTTGATTTTTTTCATTACAATTTGCAGAGCAGCCAAAAATGTAGATATAACAGAGTAGATTTGTTCCTCCTCTCTTCCATTAGTTTACACATCCAATCAGACAATGAATCAATAATACAGAATAGATCCTGCAGTGCATAGCTCTACCGGCTATCTCTGTTTCGTCCTCTCAGAAACATTCCCTCTATGTTCTACTCATTCCCAGAATGCACTGGGAGGTTTCCATTACCCAATTAAGCCTTACTGGAGAGAGATAAGGCTGTGAGCTCTCTGAGCGCCCAAACACACACACATGCAACCCACTCTCCCCACGGAGGCCTCACTGTTGTCAAGAAGAGCATAAACATACACATGTGGCCCTGCCGTTTGAGTCCCTCTGTGTATGTGTGTGTAAGAGTGTGTCGTCCTGTGGGGTCTCTTCTTCTCTAATCCCACAAATGTTGTTTATCTTTTTTATTGCTGCTCCTGGTGCCATGCCCTTAAGTTCTGACGAAAGTGAAAACAGATAGCAGTCAGAGGAGCATCATAACAACAGGCAAATTTTTCATAGTCACCTCATCTGTGTCCAACATTTTGTCAAGAGTATACAATTTTATGATGCACATCTTATATTGACAACAAAGTGTCCATCCTGAGTAGAATTCTTTTAACTTAGAAATAAACTCAGTCTAGTTTAGCAGAGCAGAGTAATGAAGTTTGTGAAAAACATGAATTAACCCAAAAACTAACTAACGAAAAGCAGCAGCAGGACAAACCAGCAGTGGAAGGGCAAAGTATGTCTCCGATTATGAGTTTGATGCTAGCACCCACTCTAGTTCCGACAGTACATCTAATATCAGCTGCCCAACTCACCAGTTTGATCCATGTGACTGGACAAGGGACAGCTGATGGAGTTAATAACAGAGCCAATGAGTCTATTGTGAGAAAGCAGCATCTTACTGATGCAGACACCATTTAACAGCATGACATCAATTCATGCAATTTGCTTGAGTGTGTTTGTTGCAGTCAGGCCCCATAGCCATGCAAGAACGTGTGTCTGCATCAGTAGGATCCCCATGGTGACTCATAGGGATTAGTGGCAATGAGGTGAAATGGATGGCACGATATGCGTAGAGAAGGGAAAAGTCGAGGAGATAGATAGAGATAATTGGTGGTGTGCCGAGGAAAATGGACATTAACAAAAGGAAGGCCTCATCATTAAGACTTTCAATGTGTATGTGGGAGCTTTTAAGATGAGAACTGAGAAGGATAAATGAGCAAACAGGGTGGGGGACTGCAAGAGGTCATGAAACAACATCAAAAGTTTCTCTAAATGAGAGTGGGAGTGAAATTGTTTCTTCCCTGGTCACATGATGAATACCCACACAGCAGTGTTATTAAGAGGAACGCTGAAGAGAAAGTGCCATAGGAAGAGGAGGAGGGACGCAATAAGCACAGTTGGTAAGCCCCCAAAAGGAGTCAATATATACAGCAATTCACCAAATACCCAACTGATTCAATTTCAAAGAACCATTACTGGCAGTAGTCAGGCCTGGGGTGAGCAACATAAATTTCAGAGGAGACCTGAGCTCAGTCAGCCATGTGGGGGCTGAAAGTGCCCTCAGGTTTGTAGTTGAGCTATAAAACTGGAGAGATGAAGTTAAATTTACAGTTATGTGTGGAAATATAGCACCATGACCAGTACACTTTATCTTCCTGTCTGTGTTGTGTCCTTGTGTAAGTCAGAGAGGGCAGTACTCTTTCTGTCAAGGATGAGTATTCAATTTTAGCTGGGCTATCATTTGAAATAAATATTTGACATGTATATAATAGAACTTTGTCTCAGCACACAGCATCTCTCTCTATGTTTGGGAGTAGTCTTATTGTAGCACCAGCTTTGTGTCAAAGCTGCATGATTGCTGGTTAAATTGGTAGATCAGTAAAACACCCTACCAATGTGTAACCCAGGTTACTAGGGCCTTGAATAAAGTAATACTTCTATGTGACAAATAAATAAATAGGTGTTTTAATTTAAAAAAAAATAGTCTCATATGGACTCCAAATTGTCCATAGGAGTGAGTGTGAGCGTGCATGGTTGTCCATCGCCAGTCCATCACATGGTGGCCTGTGATGGACTGGCGACCTGTCCAGGGTGTACCCCGCCCCTCGCCCGATGACTGCTGGCATAGGCTCCAGCCCCCCCGCTACCCAATTAACAGATTGACGGTATAGAACATGGATGGATGGATAGTCTCATATGGTTAAAATGGTTAAAATTTTAAAATGAAAATCAATGTAGTCTACTCATGTTGATTAAAATCTGTTTAAAAATGTATTTTGTTTAATTTAAATGTGTTGAAGGTCAAAGTGTAAAAGAACAGATGACGTGAGGAGTTCACAAGCTGCAATGTAACCAATCAGGCGCCTCCGGAGTGTACGTGCAGTCGTGCGTGTCATTCTCTCTCTCTCTCTCTCTCTCCCTCTGCTGGACCAACCAAGGTGGCGACAAGCCAATTTCTTCGCCGTGGATATTACAGTTTTTGAGAAACAGAACAATATTTTCAAACTGTCACATTTTCATCGGCGCGAGAGAGCGAAACACCACTTTTTCCTGCTGGGGATTAATTGGAGCATCGCGTATTCTGCAAAGCGAGAACATGAGTTATGTTTGTTAGCAGCCGTGGCACTAGCTTTAGCATTAACCACATGAACTTCGCTAAATTACAATTGACCCTTTGCTAAGCCCCTCCCACAAACGGCTTCTGTCCAATCCTACATTAGCAACTGTAACTATGTACAAGAGGCCAGTCAAGCATTCGGCAGAAAGCAATATGCCGAAGCGTTGTGCATACAGGACTTGCAAGTCCGACAGTCGATATCCAAGAAGTTTGGACGGTGGTGTTGAATTCTCTGCCTTCCCCAAGACCCAACAAGAAAGATGCCGGGTGTGGATGAAGCAGTGTGGAAGACCACAGGAACAGCTGAATCCCTCCAAAATCAATAAGAGCACCTATGTTTATTCTAAGGTAAATGGTAAATGGACTGTACTTGTATAGCGCTTTTCTAGTCTAACTGACCACTCAAAGCGCTTCTAACACTACATGCCACATTCACCCATTCACACACCCTCATACAGCACGTCTTAACGTCTATATAACTATACATAACTACATGCTTTCTAACCATTCATACACCGATGGCTACATTGGTAGGCAACATGGGGTTCAGTGTCTTGCCCAAGGACTCTTCAACATGTAGCCCGGGGAACCACCGACCTTCCGATTGATGGACAACTGCTCTTCCTCCTGAGCTACAGCTCAGTACTAGCTAACGTTAGCTAACCATAGCTTTGTGTGATAACGTTAACAAAGACGTCTCTGTTAAACCTTGAACCACTGTGTGATATTTAAGCAAAATAAATGCTAACAGATAGAGACAAGTCCTGATATACTGATATCCTGTTGCACTGTAAACAAATGCAAGATAGCTTATTTTAGCAAGAAATTGGCTAACAGAACGATAGTGAAAGCTAACATAACATCTAATTTGAATTTAAAGAATAAATATCAAGTTACCCTGCTGTACAAGAACATAGTTGTTCTTGTATGTGCTGGTTTTTATTTGAAGTGTCAACATGTGGTGCCTGGTGCTTACATTGAGAGAGAGCGGTGTACTTTTTCCTCTATTTTTAGTTCCTCTTCGTTTGAACTTTGCTAACATTTAATCTGGTGAACGTATCTTTCAAACGCACATTGGAGACCTTTTGTCTGCTTCTCTGTGACACCTCTGAAGAATGTTGCCAGAAAATTGCAGATAAATTCTGAGGAATATGACTTAACGGAACCGGTAAAAACTTCATGTTTCTCACTCTAGGAGGGAAAGCTTGACTGGCGTAACAACAATAACCAAAGGGGCGGGGCTTTGCGAAGGGTCAACTGTGAAGCCGTACATTACTGAACTCCTGTGTCCCTATTTCTTCAAAATCAGAAAGCTGAATTGATTTTTATCCTGTGATCTGCATTTTGCCGGAAAATATGTGTGTATATGACACTTGAGCCTCTGGTGAGTAACTTCACTGATATTAGAGTCATAAATAGTTCAAATGTGCATATGTTAACGTTTATTTTGATAAAAATGTTCAGTTCATTTTATGACCAATAACAGTAATTATAATTAATAAGAAAAGGTGTTGCAATATACATGAATGAATTCATGCGTTTATTTGCATATATGTATATGTAGGAGTATATTTTATTGAGAACATGTTGTGGATTGTAGATATCACATGTGCTTATTAACTTTTTTTTTTCTTTAACTTAACACGCGTAAATACTAAAGCCCGACCAATATGTGATTTTTAAGGCCGATACCAATACAAATATTTGGTTATTTAAAAATCTGATATTTCGATACATTGACGAAAATTGTAAAAATTGTAAAAACAAAATTCCAGAAACGCGTAAGAAAACAGACAGATTTCTCTAACATATAGTTAGTAGTCCTCGCTAAAAAAATAGGATAATGCAGTTTAAAAATGAACTTATTGTCCCAAAAGAAGAGAAGAACATCAAAATATATCAAAGTTCTGATAAATAAAATGTATAAGAATACAAACTTAAGATATGACACTCAAAGTCCACAAAAACACAATAACAGTTCTCAAAATAAAAGTTCTCAAAAGTTCTGATATACAACAACAGCAAAGTATAAACTATATACAGTATATATAGTGCCAGTGTTTTTTGTGGTTGTCACAGTAACCGTGCCTGTACTTCACTTCCTGTTAAACGTATGTTGTGTGATTCCTGTATCTCGTCTCTCATTACTGGCGCTGGATCAATCACAGCAAGCCTCTCTGTACAGTTTACATTTGGCATTTTAGCCAAGCTTACAGGCAGGAGAGAAGACGAGTAAATGGAAAAAGGTTGAGTGATCTCATTTGTTGTTAGCGTACAGATAAGTACAGTATGGCTCGACAGACACATCAGGCTACTTTATTAAAAATAAATATGTATGCGAGTTAAAAAGAAGTGGTCTACGCACTTCTGATTTGATTTGCTTTCCGTGCATTTGGTTTTACACATTTAGTAACAGGAGAGAGACAGTGGAGCAAGAGAAAGAGAGAGGTCCGCTGGGTGAGCGACATTCACTTTTAATGGGAGTGAGAGCAGTGCACCGCGCTGTCAAAGCTCTTCTACAGCAGAAGGTATTAGAAACACAAACAAGTCAGGCAGGGATCATTTCAACCTCTATGTATGTAAGCCGCTACTTTTTTCCCAGGCTTTGAGCACTGCGGCTTATGATACAGTGTGGCTAATATATGACTTTTTTTCTTTTTTTTTCATGCCACCAAAAACATTTTGCCTCTTAACATTAGACCAATAAAATTAACGAATAGTTCACAGTGGTCCAATGAAATTGTACGATAAATCAAATACACTTAGACTACTAAATTATTGTAAATCGGTAATTTGTACTCACGCTCAACATGGAAAACAAACAAAGACATGCATATGATGCAGCTTTAAATTACAGGCACTGTTGGGAAAAAACAGCATTTGCAGTATTTGTTTATGTTACCGTACACATTTTATTAAAAGTTTAAAATCCTCACGTGTAACTTCTTTCTGTGTAAATATCTCATATTACAATGTGGACACCCACGGCTTATAATCCGGTGCGGCCTATACAAGAACAAAATGGATTTTTCTTTTTAAAATAAGAGGGTGTGGCTTATATTAAGGTGCCCTCAATAGTCCGGAATTTATGGTAAGTATTATTTTTTACTATTAGATAGTGGCCCATCCTAAATTATTCTGGCCCATCCAAAATTGAAATCCTGGCGCAGCGCCTGCACGTGTTAAAAAAAGCTAACTTTATGCACAAGCTGTTTGATACTTTTTCTCTATGCCTAAATGTTCACTCCTCGCTTGCCTAACCCTCTGTGGCATGGTGTTGCCCTCAAGCAACAAACCACTATTTTAGCCCCCACACCCCTCCTTCTTTTTTTAAAATAAAATTTCATATTACAAGTCTGATGATAAGTCTGTGACCAATGAAATTTGAGATTGGCGTGGGTGTGACCTTTCGTGGGGGTGGGGGGACAGTCTTTTTTTGGACCATTGCTGCCTTGGGCTCACAGCTAGCAGAAGGTAAGATAAATTTCACTTCATGTTTAAAATCAAATAACTTTGTATAAATAATATCTGTGATGTGTATGAATATGTGAAGAAGCATATTTGATTGAGTAAAGACACTATTTGTCTTTATTTATAAAGTAAAATGGTATTTTTTCATGTGTTGCCTCAGGGCAACATTGCCTGAGGCAATGACTACTTTTGTTTGAACAATAACATTCTTATGGATAGATATGTGGCGGCTGTAGCTCAGGAGGAAGAGCAATCGGAAGGTCGGTGGTTCGACTCTGGCTTCCCCAGGATACATGTCGAAGCGTCCTTGGGCAAGACACTGAACCCCACGTTGCTCCCCCAGTGTATCATTGGGGGTATGAATGTGTGTGAATGCTTAGAAAGCACGTAGTTATATCCTAAGACGTGCTGTATGAATGTGTGTGAGTGGGGTGAATGCGGCATGTAGTGAAGCGCTTTGAGTGGTCAGCTAGACTAGAAAAGTGCTATACAAGTACAAGTCCATTTACCATATGTGTAGGGATGCATAGTTATCATCATAATCATTTTTTGCCTTTATATTCTACTATTGGTCACAGGAAATGGATGTACAAACAATTTATGGGTATAAGGAAAATGATCGAGCAGTTAGGCTTATTCCTTCTGACAGTGAGGACAGTGAGCTTGAAGAGAGTGACAGTGAGGAAGAATGGACCCCAGAATCAGGTTTGAGAGAGACTTAGAAGATCAGGGTTCAGTCAGTCAGTTGAGCAACATACTATATGTAATGAACATATGTGTGAGTGCGTGTGTGTGCATGGACATCAGTGGGTGAACAGAACTATATGACCACCTCATATGACCCAACATCACTGGTTATCCAGAAAGGCAGGCCAGCCTTCCAAATCAGAAAACATAATGTCCCCCTATGAATATTGCAAAATGTTCTTTTCTGAAGACATTCTGGAAGAAATTGCAAACAGTCAAATTGATATGCCATTCAGTGTGACACCAACAAGCCCCTTAACCTCACTACAAAAGAACTGGAACACTTCATGGGTACAGCGGTGCACATGTCATTGTTTGGATTACCAGGCACCAGCATGTTTTGGAACAAAGCCATCCAAGTGGCCCAGGTAGATGACACCATGTCATTCAAAAAATCCCTGCACTTCAACAACAATGAAGTGAGACACAGAGAAAATGATGACCCGCTCCACAAAATCCACTGATTGCTCATCTTAACTCAGAACTGCAGAAGATCCCAATGGTTGAGAGGCTGGCTGTAGACAAGCAGATGGTTCCATTCAAGGGAAGAAATAGACTGAAGCAAAACCTGCCATCGAAACCAAAGAAATGGGGGTACAAGATACTTGTCTTGGCTGGCTCTGATGGTGTCCCGCACAATTTTGAGATCTACTCTGGGAGAGTTGCGCAATCCCCTGAGCTGCCAGATGTAGGAGCAAGTGGCAATGTTGTCCTTCGCCTGGCCCAGCCAATACCCAAGCAGCAGAACTACAAGGTGTTCTTTGACAACTGGTTCATGAGTGTCCCTCTCATTCTGACACTTGCCCAGCAGGGAATTCACTGAACTGGTACTGTTCGTAGGAACAGACTACCACTTGATGTCTGACGCTGAGTTTAAAGGGGAACTCCGGTATCTTTAAACCTAGACCTTATTTCTGGCATGAAATACGTTCATCTACTCACCGAGAACCGTTTGGTGAAAGTCGGCGTCCTTCGGAAAATATTTAGAGGCTTTCTACACGCTCGTCTACTGGGATGACATCATCGATGCACGCTGCTGCAGCACAGCTTATTTACTCCGTGCTCTGTGACGGTCGGCTAACTACACATATAGTTTGCTACTGATAGTTTTGTGCAACATGGCAGGATATTTATCAGATTTTGACGACGTGGACGACAACTTTGAGTACGATGGCATCAAAAACTAGGGCCATCGGACTTCCAGGAAGAGAGCGCATGAAGCAGATGCTTAGTTGACCTCTCTCCAAATCGGTTATCACCAAACTACCTTAAAATACTTCAACTTGAATAACAAGAAAGTAGGTATGGGTAGGGGGAATAAACGAAGAAGCAACACAACTAACCAGAAGCAAAACAAAGCCAAAAAACTACCTGAAACAATCTCTGAAAGCGAAGCAAGTGAACTCGAAGACGACATGGCGGAGAAAATGGAGGCCCAAGACTACTGTGAGACGCTGCGAGCGGGTCTAGCTACAATTAGCAAAGACATAAAAGATTTCAAACAGGAGCTACGACACAAACTAACACTCCTAAAAGACTAACTGAAAAAAGAAATGAAAGAAGAAATTACTACTCTCCTGCAAGATATCGAGAAAAGGCTAACTACAAACATGAGCGAGCTACAAGTGCAGAGGCCGACCTGACCAAGGCACAGGAGCGCATTGCAGAACTCGAAGAATGGAAAACAGACACCGGAGAAATGATGATGGAAATGCTGAAACAGACAACCCAGATGAGGGAAAAGATTACTGATCTTGAAGGGAGATCTAGGAGAAACAACATCAGAATCTTCGGCGTCCCGGAAGACAAGGAAGGAAGCTCTACCAGCAAATATGTGGAGCAACTTCTGAAACAAGGGTTACAGCTGCCTGAAGACATGGAGCTCCACATTCAGCAAGCACACCGGGCTCTCGCACCAAAACCAGACGCCAATGCATCGCCACGGTCGATCATCGCCAACTTTCTCAATTTCGAGACAAAATACATGATCCTAAAGAAAGCCCGGCAGACAAAAATACAAATGGGGAATAAACAAATCTACTTCGATCACGACTACCCGGCCGAGGTCGTCCAAAAACGGAAATCATACAATGGCATTAAAAAAGTACTTAAAGAAAGGAGGGATATGCTGCCAGACATCGCTGACAAAGATACGGATACACTGGAGCAACGGACTGAAAACGTACCACAGTGCCAGGGAAGCTGCAGAAGATATGAAGGAAAGGGGCTGCGCAGGCGACCTGCCGGATCGCACCTGCACAAAGTCCACACAAGGATAGATTACTTCTTTAGCAATGTAGAAGACCACCATAGGGTGAGGGAATGTAAAATAGGAGCAGCAGATCTGTCAGACCACAACGCTCTCTATCTAACAATAAATATAATCAGTAAGACACGACATACAGTATGGAGGCTGAACCTGGGAATCCTGAATAATGATCAAAGAAAAGAGAAGATAAAAACCAAAATAAGAAGATATATTGAAGAAAACAACAATGGTCGAGTAGATCCAACAATATTATGGGATGCTTTGAAAGCAGTCATCAGGGGACAGCTGATAGCTGAGACAGTACATGTTAAAAAGGTAAAATCAGAGGCACATAGAATACAACGTGAAAACTTGAGGCAATTGGAACAGGAATATCAAAGCACGGATGACCCCAAAGTATATCAGAAAATTAAGGAAACAAGAATGAAAATGAAAGAAATGATGATAGATGAAACTGAAAAAAAGAACAAATTTCTGAAACAGAACTTTATGAAGTAGGCACTAAGGCCACTAAGATATTGGCAAAACAGATACATAAACAACAGACAATAAATAGCATATATAAGATCAGAGACTCTCAAACAGATGATACATCATATATATATATATATATATCAGTTATATCAGACACAGAAAGAATTGGAAAAGTCTTCCAGAGTTACTATCAAGAGCTATACGTGCAACCTAAATCAGCAGATGAAGAAGAAATAAAAGCATTCCTGGATGTACTGGACCTACACTCCATAGGAACCATGCAAAACAAAAGACTAACAGCAGCAATCACATTAGAGGAGGTGAAAGATGCAATTAACAAGTTGAAAAACAGTAAAGCTCCCGGGAGCGACGGATACCCAGCAGAATGGTACAAAATGTTCGGGGGGGAGTTGGGACCACCACTCCTGTCCTCCTTCAACTGGACACTTCAAAACAATAAAATGCCTCCATCCTGGACCGAAGCAATTATTACAGTTTTGAAGTACAAAACATGGAAAAGATAAGAATATTTGTGTCAACTACAGACCAATTTCTATATTATATGTGGACTACAAATTTTATACAACAATAATCTCTAAAATACTTTTTTATATCAGAAATAATAGAAGAAGACCAAACTGGATTTATCATAGAATGCCAGACGCATGACAACATTAGGAGGACATTACATGTAATAGATCAAGCAACAAAAGACAGAATGAGGACATTATTAGTAAGCATAGATGCTGAAAAAGCTTTCGATTGTGTTAATTGGACATTGGACAGTACTAGAACAATTTGGTTTTAACAATAACTCTGTACAATGCATCAAGACCCTTTACCAAGAGCCAACTGCCAGAATAAAAATTAATGGAAGTTTGACAGATAAAATAAGGCTACAGAGATTGACAAGACAGGGGTGCTGCCTTTCACCTACTCTATTTGCCCTTTCTATACAGCCTCTCCCACAGGCAGTTAGACAGGACCAGGGAATCAGGGGAGTGGTAGTGAATGACATAGAACAGAAAATAGAACTCTTCGCTGATGATGTCATAGCCTACCTCAGACACCCAAACAAATCACTGCCCACATTGATAAACCTCTTACAATGAAATGGATACAAAGTGAAAATAACAGACACAAATATTACTAATTAACTTTAGTCCGTCAAAGGAGATCCAGGAGTCATTTAATTTGAACTGGAAACTTAAAAAAATTGATTATTTGGGGGTAACAATTACCAAAACACTATCTAAACTTTACAAAGCTAATTACAACAAGACCAATTACGATATACAAACAGACATAGAGAGATGGACAATGGTAACGCTAGATTTTAGTTCAAGAATTGAAATTGTCAGAATGAACGTGTTACCAAGGCTCTTATATCTATTCCAGTCCCTACCAGTAGAGGTCCCCCAGTCCCAGATTATGAGACGGAACAGAATGATATCAAGATTTGTATGGGGAGGCAAAAGACCTAGAATAAATGGAGACTCTCCAGAATAAAGATTATTTTTATGCAACACAATTGAGATATATTGTGGATTGGTGTAAACCAAACTACACTGCAAAATGGAAGGAAATAGAGGCAAAATGTGGAGAGTACCCAATACAAAGTATTATAGAAGACAAAGAAAAATACAAGAAGTCAAAAATCAATATAGATCCAATTGCAACATTTACATTGAAAACGTGGTTCAGGATGATTAAGACACACAAAATTAGAAAAGACACCAAACGTATTAAAGTGGATTGCATATGACAGTCATTTTCAACCGAATATATATGACAAAGGAGTTGAACGGTGGAAAACCAAGGGAGTTACAGCATGGTGTGTATTACAGAAAGATGGACAGCTGGAGAGTTTCCAAGAAATGAAAGAAAGGTATGACCTGGACAAACATGAATTCTATAGATACCTGCAACTCAGAAACTATTACAGAAAGGAAATCAGGATGGACCCCTCCAGAGAAGTGAATGGTCTGGTTCAAATTACAGTCAAAGCATACAAAGGAAACAAAATCAGAACTATATCTGGATTGTATAAATATATAATAAAAGACAGACACTCCACAAAATACATTTAAAAAAAAGGGAATCGGGAATTTAAGATAAAAATAACAGACGAAGATTGGCAAAACGTGGAAAATGCACCAGACATCGATCAGTTCCTGGGAAAATCTGGTACGTTTTTTCATTACACCCAAAGTCAAAAGCAAACAATTAAACAGATATATCCCCTGCTGGAGGGTCTGTGGAGCGCTGAACACAGATCACTCTCACGTTTTTTGGGAATGTGATAAAATAACACAGTTCTGGAAAATGATACATATCACACTACTGGAAGTACTTGCTACGCAGTCCCTTTGTCATGTACAATACTGAAAGTAAATGTACAGCAGAAAGACAGATATTTAATTAAGATTCTATTAATAGCTGGTAAGAAAGCTATTACAAAGAAATGGGGTAAGCAAGACCTGCCTACGCAAGATCAATGGTTGGACATTCTAGAGGGAATTTCTGTGATGGAAAGGTTGACTCACAGCCTTCACCTACAGGAAACACAGTTCCAAGAGAAATGGGAAAAAATGGACTGTTTACACCGGACAGCGGCAAACATCACAGAAAGGACAGTCGACTGAATAAGACGATGAAAAATACAGCAGCTTTGGAAGGATAGAATCCCATTTGTTTAAACCTGCTTTTCATACACACCCACCCATTTATTTTTTCTTTGTTTTTTTCTTCTGAAGTTATCACTACGGTTCTTATTTACTGTGTACTGTTTGATGTGTGTTCTTATAAAAATGAAAAAACTTCAATAGAACTTCAAGTGGAAAAAAACTAGGGCCATCAAAAACTAGGGTGAAATATTTTTTTCCTCCTAAAATAAAAATTCATGCCATAGAGGGCTGACTTACGTTTTACTATGTCTGCAACTACAGATATGCTAGTTATAAATACAGTAATCATTACTTTATTTAAGCAGTTTGTTGTGGTTTTCAAGCTCATTAATGTTAGCGATTAAAGAAATACATCTTCAGTCACCTTGCCAAGAGTTAAACCGACAGTCGGTCAACTAACAACAATGTATGAGCTAAATTAGTTTCACTCTCGACTTACACGTAACAGCAGGAAAACTGGACATGGAAGTCATGAATTCTGTCATGCTTATTTGAGTTGACAGAACTTATGGGGATGTTCTTTTAACTGTTATTCAAGCAATGTATGTCTCGTGACAGTTGCCAGCTTACCATGAACACACTTCACCGATGATAACTAGTTTGCTCTGGCTGGATCTGCTGTTTGTAGGGTTTGTAGCTTCCTTGCCAACAGGGACGTTGTGCCCTCTGGTGGACAAATTATGCAACGGCAACACTCATAACATGGTTGAAGGTGTTTTGTCCGTTTTTTTTTAAAAAATATTAATTTATCGGCCAATATAAATTCCGATACCGATAGTTTGGAAATCGGTCGGGCTCAAGTAAATACTTACCTGTTAGTTGTGTCAGTTCTTTACTCTTCCACTCAATGCAGATTGCATATGCCCCTTTCTCCTGTAGCGAATTTTACAGTTTTTACCCCTAAAAGTTGGAGCTGAGGTGGGTTACAAATGTTTGGATGCTCCAACCTCAACTACATACTTTTTTTAAAAGAAAAATTTCATCTTCACAATAAAACAGAGCCTTAATGACAAGATGTAGTTAAATTTACACCATGAGTGAAACAAGACAAGGGTGTTATTTGGGGGGCACACATGGTCAGGTAGACGCAGTTGTGCACTGAGTCCATTGACTTAGAGACTCGATGGAAGGAGTGGTATTTCTGTGGGGGCTGTTCACCCCACCGTGCACTGTATTCCTAAAGGAACTGCAACGCTGAATCCAAGATTTCTACATCTGCTCTGTCTGCTAAAACTATCCATCATATGTCCCCAGTGACTGCTTGTGGCTCTCCTCTACAAACTGCTTCCATAGACAGGTAAGATTAGGGGTCAAAACTTACATTTTAATCACAGTGTGTCAAAGGCATTCTCCAGAACTGCACAGGGAAGCAAAAAAAACCCCAAACTGCCTCCTGACTGAGCCCCTCCCACCTCACCCCACCCTGCCGCACATACATACACACAACAATGAACAGTAACAACATTTGTTTCTTTGGCTATCAAATTATTTAGTACTACAAGCCTATAATTATTACCCTGCTAAATAAGTTAGAATAATGAAAAACTTTATCATACATCAGTGAAATCTGCACTGGGTCATCTATTCTCATGGAGGACTTGTGATATGTGAGCTTTACACTTGGAGAGGAATAACCTGTACTTATCTTTATATTTGCCTCTGTTCTCCTAACTCTGCCAAGGTGATTTGATCATGTAGCTCGCCTGACAAATGTTTGCATCTGCACATGCATGTTAAGGGGAAAGGGAGCTACATGCTTTAATGATAAGATATTAATCACATATAATTTTTCTTATTAAACATAATGAAGAACTTCCACCAAATACTATCAATATAACATTTTCCAAAAGAAGCGACAACATCTGGATGAGAGGACAGCAGGAGAGTTGTGGTCTGATTAAAGTCCAGAACAATGTGCGGAGCATCAGCCAGCTTAAGTGCCAAAAGAAATGTCATAACATCTTCATATGGAGCTTATCATTTCACCTGCCTGTACGCAACATGACACATTATTGAGAAACAAATCCTGACAAAAGTGAATCCTGCTTTGAAGTAAAGTTTTGTTGATCCACACATTCACAAAAGACAACCAAAGGCAAAGTAAACATACAGACTTCTATATAAAGGAAACTCCTCCTCATCCTCACACATGCACATATGTTCAGAAAAAAGTCAGAGAAACGAGACAAAAAAACTGTTTGTAATCAGGGCCCAAAAGAAGTGAGGGATGGAGCGAAAGATCGGAATCATACAGGAGTATATTTTAAGAGTAATCAACTTGCAGCTTTACAGTTCATCTTGGAAAGTGGAGAAAACCACAAGCAAGAAGGAGTGCAGCCATGCAGACAACTGAGAGGTCAGAAAATTCAAATATACTCTCTTTATTTAACTTAACAAATACTCCTGTAGAAAAGAAATGTTTAAGGGGGGGTTTCTTAGCCCTTTTTTGCATTACTTGGATCATTTCACATAATTAAATAAAAAGAAAAAAGAAGTGATAAGAAGGACTAAACTAGTAAACAGGACAACCCTGCAGGTCAAAATGCTAAAAGGAAAATAACCTCAAAAGATGTTGTCCTTTCTTAGTAAGGGTGGCAAATTAAGGCTGTAAAATCAGAGCTTTATATAACCTATAAAGAGTAAGCCTGTACCACAGTATATCAAATATACCAAGTGATTATTGTGATCAGCTATTACACTGGTTACATTAGAAGGAGCTTCATATGAAATAAGTGCACATGCAAAAAAAAACGAACAAAAGAGAATTAAACAGCTTTTACAATGAACTCAGCCCATGTGGACAAAGACTCTTTGGTCCAGCCACAGAGCAGAATAACAAAAAGGATCGTCTCTCTGTACATCGGCATGGTTGTCTTTGTCAAGCTCACTTGTGCCTATGGTATTAGTTCTAAAAATCTGTGTCTGTCTGTGCAGGCCTGTGCCACTTTCTAAAAATGTGAGTGCATAATTCACATGTAATGTGTGCTGATATCTTTCAGGTTGGAAATGTTCCTTTGTTGAAAGGTTGGCTCACTCACTCATCTCCTCGCTGAGCCGAATACCACCAAGAAACACTTTATATTTTCTGTTTTCTCACAAAGTTGCAAAGATTTATTCTTAGCACTCTCTGACCTCCCAACAGGACTTCTTCCATCATTCTGTTCCCCTCTGTGGAGTTCTAAAGCTGGCTTCATAAAGAAATTATCTACAGTTTTCCACCCGACCCTCAGTTGTTTCTCCCTTCGAACGGTAAACTTTGAATAAAGTATAGAAAATAATGCCAGTTTTCCAATCATGACCAATCAAATATCTTGTTTAGTTTTTTGCTGATATATTAAAAAATGAATAAAACAAACAAAAGCAAAAATGCTCACAAGATAATTTCAGATGATCAGATCTCCAAGGCTCAAGCCTACACGAGCCTACACAAGCCTTTTTCAGCTTAATGGACTGGAAAAACATTATTTGGCTGACGTATTGACCTCATGGCAGCAATAACACAGTGGTTCAAGTGATTTAAAGTGATACAGTCAGTATCCTCCCCTTCCATTCTGGTTTCCCACCTGGACCCAGTAAGAACTGATCATTATCTTTGTCTGGACAAATGACCTTATCGGCTCCTCACTAACCATCTCCCTCCTCTCAGAGTTCCACCTGGATCCCCCTCTGGCTTCCAACACCTCGCACCTGTAAATAACCTCTGTTCCAACTCTAAATCTCCCAGTATTCTGCATCTGCTCTTGGGTCCTTTTTGTGAGTTGGCTAGGCACCTAGCTGTGACACCCAAACACTAGTTTCCTGTGTGAAGCTGGTATGAGAATAATTTGAGTTACTGCTACTTTTGAAGATGCATTGAGCTGCAGCACATCTGACTGAAGCATAGAAAGGACACAACATGTGTGCAGTTCACTGTCACAGACACTGACATATCAATAAACCAACATGAAGAACAAAACAAACACCAAGTTTTCATACCAACTGCATCACTGACAAATGGGCTGGCATTTTGCACAATACGTTATTGAGGGATTTTTGATTATTTTACATATATATTATATGTAAGATAAGATAAACCTTTATTAGTCCCACAATGGGAAAATTCACATTGTTACAGCATCAGATCATCTTTGAATTTGACTATTTTCAAAGTGTCTCCTGTTATACAGTCAAGATAGAAAAGATATGTGTTGCATCAAAGTCAATTTAAGCCGCAGTCCTTGATTTTGTGCTTGTGCTCCTGCAACCAAAATTTTCCAGGTGCTGCAGAGATGTTTGCGTTTCAAACTGCGTTTCAACAGTGGGAGTAATTTTTCTAACCCCAGTCTACGTAAAGGGCATTTAAGTCTTCTTAGTTTCCCTCAGGTAGCCCTAGCAGGCATCATCTCCAGGGTTCAAGAATTCAGTGACAGAAATCGAGACTGATGCTTGTCTTCAACAAAAAATGAAATAAATTAAATTTGACTAGCGATGCATCACATCAGGCCCAGCTGCCTGTTCCCCCTCGCACTGACCACAGTCAGTACTGAGCCAGCTGTTAACCTTAAACCTTCAGGACTTTTAAAGCTATCTTTATTTTTTACTCTGCTCATATACCACCCTGCTATTTTCCAAGCTGCCAAGCATACCACCAGAGGTCACCCATCACCTGTCGTCTGCCGTTTTGGGTCACGGAATGCTGCACAGATACAAACCCTTGTCAGGTGTCCTGTTACAGGGATGAATTCATCAGGACAGCTTGGAGGTCCAGAGGAGCTGTGGTCCATTAGTAAAGTCTTGAGTCACTGATGCATCGCGCCCACCAGCATCATAAAATCATAATTTGTTGCTGTGGTCATGAGGCCCCATCTGAGATCATGTTAGAGGGTGAAAGAAAAGCAGAGGAGGGGAAAACTAATAATGATGCAATATTATGATGAAAGGGGAGATGAAACCAGAAGAATGGCATCTCAAATCATCAATGAATGAGATCTCACAAAAAGATCCACGTGGGACCATTGGACTTTCAGGGACTTTTTTCATAAAATGAATAAAAGCTAATGCAGTGAACACAAATATTTGATCAATAATTAAAGCTAACATATTGATAATAAGTTAACAATGGATATGAATAGAAATGAAACTTGGTTAAACTCCATCACTTTATTTGTTTACAAAATTATTTTTTGAACTGTCAGATGATCAAATCACTGTGCATGAGGGCAGATGGTACAGAATCCATTTACCTTAATGTACCAAAAGCTAATCCTCAGGAGTGGGTCCAAACAAGCCTGACTGGAAAACTGGAAACACAAATCTTTATTTTATGCTGACGATGCTGTGATGTACTGCTTTGGCACGCTCTCCGTCAGCTACGACGAGCTTTTAACACTGTTCACCATGCCTTTTGTGATTTACAACTTGTTCTAAATGCATACAAAACCAAAGCCATGATGTTCTCTGATGAAAAAATCAATCTATTACTACTGCTAAAGGCTGTTGTGTTGGTCTCAGTAAAAACGATAAAGAACGCCTTTGTATGTACTGATCGAGTTGCTCTCTGTCTTGGCCAGGACACTCAGAAAAGAGATTTAATATCTCCAGAGTTCTATTTTACTAGTTGAATAAAGGTTCAGTAGAAATATAAAATCAGTTAAAACACAGGTCACAGCCTATTTTTGATTTTCCAGTGATGTCTGCTTTTGGAGGGTTAAAAACTGTAATAAATGATTAAGAGATTTTAAACAAAGAAGTTAATATTGAAAATGTGGAGAACATGGGAAATTATCTTTTTTTCTCTCTCTTAAATGATTACATCATTCCGTTCACAGTGTTAGAATATTCTGTTACAAGCTGTTCCTCTGATGTTCCAATCCCTATCAATCCAAACACGCACACAGTTTAAATGAAGTAAGAGTCAGACTAATTAAACCCTCACATGCTACGACACAGCCTTCCTCTTTCTTTCTGCCTTTTCCGTCTTTCAGCTGCTCTCCTTTTCCTTCTCCTCATTATATCCCAGCTATGACACACAGTGAAAACAATAGCTCTTAGAAATAGTAGATCGCTGTGCAATATGAACGATAACCTTTTTGTTGCTCCGCTCTCACACACTCACCCTGAGGACACGACCTTTTATTGGTTTTATGTCATGTCTGTGCATAATGAGAGCTGCTGCAGTCTACAGAGAAAGGACAAAAGAATAGAATAGTGGATAAGAAGGTTACTGTGAGCACCACTAATTTTTCTACTGGCACAACAGCTGAGTGAAGGTGGGGGAAATAAGGAAAAAAATCTTTTAAAAAAGGCAAAAAATGGATGAAAAATTTAAAAGATGTAACCTGTTCTGGGAGACAAACAGAAAAAAGAGGAAGAAAGAATATGCTCCTTAAAGATGGAAGACTATGATTATTCCACTGCAGGTAACCCAGACATATAAACGGGACAGCTTTTAATCTCACCTCACTACTGCCCACAGCCCAGATACAACAAGGTCTAAAGGGATCTCATGATTAAAGACATTTCTATGAGCCTGAGTTACTGTCTCTTTGTGAAACTCACTAAGAATTTTGTCTTTCTGGATGAAGACAACATGTCCTAGTGTGCCTGCACCAGAATAAGAATAAAACTAGCCAAATTACTTTGGAACGCTTTAGCCCTCTCTTCAACCTCCACCAATGGATGCAGAATTTCTCCTATTGATACTTATCCTACTGGCCTTGGTTTTGTTAGCCATTTTGACTCTTTCTGGTCCAGAGAAGATCTTTTTAAATCAGATGGCCTGCATCCTAACAGGAAGGGTTCCAGGAGGCGGATCACAATTTGTTTTGCTTTTATTGCCTTTTCCTCTAATTGACATCTCTCCCAGCAGGTCCCCACACAGCTCTCTGGCCCAGCCTCTTTTAGCTCTGCCTTTGACCACGTGAGCCCTGCTGGTGCTAATGCTAATACTGGTGCTGCCAGTTTGAATTCTACCAGTTTTAACTCTGCCAACAACTCTTTTATTCCTGTTAGGATATCTGAGAGGCAGCACACAAGATTAAAATTGCGCTCTGCACATAGGTCCAGCCTGGTTGCTGTTAATTTCACCTCCCGAGCCCCCACCACAAACTCAGCTCATTTCTGCTTACCTAATCTAAGATCTCTCTCCAATAAGTCTTTTATTTGCAAGGATTTTATTGTTACACATAATGCTGATTTATTTATTTTTTTGCTCCCCCATCCTGCTGGGCTCCTTTTCCAGTTTTGAATGTCTCAGCTTCATTTTAAAAAACGAACTGCCGAGTTTATGCATCTTAATTTACAGGCCACCTAAATCTACTGCTGGTTTGTTTCAGGAATTTTCCGATCTTTTATCTCTCATTATGGCACAGTACGACAGAGTTCTGGTTTTAGGGGATTTTAACATTCATGTCTGCTGTCCATCTGCCTCTTCGTTTAACTCTGATTGTATTACTCTTACAAACTCCTTTAATCTGACCCAACATGTTAACCAACCAAGCCACGATAAAGGGCACACCCTGGACCTTGTTCTTTCTCACGGGTTGATCTGTGTCTGGTGGACTTTGTAGCTTCTGATCACAACGCAGTACTCTTCAAGGTCCGCTCTCGTCCTCTTAGCTCAGTCTCTGCTCCAACCTTCTGCCTTGCCTTTTCTTCAACATGTGGTGCCTTCAGTAACCATCTACAACTCCCTCTCTCTGTAGATTAATTAATCAGTGATTTCAATAACTACCGCACCACTATTTTAGACTCGATTTCACCTTTAAGGTACAAAAAAAAGACTCCCTCTCCATGTTCATGGCAACAGGCCAAGCATAGTGGTTCCCTTGCTTCCCTTAAAGGTTTCATGGCTTCCTCTCACCATGCTGTCAAAGTGGCTAGAAACGCATACTTTACTAACCTGACTGCCAGCCACGACCATAATCTGAAAGTGCTTTTTAAAACTATTTATTCCGTGACTCGACCAGCCCCTAGCCAGTCTCCTGACCCCTCCCCAGAGAAATGTGAGAAATTTCTTCTCCATTTTGCGAGTGAGATCCTGCAGCTCTGACAGCAGTTTGGCGCCATTCTTAGAGAAGCTGACACAGACTCAGACCTCCACTTTCCTTTAACAAATTTGAATGAAATCTCCTTTGTCCTCGCTGCAGCGCATAGTTGCTACATTGAGATCTTCCACCTGCTTCTCAGATTGCTTGCCCACTTGGTTTTTAAAATCTGTGTTTCAGACGGTTGGTCCATTTTAACTATCGTTAACTCCTCTCTGTCAACTGACATTTTTCCATCTTGTTCTAAACATGCCCTGGTCTATTCATTTTTTAAAAAGCCCACCCTGGATGTCCCAGTCTTAAATCATTTTAGACCGATCTCCAAACTGCCATTTTTATCTAAGGTTTTAGAAAAAATGGTCTCATCACAGCTGATTGCCTTCTCAAACAATAACAACCTGTTTGAGAAATTCCAATTAGGCTTTCACTCCCAGCACAGCACTGAGACTGTTCTTATCAAGGTCACAAATGACTTGCTGCTTTCTGCTCAATTTTGATTCTACTTGATCTCTGCTCAGCCTTTGATACAGTGGACCACAATATTTTAATTAACTGTCTGGAACACCTTATCGGTATCAGTGGTGTGGCACTTGAGTGGCTCAAATCCTATTTATCTAACAGGTCCTTCTCGGTGTCGTTTGATGCCTGCTCCTCTCACGCTCCCCTTTTTTTGTGGGATCCCCCAGGGGTCAATTCTGGGGCCCCTCCTCTTTTCCATTTACATGTTACCCCTGGGGAGAATCATTCAAAGCCACAATATTTATTTTCATTCATATCCAGACGATACCCAGTTATATGTACTGTTAAAACTTGGCTCTTCAGATGTTTCCCACATTCTCGCATGTCTAACAGATATTAAATCATGGATGTCCAACAGCTTTCTCCGGCTCATTGAATATCCCCATCTAGCACCAGCATCCCTGACAGTCTCCCTTCTATTCAGAAAGAGGCTCAAAATCTTGGTGTATTCCTACTCTTCCTAGAATCTTTTGACACTCAAATGACAAAGGTAGTGCAATCCTGTTTTGGGCAGTTGAGGCGGCTAACAAGAATCTGTTCTTTCCTCTCTCCCACTGATCTGGAGAAGGTTGTCCATGCATTTATCTCTTCAAGGCTGGACTGTTGTAGGTTCAAAGAGAAGTGACCACATCACTCCAACTCTTGCTGCTCTCCACTGGCTGCCCGTGAGTTTTAGAATTGATTTTCAGATTTTACTACTTGTTTTTAAAGCTCTAAATGGGCAAACTCCTGCCTATATCCATGACTTGCTTTTACCCTATGAACCTAAACGCTGCCTAAGATCCGCCAGCACAGCTTTGCTTTCAGTCCTGAGGTTCTGCCTCATAAGCAAAAGTGGTCGGGCTTTCGCTGTCCATGCTCCACAACTGTGGAACTCCCTGACCTGCGATCTCAGGTAGGCCAGTTCAGTGGCTTCTTTTAAATCTCCTTTAAAGACTCACTTTTATCATCTGGCCTTCTCTTAATTTTTGTATTATTTTATTGTATGATTACAATGTTGAGATTGATGATTTCAAGTTTTTTATCTCTGTTTTTCAGCACTTTATAACTTGTTTTTGAAAAGTGCTATTTAAATAATGTTATTATTATTAAATACAAATTTGTATTTCCAAGATATGATTTGAAAGAGTTCACATTCCTTTCTACATATTTTACTCTTCTAACAAACAGCTGGCTTCATTATCTCTCAAGTATTACATCACTCATACCTTGAAAATCAATGTCATGATGCCTGTTTAAAATTGACTGCTGCCAAAGTTAATGAATAAAAACACATTAACACAGTTCCTGTAATGCTGTTTGAAAATGATCACCATTAACACAATGAATGTGTTCAATAGGAGTCAGCAGCTGATGCTGATAATGGCTGCCACATAAATCAGGAGGACAAAATCCCTCCAGACTCTTTAAATCAGTGAGTTTGGTTTAAACTAGATTACATACATCTGTTTATGTTGTTTCTGTTTCTGCATTTAGCAGACGCTTTTATCCAAAGTGACTTACAGGTAGGCAGATAGGGTAAGGTCACCCACATGAAAGGTGGCAATCTTACCACTACACTATCCAGTCAATATATCACATGGTGATTTGTACTGTAATGAGCATCACAATCTGCACTGCACAGATTAAAACAGCACATGAAACTCCAACAAATCAGCAGTGCTCCTGATCATGTTCTATATTGTAATATTTCCAGAAAATTTCCTCCCTGGTCTTAACTGTAGCTTGTAGCTGATGCCTTTTATCAGCTCTGGGGTGACAAGGACACACATCAAGACAACTTTCTATCATCATGATCTTTATTTCCACTTCTGACACACTGTCCAACTTTAAGATAACAGAGACGCTGAAACATGGACCCATCTGGACACTTAATAGCTGATGAGTTATTTGACTCCCTTTGTCTGGACACGGCTGCATCCACCTTCATAAAACATCTTAAAACCGCATTACCCACAATTCTACTTTATGCCTCATATCCAACCTTAAAGGAGATGGGGCTTTTTATTTGAAAACATCCTCTTCAGCCTAACAATCACAATATGATTGTAGTTATTGAATAATGTAATGACTTCACAAATCTTTACTTATTTGAGCTTTTTTGATTGTTCTACACTGACAGTGAAATTATCTACGTCATATTTATGATAAGTCTAATGTCGTTTTAGGCTTCTTAAATGAATACACATACATACAGAGTAAATCAGAGTCTGTGGTTTTGTAGATGCACACTGCTGAGGGGATTATTATGATCAAATTAATTAACCACAGCTTGTAGTCTCAATAGAGGCTAATTGGACAGTCCCAATCATTTTTTAAAAATGATTAGTATTACAAAAAAAAAAAGATTATATTTTCAAATAAAAACTGCAAGCTATAAATGTTATCCCATTCCTCGTGAGAGAACAGAGGCTTGATCTGGGTCATTTCAAAATAAACTTGCCTAGACCTTAAAAAAGAGACGAATATTCCTTTGAGAGCGAATTAAGCACCAAGGACAGAGGCACAGTCTGAACGGAAAGAAATGATGAACTAGCTGCAGTGGAACCCGAAAATAGGAGCTTTACACCACACAGCCAACCTCCTCATGCTTAGTACTACCAAAACATCCTTGGAATAACACTTTATCCAAACAGGATTAGATCATGTCCCTAAAAGTGAGACGGACTGTGTTTGTGACCTCTTATTGCTTTAATGTGTGTATGTTAGGATTAAAACGTCTAGCCAGGGTGTGTATCATGTGTATCATCTCCCCAGTGTTTCTTTACTGTACAGTAAATATTTCACCCATACAATGATGTCAAACATTGCTTCTCCCATGGCACATAGCTCTCCTTGTTAGGCACAATAAGCCTACTGCAGCATACAGAAGAGAGCACTACCAGGTAATCTGTTTAAAGAAGTAGAATAGTAAAAACAAATCCAATACTTTTGACTGTGCAACCTTCCATTGGTGCCTCTAATATACCTCTATTATACTATACCTCTAAGTAATAAGACTGAAGATTGGATCTGTAATGATACAGCCAAAATGTATTTTTAGTGGGAATCTCTCTGATTAGTGTATTTTACCATCACCAAACATTTCACAAAATGTCACACTGAATAAACACTGAGGTCTGACATCTAAAAAATAAAAAACACTCAGTTTAAAACAAGCTGTGTTATGGTGCCAAATCTCCAGAAAGCCAGTGTTCCCTCTACCTCTGGATCAGAGCCATTGCTGCATATTGGTGGAGATACTAATATGAACCCATAGTTCATTTAATTACCAATCCTTGTCTAAACATACACACCAGAGTCACTCCATTAGCCATGATTTCTTCACAGAGATAATTTGTATTGAGCCAAACTCAATTATGTGCACTCTCAACAAATGGTGCTTAAGTAATGGTGCTCGTAAAGCCTCTAACAAAAACTCCTGGTTAGATCCAGGAAGTAAATATCTGCTATTTGCTTAAGACCTTGCTTAAGACCTCTTTATTGAACCTGGATTTCAGTGGAGGGATTTGAATGACAATATGACTCGGGCATTGAACTGTAGATAGGGTCAGATGCATTCACACAACGTACACAAATGGATCAAAAGCTTGTTCACTGATACCATGATGTGCAATCCATACAGATAACTAAACTGTACAAATACCACCCCTTTACCTCAGCCTCATTCTGAAAGACAGGTGACACCACCTACAGAACACCTGAAAATTCCAGTTTAAATTAGCTTGTGATTCAGTAAGCGTCCATGTTCCGTGTGTGGTTCTGAATGCAGTCCAGAGTGGTACTGTCGGCAATGAGATACATTTCATTTCGAGAAAAATCCTATTTGTCAAGTCGATCCTACAGCTGCGTCATCTTTAAAAGCAATTGGAACTTCAAAAATCTCAACCAGAGGAATGCCAAGTGAACAGCTGGCTTTTCAAGTCTGCATCAAACGTTTTAATGTGTCCATGGAGCGATGGGAAGAAACAGTCCAAATACATCACAGTAACAACACTCTTCATCACAAACCGCCGTAATGTTGTGCAGACATGTAAGAGTTACAGTGCAAATACATATTAAAGTATCTGTGCGTTAAAATGTTCCTTCTGTTAATAACTCACTCATCCTGACATTACTTATTGTCTGAGAGACATGGTTGTGAAAAGAGCTTCACCGGAGGAAGCATCCCTCCTGCCAACAGAAAAGGTTTCAGATACTAAACTGATTCAATTTTGTATCTCAACCACAATCAGCAGAACAAAAACCAGGGAGCAGAGCCACTACCACCTAAAAGATTCATCAGCTGTGAAAAATTAAGGAGCTGAAAATCAGAGAGGAGGGGGAGGAGAGGTTCTGTAACTTGAACGGAGCTGACAAGTCCTCAGCTAATTAAGAACAGAGAGAAGAGAAGCAAGAAATGGGGGTGGGGACAAAAAGGGACAAATACAGCGAGGAAAGGGCAAGAAGGAAGAGGCTGACATTTAGGTTGAGGATAATGAGGTGCAGATCAGAAAAATGAACTCAAGACAAAGAGAAAGAAAGAAATCAAGTCAAAGAAATGTTGCATTACTCATACATAGAACTGTTCTGCATATAATGATAAAATAATTTTCAGAGGAAATTATTCCTTAAATGTTATTCTGATAGAATGACATTTGCTGTATGTCTTCTCTTTTTACTGGTCTCCTCTGATAAAAGCACAATCAATTGATACATGTTGTCAGCTGCTGGACAGTTTCCTCTAAAGAACTCCAAATTAGCCGTTTGTAGCTGCTGGAAGCAATAAACAGGTGTTAAACTGGCGTATGAATAATTGCACTCAGTGATTAAGAACAAAACTAGTTCATTGTACAGAATAAATCATTTAACTTTGCTATTCAAACTTAATAAACACAACATCTCTGCCTCCACAGAAGTGAGCATTAATTCAATAAGGCAGAGAAGACCCATTTGTCAACAGTCAAAGCCCACAGAACAACCCCAACCAGAACCATGAGGCTCTCAGCTGCTGATGGGGAGGGACATGTGAACTGTGAGGTCATAACAGAGACTCTTAGCATGTACATGTACATGTACATACATGTACATACATGTGATGTCTGCACTACTGTTTATAGTGTGTTAATATTTGTGTGAGAGTTGGAAAACCAGTTGTTTGTTCACAAAAAGTAATTCAATTCAATCGAATTAAGTTAAAAATTTAATTCAGCAGAGATACATTTTATTAGCCTCTTATGATGTAATATTAATGAGATGCTGAATGTGTATAGTTTTTGCACTTTGATTTTCTTTCGTTTTTTAAACATTTAAATATAAAAGTCCTGTCTGTCACAGTTCATCCTTCCTGTCTCCTCTCCTATCCCCACTCACCTGCCAGCCATTCCAACCTAATCAGCCCAACTACACTCACCTGCAAGGTCAGCTGCAGCTCATCAGCCCTGCATATAAGCCTCTCCAGCACTCTCACCTTTGACAGATTGTTCTACCGCATCCATGCAAGACTTTCCAGTGTTCATAACTTACCTGATTTCTTGTTGCTGACCCTGCCTGACCCTGACCTGCCCTCCTCGCCTGCCTCCCGGTGAACTTAGCTGCCTTCTATCTGTCTTCTATCTGGGCCATTAGCTTGAATGTTGGACTGTTTGCTGAGTGTTGTTGGTGTAAAAAAAAAGTCATTGCCTACCTGATTTCATGAGTGCTGCCTTTGGGTCCTAAATACACAAGAAATTTGTCCTGTCTGCTGCATAACTTTGAATGAGCAGCCTCCAACAACTATTAATCACATTTCTGTAACAGTGATGATGATTTTTTTCTACTTTTTGAGAAATATTTTTATGAATAATACAAGCAGCAAATTAATTGGGAGGTGTGTCCACATGTTTGAGAAAGTGAAAATGACAGTCTTCTCAACCTTGTTGAATTTGATCTCAACGTGTTCAGAAAGAAGATGTCATGTTCACGTTTTGAGTTCTGTTTTGTTTGGTCTTGCTTTCAGGTTTTAGGTTAATTTCTCTGGTCATGTTTTTCCCCGTCACTTAGTTTCACTCAAGTCACCTGTTTTCGTTTACAGCTGCACTCCATCACTAATCACCTCCCCACAGTATTTAGTTCCCAGGTTTCCCTCAGTCAATGCAGAATTCTCACCTCACTTCCATGGATCAAGTCACGTCTTGTCAGGTCAGGTTTTTGCCTCATAGCCACAGTCCAGTCTTGTTTCATTAGTCTTAGTCTTGTTTTTCACAGTTAAGATTTTTCATATCCAGCTCAGCTGCACTTTTTGTTCTTGCTTTGTGTTTTGGAAATGAATCTTGTTTTCTTCTTGTGTTCTGAATCTGGGTTCTCCCTCCACCACACGCTCTGACAGAAGAAGTAATATCTGTTGTGTTGGCCCCTGTGCTCACCTTCTTAATGGTGCAATTCACATGATATGAAGGCGACAGACAGAACAGATGTGCCTTTTTTCAACAAGAAAAGATGGATCATCAAGCTCCATGACAAAATGCCACCCAGAAAAAAACTGTCAGACGCAGTGACAGACATATCAGTTCATAAACACAAACTCTGTATCGATCTACAGGGGTTCAACTAACTCCATGTAAAAAAACTGACATTCATTGCAAAATGGAGGAAATGAACAGAGTAGTTCCCTCTGGGTCAAACTGAATATCTCTGAAAAGACTAACAGACAGAAGAGGCAAGCCATGAAACCAGATGGAACATTGAGATATCCCAGTGTAATGGTTTATCCTTGATCATTTAAATTAATGCTCTCTTTTTGTGATACCTAAGGTAATCAACATTCCTTGCCTGCAGTCCAGCTCCCCAGTCCAGTTTTCCAAGTCACTGTAGAACCACAAAAATATATTTCATATCTTATACCCACTCATACCCTATAGCCAAAGAGCCACTATATCACCTGATAGTTATGTTGACAACAACTGACAGTCCATGCTGCTGACTGATTTCCTCTCTATGGATTGAAAAGGGCTAGATTTAGATCTGATTTTGGTCCCAGTGAGTGGCTATTACAAAGGTATGAACACCACAGCAGCCTGCTAAGAACTGATAAATGGACTGATAATTTAACTGAGTGACAGACTGGGAAGCTGAAGTCTTTGTAATCCTGATCTGGTACTTATGTATATGGGTTGCCAGATCGTGTATAAGTGTGCATGTGTGTGAGATCAATTTTCACTAGTGGTTCTTGACCAGTGTCACAATCTGGTTGTATAACCTAACGTATGGTCAGCTGCAGCCGATGTCTGTCTGACAGTTCAAGCAACAACCCAGCAGATGAAACTCTGTTTGAAGCTCTGCTTGTTAGTATTCAAATGAACTGGCTGTAAATATATTCATGAATTCATTGTTTGTAGATGTCTTGGAGAACTGGCCATTCTAACTGAATGTTACTTATGATGACATGTTCATGCTAACTTGATCTGTTTAGTAAACATGGGAAGAAAAGGAGAACAGATGAAAGACAGAGGAGCTGACAATAAGACCATAAAAGGAAGATGAAGAAACATTCTGAAAATGTGTGTCCAAGTTAAAGAAATGATTCCTGTTGCTGTTGTTGATGGATGACCCCCTACAGTAAAACCATAACTTTGCTGGCTTCTATAAAGAGCTTTTACTCAATAAGTTTGAATAAAGGAGCTTTGCTTGCTATTCATTTGGCACGTGTCTATTGGGATCCATTGGCAGTCACATTAATCACAGGCCGATTGTCATGAGAAAGTCCGTCTCATACACATGTAAACACAAATACAAACCAGAATACACAAACTGGTGGCTTTATTAGTCATACCTTAGTAATAGCAACTTTTGATGCATTTTGTTTTGATTCATATTATCATGAAAGCTTCAGATTTGTGGGCAGCACTTTTCTGATGGAATTAAAGGTCTGACAGCTGCTCTCCTTATACAGCTGTTTGTTCATTCCATTCTACTGGATTGGGAACTAGTGGTAGTGGATACTGTTTTAGTATTGTATCATGTTTAGAAAAATGTGTTGGTTGTACTTTACATTACAGCTCAGTAAAAAGATGGTAATAGTGTGATAACAGGTTTGGTAATAGAGAAGTAATGACTGGATTCCCACATCTTCCTGAAAGATCTGGTAGTAACAGGAAGTCTTTGTACATAAGGTCTGTATGTGGGTTGTAGATAGACCATGCTGTGATCAGATCTACCCAGTGGTGCAAGAGACACTGTCCTGTAAGCCTCCTTCACGTTAGCATAGAACAGATCTAATGTCTTTTCTCCATGCGTTGGACAGTCCACATACTGTACAAAGCCAGTCAGGCAGGAGGATAGAGAGACGTGGTTGAAATCCCCTGTGATTGCAATGAATGTCTCAGGATGCTGGGTCTGTATCCTAGCAGCATGGATGACGTCACACGCCATTGTATGTGCCGCCCTCGGTGGAATGTTAACAATGATGATGACTGTATGTGGGAACTCTCTGGGCGTATAGAACGCACGGAAACCAACTGACAGCAGTTCAATGTCTGGACAACATCTCCTCTCCTTAATGGTCACATTGCGGGGGTTAACCAATCTCTGATTAAAAAAACTGGATAATAACCCCGCCTTTCCGCTTACCGCTCGTATTCGGGTCTCGATCTGCTCGTACGGCTCTGGATTGTATATCCATACATTAGTGTGGTGTGTTGTCTTTCAGCCAGGACTCAGACAGACAGATCAAACTGCTCTCCTTATACAGCCGTTGGTTCCGCACAAGTGCCTCTAGCTCATCACACTTGTTTGGTAGCGAGTTAGCATTTCCCATGATCACTGAGGGCAGAAAAGGCTTGTACCTCCACCTCCTGTTGTACCTCTTTGCCTTTCGTTTTTTGCTCCAGCTCTGCATCCACAGTACAGCTTTTTTAGCTCGGTCGGAATTGGATGTTTAATTCCGCATCTAATCCTTGACAGAGCCAACAGTTCTTCTCTTGTGTACACTGCTCTAGTACTGGTAGCAGTGCACATTGTCAAAAAATAAAGCTAAAACGAAATGCAAATAAAAAGTAGATCGCTAAAAATAACTAAAAATGTTTAGAGTAAAACTAAAATGACATTGAATTATATAAACGACAAACAAAATTCAGAGCTACAAAGACTTGCTGCTGATAAGGCCGGCGCATAGCAACTGAAAAAAATAAGAATAAACAAATACCATGTAAAGACAGCTGGAGAGACAATAGGATTCCTCTAATTTTGTCAAGATCGATGGGAAGGTAGGACTCAGATGCAGTTCTCTTTTAGTTAAAAAAACAAGGTTTATTCTACAAAAAACAAGACAGGGAGCAAAGGCAAAAACAAAGCGCGGCAGAGCCGGATCAAAAATACTTAAACATGAAAACAAAACAAGACTATGACTATGACTATGAACACTATGAACAAGGCTATGAGGCAGGAAAACCAGACTTATCTTCGTGCGAAGCATGAAGGGATGGTGCGGATTCTGCAGTGACTGAAAGTAAACCAGGAAGCTAAATACTGTGAAGGGAGTGATCAGTGACATGAGGTGCAGCTGTGAACAATTAACCAGGTGACTTGAGTGAACTGAACGTGACAGGGGAAAAACATGACTAGAACAAAACCTGAAAATATGATTAAACATAAACTGTGACATGACAAAAGACTGTTACAGAGGCAGACTGTGACAAATTTAGAAGAGTCTCAATTAGTCTGGAAAGATAGTTTAATCAAGCGTAAGACAGCCCTTCGTAACATTAGAATGGCTTATTATTCATCATTTTTTGAAGAGAATAAGAACAATCCCATGTTTCTTTTCAGCACTATAGCCAGGCTGACAAAGAGTCCGAGCTCTATTGAGCCATGTATTCCTCTAACTCTCAGCAGTGATGATTTCTTGAGCAAACCATCAACTTATATTTTACACCCAATCCCAACTAGACTGTTCAAGGAGGTTTTCCCCTTAATTGACACTTCCATATTGGATTTGATCAATCGGTCTTTGTTGACAGGATATGTACCTCAGACTTTTAAGGTTGCTGTAATTAAACCTTTACTTAAAAAACCTACTCTTGATTCAGAAGTGTTGGCTAATTATCGACCTATATCCAATCTCCTTTTTTTGTCCAAAGTTCTTGAAAAAATAGTTGCAGTTCAACTTTGTGATCATTTACATAGAAATAATCTGTTTGAAGAGTTTCAGTCAGGATTCAGAGTGCATCATAGCACAGAAACAGCACTGGTGAAAGTTACCAATGATCTCCTCTTAGCCTCTGATAGCGGACTTGTTTCTGTGCTTGTCCTGTTGGATCTCAGTGCTGCATTTGATACGATCGATCACAGCATTCTGTTACAGAGACTTGAACATGTTATTGGGATTAAAGGAACTGCATTAGGCTGGTTTAAGTCATATTTATCTGATAGATTCCAGTTTGTTCTTGTAAATGAAGAATCTTCCTCACACGTTGGAGTAAGTCATGGAGTTCCTCAGGGTTCTGTGCTTGGACCAATTCTTTTTACTTTATACATGCTTCCATTAGGTAACATTATCAGACAGCATGGCATAAATTTCCATTGTTATGCTGATGATACTCAGCTGTACTTATCTATGAAACCAGATGAAACCAATAGGTTGGTCAGACTACAAGCCTGTCTTAAAGACATAAAGACCTGGATGACTCAGAACTGTCTGTTTCTAAATTCAGACAAAACTGAAGTTGTTTTCTTTGGACCTGAGCGCTTCAGGGAGAAATTGTCTAGTTATATAGTTACTCTAGATGGTATTTCCTTGGCTTCTAGTTCTACAGTGAGGAACCTTGAGTTATTTTTGACCAGAATTTATCATTTGACGCACATATAAAACTGGTTTCTAGGACTGCCTTCTTTCACCTTCGTAATATTGCTAAAATCAGGAACATCCTGTCTCAGGGTGATGCAGAGAAACTAGTTCATGCATTTGTTACTTCAGGATTGGACTACTGTAATTCTTTATTATTGGGCTGTCCCACATATTCTCTGAAAAGCCTCCAGCTGATCCAAAATGCTGCAGCCAGAGTTCTGATGAGAACTAACAGGAGAGATCATGTTTCTCCAGTTTTAGCTTCTCTTCATTGGCTCCCTGTTAAATTCAGAATAGAATTTAAGATTCTTCTTCTCACATATAAAGCTCTTAATGACCGAGCTCCATCATATCTTAAAGATCTCATTGTAAGATATTTTCCTAACAGAGCACTTCGCTCCCAAACTGCAGGTTTACTTATTGTTCCCAGAGTTTCTAAAAGTAGAATGGGAGGTAGAGCCTTCAGTTATCAGGCCCCTCTCTTGTGGAATAAGCTGCCAGTAAATGTCCGGGAAGCAGACACCCTTTCCACTTTTAAGATTAGGCTTAAAACTTTCCTTTTTGATAAAGCTTATAGTTAGGGATGGCTCAGGTGATCCTGAAACATCCCATAGTTAAGCTGCTATAGGCTTAGACTGCTGGGGGACCTCATCTGTCACACCTTTCCTCACTTTGCTCTCTTTTTCCCCCTGTTTAATTTCACAATTGATTTTATGTACATGTGACACTATTGTGGTTATTAACGTATGTTTCCCTGTTCCAACAGATATCCTTTGAATGGCGTTATGGTGTTTTTCCCCCCTCTTTTCCCTCTTTTCTGTCTTCTCAAACCCCAGCCGGTCGAGGCGGATGGCCACCCTTCCTGGTTCTGGTTCTGCCAGAGGTTTCTTCCTGGTTCTGGTTCTGCCAGAGGTTTCTTCCTGTTAAAGGGAGTCGTTCCTTTCCACAGTCCCTCAGGCTCAGGATGGGAGATTGGACTGAAGACAAGTTTCGGTGCAATCTGTTGGTTTCCTTAGCTAGGATATAAATTTTTTTAATTGGCTCTATATGAATTAATTGGATTATGATTACAATGAATTGAATTCCAATTGGCTTGAATTGGACTATATTATTTAAGTGCCTTGAGATGACAATTGTTGTAATCTGGCACTATATAAATAAAATTGAATTGAATTGAATTGAATTTAATTACCATACGTCCTGAGTGCTGTTTTCCTCCACACGATCCGTGTTTCATGTTTCTTAAGTAATTCTGTTCAATTCAGAGAAAACTCCATCCTTCAGTAATGACTCTTACTTAATACATTTTGATACGTCCCAATATCAATGGTAGGTGGTGCCCCGAAAAGAAAGATTTTAAGAATTAATTTCATATCTAGAACGCTACACCATGAATGCATTGGGATGATGTTTGTAACCTAGCAGTGACTGAGCTGTTGATGTCACAGGCAGCACAGTGACACATGGTAAAGTAAACACTGCCTCTTGATGTTTTGTTTTTTTGAGATGGCACCATGTAGTGGCAGCTCGTTACAGGAGCTCTGATCAGCTTTTACTTTCTTAATGTCTTTTTCTTGTTTTTACTTTTCTTTTTTCAACCAATCACAAGTATGGTTGTCTGAATCAAAGTGTGATCTTATATTTCTATTTCTTAATCATTTACATAGCGTTTAACCATCAAGCTACACTTGTGATCAGCTGTTAGCAGGTCGATAACAAGGAGCAGGAATCCTGTGACGGTCGGCCAGGTGGCAATTAAGCTCTGTAGTTCTGGCTGGGCTGCCCATGTCTGCCGCCACACCCTATGGCACCAGCAAAGGTGGTTATGAATGGACGGGATCGGTTCCTGTTCCTGAGAGAAAACAGTGGAGGCTGGTAGCCCATGGATGCCTTAAATGGTGACATAATTGTAGCAGTGGTGTTAGGGGAAAGTATTGGTAAGTATTGGGACAAGGAAGCTGGACTGTTCATCACCACACAGTAGAGGGCTTCCTCCAGTTCCTGGTTAGCCCTTTTGGTCTGGCCATTAGTCTGAGGACGGAAACCCGAAGATAGGCTAACATTAGCCCCAAGAGCTCAACATGTAGGAAAGGTTCTTGTGGTCAGTTCAGACCACAAGAGATTGTACAGAACCCTCCAGCCACTGGTGCCATTCTTTGAGAGCCAACTTTACTGTGAGCTGTTCTGTCACCCACGCTGTAGTTCTGCTCAGTTGGGGTGAGTTTCCTGGAGAAGAAAATTAAAAATTCGAAAAGTAGCTTTGCCTTTCTGATGCAAATATCAGTGCAATTCCAGTGCCTTTGTCTTCTCTGTTATTTTTTTTGCAGTTTTCACTCCAAGACATGTGAAGGGTTTGTCCTTTTACTTTGCTTCAACTCCAGCAACAACTCATTTCCTTATCTTGATTGGAATTTAGCTTGTTATCTCGTTTGTGGTTCTTACACTCAAAAGGAACATAAACATTGTAATGTAAAATTTGGTAACCGAATATGTAATAAGAAGGTATTAAGCCCTAATTCATGGTTATTACATTAAAACTATTACTAGTGTTTCCAGGTAGGCAGTTTAATGTAATATTGCAATGGTATGAAACAGAACTATTTTATAAATCAAAATATTGCAAATATACAAACATTAAAATGTTTTAGCAGGTTGTCACAGTCTGCTATAGAAGTTTATGTAATGTCACAGTTTGTTTAATCATGGTTTCAGTTATGTTCTAGTCCTGTTTTTCCCCTGCCACCTCAGTTCACTCAAGTCACCTGGTTAATTGTTCACAGCTGCACCTCATTCACTGATCACTCCCTCCACAGTATTTAGTCTTCTGGTTTCCTTTCAGTCACTGCAGAATCCTTACCTCGCTATCCCTTCATGCTTCCACGAAAAAGATAAGTTTGATTGCCAGCCTCATAGCCGTTTAAGATAGCCATAGTCAGTGTTTTTTCATAGCCTGGTTTTGTTAGTGTCTTTTTTTTATGTTAAGTATTTTTGATAATCCGGCTCTGCCGCGCCTTTTGTTCCTGCTCCCCGTTTTGGAAATAAACCTTTTTGATTTTTTGGAAAATAACTGCATCTGGGTCCCTTCTCGCACCACGCACCGTGACAGAAGGATTCTGCCAGTATGGACCCAGCAGTTCTGAAGAAGCTTCAGAGCCGACTCGCCGCACTGCAGAATTGCTTTGCAGAGGGTGGTGACATGTACAACCGGTGGTGGCTGTCGGGTCAGGTCCTGGAGGTGTTCCGTTGGGGACTCGGTCCGGGGACGCCCGCAATCCAGGCTGCCTGGGAGGACGTGAGAGCCATCCACCACAAGGCACTCGTGGATGTGTTCGGCGCGGATTCGGCTCAAATGTTATACGCTCTCCGCGGGCCTCTCATTTCTCCATTTGCGTCCCCAGCTCCGTCTCCTGACATCGCCGTCCCGGCACAGCCCGCTGACATCGCCGTCCCGGCGCAGCCCGCTGCCGCCAAGGTCGTCCCGACGCAGCCCGCTGCCGCCAAGGTCGTCCCGACGCTGCCGCCGTTCCTGTTGCCACGACCACGCCTGGTCCGGCCGTCCTGCCGGTTTCGTCCACGCCTGGTCCGGCCTTCCTGCCGGTTTCGTCCACGCCTGATCCGGCCTTCCTGCCGGTTTCTTCCACGCCTGGTCCGGCCTTCCTGCCGGTTTCGTCCACGCCTGATGCCTCGCCCACCCACCCCATTTTTGGAACGTCTGGCAGCCGTTTCTTGAGGAGGGGGCTATGGGTGTCGTCGGGGGTGGGCAGGGTGGGGAAAGCCTTGACCTTTCCGCCTATGGAAGCCCAGGTGGGCTCATCACTGTCCGGGCCCATGGAGGCTCAGGTAACCTCACGCCGTCGCCGGTGGGAGCCCGGGCGGACTCACCGCTACTTGTTGCCAGTGGGGACCCTGGTTAACCCGCGGCGGACTCCACCTCGGCTCGTTGCCCTGAAGGGGCGGCCGGGTTGCCTGAGATCAGGCCGTCCGCCAGACGGTCTCCGGCGCTGGGGATCGGGACCCGGCTTTAGGTCCTTCAGAGCCCCTCCCTCCCACCCTCGTTGGATGTCTGGGAGCCATCCTTGAGGGGGGGACTCTGTCACAGTCTGCTATAGAAGTTTATGTAATGTCACAGTTTGTTTAATCATGGTTTCAGTTATGTTCTAGTCCTGTTTTTCCCCTGCCACCTCAGTTCACTCAAGTCACCTGGTTAATTGTTCACAGCTGCACCTCATTCACTGATCACTCCCTCCACAGTATTTAGTCTTCTGGTTTCCTTTCAGTCACTGCAGAATCCTTACCTCACTATCCCTTCATGCTTCCACGAAAAAGATAAGTTTGATTGCCAGCCTCATAGCCGTTTAAGATAGCCATAGTCAGTGTTTTTTCATAGCCTGGTTTTGTTAGTGTCTTTTTTTTATGTTAAGTATTTTTGATAATCCGGCTCTGCCGCGCCTTTTGTTCCTGCTCCCCGTTTTGGAAATAAACCTTTTGATTTTTTGGAAAAGAACTGCATCTGGGTCCCTTCTCGCACCACGCACCGTGACACAGGTTACCATATTATTAGTACAATGTTACCATACTATTACCAGGCAGTTTTTAGTCCTCTTATTACACTGTAACGTCAGTTACCATGATGTACACTGTAACGAATTGTTGTATATTTATGGTGAATTTATAACGGTCCCCTACTGTATTTTATAATAATTGTAAAATACTTGTTAAATATTCATCCCTCACATGTAAATTAACAGTTCAAGCAGTAATTTAACAATACCAGTGGATAAATGTAATTTAACAGCATGAAAAAAGTATTTGTAAAGAATTGCTGTAAATTTATGGTGGATTACGACAGTATCTTACTGTATTTTTAAATAATTGTAAAATACTGTTAAATATTCATGCTTACATGTAAATGACCAGTTAATGCTCAGTTAACAATAAGAAACTAATTTAACAGCATAAAACAGTATTACAACACTAACAACACTAAAAACATCAATGTAAATGGAGACCTGTCATGTTCATTATGTTAAGGTACTGCAACTCTAAGGCACATTTTGTCAGGTTGTAAGGTTAGTTTGTCACAAGGCCGGTATACGTGGTGACATAACCAAGTATTAAGAAGCTTAGCTGCAAGTATTGAAGATAAACGAAGGCAGGTGAATTTAGGAGGGTCTAAGGTAAAGAGAATGGCAATTCAGTTTGTTCATGAGGGGGGAGAAAGTTAATAAGACAATAAGGACACAAGGAAGCTTAGAGGATGCTGGTGATTGGGAGATGGCAAGCAAAGCTTGTTGTTCCCCAGGAAATAGTCTCTACAAATCTAAGGCCTGATATAGTCTTGTGGTCTAGGAGTAGAATGAGAGTATTTCATAGAGCTGATTGTTCCTTGGGAGGAATTAGTGGCAGAAGCATATGAAAGGAAAAAGCTTAGGTATGAGGAGTTGGGGGCAGAAGCAGAGCAGCGAGGATGGAAAGTTAGGATCTGTCCAGTGGAAGTAGGATGTAGAGGAGTTGTTGCAAAGTCTGTTGTCTTATTGTTGAGGGAGTTGGGTGAAAGTGGACAACTGTGAGGAAAATAGTGAAGGAAGTGTCAGATGAGGCAGTAAGGTCCAGTCAGTGGATTTGGATTAGAAGAAGCAGTAGTAGCTGGGGGCCCAGCAGGGGGAGCACTTATGTTTATGTTTATGTATTTAGCAGACGCTTTTATCCAAAGTGACTTACAAATCAAGATATAACAGCTATATAAAAAGCTAACAATAAACTACATAGAAGAACCCACTAGTCCAACTCTGTCAGACAGAGTAGAGATAGGGTGCAGGCATAGAAGGAAGTGCAGAAAGATAAAGTTCCGAGATAGAGGGGGTAGGGAAGTACAAGGTAAGTGCTGGGATAGGAGATGCTCTCTGAAGAGCTGGGTTTTCAAGAGTTTCTTGAAGAAAGACAGGGACGCCCCTGTTCTGGTAGCGCTCGGTAGGTCATTCCACCATCGTGGGACGACATATGAAAAGAGTTTGGATTGTCTTAGGCGTGGTGTAGGAGCTGCTAGACGACAATCCTGGGACCAACGGAGGGACCGAGTTGTGACATAAGCCTTTGCAAGAGCATTCAAGTAGATGGGAGCCGTTCCATTGAGCACTTTGTAGGCTAACATCAGGGACTTGAATTTGATGCGGGCGGCTAAGGGCAGCCAGTGGAGTTCAATGAACAGAGGGGGGACGTGTTCTTTTAGGCTGACCGAAACCAGACGCGCCGCCGCGTTCTGGACCATCTGCAGAGGTTTCACAGCACAGGCTGGGAGACCAGTTAGGAGAGTGTTGCAGTAGTCAAGGCGGGAGATGACTATGGCCTGCACCAGGAGTTGGGTGGCATGTTGGGTTAGGTATGGTCTAATCTTTCTTATGTTTAGTAATGCAAAGTGGCATGAACGAGCAACCGAGGTAACATGTTCTTTGAATGTTAGTTGGTCATCAATCATGACACCCAAGTTTCTAGCAACCTTTGATGGAGCAAGAGATAGGGATTCAGTTTGGATGCAGATGCTGTGGTGTATGGTTGGCTTGGCTGGGAAGACCAGCAGTTCAGTTTTTGGGAGGTTAAGTTGGAGGTGATGGGCTTTCATCCATGTTGATATGTCAGAGAGACAATCTGAGATTCGTGCTGAAACCGTGTGGTCATCAGGTGGGAATGACAGATAGAGCTGGGTATCATCAGCATAACATTGGTATGAGAAGCCATGTGATCGGATGATCTGTCCCAATGAGTTGGTGTATATGGCAAAGAGAAGAGGTCCCAGTACTGAACCTTGGGGGACCCCTGTGGCGAGGTGGTGCGCTGCAGAAGTGTGACCAAGCCAGGATACTTTGAAAGACCGACCAGTGAGGTATGAACTTAGGGTAAACAGACTCTTGGAAGAAGCAAGGAAGAAATCCAGGATATTTGAGTGGAGGGTGTGGCCCATGTGAGCCTTTTGAAACCAGGGGGCCATTTTAGATGAGGTGGCCTGGGTGGCCTTGTTTTTGCTGGCATTTTATTGTGACTGTCGGACTGTTTAGATGAGTTTGTCTGCTGAATCTGCTCGTGTGTCTTGTCCTGCCTGCACCTCTGACACCCTCTATACTATCATTACCCCCTACCCGAACCAGGGTTTGAATCCCATTCCTACTTATCTTTACCTCTTCTATTTCTACCCCCTACCCGAACCAGGGTTTGAATCCCATTCCTACTTATCTTTACCTCTTCTATTTCTACCCCCTACCCGAAACAGGGTTTGTATCCCCACCCGCTATGACTGGTGTGCAGTTGGTGAGAGGCTGGGGTAGCTTGTGGTTGTGGAAAAAAAGATGGTTGTTGTGGTGTGAGGAGCAGTGATGGCTGGCATTAGGGGAGTGATTCTGGGATGCCAGTGATCACTATATAGCCTCCTGGAGGTGTTGTGGGCCCAACTAGACGAAACACTGATGAAAGGAGGTTCCCACCTGATGACCCCAATAACATGCTGGTCAGCACTGCTCACTGGGCTATATAGGGATTATAGGAATTATTCACTGAGTCTGGTCAAAGTCAAAGTCAAATGTATTTGTATAGCACATTTCATGTACAAACCAATTCAAAGTGCTTTCCATTAAATAAAAGCATTGCAGCAGGGAGCAGAAAAAGCATTAAAAATATGTAAAAGAATATAAATACAATAAAATAATTAAAATTAATTAAAACCAGCAACAGTCTCGATAAGTTAAAAGATACCGTGCAGATTTCATGCATAGACACGAGAAAAGAAATGTTTTTAACCTGGATTTAAAAAATGTCTACATTTGGTGACAGTTTAATCTCCTCTGGCAGTTTGTTCCACTTGTTTGCAGCATAACAGCTAAATGCTGCTTCTCCAGGTTTAGTCTGGACTCTGGACTGGACCAGCTGACCTGAGTCCTTGGATCTAAGAGCTCTGCTGGGTTTATATTCTCTGAACATATCACAGATGTATTTTGGGCCTAAACCATTCTGGGATTTGTAAACCATCAGTAGGCTTTTAAAATCTATTCTGTGACTGACTGGAAGCCAGTGTAAAGATTTTAAAACTGGTGTGATGTGTTCAGATCTCTTAGTCCTGGTTAAAACTTCTGGATGAGCTGCAGATGTTTAATGCTCTTTTTGGGAAGTCCAGTTAAAGACCATTACAGTAATGGAGTCTACTGGAGAAGAATGCATGGATGAGTTTCTCCTGGTCTTTTTGGGAGAAAACCTTTAATTCTGTTGATGTTTCTGAGTTGGTAAAAGGCTGCCTTGATGAACGCTTTGATGTGGCTGCTGAAAGTTAGATCTGAGTCTATCAACACTCCAAGGTTACGAACTTGGTCAGTGATTGTAAGGGCCCGAGTCTCAAGATATTTACCAATGCTGACCCTCTTCTCTTTGCTACCAAACAGAACGATCTCAGTTTTGTCTTCATTTAATTGTAGAAAATTCTCTCTCATCCAGGAGTTTATTTCCTCCAGACACTGACACAGTACATCTGCTGGGCTGCAGTCGTCTGGTGACAGAGACAGATAAAGTTGTGTATCGTCTGCATAACTGTGATAATTGATGTTAAAGGGAGCATATACAAGTCTATCAGGTCTAACAATTGAGCCCTGGGGGACTTCACACGTCATGGCCTCTCGCTCAGATTCAAAGCTGCCAATTGTAACAAAATAACTCCGGCCTTCTAAATAGGACCTGAACCAGTTAAGGACCGCTCCAGAAAGTCCAACCCAGTTTTCCAGCCTGTGCAACAGGATTCTGTGATCTACAGTCTCAAATACAGCGCTGAGATCCAACAGAACCAGGACTGAAACATGACCAGAATCAGTATTCAACCTGATGTCGTTTAACACTTTGACCAGAGCTGTTTCAGTGCTGTGATGACATCAGAAGCCTGATTGAAAGTTATCGAGACTTCCACTGTCATTCAGAAACTTTCTCAATAATCTTGGATATAAAACAGAGATTAGAGACAGGTCTGTAGTTGTTCATCACAGAGGCGTCTAAAGTTCTCTTCTTTAGGAGTGGCTTAATGGCAGCTGTCTTTAGAGTCTTGGGAAAAATGCCTGATGCCAGTGAGCTGTTAACTATTTGTAGGAGATCACTTTCTACTGAGGTAAAAACAGTTTTAAAAAGGCAGATGGTATTATGTCCAGAGTGCAAGTTGTTGATTTCAGATGCCAAGCTGTTTCCTCCAGGATTTTTAAACCAACAATATTATATTGTGACATAATGTCAGAGTTATTTCTAGGTTTTAGACACAGATTAGTTTTTGTTGTTTGTCTGTGTGTTCAGCCTTCCTGCATTCTGTTTTCAGGTTTTTGACCGTTGTGGTGTTTCTCCATGGTGTCCAACACCTTTAGGAATAACCAGGTCCAGAGTGTGACCTCGAAGGTGGGTCGGTTCTGTTACATGTTGCCACAAACCAAACAAGAAAATTCTTTGGCATTACCATCCGTCATATTATCTACGTGAATGTTAAAATCCCTGGTCAAGATGAAATGGTTAAAATCAGTCGAGATAACAGACAATAATTCAGAAAATTCATCAATAAAACTTGCGCAGTATCCTGGAGATCTGTAAATGATTAAGAACAGAATTTTAGGAACACCCTTTAAAATAAAACTAAGATATTCAAAAGAAGTGAAAACACCAAATGAGATCTCTTTACACCGGAATATATCTTTAAATAAGGCAGCTTCTACCCCACCTTTCCTCCCATTTTGGCATTTATCCATAAAACTAAAATTTGGGGGTGCTGTTTCATTAAGAACAGTAGCATTTGTGCTTTATGTTAATCCATGTTTCTGTCAGGAAAAGAAAACCTAAATTGTGTGAAAATATGAAGTCATGAACTAACAGTGACTTATTGGACAGAGATCTAATATTAAGTAGAGCGAGCTTTGTGGAGTTTACACTGGTCTCTGTTGTATTCTGAGTTGTACGTGGTACCGTTAGATGTAGGGTTGTTTTCCTCGCTGCTGTGTCCTTCACCCTTGTCTATACAGTTATGTTTGGGTTTGCCGTCCCAACAGCATGATGTAAGTGTGCACCAAGTGATCTGCATCCAGTTCGATTTGGATGCACGCCATCAGGTCTGAAACGCTCCTTACAGTTCCAAAAGATATCAAAGTTATCAATGAACTTAATCCCAAGGCCAAGAAGTCTGCTGAAAAGTTCAGTTCCTTTACCCACAGTAGGAATGGGGCCTGAAATGGAGACACGGTGTGCCCCATAGTGACGCAGTCTCTCCAACAGCAGAGAAAAGTCTTTCTTCAGGATCTCAGAGCCAGTCTTCCTTCTCAGAATATCTAAAGACCCTGTGTGGATAATGATCTCCATGCCATCTGGATGTGCAGACAGAATGGTCGGCAAGATATCTATCAGTTCTCTGACTGATGTATCAGAAAAACTTATATTTTCTGTCTTTGCCATTCTGACATACTGTGTTACAGAGTCACCAATCAGAATGGTATCTGTTCCATTTTGAGTGGAGGTGTCGATTTCTTCTGTAGTCCTCACCTTGGTTGTGGCATCTGGGCTTCTCCTAATATTCTGGTTAGCTCTTGGCTGAGTTTTGGGGCCATTTCTCTTGTTTTTATTATTTCTTGTGTCACATTCATCATCACACATTGTATTTGGAATCAACTTATCTATTATGCAATGGTACTTCAGGTGGTGGAGTGAGTGCGGGAGGTTTAGGTTTCATGCTCATTTAATTTTTCCTCAGTGATGGACAACATGAGACCAGGTCCTGGCTGGGGTTGATGACTTTGGTTTGGCACCAACACTGTTACAGTAGGAGATGTCAGTCAGACTGCCCGGTTTGGCAGCTTCACCAGATATTCCAGTGTCATTAGGACACATCCAGGGAAGCGTGTCGGCCAGGTCTGCAGTGTGAGGCTCCACATCAGCTGTTATCCCGCGTAGAAAAGTCTGAGTTAGTCCTCTGGCACATGAAGGCTCCACAGCCTGCACAGGAGCTATAATAGAGTAAATAAATTCCTCACTCGCAGGAATGTCTTGCAGCGTTTCAATCCTCTTCTCAAGCTGTGTTATCCTCACAGAGAGTCGCTCACACTCTGTGCAGCTCACTGATAATGCAGGGTTAGGAGACATTGTTCTGTCCGATTCTCTTTGCAAACAGGAGGGCTAATACCGTTTACAAGTATACACTTAAAAGAAAAGGAATACCAGTAAAAGAATGAAATTATATCCAAGACTAGTGGAAAGAAGTAGAATGATTTAAAAGCAAATAAAGCTGTAAGCAGCAGGAGGAAGCAGAGACGTGTCTGCACTCTTCAGAAGCAGGAAGTAAAGTCCATTTTTTCTTATCACAAGTTTCTTGTGTTTACCTTGAATTCTGAGTAACAGCATTGTTGGGAACAGACTACAAGCTGGCACTGTGGGTGATGGGTGGCTTCTTGGTGAGTAACTTCATCCGTGTAATTGTCCTAATATTATTCCCCGTGACGTGCACTGAGCATGTGCGCCCCCAGTTTCTATCCCGTCTTCACAGCATCATAGTTGGTGGTTAAAGTTAGTAACTTGCTGTTTTTTGCTGGTTAAACTACAGCTTAAGATCTTTCTAACAAGCCCCTGATTGTCTCTGTGTGCAAATGTTAATAACTCTGTGTATAAAATGTGAAATGTCTTAATCAGCCTCACCTTTTCTGCAGCGCACTTCTTCACTAGGTTACTGTATGAACACGTTTGTTGTGAGTTACACAGATCCATAGGTATTTACCTTGGGGGTAATCAGAGTCACCTACATGTGCTCCCACCACCCCTGAGAGAGCAGTGTCACCCATAGTTGTGCCGACTCTCTGTTCAAACATGGTGGGCGTGCCACAGCGTGCCAAAGTGCACATTTTTGTGCGCCTCCAATTCAAAAAAAGTATCACCTTTATTTTGCTTTTCTATTTTTGCTTTTTTCCCATCTTACTAATTCTTTTTTCTTTATTTTCTGATCATGTAGAGAGAGGGATCGCAGGTGCAGGGCTCATTTAAATATGATTTGCATATTTAAGTAGGGCCGTGGACAGGGACGAGTCAGGTACTCTGACATGTGCGCTCAATTCCACGTTGATTGGGATGTACAAAGGAAATGTGCTTGGATTCAAAGGTACGCACATCTGGATATTTTTTTGCGTAGGAGGGCATCTGGGTTTGAGCGTACGCCATGTTTCAGTGGGAAATCCACGCAAGTCTTTGTACATGAGGCCCCAGGACTTTAAGTATTTTGATCAAGACCTAGTGTTTTGCTCTCTGATAAAGGACCTAAAAGATCTTGACACAAGTGGCATCACCATGCCTGATGGTAAGACCTTCGAAGGAACTATGTGCACTATTGCAGGTGATAACTTAGGGTCACACTGCATGGGAAGCCTTACTGAGAATTTCAGCAAGAGCTTATACTTCTGTAGATATTGTGAGATTGACTGTAAGACATTTCTGGAAGATCCTCTGGCCAAGGTCCAAGATCGTACAGAAAATTCATATCAGGAACATGTCCAGGATCAAAGTGTAGTGGTCAAATTTTAATCACTTTTCAATGAGTTGACTTATTTTCATGTTTGCCAGCCTGGGTTACCTCCCTGCCTTGGTCATGACCTTTTTGACCTTTTAGTTTCTTTTGATTTGGCAATCTACGTTAAACATCTTGTCATGGTGGAGAAACATTTCACATACCTTGATTTGAATGTCTGTATTACTTAGTTCAAATATCTTGGTAGTGATGCAGACAATAAACCCTGTGAGGTGAACCCCGGAGTGAAAAAAATGTCTGGACATGCAGTTCAAATCTGGCGCTTTCTCAGGATGTTACCAATGCTGATCGGTGACAAAATGGTGAACCCGGGTGACAGTGAGGTATGGCAGTTAATTTTGCAGCTCAGGGAGATTGTGGACCTTATCACTGCTCCAGCTATTTCCACTGGTCAGATAGCCTATTTAGGTGTCCTAATAGAGGAGTAGTTGGATTCTGGAAGACAAACTTTTCATTATCACCCACTTAAGCCCAAGCACCACTATATACTCCATTATCCCAAACTCATCTTTCACTTTGGACCACTCATCCGCTTATGGACATTAAGGTTTGAAAGTAAACATACATACTTCAAGCAATGTGCAAGAAAACTGCAAAACTTTAAAAACCTGTGTGGTACCTTGGCGGAGAGATGTCAACTTTTGCAAGTTCTTCTAGGTGCTGGCCCTCGTTTCCCACCAGATGTTGAGGTGGAAAGATGCACAGAGTTTGTCTTGGAAGACCATAATGGTAACATCAGACAATCAGTGACAGAATACAACTACAACACTCTAGTTACCCGTAATGTGTCAGTAAAGGGGACTGAGTACAGGAGCAAAATGTTTATTGTAATACCTCATAATGACGATTGCCTTATTGTTGGGAAAATTAAACAGGGTCTTATTCATAAGAGTTATTGTGGGGTTTTTTTCACCACTGAACAGTATCAAGCTATGCGTCTGCCAGAATTTAGTGTTTATTATAATACACGATTGAAGACAGAATATTGCTGTGTTGCTCATGAGAACCTACTGGACTATTATCCATTGATAGAATAATGTAAAAATAATGATAATAACTTTTATTTGTATAGCACCTTTAAAAACTGTGTTTACAAAGTGCTTTGACAGACAACAAGACAACAATAAAAAAAAATCACATAAAAGCAAGTTTATAAAATTGGGTTTTAAGAAGTGATTTAAAAGATATTACTGAATCTGTAAGCTTTAGCTCCTCGGGCAGGTCATTCCAAATTTGAGGGGCCCTGATGGAGAAGGCGCGATCACCTTTTGTTTTAAACCTCAACCTTGGAACAGCCAGGAGACCCTAGCACGAGGATCTAAGGCCAAGTACTGGCTCACAGGTGGTTAGCATGTCAGTTATGTAGCTAGGGCCAGACCCAGTCGGGCTTTAACGGTGAGCATTAAAATCTCAAAATCAATTCTAAAACACACAGGGAGTCAGTGGAGTGAAGCCAGGATTGGGGTGATATGATGTTGTCTATTCAAACCAGTGAGAAGCCTAGCTACTGCATTCTGAACCAGATGGAGACGGGAAAGTGATTTTTGGTTAATGATGGAGAGGAGTGAATTACAGTACTCAAGTCTTGGAAATATGAATGACTACAATTGAACAGTAATGATTTAATCTCTTTCTCAAAATCACCAGTTTCACAGAAAAGTAAATGAACAATTTTCAATTGTATAATACTAGATGATACTAGAATAGAGTGTGGAATTGTTGTTAAAGAATAAGGGGAAGGAGTTTCAGGTGTAAATAGTCAGTCACGTGAGAGTTGCTGCATAGCATGCCTCGGGTTAGCCGACAGCATCTAGCTACCTCTTCTGTTGGGATGGATACTGTGATGGTAAATTTTATGTCTCAGGACTGATAGACTCTCCAATCCACATTAACTATTTGTATCACCCAGACACGCTAATTGTTTTAAATCATTTACTTCTTAATTAACACTCAGACAAGATAATTGTTTTAACCTCCTGTTTCTTAATCATCAAGACTGCATCCTGCCCCCCTCTGGAGATGTGGTTACACACCTAAAGAACAAAGCCCCCACCTCAGGTATAAATGCTCTGTGTTCCTTTTGTTTGTATCTCTTCATACCATTGCCGCTGAATGGTGTGGACTGATCTTTTTCCTTGCAACGAAGAATAAAAACTTAGCCGGCCGGCAGAAAAAGTAAGGTTCTCTATTTCATTGCTCATCAGAGGTATTATAGGAAGGAAGCGATTGAAAACTTCCATAACAATACCATCTATATTAAAACGTGAGGACCGGTCCCAAAACAGATTAATTGTCAATAAAACAAAAGTCATGTTTCCTGAAACAAAAACAATTTTCCCACAGTCCTTTAAAACATCAAAAAGGAGGTTAAAATATTTTTTGTTGCATTCCAACTCCCGACGGTTTGTGTCATTTGTTCCCACATTCACCACAACTCTCCCTGGGCAGTGAGGGCAGAAGGAAGAGGAGTTTATCCAAGATGTTGGGGACGCTGGCACCGGGATGACAGTGTGGGACAGCATTAATGAAGCAGACGTTCCTGGTTATGGAGTCACAGATAATTTAAGTGTTTGTGGGGAAGAGAGGATGTAGAGTTGAAGATGCGGGTGGACTGCCCGAGGCAGACAGAGGGCTTTCAATTATCTCTGCCTTGGACAGACAGGTGTGTGCAGATGCGGAGTCTCGATAATGCCCACCTGAATGCCTAATGACAGCCTCCTTCAGCATTCTACGGTGGTCCCTGCCCCCTGAGGAGAGGCGAGCAGCCCAATCAGCACCAGCCGCATAACTGGTGATGGCGGAGGGAGCCACAGATGCAGATGGTACATCGACTGCAGGTGGTGGAGCCACAGGTGGAGAATCTCGAGATGGAGGAAGCACAACGGCCTAAAGCGACGAAACAGCTGTGGCGCCGGAACGAGCCGCAGTCATTGAGGGGTTAGCGCTGGATGGAATCAGGACTGGAGGGGCCGCGTCTAAATAGACCAGTGCCACATCCTGCAAGACTGTGTAGCAGTTAGAGAGACCAAGGGATGGGTAGAATGAATTCCCACCTGAATCCCTCTTTCGGCTGCGGCACACCACCTTTATCCAGGACGGCCAGGACCCTAGGTCATCTCGGTTTAGTGTGGAGCTGTGAAGCGGGGCCTTCAGTCTGGCTCCAGTGCGAGCCCAAGGATCAACTGGGGGTATCGGGGTGGTCCGTGGCAGCGTTGTAGCCACCATGTCCTGTGCAGCGGAGGCAGCGCTCGTTGCCCCTATGTCTGGTTCAGGCCCGGAGGACTGATTCTCCTCTGCCACCGAACCCTCCGGACGGACCAGTAAGGCGCCAACATTAATCGAGGCCAACCAGGGGAGAGTGGTCGAAGTGGCCGACATCATCTGGGATACCAAGGAGGAGGATAGTCGGAAATTGGAACAGCTAGAACAGACTGCATATATGAGATGTGCTTTGACTGGGCAGCAGCTACGGAAAGTGGAGTCTGGAAAATGAGCAAACTAGATGTTGTTTTCGAAACTGAGACCATCACTTTGAATCTCCAAGTTAGTTAGTTAGTTTGATTCATCAGATTGATGTATCAGCAGTGTTCGATGAGATGCCATGAGGGAATAAGACTTCAGCGAGGACCGTTTGATTCCTATGGCTGCACACAATTCCAGCCAGAGATCCCATCAGGGGAGACTACTGACACTTTGGAATGTGGTGGAGTCCACCCGTTACCAAATTGAAAACATTTACAAGCAAGAGGGTTTGAATGGAGGACAGAAGGTGGAGGTGATACATCTCATGGAAACTACATACAGCCTTCAGCATATCCACATAAATCAAATGCCAGCATCCTCTATTGAGGATCTAAGGATGAAATGGCCTAACCTTTTTACACAGAGGAGCATTTATGCTCATTTTGAGCTGCTGACAGATATCAAAGTCCTGCAAGTTTTGGAAGCTTTCTAGTGAGGAATGTGAACGAGCAGTTGTGGAGTACTTCAGGACAAAATCAAACCACCGTGATGTCCAAGCTCTTGTTTCCCAGGGTCTGGATGGATTTGACTCTCCACGATCCAGTTTGTAAATATGTAAATATAGATTGGTGTGTTTTGGTGTATTTTTTTGTTCGTAATATTAATAAGATAAAAAATAATATTACAATAACAACATAATTTATAAGGTGTGTTTTAGATACCAACGGCTAATTTTAAATGTTAACGACTACAGCGTTAGCATTGTTGCTGGTGGATCAGCTGACTATCAGCTGACTATCAAATGTTTGTAATTTTAGAAAGGTGTGTTTTGTTTTGTTTTTACTCTTTATTAATAATATGAATAATATTATAATCAAATGATAACATAGCATAATTTAGAAGGTGTGTTTTAGATTTATATTGATTATTTTCCTGGCTTGTGCTTCCAACCCCACTCCCTTTCATCATCCCCTCCTCCTTCTTTAAGGACAACATTCAAATTCTTCAGTTCAGCTGGTCAGACATTACAGTCTGAACTGAAGTGGCGCGCCAAACCCACTGAACCTGGACTGTCAGAGAAGCTAGTTTTATTTGTGATATATTAGGGTTGTATAGCCTACTTCTACTGTTGTAACTATTTTTATTTATCTTTGTTTATTGTTTTGATTGAGAGAGGCATAAGTTAAGGAAACCACCTGTCAGTAAGAAACACACTAGAATAGGATTAAAAATACAGAATGAGAATTAAACTAGACAATTAGAATAATAACTAAATTAGCACTAAACTAAGAATTAGACATCAAATTTAGATACTAACCTGACAGGTGGATTTGTAAAGGAAAAGAGGGAATAATTTGTGTATTTTTGATTTTGTCGTATGTGTTATTATTGTATAGAAACCGAGAAGAAGATAATTAATTCATATCGAAATAAATTATGTTTTACTTTTTTTAATATAACACAACAGTGATCTCTTGTTTGTTGTCTTTTCCTACTCACACCCATTTCTCACGAGTGAATCTAATCTTCTGAATAACTGGTCCACATCTGAATTTCAATTTTGTTTATTTTACATTAATAACTTGTTCTATTATTCAACCAGGTGTTACATTAGTCTTTAGTTCTGCCATGTTTTTTCCCTCAGTCACTCTTGTCCGGGTCATCAGCTTCACCCACATCACCTGTGTTTTATCTCAGCTGCATTCACTCACCAATCACCCCCCCTCAGTATTTAGTCTCAGGTTTTTCCATGTTCCTTTGCCAGATCCTCACCGTCATTTACCCGATGTCAAGTCAGGTTTGTCCTTATGTTTTTTTTTCCCACAGTCTTAGTCAGGTTTTTGTTTTGACATAGTCAAGTTTTTTGTAGTTAGCACCGTCGCCTCACAGCAGAAGGTTCCAGGTTCAACTCCCAGCTGGGGCCTTTCTGTGAAGAGTGTGCATGTTCTCCCTGTGTCTGCGTGGGTTCTCTCCGGTACTCCGGCTTCCTCCCACCGTCCTAAAACATGCATGTTAGGTTGATTGGTGTCTCTAAAATTGTCCCTAGGAGTGAGTGTGAGCGTGTGTGTGGTTGTTTGTCACTGTGTGACCCTGTCATGGACTGGCGACCTGTCCAGGGTGTACCTCGCCTGATGACCGCTGGGATAGGCTCAGCCACACTTTGTGTTGTTTTTACCTTTGAAATAAATCAAGTTTTTGTTTGGAAATATCTTCATCCGGGTCCCAACTCCACCACACCATGCACAACACCCATCCCTACGTGATGGCCCTGCCATCAGCTTCATCCATGTCACCTGTGTTTCTTTCCCCTGCTGCACTCACTCACCAATCACCCTCCTCAGTATTTAGTTTCCAGGTTTTCTCATGTTCATTGGGTCATTTCCAAAATTTCTTCAAAATATGGTAATGCAATAGCTTGTCATTTTTGTAATACAAATGTTCTCAATGTTACTAATCTCACAAAGTCTGGTGTACAAATGGGCACTTTTTAATAAATGTTTGAAAAATTATATAGTTATACTATGAGAAAAGCTGCAAGAATAAGAGTTTCTGTGATGTGGGGAGGCCTCCTCCTATCTTTTGGTTCTCATAATACTATGTAGCAAGCAAAATTGTTTTGACTGTCTGAACTCGTCTTCCCATAACATTAAATGGATAGTAATGTCCTTTTCCCATAACATTGTGTGACCAGCAAGCATAAACAATATAAATAGCAACAGCACCACTTTGTTAGTGAGACAACTCTGAGCAGCTTCCTGACAGGTTGTGCGGACTTGTCTCTTTCTTGCAAGAAATAAATGTTTTGTGTTAATCGTATCCAGCGACTCTGAGCCTAATTTTGAGAGAATTTTTCTAACAATAAACTACAGCAATGTTATGGAATGTATATTCTCTTGTGTTCTATACCAGGGTTCTCAAACTTATTACTTAAAGGTCTGCATCTGATTTTTATTCAAGGTCAGAGGTTAGGAATGATTGGCAATAACAACAATATTTAATCAATACAGTTATGATTATGTCTCTTCATTGAGCCAGCATGCATAGAAACCCTATGTTGAAGACACAGCTCAGAAAGTTTGGTAGAAGTTATTAAGTGAAATGAGTTATTAAGTGAAATTACATATCAGCTGAACAAGTGTAAAGTAAGAGCTCTGTACTGTCGGTTCTGGGAAAAAACTCTGTGAGTTCTGGTTCTTGAAAACCGCGTCAGAGTAAGCACTCTTTGTACTGTCCAGTCTTTGCTACTCTCCTCTTCCATGTCCTCCGCTAGCTTAACCTGCTGCTTTTCTTAATTTGAGCACAGACAGATGAACAGTGATGATTGCATGTTGTTGCTGAATATGTTTCTGATCCGCTCTAAGCACTAGAAGGCAAGACGTTAATACAAGAAAAGTCAAGCTGTGTGTTTATTGTAGGACTTCTGGATGTTGACTTGCTGTCGGGAGGAATGTGGTAGCCTCGGGTTGGGTATTTGAAAAGCTCTGCATTCTTTGGTTTTAAATTGGTGAGGATTTTTACAAATGCAAAATTAGCAGATTTTGAATATTGCACACTGTCATATACTGTAAAATTATCCTTACCCACAGTTCTCCTACAGCCATGCACTCTAATCTGATAAACAGTATTATACTGTTAAATAAATTACGGCAGATGCGCTGTAAATCACTAAAACACAGTTCTCCTATGGTCATGTACTGTAATCCAAAAGCCGGTATTATACTGTTAAATAAATTACGATAGATGCGCTGTAAATTACTAAAGCACAGTTATCCTGCCGTCATGTACTGTAATCCAAAAAATAATATACTAATAACAGTAGTTTGTAAAATAACAGTAAAAAACAGGCATCCCTGCTGCCAATATTTTACTGTTATTTTACAGTGAAATTGTTATTACCCATAGCTACTGATCTACAATTCATATCATTTTGTACAAAGTAGTAATAAGTCAACCAGCAGTGTTGAACTCTAAGACACTAGGTCAAAAAGTCCTTCTACTGATGATTTTATTTCATGTCTTCCTACAACGGCAGTGTTAAGAACAAAACTCAACAGTATACTAATCAGCAGACATCATCAGGATGATGCCCTGTCATTTAAAATGGGCTGCAGTGCAAACACATGAACAGTTCACTACAACTACAACTCTGACACCATTCAGGACATAAAAGCCTGACAAGATCCTATATGAGGATTCTGATTAAGACAGTTAGATTTGGGTTCAGAGGGAGATTAGGAGAGGAAAATAAGAGATAAATAACATCAGTAGGCAAGTGCAATAAAATGTATCTATTGCAGCTTGGGGGAGGGAGATCATTTCCATCTTTATTTATCCAGAGATGGTTGTATGAGCAAGCCTGCCGTTCCAGTATCAGACTCTTTTGTATTCACAGAATCACGCATTGACAACTGTTTACTGACCTGAACAAACACAACTACCACTCATCACAGAGCAGAGCGTAGAACGGTCTGTGTTTAACATGCAAACCCATGAAAGAGAGTGAGAAAGATCTGTCCAGATGTAACAGGAGCAGGAGAGACAGAGACACACATAAATTCAAATCAGCTGAATAATGGAGTGTTAATGGCCTTCCTAATTGTAACCAGGCCTCATATTAACAGATGCTAGCTGACAATTTGCCACAGTTGAATAAATGCTGTATCTACAAGGCTGACAGTAGCTTTCAACACACATGCACATACCATACAGTTTAGACTCAACATCAAAGAATGATCAGCTGCGGTGCTGCATGCAGTGCTATCATGTCGAAAATGACTGCCATCATCATTGTCTGTGAATGGTCACATGTGAAATGCATTTTTTTTCCACTGACTCATGTCTGTGTGAGTGTGCATGTTATAATCACATTTCAGGTCATTCCCCAGGGTGAATGAGGTCTCAGTGCCCTGATCTAAACATCATTACCACCATTTCAACATGGTGCCTTGTCATCACACTGCTTAACCAGACCACTCAGGCTGAGTCAAGGTCAGCACTGACAGACACAATATGTGTGCATGTGTGTGTGTGTGTGTGTGTGTTTGTCTGTACATGCTTTTCAAAGTAGCAACAGTCAGCTGAGACAAAGAGAGCCACATGTACACCAGTATAAACATGCTCACTGATTCAGAAATCATGCGTACAGACATGAGATCTGAGCAGAGATAGAATATACCTGTCTTTGTTTTGCTGTCTATTCCCCAAGATTTGAAAAACAGATTTGAACATGCTTTTTTTCAGTGCTGCTGCAGAGATGACATTGAGGCTAATGGTTGTGGGATGGAAAAGAGCCATTAGCCTACTAATTCTGTCTTAGCATAATTCTAATCAGCTATTATATATTTTGTAAAATAGCAACTTGACAGGTACATTCTAAACTTCCTTTTAGACAGTGGACTTCAATAGATTCTAAGATTATTTACACTTTGGAATTGTAAAAGAAAATGTTTTGAATTGAAAACTTATTTAGAATCCAGTTGTGACTCCAAAAAGTGAAAGTGGAACTGAATCAAATCAAATCATATCTTGCAATATTCAAATATTGTACGCCCTTTATCCGAGTGTCCTTTTCTCCTGTTTTTGAACAGTTTAGCTGTATTTCAGTTTATATCTTTATGTCTTTTTTTTTAGATTTTTCTTTTTTATCAGTGGGTTTATATCTGAATGCCTCTGCTAGCATGTGTGCATTTGGGTCCCACTAAAGTCATTGTTGAAAATGTTATTATTTCTTCTTTACTTCTCAGTAGGATATTTCCTCCAAGGCAAGGTAAATTCATTCATATGACACAATTTAAAAGTGCTTTATATAGGCTATAAAACAAAATTAGAAATATGAAAAAGCAAAGTAGAGAGAGAGGTATAGTGTAGTGAGTTATTATTCGAAGTCCTTCAATGCAATTAAAAAAGTGAATTAAATGCAGTAGTCACAAGAAATGCTCAACGTTTGATTTAAAGAAGCATGACTTAATGCAGATCAGCAGTTATCTAGGAGTTTGCTTCATAATTGTGGTCCATAAAAACGAGAGCAGCATCTCTATGTTTAGTCCTAATTCTGGGGACAGAAAGCAAACCTGTTCCTGTAGACCTAAGAGGTCTGGAAGGTTCATGAAGTTCGGGTCTCAGTCCAAAATAACCCTTAGATTTCTGGCTTGCTGTGTGGTTTTTCAACATTATTATGCAAACTAAAGTTAACTGTTGATTCAACTGAAGGAAACTCTGGACCATGTTGTGATTTATTTGTTCCAGGCACTTAATTACTGGCGATATGGTGATGTAGATTTCCGTGTGGTCCGCTGCATTAGCCAATTTAGTTGTTTTGCATAATCTGAGACAGTGGGAGCATGTAAATGTTGGTTAAAAGAGGCCCCAAAATTTCCCCTAGGGTAACTCCATACGCCTTATTTGTCCAGTCAGATGTGTGATTACTGATAGGAATAAAATAGTATCTGTCTTTTAAGTAAGACTTAAACCAGCCTAGGGCTGTGGCACAACGTCCCACCCAGTTTCCCAGTCTGTGGAACAGTATGTTGTGGCCAACTTTGTCAAATGCAGCACTGGCGTTGTGTTTTCTGTTTTGCCGTTGTGATTTGCACTTCAGGGCCACCATAAAAACAGGATGATGGCTGCTATGATTGGAGTGAAGTGTTGGAGATGATTTAATTAAGTGTGTAACTCTAAGGGAACCATTATCTCCATCCCACAGCCCAGCAGTTGTTACGGTGACAGAAGTCAGCTTCCATTACTCACAGTAGAGGAAAGTTCTCTACCTGTGACTGCTATGTGGGATCAGTTTTCTGACATGATAACAAATAAGCACTTCTTTAAAACTGATTGAAACATTTATGGCATTGAAATCATATCTCTTGAAACTTAATTAGAGCATTGTAATAACAAAACATGCTTGTCATTTAAGATTCTATCAATTGTTAAAAGTTGTTCTAAATAGACTAATATTTTTTAATTCCATTCCTTTCAGTGAAAATAAGCCACACACATTCATATTTCTTCATCTGTGTCCATGTGTACACATCAATATGACAGCACCACTACTATGAAGGAAAACAGGCAATCACTGCTCTGTGTCATTTTCATCCACCCAATGTAAACCCAACAGGTTAATTCAGAAAAACAAGAAATATATTCCTTTTAAGTAACAATCATTTTTTTGTGAAATACAATTAACCTCTAAGGCAGACAGAACCAATATGATTAACCACAGAGATGAAGGTAAAGAGAGAAGGGAAAGTGAGCAGGAGAATCAAGAGGAACAGCGAGGAGGAGATCAGAGCAATGATGGAGAAAAGAGGGGAGGGGATGAGAAACAGGACAAGAGAAAAAGAAGGGGGAGCTGGATTAAAAATGGATGGGGAAAGTCAACCATGTGAAACGGTGAGCCTCAGTGCAGTTAGGGGGGAGGTTGCTGGGGCAATTATTACCACCACCCTCATTATGATGACTGGAAGGGGAGGTAGATGGGATGAGGCGGAGACAGAACAGAGGGAGACAGGAAGATGAGAAGGGACGTGTAGAAGCAGCAAAAGGTCTGACTCCAACTAGTGGATCTGCTGCTTACAGAATAATGGGGTTTAGGGTGAATTGTCACCACAGAAATGTCTCTGTAAACCTTATCAGACCAGCTGGTTGCTTCTCTTCTAACTCCTCTTTCCCTGCCTTTCCCAGGATCTTCATATGGTGCTCTACATGAACGCTCTAACTTCTTCTTCTTTTTCCTTCTTAAAAACGCTCAACTCTTCTCAGTACTCTACCTTTTATGCTTCCCACCCCTCTCTTCTTGTCGTTTGTGTAAACTGCAGGAGGAAAATAATCTTTGAGCCACTTTTGGATTTTCTGAAATCTAATTTGTTTTCTCTAGTGTGTCCGCTGATACTTGCGAAGAGCCACAGCACTGTCTAGTCCAAGCTTCCTGAAGAACTGACAATCAGAGCATCTGCTTTTAAGCAGCAGATGTTGTGCTGTGTTACTGTGGGTGTTACTAACTGTAGTCTTTACCCATCCATTAAAAAAATAACCTGGTTTCAGGTGTCAAACAGCACCTTTCAAGCAATAAGAAAAACCTTGATGTGGTGATGAGCAGGAGAGTGCAGTCTTCAAATGAGCTGACATATTTAATGCAGTTTGGACATAAGAGGCAAACATGGTATAACTCACTTTGAATGATCAATGACTGAGGTCTAACGTTTGGCCTGCTTTTATCGTATGTCCACATATATTCATTAACAAAGTGGTCACACAGGACCATATAGTATGACATCCTCCCAAATCAGTTATTTGCTTTAAAGTTGGACACTTTACTTGTTAGCAGGAATCATTTCTGCACATTTATTTCACACTGAAGATAAAATAGTTCTAATTAGCCTTTGATTATGGCATAATTGATTATGCTATTTCTCATTTTACCAAGAGTCATATTTACTAGCTTTGATAACAAAAATCTTTTAAAAATGCATATTTCTGATGGAAATACGGTTTGTGCACATGTGTATGCATTCACAATAATTAACATTCATTTAGGAGAGCCATACATACACACAGCTTTATGAATCTGGAGAAAAGAAAGCATATGAACATTGCTGCCTCACTGAGAAGACAGTCTTATGGACATGGCTCCTGTACTGAAATCAGTAGTTTGGTGTTGATGGGAACCTGTTGATATCCCTAAACTGAAGACTACATACAGGACATCCATCCTCTGTGTGGTTGCACTGTGCGGTCAAAACTCATTTTTTCAGACTTTCCTCTGACATGATTTTTGAAGACCGTATAGACATTACAAATAGCCAGCTTTTAATAATACTAATGATAATGACAATACTTTTTTAAATACAAGCATGTCCAGTAAAATAAGCCTCTGAGTATAAAACCCACTTTTTTGTGATCAATATAAGACATTTCGAGGCTCTATGTGAGGAAATGTTTTTTCTACCAAACTCAGATGATAAAGAAATAATGTGATTGGTGCCTAATGTTGAATTTTTTATTCCTTTAAGATAAAGAATTCCTATCTTCCTGTTTTCATTTGTTTCAAAGCCTCACAATCATTCTGTGTACAGGGCCTGAAATTACACTGAAATGTAACAGTCATCCTCATCTTTTCAGGAAAAATCGAGTAAAACAGTGCAATGTAGAGATTCTAGTCTCAAATTATAACACGGAGCATTAACAGATCTCGTTTCACACACAATTAGGACAAGGAATTTTTTTTTACCCTTTCATGCTTCATTAAGTGCAGACATAAAGGTAAAAGCATGTAACTGGATTTGGCTGTGAAAGACAAAATGTATTAACCACAAACAATTTTGTATTTCAAGTGTATGAATTACATTTCTGGGACTGCACGGTGGTGTGGCGGTTAGCAGCGTTGTCTGACAACAGAGGGTTCCAGGTTCAACTTCTGGCTGGTTCTTTCTGTGTGGAGGCTGCATGTTCTCCCCGTGTATGTGTGGGTTCTCTCTGGGTTCTCCAGCTTCCTCCCACCGTCCAAAAACATGCTGTTAGGTTAACTGGTGACTCTAAAATTGTCCTTAGGAGTGAGTGTGAGTGTGTGTGTGGTTGTTTGTCTTGTTTGTCTCTATGTGGCCCTGTGATTGTCAGGAACTTGGAAAGGTAGGACCCAGATGCAGCTCTTTCGTTCAAAAAAAAGGTTTATTCCAAACAAAACAAGACCAGGGAGCAAAGGCAAAAACAAAGCGCGGCAGAGCCGGATTCAAAAATACTTAACATTAACAAAAACAAGGCTATGGATCAATAACATGACAAGACTATAATTTACTGTGGCAAGACTGTGAGGCAAAACCAGACTTGGCATTCGTGGGCTGTAGCATGAAGGGCAAGTGAGGATTCTGCAATGAATGAAAGTAAACCAGGAAGCCAAATACTATGAAGGGAGTGAGGTGCAGCTGAGAACAATTAACCAGGTGACTTGAGTGAAGTGAACATGACAGGGGAAAAACAGGACTAGAACAAAACATGGTTAAACATAAACTGTGACATGACATAGACTGTTACAGGGCAGACTGTGACAGTGATGGACTGGTGACCTGTCCAGGGTGACTCCGCCTCTCGCCCAATGACTGCTGGGATAAGCTCCAGCCCCTGAATTGGATTAGGCGGGAATAGAAAATGGATTGATGGATGTTTCAAGAGAGGAACTCACCAACTAAAAGTAAATACAATTCTTCTCAGATGGACAAAAGATGTTTTTGACAATACAGGTTTTTGTTTTTTGAATGTATTATTCATTTTTCTTTCACCTTATCACCCTTGTATCACATTCCTGAGGATTTATCTGCAGTTCTCTCAGCCTCCCTACAGTCATAATAACAAAGTGATATCAAAATACTGAAACCTGAGGGCAAAGTCAGAGTGTGAGATCTTTCATAGCTTCTGTGTAATATGACCCTTCAGTTGCAGGGGCCATACTGAGTTGTTTGTAGTGAATAATACATGTGCCTCAGGGGATCCATGGTTTTTATATGTGGCCACTTCTCTGAAGCCAGAGGCTCAACTTAAGCAGCGCTCAGGTTTCAACAGGCATCAAGGCATATCTGTTCATCTAAGGTCACTGAGTGAGCTGACCAGCACCAGGCTTTCACGTAATGCCAGAATGTTATCTCACTGACATGGAGTTAGGCTCAGGCAGGTAAGTGTAGAGTGTTCCTAGATTTAGAACAAGTGGCACTGAATGCAAGAGGAATCTTTCAGGAAATCAAAGATGCCTGAGGAGCAGCCCAGAAGTAAAATATCCAGAAACCCAAGACTTCCTGTTTGAGAAATGATGCTTTATGTTTATGGTGATGACTGCTCTGTGTGTACAAGGCCCCACAAATAACATAATAATGCTGTCTAATGACAAAGGTGATTAGATTATTGTGGTAATAACTACATAAGTGAATGAAAAGTAAACAGTTAAAAAGCCAAAATAAATTGTCTGTTAAGTTTTTTTATAACAGATTAGAACAAATTTTTTGTATACTTTGTGGTGTTATAAACAACTTTGATACTGTTTTTGTAAAGTCACAAGCAATGCAGTTGCAGATTGTTTCTTTTTTTGTCTTGCTCCCTGTTGTCTTCCTGTCTCTGTCCACTGTACCCGTCTGCAGCTAGAATATTTAATTTGTGCTGTGTTGTTTGTAGGATCTGGCTCTGACCCATAAACACAGGTGACCTTCAACTGTCTTCAACTTTAAGTGACGCTGTGCAGCACTGACATGATGCATAGTGGTTCTGAAGCAATGCATTGTGGTTAGAAATCTTGATGGCAACATTCTTTAATTGGTAAATTGTGAAATGCAAAACAAATTCAAATACATACATTCATCATATGCAGACTCTGTATATACATATGCACTCATCTCTATGCACCAGTACTGTAATAGCTTCCACGTCATGATGTTCATATTGAAACAGTTCAGATAAAGATGGATTCACCTGTATGATATTTTTGCAGGAGAGAGTCCAGTAAAACAAAACTGCACTGCAGCTGCATTTTGTTATATTGGCCACTGTGCACTAGCCAGGCTTTATTTTCTCCTTCCTCTTTTCCATTACCTTCCACACTGTCAATCATTTTCTCTTTCCATTCCCTCCTTCCACCCTCTGAGCAGTGCAACATTAAGTCCTAATACCACTGGAAAAGATATACATTTATGTTTCCCTCGCCTCTTAAAAGCTCCTCCAAATATCACTGCAACAACATTAATGGTGAATGGCTTTGTATGCAAAGTGTACATATAGCAGTGTCCTTTTCATCATTCTCAACAGTTTCTGTCATGCTATTGGACATTTGGAGTCTATATCAATTATCTTACAGCATTCTCCTTAAGTTACATTGCCTCTATAAATAAATGATCTTGTGAATGTAAATGCTGAAATTAATTCACATACAGAAAGAGAAACACAGATACACACATAAGTGAAAGGCAAATAATCAATGACAGACCTTAAACACACATGCTCTGTGACAAAACCCTGGTTTTATCCTGACACATACACAGGTACATAGGAGGAAGAAAAAGTAAGCATTGTCTTTTACATACAGCACTAGTGGCAGACTGCTGCAGCATCATTGTGTCTTTTTTTCATCTTCTTGACATGTTCTATTTAGCTATTTTACATTTTGAAAATATAGATTTTTTAAAAAGAATTCTGGTCTGGTTTTGATGCTGTGCTGCTGGAATGATTTATGTTGGTCAATTTTTTTACATCTGTTATTATTACTTAACAATGGCAACGTAAAAACTTTTTGCATGTTGGAGCAGCTGAATGTACTGCTTGGAAGAAGACCCCAAAATCACACTGACTGAATAGGAGATGTTCTGGAAGCATAAAAGGAACAAAATGGTGAGAAAGCAGGAGGAAATTTAAACCATTTCTTCTCTTGATCATCATAGGACGAGTGAGATCACAAACAGATAGAATGGACAAGCGTGGGCCCCTGATGAGGACACAACAGGAGTATCAGAAAGGCATTTTTTTTTTTTTCATTGTGATATGGCTGGAGAAACAACTCTAACATCTCTCTACTCAGCTTTCAGACTGTATGGGCAGACAGAGACAGCAGACAGAGCGGTAACAGTAAAGGAGCAGGATTCCAGAGCTTGTTAACAACAGATGGTGGAATCTTGGTCATATCACAAAGAAAGAGCGTCTCCTTATCCCAGATGTTAAACTATTGGCTGTGTGTACTTGTTCGTTTTGTCTACTAAGAGAGTTCATCTGTGTTATCTGCTGATAACATTCTGTGAGTGACATCATCACCCCAGTTCATTGATGGTGACCTCTGACAATTTCCACCACACCTTCCTCTCTGCTACACAAACATTGTTTGTCAGATGACTTATTTTGTTATCTAATAAAAATAGTGTTTTTTTAAATAAATACTAATATTTAAAAAAATACTATTTTTATCAATAACGCAATATCAAATAAAAACTGATTTGAATTGAATACATATCCACACTGATGCACACACAAATACTCAAAACCACAAAATTTGGGTTGCTAAAGCAAAATGTGTATATTCAACATCGTCAGTTGTGCTGGTTACTTTTTCTGTTCTTGAGAGCACATTTTTGGGTACCTGAAGTCCAACTGAAGAACTAATTGCTCTTTCAGTGACCTGCTATGTCTCTTACATTCACTCCACTTCCCAGCTTCAGTTGGAAATGTTCTGTTATTAGCTGTACTTGGGGTTTCTATACAATATCTTAGCTGTTCCTACGCTCTTCTGGACAGAGATCTCTGATGTTGGTACAACACTCTCTCTTCTGCAAACAAATCTTTCACTCTTACTGGACTGTTTACCCAGGAAAATATGAAATTTATGTTCCTCACTGAAACATAGCAAAAGGATGGATATTTTGTACAGTTTAAGTATAGATTGCTCCATTATTGGCACACCACGTTTATCATGTTGTGGTGGGGGTCTTGCTGTGGTTTTTGTAACAAGCAAGGAGACAAGGTCTCCTGTAAGCTGATGAACTGTGTATTTACTTTTGATTTTCAGATTATCAAAGTTGGAGTATTTTAAATATTTTGTAGTATTTCAATCTACTGGCTTCCTGGCTCAGCCAGTTTGTTTTGACAGCCAGTGACAGAGCCTGCAGTCCCAAGACTATGGGTATCACATCGGACGATCTGTGGAAGTAAGTTGATACTTCTATTTTAGGCCCTTCAATTGTTTCAGTTGTTGAAGATGCCAAGTTACTTGAGTTTAGCTTCACAGACATATAGCAAGTTCTTACCACTGTAGAGAGCACGCATTTTGGGTCCCAAGGGATCACTTTAGCACCCGTTTTGGCTCCCAAGACGGCACTTGAGTACGCGTTTTGGCTACTGAGACGACACTTGAGAGCAGTTTAGCACCCGTTTTGGCTCCCAAGAGGGCACTTTAGCACGCGTTTTGGCTCCCGAGACGACACTTGAGAGCAGTTTAGCACCCATATCGGCTCCCAAGAGGGCACTTTAGCACGCGTTTTGGCTCCCAAGAGGGCACTTTAGTACGCGTTTTGGCTCCCGAGACAACACTTGAGAGCACTTTAGCACCCGTTTTGGCTCCCAAGAGGGCACTTTAGTGCGCGTTTTGGCTACTGAGACGACACTTGAGAGCAGTTTAGCACCCGTTTTGGCTCCCAAGAGGGCACTTTAGTACGCGTTTTGGCTCCCAAGACGGCACTTGAGTACGCGTTTTGGCTCCCGAGACACACTTGAGAGCAGTTTAGCACCCATTTTGGCTCCCAAGAGGGCACTTTAGCACGCGTTTTGGCTACTGAGACGACACTTGAGAGCAGTTTAGCACCCGTTTTGGCTCCCAAGAGGGCACTTTAGCACGCGTTTTGGCTCCCGAGACGACACTTGAGAGCAGTTTAGCACCCATATTGGCTCCCAAGAGGACACTTTAGCACGCGTTTTGGCTCCAAAGAGGGCACTTTAGTACGCGTTTTGGCTCCCGAGACAACACTTGAGAGCACTTTAGCACCCGTTTTGGCTCCCAAGAGGGCACTTTAGTGCGCGTTTTGGCTATTGAGACGACACTTGAGAGCAGTTTAGCACCTGTTTTGGCTCCCAAGAGGGCACTTTAGTATGCGTTTTGGCTACCAAGACAACACTTGAGAGCAGTTTAGCACCCGTTTTGGCTCCCAAGAGGGCACTTTAATACGCGTTTTGGCTACTGAGACGACACTTGAGAGCAGTTTAGCACCCGTTTTGGCTCCCAAGAGGGCACTTTAGTACGCGTTTTGGCTCCCGAGACGACACTTGAGAGCAGTTTAGCACCCATATTGGCTCCCAAGAGGGCACTTTAGCACGTGTTTTGGCTCCCAAGAGGGCACTTTAGTACGCGTTTTGGCTCCCGAGACGACACTTGAGAGCAGTTTAGCACCTGTTTTGGCTCCCAAGAGGGCACTTTAATACGCGTTTTGGCTCCCGAGACGACACTTGAGAGCAGTTTAGCACCTGTTTTGGCTCCCAAGAGGGCACTTTAGTACGCGTTTTGGCTACCAAGACAACACTTGAGAGCAGTTTAGCACCCGTTTTGGCTCCCAAGAGGGCACTTTAATACGCGTTTTGGCTACTGAGACGACACTTGAGAGCAGTTTAGCACCCGTTTTGGCTCCCAAGAGGGCACTTTAGTACGCGTTTTGGCTCCCGAGACGACACTTGAGAGCAGTTTAGCACCCATATTGGCTCCCAAGAGGGCACTTTAGCACGTGTTTTGGCTCCCAAGAGGGCACTTTAGTACGCGTTTTGGCTCCCGAGACGACACTTGAGAGCAGTTTAGCACCCGTTTTGGCTCCCAAGAGGGCACTTTAATACGCGTTTTGGCTCCCGAGACGACACTTGAGAGCAGTTTAGCACCTGTTTTGGCTCCCAAGAGGGCACTTTAGTACGCGTTTTGGCTACCAAGACAACACTTGAGAGCAGTTTAGCACCCGTTTTGGCTCCCAAGAGGGCACTTTAATACGCGTTTTGGCTACTGAGACGACACTTGAGAGCAGTTTAGCACCCGTTTTGGCTCCCAAGAGGGCACTTTAGTACGCGTTTTGGCTCCCGAGACGACACTTGAGAGCAGTTTAGCACCCATATTGGCTCCCAAGAGGGCACTTTAGCACGCGTTTTGGCTCCCAAGAGGGCACTTTAGTACGCGTTTTGGCTACCGAGACAACACTTGAGAGCACTTTAGCACCCGTTTTGGCTCCCAAGAGGGCACTTTAGCACGCGTTTTTCAACAGTTGGGCCACAAGGGGGGGTAACCGAAGCTGCATCAGATCATAGTGGTCTGTTGATCATATTTCTATCAGAACTTTTATCAAGTTCTTCCACGTCCGATTTTTAATATCTAAAATTAAATAAAAAAATTTTTAACCCCCTGAGACCCGAGGTTTTTCTTTTGTGCATTTTTTTTTCATGATGGGTTAGTATGGGCATAATAATAACTACGTTAATAAATTTTGTCTTGGTACATGAAGTAGTTTCTGAGAAAAAATATGTCGTCATATGTGGACAATATGGGTCACTGTTAATAGATAAAAGTAGAAAGTTACCACTGTGCAATAAAGTATGAGGCTCCTGTTTACTTCCACAAAAAGACTAACACTAAGTGTGAAATGCTACAGAACAGTTAAGCTTTGATTGCAGGTTCAGGAAAACGTTGTGGCCCACACTACACATGAGGCTTTCCAGCACAGCCGTTTTCATTACAAATATTTCTCTCCCCAAAGAAATTATGACAATTGGTTTGAAATGGTCTGTCTCACATTTTTTTGTGTTCATAGGAGCCTGCAACAGATACTTTGAGAACATCAAGTTGGCTCTAAGTTGACTGAGGACAACTGAATGGAAGAGGATCGGAGGGCCACAGCTCTCAACAACAGAAGGCATAAGGTGAGTTGACTAACTTATGGATTGTTGACATGGTTTTTTAAAGATCCTTAGAATGAAAAAGAGATCTCAAAAGAGATTTGCTTTTGTGTCACATTATAGTGTTACAGTGCAGTGTCAATGCTAGCCACAGCTCACATGCCTCCCCAGTGACACATAGGGGGTCTGTATCAACACCTATGGAGAGGCAGATTGGCTTGGCTTCCAGATTGGCTCAGGGTCCTTCGTCTGCTGATTATGTCACACAATATGATTAGCTATACGCTTGAATGGGAGTACATTGTGATTGGCTGTACAGTTGTGGTTAGTCGAGCCAATCTGGTACCTACACCGCCTTTTTGTTTTGACTCGTTTTCTCATGTTTTTGTTAGTTTAGGAAGTTAGGTTTTAGTAATTGTGTTTTTGTTATTTTCTTTGACATAGGGTTTAGGTCGCTTCCCTTTAAAATTTAGTTTGTTTTGTTTAATTACTTGGCCTTGGTTCACTCCGAAGAGAAGCTTCATTTTCAGTTTGGGTATTGTTTGTGTGTTAAGCAGCAACAAACTGCTTGTTCTTTTGACTATACGTGTGTGGGGACTGTTATGTTAGGCAAAAAATTAACATGAAACATGAGAAGAAGGTTTATCTATAGATAGCGTATTGTGTGACGTAATCAGCAGACGAAGGAAAGAAAGTTTACTCCAAGGTGTTGGAGAGGAGGCTTCAACTGATTGTCAAACCTTGGATTCAGGAGGAGCAGTGTGGTTTTCGCTTAGGGCGTGGAACAGTAGACCAGATATTTACCATTGCAGAGTTACTGAGCATGGGAGTTTGACCATCCAGCCTACATGTTTTTTGTATACTTGGAAAAGGCTTACGACCATGTTTCTCGAGGGATTCTACGGGGGGTGCTGAGGAAGTATGGGGTACTGGAGCCACTTTTATGAGCTATCTGGTCCCTGTATAACCAAAGCAATAGCTGTGACCGCATTCCTGGTACTAAGTTGAGCAACTTTACAGTGCCTGTTGGACTCCAGTGAGGGCTGTCATCAGGGGGCCGGGTGGGCTGTTTGATCATGTCAATCAAACAGGAACACGAATGCAGGTTAAGGGCGCACCCACCACCAAAAAAACAATGCAAATCAGGTCAGAACGGCACCGGCGTGCAGCATGAGACATGGTCGGAAAGGGAGGAAAGCACGACTCGTACAACTAAGGAAAGAACATGCAGCTACAACAAAGAAACTATCTTCCCCTGGGTGAAACCAGTGCAAGGAGAGTCTGGGAAAGTTTTGGGAGAAGCTTGCTTGAGTCATTTTTCCGTTTCACACGGAGGTGAATCCGACGTGAAACGACACAGACAATGCAGACTCACAAAAAGCACTATAATTGAAAAAAGTCCTGACTGTCTACTCTGTTTAATTGTACACAGTCAGGTGTATTAACTTGAGCGGCACTGTGAAATAGTATGAAAGCTCCATGCTGACTATGTTTTCTTACCTGAGAGAACTTGGGAAAGCAGTCTGTTATGTGCTACTGAATCAACCAGATGGTAAAGCATAGTAATGTACAAGCTAAGGGGCAGAATAGAGAGGTTTATTTTAGACCACCTCGATGCATTGGTATCCAACACTGTCCCACACAAACATAGTCTTTGTCCCACATCTGGTGAATTGGAATCTGGTCACCCTACCAATCCTGTTTGGGATTTTCATGGGCAGGATCTCAAGGAGTAGTTGTGTAGAGGAGTGCATCTGGTTTGAGAACCTCAGTGTTGCTTATTTGCTTTTTGTGGATGACAGCTCTTGCAAAGACGGCTCTTCCAAATCCGAGTCCAGGACTCTCAACTGGAAAAAGGTGGGATGAGTCCTGCCTCAGAAGGAGCAGTTTAGGTATCAGAGTATCTTGTGATGCGATGACAGGTTGGAGTGAGAGATGGACAGATGATTTGGGAGCTGAACTGGAAGTGGAAGTTTAATTTACTGGTCTAGCTTTGTTCCAACCCTCACCTATTGTAATGAGAGCTGGGTAGTGACCGAAAGACCAAAATCACAGATACAAGCAGCTGAAATAGGTTTCCTTTGGAGGGTGGCTGGGCTCAGCCTTAGAGATAGGGTAAGGAGCTTTGCCATCCAGATGGAAATCAGACTTGAGCCGCAGCTCCTTGCATCGAAAAGAGTCAACTGAGGTGGTTTGAGCATCTGGTTGGGATGCCTTGTGGTCGCCTTCCTCTGGAAGTTTTCCAGGCACGTCCTAGTGGAGGACTCACTGGAGGGATTTTATGTCCCTTGTGGCCTGGAAACACCTCGGGATCCCCCAGGAAGAGCTGGAGAGTGTTGATGGAGAGAGGGATGGGTTTCTCTCCTTGACCTCTTCCCTCTACGACTCGACCTCAGATAAGCGGTTGAAAATGGATGGATGGATTTCAGTCTAGTTTTCATAAGATGCACTCTGCTGAAACTGCTCTTCTCAAAGTGTCTTTGAAATTATGATGGCTGCAGACTTACTGGACCTTACCTCAGCCTTTGACACCTTTGATCATGCCATCTTAATTAATAGGATTGGAAATCTTTTTAGATTTCTGGTACGGTTTCAAAATGGTTAATTTCTTATCTTAACAGAAAATTCAGCGTACATGCACATACTATTGATCTGTTGTGTGGAATCTCTCAGGGTTCTGTTCTGGGTGCTTTCCATATTTTTCTATATATTCCTCCTCTTGTACAGATTATAAGTAAACATACCAATATCTCATACCATATTCATGCTAATGGACATCCAGCATCACTGCTCTTTTACAGACAGAATTTTACAAATTGTCAAATTTAATTAGTTGTTTAACAGACATCAAACAACAGGTTAACAGATAACTACCTTCTACCTTCACTCTACATTCAGAGTGACTCCATAAATCAGGCAATACATTTGCTCTTTAGGCTTCTCTCACCAGTCAACACTGAGGAAATGTAGGCGTTGTATTTAACCAGTGTTCCTAGACAATCACTCTAAATATCTCATCTCATCACCTGAGAGGAGAGCGCCACAGGGCAGAGGTCGTTCTGGAAAACACTTCCTAACTTGTGGCAAAGTGTCTGGGGACCCAGCCACTGATGTTATCAGCACCAGGTGCGCTGTTTGCCTCAGACCTCTTGAGGGCCCTGCTTCCTTGTACTGATCAAAGCCTTTCATGGATTTTCCAGGATTGCAATGTTTAAAGTCTCCAAGAATCAATTTGGGGGAGTCCGGGGATAATTGTTCAAATTTTTCCAGGGAGCTCTTGATGTGGTCCATTGCTAAAGTGGGGTTAGCTCTGGGGTGTATATAAACAAGGACAAAGAAGAGTTGGGGGAACTCTCAGGGAAGGTAAAAGGGATGAAGAGACAGAGCCAGGAGCTTCTTGAACCAACTTTGTGTAAATCCATCGATGTGCTGCGCTTTGTTGTCATCGCAATGATTAAGCCAGGTCTCTGAAAATACCAGGATAGATGCATTCTTGTACTCGTATAGATGGTTGATGGTTTTTTCCGAAGTGGGCAGACATTGGCGAAGATGACTGCCGGCAGCGTCTACTGTTTACATGTTTCACAATGCAGTCTCGCTCTGATACCTCCCTTCTTTTTGCCCCATCTGGTTGCCTTGTGGTACCTCTGCTTAAAGTTGGTCTGATCTGCATCGGGTGACCATATTTGAATTTCCTCTGAATGAGTGTCGAAGGAGGACATAGGCTGAGACGCTGCAGCAGCTCCCGCGAGTATGTAATCCTCACTGTGTCTGCAGGTGAAGCAGCGATCGCATCAACCAGGGTGTGCAGAGCGGCCAGCATGTAGATGAATCCAGAAAAGTACATTTCACCAAGTTAACAAACAAAATGAAACAAAAATAAATGGACTTGTACAGCGCTTTTCTAGTCCACTCAAAGCGCTTCTAACACTACACTGGATACATCAGGAGGCAACGTGGGGTTCAGTGTCTTGCCCAAGGACACTTCGACATGTAGCCCGGGGAAGCCAGAGTCGAAACACTGACCTTCCGATTGGTGGGCGACTGCTCTTCCTCCTGAGCTACAGCCGGAGACCACAAAACACTGAGACCATAAAAGTTTAAGAAAAAGAAAAACGTTTAAAAGAGAAAGAAAGTCGCTCAGTGCTCTGACCGGTCGACTGCAGCAGCAGTGACCCGGAACCGGAAGTGAATTTTTGTTGAATCCTTCAAAAGTTTCTACAACCTGATTGCAGTCCACCTGTGGTAAATTTAGTTGATTGGTCATGATTTGGAAAAGCACAACCTTTTCTATTAAAGGGTAAATATCAGACCACAAACAAAGACATGAAGTCCAAGGAATTGTCTGTTGACCTCAGGATTGTATCAAGGCACAAATCTGGGGAAGGAAGTCAAGCAAATACTAAGTTTGCATGTTGCACGTTGAACACACAGTTTAGAAATAAGTTCTCTGTTCTCTGTATATTTTGAATAGATGATTTCAACTATCTGATACCTAATGAAACCCTGTAATGATAGAGATTTAGATTCCATCACAAGGCACAGTGAAGGTGCTGAGAGCTGCAGAGAGGGTGATTCCCCAAGCCTCAGCAAGGCCAGCTCCAAAGACGTTGACAGTCACCTACATGGTCCGGGAGGAACAGAGAATGTTTTTCAGCTTGGGGAACACATTGAGGAGACACAGTTTGGCATCGACAACCTTTGTTGTTGTTGTTGTCATTGGTTGTGTCTGTGTTTCTGAAAATAAGGCTGCACCACATTGCCAAACTCACCTCTGTTGACCTGCAGAAAGGGAGAAAGATGTTCTGCTAACAGTCCTCTTTCAGGGCTTTTAGCTCATATAAACTTTCATGAGCAACTTTGTGTAAATATGGTTTGGGGCGGGGTGGTGTGATGTTCTTGTGTTTAACTTGAAAATTAAATTTTTTTTAAGATTTCTCTATCATCTATCTGTCTGTCTTCATTTTTTCTGATATATATAGGTTTTCATTTATTTCTGAGAGAGAGCTCTAGAGAGAGGGAGTAATTCAATAATAATTAATGTAAATAATTCAATGTAATTGTATTATGATTGAATTGTATTTCGGCATGTTTTGCTTTCGGCAAGAATGGTTGATACCATTTATGGCAATAAAGTCGATTTGAATCAATCTTGATATAGAAATAGATTTTCATTTTTTTCTGAGATATATGTAGCTATAGATATTATTTTTTTCTGATATATAACTTCTGTCTATTGTGTTTTATCTTCTATATGGATGTATAATGTAATATTTTTCAACTTATTAAAATAGCTGAGTAGTACACAATCTGCTTCTCTATCATATATTAGTGTTTTTATATATGTGTGTGTGTATATTATTACATATCGTGTCTTTTGCAAATAGCCCATCTATCATAGGTCTACATAACATATATCACATACCAGAATATTCTATTACTGTTAAGCCTACTATGAAAATCAAAATATGCTGAATGATGTGTCTGGTATGATGCCTACATGTATGATGTTTGCAGAAAAAAAACTGAAAATCAGTTTTGTATTCAGCGAGTTATGATTGATTACATAAGCTGACTCTTCATTGCGCCCGCCAGAAAGATTACACTGAGTGGAGCGGGTGACCGGTCCAAGATGGCGGCCTCAGTAACCCGGTACCAACTTAGTACCAGTATACCGAACAAGCTTAATCAGGGTCGAGGGAAAGATGAATGCAGCAATGTACAGAGACATCATTGACAATAACCTGCTTTAGAGCACTCTGGACCTCGGACTGGGGCGAAGGTTCGTCTTCCAACAGAACAACGACCCAAAGCACACAGCCAAGATAACAAAGCAGTGGCTTCAGGACAACTCTGAATGTCCTTGAGAGGCCCAGCCAGAGCCAAGATTTGAACCCGATTCAGCATCTCTGGAGAGATCTGGAAATGGCTGTACACTGACGCTCCCCATCCAACCTGATGGAACCTGAGAGGTTCTGCAAAGAAGAATGTGGGAAACTGCCCAAAAATAGGTGCCAAGCTTGTAGCATCATGCTCAAAAAGACTTGAGGCTGTTGTTGCTGCCAAAGATGCTTCAACAAAGTATTGAGCAAATGCTGTGAATACTTATATTAAACTCTTTTTTTTTATTTTTAATAAAGTTTAAAAAAACAAACTTGTTTCACTTTGTCAGTATGGGACATTGTATGTAGAGTACTGACGTAAAAGATTAATTTATTCTATTTGGGAATAAGGCTGTAGCATGGGATATTGTGGAAAAGTGGAGCGCTGTGAATACTTTCTGGATGCTCTGTACATACTTCAACAAAGCATGTGATATTATTGTCTGTTCCCAGGATTTACTCCTATTGTCCCAAACACCCCATCTGTAGAAGATGTCATTCAGTCTGTTTCCCTACTTGGTGTCAGATGCAGATGCTTCTGACAAATTTCTCTGGGGGGGCAATAGTAGCAATGATGACTAAAGTAACCCATTCAATGGGTAAATTGATAAGAAGCAAGTGAGCTGTCCCAATTTGTTTTTTTTCCTGGTCAACTCACATTACCAACACCGCATATAAGCACTAGATTGCAACATAAAGATTTTGCCTTCAGCTGCATTTTCCACAAAACCTGAAAATGTATAAATCAGTTTACCTTCAAATACCTTTGAACACGGAGGGAGATATCTGCTTCATCATTAGTTAAGACAGGGACTAGATACATAGACACATTGGTAGTATTTATTTATAGTTAATAACTTTAAATTAGCCTTGATTTTCCATTACAAATAGTTAAAATTTCTGTTGTTAATCAAAGACTACACCAAACTTTTTACATTAAAAAAGCAGTATTAAGAAATCACATGTAAACATGAACAAACATGTACACAGATGACATATTGACATATTGCCTGAAAAAACAATATCTACAGTAAAAATATTATGTGAGATTGAGAGAGAGCCACTATTTGAACTGTATCACTTGTACTGAAATTGTGCCCGTCTGTCTTTTAAAGAAGCAGGGTGATCAATAACTCTTTCATTGAAATCAATCATTTTCCTGACTAGTTTCTGGCCCATTGCATTGCGCAGGGACGTCTTGATTGTCTTCAGTGTAGAGAAACACCTCTCAGCTTCAGCCGTTGTCATGGGTGTGGTAATAAGAATGTTCAAGAGAGCTACAGTCTCTGAGAATGTCTCCTGGAGGTTGTACTTCTGCAGAACCTGGTACAGCGCAAGTGCACCGCAGCAGTCCTTGAACTCATAGATCAGAGAGAATTCTGTCTTGAGCTTTGCCTTGCTAAGCATGGGATATGCCCTCACATTCAGAGCCTCAACAGGAAATGCACTGCAGTGCTGCTCAAACATCTCTGCCTATAGCAGCGTGGCACTCACAAGGTGGTCGCTGAAGGAGAACCTTTCTTTGGTGTGAGTCAGGATGTTGTTGCAGATCTCCTCAGACAGCCTCTGCTTATCCTCTTCTCCCAAAGCTCTCCTTGGTCTTGTGGTCCCTGTTGGTACTTCCTACTGCTGTTGATTTTATTTATTATTATTATTATTATATTTTGAAAAGCATTTCTAATATTTTGTATGTTAATGAATGGACAAAATATTAGGTACACCAGTCAATATAATATATTATATAATATAATTAATTTCACACTAATACACCACCATCAGCCATTGTGATCTCAGTTATAAACATAAAGTAAAATTATATTTTTTTTGACAATGTTAACAAAAACTGAAAATGTATAAACTTAATAAATGTAAAATTACAGCAGAGCGTTTGTATTGGATTGACTTAGACTGCACATCTGTATCTGTATTCAAAAGGACTGAACAATATAATTTTTTCTTGTCTTATGGCCTGCACACTGCTTGTAAAGCTCTGTAGGGGACTCTTGATGAATACTGCATCAATGTCCTTCTTCTGCAGCTGGTAGCCTTTGTGCATCTGGTCGAATATGCTGGTGCGTTTAGGGGACCGGGTAAAAAACTGGCAATACCACCCAGGTCAGGAAAAAAAACTCCCACTGCCAGCATGTGAGAAGTGGCCTGCTGCATAATCAAATTAAGCTGGTGTGCATAGCAATACACATAATTCTTCTCCCAAGCATTTTTGAAATGCTCACACACTTTTGTGATCAACCTCTCCTCTGTGGTATGTCCCCTGATGACCGCTAGCATGCTTTCAGACATGCCCTTAAAAACAATGGCAGTTTTTAGGTACTCCTCAAACACCTCATCCAGCGATGCCAAGTCAACAAGGTCACGGAAAACATCCGGGTTGTTGGAGCCCTCGCTTTCATCTTTGCCTCACAGAGCTAGCTCGAACATGCTCCAGAACTTGACACAGTCAATGGGGCAGGCTAGGATGTGCCGGTTCTTGCTGACCTCATCATTGTGAAGATGAACTGCTAGCCTGTAGCTCTCATCCAGCTGCTTTGCGCTGTTCACCCGCCCAAACACAGAAAACTTGAGACAACTGTCCATGTGGGTCTTAGATGACTCATGTTTCTTGATCTTTTCCGACAGAAGGAGCATGTCGGTGACTCCCGCAGTTGTCCAAGCTGTGACGTTTGCCATGCTGCCATCAGGGTCACACAGTGTGCAGAGGTAGCAGAATAAAGCTTGTTTTATGGTTGCTGCGTGGCTCACGGTGCGGACGGTGCGTGACATCGAATTTCTGCCTGGCGCGCGCCATAAAAAGGCAGCTCGGCGCGTAGTCGTGCACCAGTCGAAATTTGTAACTTAGCGAGCGCTGAGAACGACAAACCGGATGGACCACTTTGAAAGCAGGCCCAGTGAGGAGGTGCGTCTGTACAGGCACCTGTACGATACTTCACTAAAACGACAAGGACCACGTCAACTCCCAGAAGTCGTGGACAGAGATTGGCAGAACTTTGGGGAAAGAGAGAGAGTTCTGTAAGAGTACATGGAAGAAGTTACGGGATAGATATGTAAAAGCAAAAAGCAGGGCAGAGGCTCAAAGTGGTGATGCCAGGGGGGCTTCTGACCTTCACCTCTCTTGATCGAATTGTCTTGGCTCACGAACTTTGTGGAACACAGAGACACCGAAGCAAATATGGTGAATAAAAAGCTACTTTTTGCCTCTTTTCTTCAAAGCAAAATAATGAATTGGTAGCTATATCAACCTGATCTGAATCGTATGTTAACAACGTTGTCTTGTATGTTTGTTTAAATGTAGACTCTCCAGGAAAGTGCAATGAACAGCACACTGCACCTGAGTGTCAGTGTGTTTGTTTTCAACACCACCTTGCCAACCTCCGCCGAGACTGTTAGTTTGTTTGCTTGTGGACATGTTAAAGCAGAACCTGCAGCAGTCCATGCATACGCCAATGCAGTATGGGGTTTTTTGTCGATGGCAGACATCGCGACACATGTGGTTACTTCAGTCCACCACAACAAACTAAAACTCTCGATGTTGGAGTTGGTGTACAGTTTTCGTCCAACAGACGCAACTGACAAATTGTAAATAAATGATGTCTTTATGAATTTGCTGTTGTTTCATTCTGGAAGTGGAAGTGGCTTTGGGTATTATGAAAAGCGCTATATAAAAAACGATCTATTATTATGTAATAATATGAGTATATATCTAATTTTGGAGATGAGATGGGCCCCATCATGCCTATTGTAATTTCAACTTCTGCAGGCAGCTATTATGTAAGTACAGGTGAGAATGGTCAGTAATTTGGAGGTGTGGTGAATCATGAGGCATCATGAAGGATCAGACTAAATGAACATTTGTATTAATCTATCAACTGCATTGGTTTAAGGAGGATAGTGAATTCACCCAGTTCACATCTGTCCTCATTCAGAGGGCGAACATCCCATCTTCTCTTTCTTCACCTTTTCCCTGGCAAGGTTCTAAGCAGCATTTCTTCTTCCAGATACTGCAGTAGTATCACTGATGACAGAGCTACTCTTTCTGCTCTTGACAGGGGCACTGTTTTTCTTCTTCGTCGTTGTAGAATAGTAACCTTGACGTAGCAACGACACCTCTGTCACAGAGAATATTGTAAGTACTGGCACATCGCCTCCGCCACTATATATATGGCCGGCACAACACGTTGACGTCATTGCATGAGCTATCGTGGCAACCATACTGTAGCCTTAAAGCGTTGGCCAAGTTTTCAGCTCTTACCAGCTCTATCCTTGGTTATGTGATTCCCCTCCCTTAGTAGAAATTTGTTTTATATTTAAATTTGGTCTGGGAGGTCCTGATTGTTTCGTTGCCAAGTTATCCTCATTGCTATGCTAACTGAAGGGGATTTCTTTCAATGAAAGAGTTGAGTATCTACGCTCGCGATCATCACGTTATGTATGCGGAAAGCACATTGGGACAAGCATTCCCGGAAACACATAGGGATTGTATTGTAATGCCAGACATTTGCAAAAAACTGATTTTACATTGAGTAAAATCAGTTCAGTAAAATCAGAGTCAATGGGAGCAGTTGGGTGGTACCTCATGGAGAACGGTCTTACGCTGATATGCTGAATTTATTAGTCATCCAAAAACATGACAACCCAGGGTTGAGACCAGGATGCAGAGTTGTAGTCTTACACACTTCTCTGCGGCTTCCCACCTGATGCTGCCCCCCCCTCAATCAAAAAACACAAAAGGAGCAAATCCTCTTGTGCAAAAAAAATATTAAAACAAAATCTTCAACTGAACAAAAACATCAAACTATTAAATGTGGTTTGCTGAATATTAGATCTCACCCTTTGAAGTCTCTGTTAGTGAATGATTTGATCTGTGATCATCATATTGATATATTTTGTCTTACAGAAACCTGGCTGCAGCAGGAGGATCATGTTAGCATTAATGAATCAACTCCCTCTGACTATTTAAATGTTCACGTTCCTCCAACCACAGGCAGAGGAGGAGGAGTGGCAGCTATCTTCAGATCAGGGTTACTAATCAGTCCTAGACCCAAGATTAGTTTTAATGTGTTTTTTCAATGACTGTTGCTCTTCCATACTGGATGACTTTAAAAATTAAATCTAAGCCATTACAGAAACCTCTTCCCTGGATGACTGAGGCTGTTTGGTGCTTGAGCAGACTGAATGTCTGTGGAAATCCACCGGGCTAGAGGTACATTGTATCTTAAAGATCTCATGTACAACTTCAATGTCCTAGTCAAAGAAACTAGGAATGCATATTTTTCTAATCTTATTGTCTCTTCAAAGAGAAACCCAAAGATCTTATTCAGTACTCTTAATAGTATTGTGTCCGCTCCTGTCTCGGAGGCAACAACCTTCTCTCCCAATGAAATCAATTTCTCTCATTCTTTGTAAACAAAGTTAAAACGATCAGGTCAAACATTATACCTGGTCCACATATGCAAGGAAGCAGCCTTCTTCCAAATAGGCCAGTTCTCATTGGCTTTTTCCAACCTATTGACCTCAATGGCCTGCTAATTATAACAAGGAAAATGAAAATAACCTTTACCCCTCAGGACATAATCCCATCCTCACTATTTCTTAAGGCATTACCAGCCATTGGTCCTGCTATAGTCGGCATCATTAACTCCTCTCTGACTACAGGTTGTGTCCCCTCCTATTTCAAACATGCTATTGTTTAACCCATTGTAAAAAAGTCCTACTTGGACCTGTGATGGTAAATTTTATGTCTCAGGACTGACAGACCCTCCAATCCACATTAACCATTTGTATCACCCAGACACGCTAATTGTTTTAAATCATTTACTTCTTAATTAACACTCAGACAAGATAATTGTTTTAACCTCCTGTTTCTTAATTATCAATACTGCATCCTGATTAAGAACAAAGCCCCCCTCCTCAGGTATAAATGCTCTGTATTCCTTTTGTTTGTATCTTTTCATACCATTGCCGCTGAATGGTGTGGACTGATCTTTTTCCTTGCAACGAAGAATAAAAACTTAGCCGGCCGGCAGAAAAAGTAAGGTTCTCTATTTCATTGCTCATCAGAGGTATTAGGAAGGAAGCGATTGAAAACTTCCATAACAGACCCATCAGTGTTGAAAAATTACAGACCCATATCAAAATTACCACTACTGTCAAAAATTTTGGAAACGGTTGTTACCAATCAACTTATAACTGTGCCCGAGAGATCTGAGCTACTTGACAAATTCCAGTTTTCGTTTAGAAAAAAACATTCTACTGAAACTGCTTTAGTAAGAATCCATAATGACATCCAGATGGCCTCTGATGCTGGTCACTGCTCCCTTATAGTACTCCCTGACCTTAGCTCGGCATTTGATACAGTTGATCACAATACCCTGATAAATAGGCTACGTGAGCAAATCAGGAGTAGCCTTAGACTGGTTTAGGTCTTACCTTATGGACAAAAGTTTTACTGTCACTCGGGAACTTTCTCTCTGATCCATCACCTCTGACTTGTGGTGTTCCTCAAGGATCAGTGCCGGGGCCGATACTATTCACTCTGTATATATTACCTTTGGGACATATACACACTTTTAATATCATATATCACTTCTTTGCCGACGACATTCAGCTCCTCTTGTCATTTCGGAAAACTGAGACGTCTAATCAATTTAAGACCTTTAAATTGTGTTGCAGCAATAAAGCACTGGATGTCTGATAACTTCCTCTAGTTAAATCCTGATAAGACTGAGGTTCTAATCATAGCTCCTGATCATTTGGTTCCTGATATAATACAGCATATTGGGCCCTTATCATCTTCAGTCTGTCCTATTGTGAGAAATCTAGGGGTGCTATTTCATAATTCTCTGTCATTCAACACACACATAAAATCACTGGTAAAATCATGTTTCTTCCACCTCTGTAACATTGGTAAACTGAGGGCTGTGGCCTCCCAAGCTGACATGGAGATGCTCATTCATTATTTCATCTCATCCCGCATTGATGATTGTAACGCTCTGTTTTCATCACTCAATAAAACGGTCCTTCACCATTTACAATCCATCGATAATGCAGCTGCTAGGTTGCTCACTAGGTCAGATAAATATTCTCATGTCACCCCACTGGCTTCCAGTCACTTACAGGATTCAATTTGAAATACTCACCATCACTTACAGGGCTCTACATGGAGATGCATCCACTTACCTCTTAGATCTCATCCACATCCATACCGCCTCACGCACACTGAGATCCAGTCACCAGAACCTGTTGTCTGTCCCATGCACCCACCTGAAAACCTGTGGGGACAGAGCTTTTGCCTCCACTGCCCCGCGACTCTGGAACACTCTCCCTGCCATAATTAAATCTGCCAACAGTGTAGACTGTTTTAAGTCTCAGTTGAAGACGCACTTGTTTAAAACTGCTTATGGTTAAGCCAGGAAATGTCATTTTCACCTTTTATAGATATTTTACTTCTTTTATCTTGCTATTATTTTATGCTCTGTTTTTATGGGGTTGTGTCATCATCCTTTTCTTCACTGCCATGTGCAGATATGACAGAGGATGGCTACCTAAATTTTACTCCAGTAGAACTTGATTCTCTTGTTGACAGCACTATAGCTTCAATGCCTACAACAGTGGACAATGTTGCCCCTCTGAAAAGGAAGGTAATCAGTCAGAAGAGGTCGGCTCCTTGGTATAATTCACAGCTGCTTTAAAGCAGACTGCAAGAAAGCTGGAGAGACAGTGGCGTTCCTCTAATTTAGAAGAGTCTCAATTACTCTGGAAAGATAGTTTAATACCGTATAAGAAAGCACTTCGTAAAGCTAGAACTGCTTATTATTCATCATTGATAGAAGAGAATAAGAATAATCCCAGGTTTCTTTTCAGCACTGTTGCCAGGCTGACAAAGAGTCTGAGCTCTGTTGAGCCATGTATTCCTTTAACTCTCAGCAGTGATGATTTCATGAGATTCTTCATCAATAAAATTGTTTCTTCAAGTACAGCAGCTTTAGAAGTATCTTTCGAACCTGATTTGTATTTAGACGGCTTCTGCCCAGTTGATCTTTCTGAGCTAACAACAGCAATAGTCTCTTCTAAACCATCAACTTGTATGTTAGACCCAATCCCAACCAGACTGTCCAAGGAGGTTTTCCCCTTAACTGACACTTCCATATTGGATTTGATCAATCGGTCCTTGTTGGCAGGATATGTACCTCAGACTTTTAAGGTTGCTGTAATTAAACCTTTACTCAAAAAACCTACTCTTGATTCAGAAGTGTTGGCTAATTATCGACCTATATCCAATCTCCCTTTTTATCTAAAGTTCTTGAAAAAATCCTTGACAGTTCATCCTTGGCAGCATGACAGCAACTTCTTTTGACAGCAACCACCACACTGAAAAAAAGGTGGCAATATATGTTGCTTTGAAGGAATTGACTCATTGGATCAGAAGAAAATTTATTAGAAGGGCAACCTTTTTGAAAATCAGGCTGAAGTTTATGATGGATTTTCATAACATGAAAACATCCAGATTATTCTGGAAGGATCTACATGTGTTCAACTGAATTGTGAGAACAATCCAGCCTTCGTGTCTTTATATTTGGTTTCCAAGCAGCCTGACTTTCTTGTAATCTTTTAAAGTTTTCATCAGTTAAAGTTATCTAGGCTTTCTGAAGCCAGTTCTGGACATTTTCTGCTTTTTCACTAACTTTCAGTCCAGTCCTGACCATTTTCAGAGAAATGTGGGTTTTTTTTCTGCGTTAAGCCACTTCACACTGAATCATTGAAAGAATTGAAAGAATTCTGCACAGCGCTGTATCAGCAAACGCAATCAGATTACTTTAAATAATAATTTTATCTTAGTTTTAGTGTTATTGAGAGTGGAGTCTAATTGTATATATCACTATATTTTTGGTTTTGAACAAAATGTTACATATATACTTGTAATGTCTACATTTATGGTGCCGTCTCTAATGCTCCCCACACACCAGAAGACTTTGAAAAGACTCTGAAAGACTATCAGCTCACATCTAAACTAGTGTTTAGAGTTTTTAGTCCCAGACTAGCCTCAGACTAAAGATTTGACAAAGACTGTTAATCTTGTAGGGTCACTATTTACAAAACTACAAGTAGATTTTTTAGATTTTTTCCCATCATGCTCAGCAGAAGTTTTACAAAAATGGAGCGGAAGCAGCTTTTAGCTACAGCTGCTCTTGTCTGTAGTCAGTGGTTTGAAGTGAAAAACCCAACAAAAAGAATAGAAAACGCCACAGAATATGGCACGGCCTTGGCTATATGGATGGAGACCGCCTGCTTGTCGCTCGTTCTTCTACGTGCGCGACACGTTTGTTATTGACCGTCTGCTTTCCCGTTTCCGATTTTGTCCGTGCTCATCTATTGGTTGTTGATTGTGTTACGTCACTGCGAGCTGCGATAATATTAAACACGTTTGATATGATCCCAAGCCCAAGACTAGGGAAAGACTGGTATGAAATGCGGTCACAGACTGCAGATTACCACCTTAAACTTTTGTGATGACGGGAGCGCGCTGAGACTCCAGTTAGACTCCTAAAGACTGTCAGTTTTTAGTCTGGGTCTGTGAAAATTATTTGGAGTAAGCCCAGCATAAGCCATTGTCTGTCAAAGGATGTATAACTCGAACTAAATTAACCATCACATCAATCTTGCAGAACAAATGCTAAACATGTTTTCTAGTTGAAATAGTTCACTACCAGGAATTAAAATCCAGTGTACTGATACAGTCACCACCAAAGGACAAATCTTATAATCAAAAAAAATCTTGATGTGAAAAAAAAACTGAAAATGACCACAATAAATTTTAGATCGATAAATTTAAATGCAGGTATACTGACGATGGCTACAGTGACTGAAGTCGTGCTCACATTAGCTAACTGCAGTTAAACTACAACTAGCTGGTTAATACAATTAATTAACTATAACTGGCTATATGAAATACCACTGTTGATTTAGTTAGTGACAGTGCAGTCAGCGAATGCCCCACAATGCCAAAAACCCTTTCTTTCTATAGAAGTCTATGGGAGTGTCGGCACGCTCCTTTTACACTACTCTGCTGAGCACAAGCTAGATAAAGCACACATTATATTTAAAAACACCAAAAAATGTATACTGTGTTAATTCAGTTTTGTCACAATCTGAATAAATGCATGCAAACTCAATGAACAAAAGCAGTCAAATGATCAGCTAAGAAATAACAAATTACTGTGACCTCGCTCTCCAACCATGCGAGGGAGGAGAGTCATGAATCTACTATTTGCATATAGAGCATCCTGGATTTCAAACCTTTGAATACTTTGGAGCCACAGTATAATGTCATGCAGCCATCAAAACCTAAACTTTACAAAAACATCTGTAACTTCACTCAACAGGCAAAGTGAAGCACAGTTAAAGGAGTAAAGCTTGTCCATTCAAATATTCAATTCTATCTGATATCAAAAGTAAAAGATTGTTGACAGTCAATAGCCAAGAATGCAAACACAGCTTTATATGATGTAGTTATAGTCATTTGACAATTGAATATATCGAGTTGCATCAAATTGCTAACACACAAACAGAACTTTAGCTCACATTAATCAGAGCATGTGTTAGTGATATGCCCACACTGTGCCATGTTTCTGAGGTCTCTGGCCCTTTACTTTGAGTATGACTTAATTTGTGTGTGTTCATGTGTGCAAAAGCATACAAGGCATCTTGATAAAGTACACCGAGTACCTAATGAGGCAGACAAACAATCCAGCAGTATCACACTTCAACATGTCATGACTCATTATGTGAGCGTCCGTAAAGTTAAAATGGAGAGAAACACACACACACTGACACAGATACCAATACTGTCAGCACAGTGCATAGATTCCCAGCAAAGACTGATTATCGCACATACACATGAAAACCAGGTGAACCCCAGTACCAGTCCTAGTGAACTTGTGGTAAAGATTTTATACTACATGGTAACACAAAGGGTAATGAGGTCAATAGATGCTCTTGGTTCAAATTCAGTCTTTCTGTCATCTTGACTTGCCACTGTTTCTATCCCCTCCTCTAATCCTTTGTCATGTTCATGCCGTTGTCACGAAAAAACAAGAGCTCTCCATCTCTGCCATTAGTTTTAAAAACTACTACAATTTATTGTTGTGTGGGCAACAACTGTCCGGAAGTGGGGTCATTCACAACAGTAACAGAGGGCAAACCTCTCCTGAAGGGCTGCTGGGCTAAAGCCGAGTTTATGCTTCTGCGTCAAATCAACGGCGTAGGTTGTGACGCCGTCATTGAGCATTCGAAGTTCTGCGTCGAGGGAACGCATTGCTCTGCAGTTCACTTACATTGTTTGTGTGGTTTCAGGAGTTATAGCCGAATCTTTGCTTTTTCTTCCGGTCACAGTTAACAACAGTAACCAATGGCAACCGAGGTGGAGCAGCTGTAATTGCAGTTGGAGCTTATCAATATTGAAGAAAAAATGCTTATGTTGCAAATGTTGAAGCGCAGGAATTTACAACACTGGTTCACCCACTGAGGGACCTGGATGAACAAATGCATTTTCGATACTTTTGGAATGTCAACAGGCCAATTTGACGAGCTTCTTCGGAAAAAGCAACTGCCGGAAATTACGTTCAGAGCGGACAAATCACAGCCCTTACGGTCTAACTCGATGAGTTGTTATGATTTTTTGGAGATGCATGTCAGGCTACGGCGTAGGAAGCCACGTCAATGGCCTAGCTTTGACGCAGAAGCATAAAGTAGGCTTAAGTGCTTAGCTACTGCTACTAGGCAATCAAGAGCCGCCATCCCACCCCTGACACCCACTCCCAAGGGCTGCCTGCTCATCTAAGCACACTGTATTTTGAAAACAGTCCAGTCCTGTGAGAAACCTGCAAGACCCACAACACCAAAAGCTGGTTTCATGATGCACAGGAGTGCTTCACAAGCTTGAAAAATTCAGGCTTTTATCTACAACTGAAGTGGTGAAGCGGTGATATCCCACACAATGACAGCTTTGAATATTATGCCTGTGTGAACTGATGGTATATCAATTTTGGGGATTAAGCAAGAGCTGGATTAGTTATTAGAAAATATCAATAAGTGTCCAAGGATAGTTACTATTCGGTAAAATTATTAATGAAAATTATTACCTTCGGGGCACTACTGATGTATGTCAGAAGCTAATAACTAAAACCCAGTATCAGTCTCAAAATACGTTGGTCTATAAGTTTCAATCTGGGACAGATATGACACAAACAGAGCATATATGAAGGCTATGAATCCAAGCACTGACATGAGTAACCAGCAATTCTTACAGTGAAACACACAATAACCACAAACAACTCCTTTACAATATATTATAATATAACTGTAATATTCAAAGTTGGCACAATGAATAAATCAATGGTACTTTCATTAATAAATACTATTGTCTACTAAGCAAATCCTACGTACAACATAAACAAGTAATGTGAGAAAGACCATTAGTCTGTGTGCGTGTGTGTGTGCACGTGTGTGTGGAGGCGTGTGTTTGTACGTGTATATTGGGAAAGAGGGGAGGACACTGAGACATAATGGCAGCCGTGATCATGTGATGGTGAGGGCACAAGATGGCGGCTGTGACTGTGCTCTTTAAGTCATGTGTTAGCTCATACATGCCAAACTCAAATCTGGCCCGTAGCGTGATTATCTTTGGAAATACTATATATTACACTATATAATACCAATTGTCTGTTAGAGCTGGCCCGCCAGTAGACAGCACATACACAACTAATACTACAAATCCCAGAATGCTCTGCTGGTGCGTCCATCAGGACCCACAAGCGCCCATGAGAACACAAGATCTGGGGACCATGCTAATTTTCAGGGAGGGTGCAGCCGTCAGGACTACAGGAGTACCACAGCTCACTTTTTCATTACCGAAACACACTACTATCAACCATTATACCTGGCTCTGAAACTGAAAGAAAACTCTTTGACAAAAAGAAAAGAGATAGATCAATGTCACAAGCACTTGTCCACGCATCATACATCTGTGTATCACAGCAGTGTTAGATGCATTGCACCCTCACACAGACTTTTGATCAATCAGTAAATGTGTCTGCGCCCAAAGCACATAGGATGAAAACACCACTACTGACTTGAGGAAAGACTTTAACCAGCTTGTATTAACAGAAATGTACCTTTTTTTCCCACCCCAATTTAAGGCAGAAAAAGTTTTCAATGCTACATGAACACTGACTTATCCATGCTGTAAAGACTAAAAGTTTCCAAAACAGTTTATCTTAGAAAGATATGGATGTACAGCCACTCTGTGTCAATGATTTACGACCTGATTGCGGCCAGTGCTAGAAGTGCTGTGGTTGATGCAGCCCAGAAATTAAGACACAGCTTATCATGTATGAGACGCAAACACACACACAAAATTCAGCTTTGCTCAAACAAGGGACATGGCTGATTTTCAAAGTTGGGATAAGGTGTACAGTGTTGACATGGCTGCCTGCAGACCTCACCAGTGACACAATCTGTTTCAGCTATTGCAGTTAAGATGTACAAGTGGACGGGTCGTCATGTAAAAGCATTGTCATGAAAGTGAATTTTTTTAGGGCTTTATAAAATCATACATTTACATTGTTTGATTTATTGATTGGGACTATTTTTATATATGATCTCCATGACTTACATTCCTGATAAATCTGAACCAATCCTACCCAACTCCAGTAGGGTCCAACAGCTTCAGACTGCACCTCAGTAAGCAAGAACAGAAGCTCAATCACTGATTTCATCTTTATTTTCTTCAGCAGAAATTGGATTTCAGCTCCTGTTTTGGTCCTTACAATTATGTGTACCCTTTTCAATCAAAGGCACAACAATGTAGGTGCTGCACACATTTAGAATTTTAATAGGTCTCTTACACTGATGTGCATGAGATCAGCTAAGAATTTCTGATCATAACTCAATGAGCCTCACGCAAGAACATTTTTGTATTTTTATTCTAAATTTCTCACTTTTTTCGTATGAAGGTCTCGTACGAACACGCCACGTCAATTTCAACAAACGCTCTTAACTTCGGAGAAAATATGTGAACGACCTGCGTAAATGATGAATGCCACCCGTGCGTATTTAAGTGCATGAGGATAGTACATTTGCATACACCACACCCAAAATAATACCATATAAGGCTACGCTTCCTATTTCCTATGCCAGGAAGTGTTGAGTCATGAAATAGCATCAAAGCGCAAGAAGAACAACTTTACGGGCTCTGAGACTGAAGTTCTGCTTTCAGAGATCCAAAAAGGAAAATCTGTAATTCCTAGCAGTGTGAGCAGTGGAATTGCAGGACCTGCTAAAGCGAAGAAAGCAATTATGAGTGCTGTTAATTCCGTGTCACCTGTAATGTCACAGAAATAAAGAAGAAAATGTTTGACATGAAAATGGCTTAAAAACTGCCTCGCCATGGCGAGGGGCTCGATGACTGCAACTAAAGCCGTGCAATTAGATGTTGCCTCATCATGATGTCATATCATCAGCACTCAACACCCAGGTTTGTAAATAAAATATTATGTATTAATATTATATATGTGAATATGTATTATTATGTATATGCCACTTTTTTTCTATCTATTATAAGGAACTATCTTATCTTATCTTATCTGGAGACAGATGAGAGAATGAAGCTGAGAAACTAGGGCCAAGAAAAAACATCCAGCTGTGAAGAGAATTTGAAGGAAACTTTTCAAGAAGTCATTACATGGAGATACATATCAGACTCAGAACCATTAACTTGTTTAGAGAGTATAAAGTATTTCCATGCCATTAGTATGTGTTAATAAAATCTATCAATCACAAGCAAAACTAAGAGGAAGAGGAAAAAAACTAAACCAGTGGCATTGGCCATATACAAAAGAAAAATGGTCAGAGATCTTCAGGAATTCTTTTCATCTGTTCTTCTATGCTGGCCAGAAATGACCATTGTTCTTGTGCATCACAACTTTTTGTTTGAAAAAGGCACAAACAATCTCAGTCAAGCATAAAACTTCTTTACAAAACAAAAAAAAGTTTTTTTCAGTCAACTTTTCTATCGCAGAACTTGACAGTATGCATAAAAGAACAATGCAGGAAACCCAAGTAATGAGATCAAGAGACAGACAGACTGCATACTGAGCCACCTGGAGCAGCAGAAGAGCTACGTCCGAATTCTCTTTGTGGATTACAGCTCAGCTTTCCATACAATCGTTCCGGACATTCTCATCACCAAACTGGACACACTCGTCCTCTCCCCTCTCACATGTGCCTGGATGAAGGACTTTCTCGCTGACTGGCCCCAGACTGTGAGACTTGGCCCCCACCTCTCCTCCACTCGCACGCTGAGCCCTGGCTCCCCTCAGGACTGTGTGCTGAGCCTCCTCCTGTACTGCCTCTACACCCACGACTGTAGTCCGGCCCACAAAAACAACAGAATCGTCAAGTTTGCTGGCGACACCACAGTGGTCGAACTCATCTCAAAGGGAGATGAGGCAGCCTACAGAGAGGAGGTCCTGAAGTTGGCAGCCTGGTGTTCAGAGAATAACCTCGCTCTGGACACCAATAAAACCAAGGAGCTCATGGTCGACTTCAGGAAGCATGGCACTGACCCAGACCCCTCTACATCGATGGCGAGTGTGTGGAGAGGGTCCACAGCTTCCTGTTTCTTGGCCTCCGCTGACATGTCCTGGACAGGCAACATCACAGCAGTCATCAAGAAGGCTCAGTTCCTGAGAGTCCTGAGGAATGTTTATGTATTTAGCAGACGCTTTTATCCAAAGCGACTTACAAATGGAGATATAACAAGCTATATATAAAAAAAAGCTAACAATAAACTACATAGAAGGAACCCACTAGTCCGACTCTGTCAGAGGGGACAGAGTAGAGATAGGGTGCAGGCATAGAAAGAAGTGCAGAAAGATAAAGTGCAGAGATAGAGGGGGTAGGGAAGTACAAGGTAAGTGCTGGGATAGGAGATGCTCTCTGAAGAGCTGGGTTTTCAGGAGCTTCTTGAAGATAGACAGGGACTGTTCTGGTAGCGCTCGGTAGGTCATTCCACCATCGTGGGACGACACATGAACAGAGTTTGGATTGTCTTAGGCGTGGTGTAGGAGCTGCTAGACGACAATCCTGGGACCAACGGAGGGACCCAGTTGGGACAGAAGCCTTTGCAAGAGCATTCAAGTAGATGGGAGCCGTTCCATTAAGCACTTTGTAGCTAACATCAGGGACTTGAATTTGATGCAGGTGGCTAAGGGCAGCCAGAGGAGTTCAATGAACAGAGGGGTGACGTGCTCTTTTAGGCTGACCGAAGACCAGACGTGCTGCTGCCTTCTGGACCATCTGCAAAGGTTTCATAGTACAGGCAGGGAGACCAGTTAGGAGAGCGTTGCAGTAGTCAAGGTGGGAGATGACCATGGCCTGCACCAGGAGCTGGGGGGCATGTTGGGTTAGGTATGATCTTTCTTATGTTTAGTAATGCAAAGCGGCATGAACGAGCAACAGAGGTAACGTGATCTTTAAAGGTTTGTTGGTCATCAATCATGACACCCAAGTTTCCAGCTACCTTTCATGGAGCAAGAGATAGGGATTCGGTTTGGATGCAGATGCTGTGGTGCCTGCTAACGTACTGTATCACATTATGGTACGGCAGCTGCACCAAGGCAGACAGGGAGAGGCTTCAGAGAGTAGTGAAGACAGCACAGAACATCATTGGCTACCCTCTTCTTTCCCTTTACACCATTGCTGCCTCAGCAGAGTAAAAACCATCACCAAGGACAGCTCCCATTCTATTCCATTACACAAAACAACCACTCTTGCAGTGTTCAGCTTGCTCTGTAGAGATCAAGGGGCCTGCTACTTTATTTTCCTCTGTGAGAGGGATGAGAAAATGAAGGCAAAGGGGACAAGTGGAGGTGGATTAGTGTTTCATCTCAGTGTGCATTATGGATGAGGTGCATCTAAGGTGTTCGATCAGCAGCACTTTGATGGCTGAAGGCAGCCTACTGGAGTTACCCAGGACTGTGTGTGCATGTCCTTCGAACTCAGTTGTCTGACTATGACTATCACACAGGAATCATTGGCATCACAATTGTCTAAACACACACTTTCTTTCTGATAAATAGATGTGTTTTGCACAAAAAAAAGGTTTGGATCTACAATGTAAACTAATGTCAGCAGGAGCAAAAAGGTATCCTTTGAGTCAATAAAGACATGGTCAACAATTACTAGCACAAATTATTTGCTTCTTCTTACAAGCTGCCATATAGTCCACAGTCATAGATATATACACTAGATGCCGCCTCTGACGCTGCTGTCCATTGGAACAATACGTCAACGTGGCCGCCATCTTGGGACGGGGGAAACCATGTCTACTTACTGCATTAGTCAACAGAGCCAGAGGTCTATCAACGATTAAAATCACCACAACTCACTGAATTTTCAACCGATTTTCAAGCCGTTTGGTTTAATTTAAATTTCAGACATATTTGTGATACAACATAGATTAAAATATATATTTTTTTTTTATTTATATCATACATACATTAGAAATGTGATTATTTAGACAAAGATATTTAAGGATAACTCAATCATGTTGTTTTAAAAAAACAGTATGTCTTCTATGTTAATAGAATTGTGCATTTTAACATCAGGGAGGTGACACTGATGTTTTTAAAGGTTTATATGAGGGTTCATTCAATAGGAAAAATTTCTAATGGTGTATTTTATTATCATTTAGTGGGCACTGCGTTGTGATAGTGTATTATTAAGATTATATGAGAATTTGTCATGACACTAACTTTGCAAAGATGGTCAGGAAAATTGAAAATTTATGGTTTCACTCCTTCCTTTAAACAGTGGACTGTCCAGTCCTGTCAAAGTCTGGTTTAAAGTGACAGCTGCAGACGGCTGAACGTCCTTTGGGATAAAACCTCTCCTCCTGAGTGCTGCTGCCCATGCCTGCCTCCTCCTTTTATCTTTTATAAACCGACACAAAACAGCTCCATCTGAACAACGCTCAGCTCTCCGTGCTTATGGAGCTACAATTCAGGTTCATAACTTCCGTTAGCAGTTCATGTTAGTGCTGTGAAACTGATTCAATAGATAATTTAGGAATAACATGGCCTACTGAGCACAGTTATATACAGTGGCTGATTGCCAAATGTCACTTTCATCATCTTACTGATGTCTTACTAACAAAAACATATTTTGTTTTCTTCTCCTGATGTAAGCTAGTAATAAGCTAGTTTAATTTATCTTATCTTAAGACACACATCAAATTAAACTCGTTCATGACAGTTAAAAAGTATGAAACAACTTCTTCCTTGTGAAATGTTATTCCAAGTTTCTTCGTTTCTGCGTTTCTTTCACGGGAACATCTGTAAGCTGCACAAAAGTCTGGCATTTTGCCAGATGCACAGCTGTCAGACCCGCTCTAACCGTAACTAACTGCTGTCAGAAACCCCGTCCCAAGATGGCGGCCATATTGACGTGCCTGACAAGCCCGGATGCGGCTTCTACGTGTATCTGTTGTCCACAGTTATACAGATATATTCCATCCAGTATGAAATCAACACACATTTGTATCCAACTTGTTACATCATATAGCTTAACCCTCTATACCCTTCAGGTTTTTTAGTTGCAACTTAAGTTTGTTTTTCAGTTGTTGTTTTTTTCGCCTTTCATAAAAATGTCTGTTTGCACTGAACATTGAAAATGTCCTTTACGCTGATGCTTCAAACTCTGCGACAGTTAAGTCTTTGTGTATGGATGCAACAATGAGGTAATACAGTATGTGAGGTGATGAGGGGCCTTTCTTTGTGTAACATGCTACTAATCTAAATATTTGAAGACTTTCAATAGTCTTTTTGTCAGAATATAAAAATTTGAAACCCATGCTTAAACAAAAATCTGGAGCGTGAGAAAAAGTTGCACAATGAGCGACAGGACATAAAACAACATTCTGTTTCTGTTTTTTGGGCCTCCCCTGATAACGTGTCCATATTATGAGGTGAGATCTGACTGAGTCATTGTCAAATGAAAACACTGGAGAGACTCTGTTCTCATCAACTCCCATGAGAACGGCAAACGTGCTACAAAGACAAACACCACATTTCATTTTTATTACATCAAAAGATTTTTACAAAAACATATTCTGCAGATCGTTTGTTGTCAGTTAAAACCACAATCCCTTTAAGGAACGTTATGTGGTGATGATAACTGTTGTAATATGTTCATGAATGTGTCATGATGATAAAGTCCACTAACAGCACAAGGAGTGTCCCTTGTCATTGGTTCTGTGGAATAAGTCATTACTTCACCGTGCTTTTACTTATCTAACTGTTCAATGTATACGGAGGAAGATCACTTGGGGAATTAGGTTTTCACAGGCCTTTTACCTTTGAGATACTGGTAAGCAAAGTATTAGACCCCATCTATTCCAGGGAAGATGCTGCTGGTTAGAGGTTTGAGTCTGTGTCGGTAGAAATTAAGGAAACACTGAACATTTTCACTTCCCTATTTATTCATGAGTAAATCTAAAAACAATCTACTGTTCTGCCTCTATAGTGTCTGCATCTGAACATACAAGACTTAGAACAGAATAAACTATGACATGCACAGTCCCAGAGACAGACTCAGACTCACACCCGTATAAAGAATGCTGGGTGCACTTTGTAGAACTGTTTCTTACACAGAGACTACTTTCTGTACTTGTTATATGCAAGTGATATCATTCAGCTGCATGCAGTGCTTCTGTGAAGGGCACATTACCCTTAATGACTTCTTACCTCCAGTGGTTCTTTTTCACAGTTATGTGATCAAACTAGTAATTTATTATACAAATAACATCCAGTGCAGTGTTTATATGGACATGTTCCTCATGTGTTCTGTGAGAGGGTGCATAAATGTGTCTGCTTTTCAGTTTTGAGCCAGCTCTGAGCAAGCGTTATATGTTGCTGGTTCCATCTAATTCATCTGTGTGCTGTTAACATGCTGTTTGTCCTCTAGTTGACACAGCTAGTGGGACAAAGAGGCAGCACCACTGTAATTCTACAGCTTTAACAAGTTGCCTTTGAATTGCAGAGCACTGGTGTGTTTTCTTATCTATCACCAATATATAAGCAGTGGAGCGTGAAATAAGCAGAGGGGAGGGCTAAAATGGTGGGAGACCTCTGACAGCTGGCAGCATCTCTCTGTCTCTCCTCTCTTTTACTTTCTTTTTCACTTTCACACTGAGTGGGAAACAATTTCAGACCATCTCTCACCCAGCTGTTGTTGTTCTCTTTTTAAAATAGATTTCCTGCTTCCTATGTCATCTTTTCTTAGTTTTTCCTCTCAGTTAGTTCCGAGCCCCCCTCCTCCTCCTCCTTCTTTTCCTTCATTCCACCTGTTCTGATGTCTGTCTACACATGGAAAATGTCCAGCAGGTGCTCTGACCATAGCTCAGGGAGTTGCTGACTTTATTACCATGGCAGCTCTTGATCACCATGGAAGCCACCTCTCACTGGAGCAACCAGCATCCTGTTACCTGGGGTGTTTGCTGAGGTGTGTGTAGAAACTATTAGGTTGTTCACTAGGTTGTTCTCATTACTTTTCTCTTAAACACTTGTTATAGAATCAAAAGAAAAGGAAGACTGTTAGTCAAACTCCTTTTTAAAATCAAACAGCTGTTCTAATCTGTTATGGTCATCATTAGAAAGAAAAATCTACCAGTAAAAAGTTAAAGTTAATCAGACAAAATCATTCAAACACATAAAACTCCACTCAATGCACACTCCACTCTCATAATCACAAAAGGCTGACTAAAGGACACAGACTCTACTTACTACATCTTTCTTAACCTGACCTTCATTTCATTTCCTAAACACAAAAGACACACACATGCTCTGACTTCCATTTCGAATTCATCATGTCTGTTAATGCATAATCACAATACCTCAAATTTAAGAATTTAAGGCACACACTTATCTTCCTAAACTTGCAAGCACATTGCACCATTTACACATCAGATTATCAGTCCCATAATCATCTCCTGTGCAAGTCAGAAGACCAGAAACCCAACATTTCTCTCCTGTATGAGCAAGAAAAACCCATTTAAAATCCCTCTGAATCACTGCAGTTGATGTTTCATTTCCTACCGTCTTTTCTGTACAGGTTGATCTCCACTTTCCTCTCCTCTGACCCCAGCAGGGCCTGTGCCATCTGGGCAATAGCCAGTCGCTTGGTGTCAGGTCCGTAGAGGAAGTTACACGTGCATGGCTTCTGCATGATCTCAGCACGCGTGTAACCACACAGGTGGCAGAAACCATCATTGCAGAAGATGATGGCACAGTTTTCCACTCTAGCATTGGCGATGAGAAACTTACGACCTGCAGGTAAGTGAGAAAAGTTTCTTCTTTAATACTTCAGTTTTCATTGACAGAGCAGCACCAACGAAGAAAATCAACAAATTTGTCCATGTTGAAAAATTTGATCAAAGCAAGAGCAATGTTTCATGGTGACAGTTGGAAATTAGTTAAGTTTAAATCCATTCATCCTAAATAATTTGTAATATCTTAGTATCTCTTAACTGTAAAACTTTTTTTTTTTTTTAAACTTCACTTGTCAGTATGACATTTCAGACTAATTTGAGGGAATTTAAGTATTAAGTGAATGTGTAAGGCCTGGTGTGCACAGTTTATGGTACATGACCCAGATACCAAATAAAAATAGGTAGATGGATAGATACATCTTAAAATCACTGATTTGAGTTTGGCTCCATGTATAAAGCCTACATAATCTTACAGGATACATATTACCACTGATACAGTGACTGCTGTTAGTGACAGTCACAGTGATGGTGATGATAATAACTAACATGACTACATATTGGAATACCAACATTTTTAAGTGCAATTAACATAAAAGCAAATGTAGCCAATGCAAATCTAGAAATTAGAAGGACCAAAGGACAGGTATGAAGAAAAACACATCTAAAGGAAAGTCCTTGTTAAAAGGATAAAATGATACTTCACAGGATTGATCAAATACATGAATCATTAACGTGATCTGCATACTGACTCTGTTTAGCTAATCAGGACTTCGTAATTAAAAAGAGCTATGACCAAGTATCATTGATACCTGCGTTTTCCATGTTTTTGAATAAAACTGTTTGGAAAGTGGGCTGCATGGTGGTCTGGTGGTTAGCACACACAACGAGAGGGTTCCTGGTTTGATTCCCAGCCGGGGCCTTTCTTTGTGAAGTCTGAATGTTCTCCCCGTGTATATGTGGGTTCTATCCAGGAACTCCAGCTTCCTCCCACCATCCAAAAACATGCATGTTAGACTAATTTGTGTCTCTAAATTGTCCCTAGGAGTGAGTGAGTGTGCATGGTTGTCTATCTCTGTGTGGCCCTGTGATGGACTGGCGACCCTGCCTCTTGCCCAGTGACAGCTGGAATAAGCTTCAGATTCCACAACCCTGAATTAGATCAAGTTGGTTTAGAAAACGAATGAATGAATGAATGTTTGGAAAAATGGCAAAGAAAAATATTCATTATCAGTAATGATGAGAAACAAAACAACTACAAACCTTTTTGATGTTTAAAGCTTGGTGCTAAACTATGAAAAAATTCCAGGCTTCCAGGCTTCTGAAAATTCTTCAAGAAAACCTATTATGTCGGATACAGAGTCTGCAGATCTTCAGGTCTGGTGGTGCTCAGGTTACGGCTTCGAAATAAGAGGTCTATTTTGAAATTGATATAAAACAAATCCATCTCTTCTGTTTACCCAAACTATCCTGTCATGGTAATGGGTGGGCAGAGCCTTTCCCTGCTGTCTTCGGGTGAGAGGTAAGGTATTCCCTGGACACGTCATCAGTCAATGCTAACACAGAGACACAATTGTGCAAACTCACACCCAACAGCGTAGGCTCATTGGTTAACCTATCATGCCAACATGTCCTCGAATCAAAAGAAGTTAGTTTGGTCATGCCCTTAAATACAACCATAATAGCGTTCATTGAAGTATTAACATTGACAATCCACAGGAGGTTAATTCATACACATTTCCACCTGAGAGCACATGTCATTCACATGTCTTTAGTTTAGGGATCCACACGTCCTCACTGGGAAGGGTTTTCATGACCTTTTAAGACCAAATGCACCAGGATACTCTAAACGCAATAATTCCAACAGCTTGTGAAGCATAATATCGGTCTGTTGCTGTGCTTTACTTGGTGCAGATCAGGGAATTTGTAATGTGCCACAGCCAGAGTTACACCCAGATAACCTTTGACCACAGCACGTTACAACAAATACTTGCACAGTCTACGGAAAGGTGGCATCCATCCAGGCAAAACAGGCAAAAGTGGGGGAATAGTTTATTGTGTGTATGTAATTTACTTGAACTGCAAAACTTTGTCACACAGTTCAGGTATCTGAGAGTGTAGCAGGTTATGGTACACATCAAAGTGTGGAATGATAAAAATGCAGGGTGATTTTCTTCATGCATCCTTGTGTGGGACCAACAAATGACAATTATGTCAACATTTCAAAATTATCATGGATAGTGCTAAAATACATTCCTTACATGTCAGGGAGATAGAGACTGCAAATACCTGGGGACGGCTCAGGTCCTTCAGTGTCTGTAGTGATATGATATGCATGTTTTATCACACTATCACTGAGAGGGCACTGTTCTATGCTGTTGTCTGCTGGGGGAGTTGCACTACAGACAAAAACTGTAGGCGTCTGGACAAACTGGTAAAAAAGGCCAGTTCTCTGGTAGGCAGAAAACTGGACCCTCTCAGTGCTGTGGTGGAGCAACGGATGAGGAGGAAACTATATTCTGTTTTGGATAATAACAGACATCCTCTCCACAGCATCCTGGCAGGTCAGAGGAGCAGCTGCAGTGAGAGGCTGCAGGACTGAGAGGTTCAGGAGGTCCTTTGTCCCCACAGCCATAAGGCTTTTTAATAGTGACTGCTGACTTTGATGTTTTTCTCAAATTTGTTTATGTATATATTAATGTATTATTATTTTTATTATTGTTGTTGTTCTAATATACAATCATTGTAAAAAAAAAATTTAAAAAAGAAAAAAATTTAACGACTTGACTAATATTGAATTTGAATATGAAGAAAGTATTTTTCCATTTCTATTTCTATGATCATCCTTTCATGGACAGCATTATGTTGGTTGCCATGGTTATATGTAAACACAACATGTTATGATGAAAGGTTGGGTTTAGGCAATAACATCAGTCTGTTAGGTTTAGATTTCAAAACAACTGGCTGGGGTTATAAAATCAACATGGTTTGGGCTGAAACACAGCCTTTTCTTTATAGAATGTGATCATCATTTTCGGGTGTGTCGTATCCTCTGGCTGGTGGTCCACCGCCACCTGCAACGGTGGCCACTGCCCCTTTTCCCACCCAGCTCGACCAGACAAAAGCTGACTTCAGCCTCATTAAAACTCTTAACACCTGTGGAAAAATGTTTTTTGTCTGTGGACCAATCCCCACGTTAGGGTGTGGTTCGGGGCGCTTTAGCCGGATCCTGTGTTTACACACCTGGCTCCAGTCTGTCTGCAGGGAACACAAAATTGGCTTCATTCATAACTTCGAACTTCGACCCTCCCTGTATGGCAGAGACGTGCTCCATTCAAATAAGCTGGGAAGCCGTATGCTTGCTGCTAACTCACAGCATGCGGTCAACCACACTTGCAATTGACTATCTTCATCACACAATCACCAACCTGATTCCGTTTCCCCACCTACATTCACAACAAGCACTGTCCTATCACCAGATCACCACAGCTCCATTTTGCAGAATGATCATACCACTATTTAGTCCTGACCCTCTCCTATTCCTGTCCGTGTCACCCGACAGACACCACATCAATCATGTCAATTATGTCTATTCACTGTTCAATCACCCAGCTCTCCTTCTCTCTCTTGCAATAGTAACAAGGCCCAAGTTCTTTCTAACATTTTTAACTCCCTTGTAAATCCTTGTGATAACTCTCCAGTTGTACCCTCGCTCATCCTTTGGAGGGTTTTCTCAATTTTTTTTACTGAAAAAATCTCCTGCCATCTCTTCTGCAGAGCTCTGACGTCACGGTTCCTTCTTCACATGCTGTTTTTGACCAGTTTGAACCTGTGTCCCTCCCTGCACTAGCCAAGGTAGTTCAACATCTGCAAACTACAAACTGCTCTTTAGGCAGCATCCCCTCTCGTCTTTTTAAAGAGGTATTCAGTAAGGTGGGCTATGATATACTTTTATTTATTAATTCCTGTCTTAGCTCTGGATGTGTTCCAGCTGCTCTCAAGCATGCTGTTGTCCAGCCTCTTATCAAAAAGAAAAACCTGGATCCCTCTGTGCTGTTTAACTTCAGGCCTATCTCTAAACTGCTATCCAAGATTTTAGAGAACATGTTTTTTTTATTCAGATCCAATCATTCCTAGTGGCCATTGATATCTATGAGAAGTTTCACTCTGGCTTTAAACCATCACATGGCACTGAGACAGCACTGCTGAGAGTTTTTAATGATCTAATAACAAAGTCAGCCTACTATCACCTTAAGAATATATCAAGGCTAAAAGATCTGATGTCTCAGCAGGACCTGGAAAAACTAGTCCATGCATTCATCTTTAGTAGGCTTGATTATTGTAACAGCATCTTTACAGGTCTGCCTAAAAAGTCAGTTAGACAACTGCAGCTCATCCAGAACTCAGCTGCTCGAGTCCTCACTAAGACCAAAAAAGTGGAGCACATCAGTCCAGCTCTGAAGTCTTTACACTGGCTGCCTGTCCATCAGAGGATAGACTTTAAGGTTCTGATGCTGGTCTATAAAGCTCTGAATGGTCCAAAATACATCAGTGACCTCCTGACCCACTATGAACCTTCCAGACCCCTCAGGTCATCTGGATCTGGTTTTTTATCAGTTCCCAGAGTCAGAACCAGACATGGAGAAGCTGTATTCAGCTTCTATGCTCCACATGTCTGGAACAAACTCCCAGAAAGCCTCAGATCAGCTGAAACACTCAGTATGTAAGTCCAGGTTGAAGAAACATCTATTTTCAGCTGCATTTGAATAAGCTTGAGTTTCAAAACGGAATCATGTTTTAACTATTGATTTTATCTTTCATATATATAATTTTTTCTGATTTTATCTATTGTTCTTATTTCCTTCTTTTGTTTAAATTTTAAATCATGCTTTTTATTTCTTCTGTTTTAATGTCTCTGTGAAACACTTTGAATCACCTTGTTGTTGAATTGTTCTATACATATAAACTTGCCTTGCCTTGCCTAATGTTAACCGTCGACTCAGGAAAACCCAGCTATGCTAGTGCTCCTTGATTTGTCTACTGCTTGTGACACTGTGGATCATGGGATCCTCCTAACACAACTAGAGCAATAGGGGGGCATTACAGGCTCTGCTCTCTCATGGTTCCAGTTCTACTTGACCGATCAGAGTTTTTGTATGCAGCTAGGTGAATTCACCTCATCCTCAGCCCCTCTTACTTCTGGGGTCCCCCACGGCTGATTCTCTTCTTGTTATATGTGTTACCATTATGGTAAATTTTCAAGAAGTATAATCTTTCTTTTCATTATTATGCTGATGATGTTCAGATCTATCTACCTTTGACATCCAAATCCAATGATTCCGTAAAGACATTGCTTGATTGTTTAAATGATGTTAAATCCTGGATGACCTCAAACTTTCTGAATCTAAATGAAAACAAGACCGAAATCATACTGTTTGGATGTGGTCCAGTAGACTTGCCTGCTGGCTTTCTGGGCCCACTTACACCAAACATTCGGTCCTCTGTAAAAAATCTTGGTGTAATATTTGACGGCAGGCTGAAATTTGATCGCCAGGTTAGCTCAGTCGTGAAAAGCAGTTTTTATCATTTGAGAATTTTACCGAAAGTAAAAGGAAACCTAACAGCCAGAGATCTGGAGACTGTAATCCATCCTTTCATTAACACAAGACTGGATTACTGTTACTCACTTTATTTTGGCCTGGACCACTCACTCTTACACCGCCTGCAGCTGGTACAAAATGTAGCTGCCCGTTTGACCATTCATTTGACCGAGCACATTCAAATTCACTCCCCAGCCAGAACAGTGAGATCCTCCAATCAGTTTCTACTGGTCAACCCTACAACAAAACTAAAAACCAAAGGTGACCGAGCCTTTGTGGCGGCCGCACCAAAGGTCTGAAATAAGCACATCAGATCTGCAGGATCATTTGAGGTTATTAAATCATCCCTTAAAACACACCTTTTCTCCCTGGCTTTTAACCAAGTTTAATCATCTTCTTCTTTTTTTTTTAATCTTTCTTGTAATAACTTTAGTCAACCCCGGTTGTTTTTAAATGTGCTTTATAAATAAAGTTTGAGTTGAGTTGAGTAACCCAATGGCTGGTCACATGGGATAATGGCCCAATGTTATTGGCCTGGAATTTGGGTGGATGTGCCTCATTGATGTGCATCCTGCCCGGAGTTATTCTGACTGACTGAAACAGGTTCTGAATGACCAGGGCACGTCGTTCATGTCTCGTCTGCTCAAAGGACCAGGAGTGGTCAAACTGGAATTTCAGGACTGACCGACGAGTGCTGGAATGATACTGGGATTTTGTCATGGTTTATTTTCCGTTCCATGTTTTGTCTCGTCATTTCCTGTTTTATTTTGAAAGCACTAACTGTTCCCTCTCGTTTCAGGTATCTTGCCCTTCCTCCCGTGTCAAGCGTCTCATTGTCTTCCCTGATTCCCAAGTGTTTCCACCTGTTCACCTCGGTCCCTCATGTGTTCAAATAGTCTGCGTTTCCCTTGTCTGGTGCCAGTATGTTGTCTCTGTTCGAGCTGCATTACCAGCCTTTTGTCTTGAGCCACAGTTCACCTCGATCCATAGTTCCACGAGCCTGCACTGAACGATCCTCCTGCAGTTCTGTCTTGTTTTATAGATTATTCTGGTCCATAGCCTTAATTTATTTATTCTAACACGTTCAGTTTGATAGCGTTGTTTTTACTCTGTTTTCTAGGAGTGATTTTTATTTATTTTTTTTTTGTAACTTTTCTTAGTCGCCTCCGTTAAAGGAGAGCTTTAAGTTTATCATTAAAGTTCATAAAGCCTCTGTTTGGTTAAGAGTGCATCTTTTGTTTTACTCCGCCTCATTTTGAGAGCGTGTCTTTGTGTGTTCATAGCCTTTTGTTTTCCTCCCAGTTTGGAGAGTTTTGTAACTTTCATAGCTGCGCTCTTCCTCCGCTTAGTTACTGAGGAGAGGGCTTAAGTTTTTCATAGCCTTTTCTTTTGCGCTGCTGGGAGATTGCCCTGCCTAGCTGTGTGCTGTGTTTAATAAAAAAATTAATAAAACCTCTTCGAACCCATACGACCCTGCGTCTGTGTCCTGAGTCCCCTGGTAAACGGACAGATTCAAGACATTACTCCTCCACAACTCCTCTTCAAACCCCAACGTCCACCTGGACCCCTGCTTATTTCCACATCATCTGGTATGTACTGTGAACACAAGTATTCTCTGCCTTTTGAAATGTAATAATTTGTGTGCTGGACATATTGATATTATTTTTCCTACTGTCCCTTTAGGTACATGGGGGGGAGTTGACCTATCAGATGGCCTGATGAGATACAACAAGGTTTTGCACAAAATACAGAAGTAGTACTTCTACTACGTCATGGACATTGATTTTGAGAATGCCATCATCTTGTACAAAGAACATAGCAGAAGCAGAGGTGAGGTTCTTTTGCACCAGAAGGCATTCAGCGAGACCTTAGCCTTGGAGTTGGCAGAGGCGGGGTCTACCGCCATAGCTGAATATGGACCATTTCTTGCCAGTTATCACAAACCTGTGCACATATCAGGACACAGCACAGCTGGGTGCTTGAGGTGCAGACACTGCCAGACCAAGACTCCTGTACAGTGTCCCACATATGATGTGCTTTTGCCAGGTCGACACTGCAGCAATGATTGATATGTTGCCAACAACAAATAATGTATATGCCAATTGTAAATAGTGTTCAGTATTGTTTACTATGTACTTTTTTTTTAATTAAAAAAAAAAGATTTTAGACCATACTATTTGTTTGTACTTTTCTTTATTGTATGCCCAAAGCTCTGTTTAAAGAAACAATGTGTTTGTGCTTCCGTTACTATATGTTAAGTCACTTTTAAGGCACATATTTGGGAAGAAAAATTAGGCAGACATAAAAATCCATATATTTGTGTATTCAAGCTCATATTACTCTGTGACAGTAGTATTTACGGAGATTCTGTGGGTGGAAATTCAGAGGTTTCTCTTTCAAAAGAGGCCTCTACTCAAATGTTCAAGAACAGCTTTCAATTTACTTCAGGCAATGATTTCTTTAGGAGTTTCAGGCAAAAATTGCAGGAATGTTAAGGATGTTTATAAACACTATTGGATCACGCATTTCAACCATGGTGTGTGTGTAGGCGCAAGCCTTGTTGCAGCCTGGTTCAACTGCTCCGTGTTGCGTATGTACTTTTGTGTTTTTATTTCATGTTATGTGCTTAATAACTCTACCTGAAGTTCTTTTTATGAATAAGTTGTGCCCTCTCTAACCATGCAGTTTGACAGTTGCAAACGGGTTTTTACTAGTAGTGGCTCTTTGTTGGTGCTGCCTGAACGTTGCTTACGCTAACACGGCCAAGACCGGTTCATTGTTTAAACCTGTGAGCAGCTGATCTCGGAAGGACACGAGGGAGCTCAGCGATAAGACCTGATATGACTGTATGCTAATGTCAAGGAGGCGTACAGCTGCGCAGCCATACCACCTCTTGGGAGATTAAAACCAAAACCTGGTGCACCTCCTCCCTCGCTACGAGTCATTTGTAAAGAGGCAGCCAGTCACTTCCATGGCAGTGAAAGAATGGCCAGAGGAGACCAGCACTGCCCTGCAGGTGTGCCTTGAAAAAACGGGGGGGGGGGGGGGGGGGTATGAACACCATCACAGGCTTAAAGCCCAACAGCAGGGGACAGGTGACTCTGAAAGGGTCAATGAGTTTAACCTGTTTTTTAAAAGTTTCAACAAAGGGACCCAATCCTGCCTGCCCCTTAACTTCGATCAAACCTCCAGAGCATATGACACTCCCAGACCAGTCATCACCGGTGCTCCATCTGACACTGGCAGACAACTCACCACCACCACCATTACTGAGGACCAAGTGAGATGGAAACACCACAGGCTACACACAACCAAGGCGGCTGGCCCCTACGTCATCAATCCATGGATGCTTAAGACCTGTGCCGACCAGCTTTGTGGAGTACTATTGAGGATCTTCAACTTGAGCCTCAGTGTCAGAAGAGTGTCGGTGCTGTTCACGTCCCAGCTCTCCACTACAGGCCAGTGGCACTCACCTTTCACTGCAAGAAGGTTCTGGAGAGACAAGTACTGGGGATCCTCCGTCCCTTGGTCAGATTGGCACTAGATCCCCTACAGTTTGCCTATCAGGCCAAGGTGGGTGTGGATGATGTCATCATCTACCTGCTGCACCGTGTCTTCAGTCATCTAGGCAAACCAAGAGGGGCTCTGAGGATTATGTTCTTTGATTTCTCCAGCGCTTTTAACACTATTCAACCGATGTCGGCTAGAAAATTGCTGTCTGCTATGCAGGTATATGCTTCACTAGTTTCATGGATTACCTCACGGAAAGGCCACAGTTCTACCACAGGCTACTAGGTGGTGTCTCTGATACAAAACTATGCAGCACAGGAGCTCCACGAGGAACAGTTCTGTCGTTGTTCCTCTTCATCCTATACACATCTGATTTTAAGTACAACACTGAGGGCTGTCATCTGCAGAAATGCTCAGGTGACTCTGCAATAGTTGAATGTGTTAGGCATGGCGACGAGGCAGAATGCAGGAGGGTTGTGGACATTTTTGTCGACTGGTGTTAGCTGAATCAGCTGTAGCTTCACATCGGCAAGACAAAAGAAATGGTGGTGGACCCGAAGAGAACACGGTCTTCAGTTACCCCCATGACCATCAGGGGGACAGACGTGGAGATAGTGCAGGATTATAAGTATCTGGGAGTGTATATGGACAGTAAACTGGAATGGACAAAAAACTCGATAGCCACCTACAAGAGAGGCCAAAGTAGGTTGTACTTCCCGAAACATACTTCAGTCATTTGGAGTCTGCAACACAATGCTGAGGATGTTTTATGAGTCTGTGTTGGTCAGTGCCATCTTCTATACTGTGGTGTGTTGGGGGGTCAGCTTGAAGGTGGCAGCCAAAAAAACGTCTAAATAAACTGATGATTAGTGCAATATAAAGTTTTTTTCTACTGTATTATCTGTGCAATAAATCAATACCACATGTACAATATCCATCTGATTCTTCTACCTTGGCAAAAAACTCATATAGAGCTGCACTTTTTATCATGTTTTTATTGAACTGGGCAGTGTTTTCCGTGTGTGTTTTTCCTATTTTACTTTGCTAGCACGAGTTGCGTGTGCTAATATATTGTCATCGTGTGTATTTACATGAGTGCTGTTGTAACTTGAGCAATTTCCTCCAGGATCAATAAAGTTTTCTGATTCTGAATACTTCTCTCAGCTCAGGGTGTGTTCCTGCTGCTTTTAAACATGCTATTGTGCAACTTATTTTAAAAAAGCAATCCCTGGACCCTGGAGCATTGTAGTGTTTCAGTCCCTGTCATAGTACTGAGACTGCCCTTTTAAGAGTTTAACAATCTTCTTTTAGCTGTGGATTCAGGACACTCTGCTGTGTTGGTGCTGTTAGACTTAACCTCCGCATTTGACACAGTTAACAACTCTATTCTCAACTTGAGCATTGTGTAGGCATTAAGGGCACAGCGCTTAATTGGTTCAGGTCATACTTGACTGATAGGAGCTTTTCTGTCCCCATTGGTGAATTATCCTCTTCCGTGGCCCTTCTGTCCTAGGGAGTTTCCCAAAGGTCAATTCTAGCTCCTACTTTGTATATGCTGCCCTTGGACTCCCTTTTTAAAAAGCACAACATCGCGTACCACTGTTTTGTTGACAATGTCCAGTTTATTTCCCCATAAAAATGAGAAGCAATGACTTATTTCATATAACAATTGACTGTGTAAATGAGGGCACTAAGCCATGGCGCTGTAGAGGCTACAGCCTTTCTGGTCGCTCTGCAGCAGCAAACGAGTTTGTTTTTACTACTTATACGACTAGGATTTTTTTTATATGTACCCTGTAGATACATTGAACTTTAAAGAGCGAGCAGGAGCTAGCTCTCTAGCCTAAAATCTCTCCCCCGTTAAATTTCAAACTGCCAACTTTTAAGTAATTCATACGGAGAGAGAGAAGAGCAAAAACTAACAGAAACAGGACCAAAACCAATGTCAAGAAGCCCTCACAGTGCGTTAGTATCTTTACCATAATAAAGCGCCAGTCTCATTTTATAAAGCAGTTTTTTCAGTCTGTCAAGTTGATGATCAGTAAAATAATCTTTGTTCTTCATAAAGTTACTGGCAGAAAGCACAAAAATGTCCTTGTCAGGAAAAAAAAAACTTTCAATCTTAAGGTTTCTCATGTTTTCAATAGAAAATCCTTGATCCTTGGTCTATACTGTAATGGTTTGGACTTTTCTGGCTCAGTGAGAGTGAGCCATCAGGCATCTCATCATCACTGTGAAGAAGTCAGTCATCCTCACTGACCTGAGACAGTTCTTCTGCGCCCCCTTCCTGTCCTCTTGCTTTTTTGTCTGACCCTTCTTGTCCCTAATATAAGTTTGCCTTATTCTTGGTTTTCCTTTTCTAACACTAGAAGACCCTTCATCCTCCATGTCCTCTACTCCAGCTTTATCAGCACCTTGCTGCACATTATCCTCCACTGCTACTGTCTCCATCACTGTCTGTGTCTGTCCAGCCGCCTCTATCACTGTCTGTTCATGTCTAACTATTTCCGCACTCTGTGCCCCTTTAATATCTTTTTGTTCACCAGCTCCCATCTCCAGTATCCCCACTGTTCCAGCCTCTACACTTATTGACTTTTTCTCATGTTACATGACCCTAAACTATTAGTATTTTGCGCCCATTAAGGGCCTTCATGACACCCATTCTTTTCAAATCACATCGTATTAGTCTTGTTTTTCCCAGCTAAAAATTGTGACAACATTGGTGTGTCTGTTTGATGTTGCCAGATCTTCAAACAGAAACAAACAACCATAAAAAAAAGCATGGGACTGGGTTCTTTAAAAAAAAAAAAAAACCCATCTTAATATTACTAAAAAAGCCAAACACATGCATTGCAAAGCATCAGTGCGTGTCACCCGAAGCCCTGAAAACTCAAGTTTGGCATAGAGTTAATTAAAGTGTGTACATGTCCACATAATGTGAAAGACCGACATACTCTACTTAGCTTAATTTGATTATTGCTTACCTTAAATATGACTCTATTCAGGTTAACTTGATTATAAAAGTCTCAATCAGGTTCATATTGTATAGATGCTGAACATGTAATCATAGCCATTGAGAAAAATATTCTATAGAGTATCATGTTGCTTCTTTTCGTAAAATTGGACAAACGTTTGTCCCTTTGTCAACTTCAGTGCTCCTTCCTGTTCATCTTTTTCGGTGCTCTTAAAAACTCTTGGTCTCTTTTCAGGTGTAAGTTATTTTATACATCATAATAGATCATCCTTTGCCGATTGCCAAAGTACTGGAAGAAGCTACTGTGTACAGTGATTGATGAAGAAGAGAAATTAAAACAAAGGCCACACACTCTATTTAACTTGATTATTAAAGGTCCTTCCACTGAACATGATGAAGGTTATACATTTACTAGTCTCCATAAAATATTTCAGAAGTCTAGAGAATAAATGTATGAAATTCTGCTTCTAAAAGTTGATTTATAACCCCTGGAGTGGTCTGTTCATTCACTTTGTTGTGAAAATCAGCTATTGGCTGTTTGAATACATTAGAATTTCCTCTTACTCAGGTTCTTTGTATACTACATTACTTTGTCATATAATTGTCATAAGGGTGGGCTGGTGTAGCGTGGCGGTGAAGCAAGGACCCGGATGCAGATATTTCCAAAGAAAAACTCTTGATTTATGATAGACAAAACAACAAAAAGCCAGAATACCAAAACCTGACAAACTTGAAACTTTGAATAAAACAAAAACCTGACTATGACTGTGGAAGAAACAAGAACAAACCTGACTTGACACGAGTAGCTGTCAAGTCAGAGTAGTAACTAGTAGAGTAGTAACTTCATCAGTGACGGTGAGGATCTGGCAATGTGCTTGAGAAAACCTGGAAACTAAATACCAAGGAGGGTGATTGGTGATGGAGTGCAGCTGAGTGGAAAAGCACAGGTGACGTCAGTGAAGCTGGCGAAAACTAAAAACATGGCGAAAACTAAAGACTAACCAGAAACCTAAACATGATAAACTTATAGACATGACAGTCATTTTGGAAGTTGAGTTTGTAGATTGCAGCTAAATGATCTATAAATATTGGTAATATTTGTCCCTGTATGAGTTGTTCAGTTTTAACTTGAATATCTGATACACTGATAGAAATGGTTGATAACAGCCTCCTGAACCTACCAGTAGGTTAAGTAGGTCCCTACTAGCCCATATAAATGGGACTGATGTGTGCTGATAACGTCCATTGAATAGACTGATAACAGTCAAGTCGGCTGATTTCAGACTATACCAACAGCTGCAAGTAAAGTTGAAACGCCACACACTTACAAGAAGAGTTAACGGCTCAGTCTTCTTATCGTTTTTTTGTAAAACACTGTTTTACATTTCCACTGACATGTATGCATAGATGTTTGAAACATGCACACACACATTGACACATCTATAAAATCTCAAATACACGAACAGACTGAATAATCACAAAAAACAGACCTTGGACACTGCAGTCTGCCAGCATGTGTGTGTGTGTGTGCTGTGTGTTTGTATGTGTGAGTGAGCATGTATCTGTGAGTGTGCATATGTGCTTGGAATCTCCCTGAGTACCGCGTAGGTGGACAAAGAGGGAAGCTGATAGAGACAAAGGACAGAATGTAGGAATAAAGAGAGAATAACTGAGAAAAAAGCTACAGAGAATGAAGCAGGTGTAACTGGGTACTTGGTTCACTCATGTAAGTGATTCAGTAGCGGGCTAAACAGATTTGCTGTTAGCTCTCATCATTTCCAAACATGATATTGACGAAGAAGCTCAAGAGAAAAAGATCACATTGTTGGACGCTAAATATTAATTACAAAGCTGTTTTTACTAATGTAGTCAGTTTGCTTCTATTTTCCATTTTGAGTGAGTTTTCTAGAAACAATTGCAGTAGCTTTTAGGCTTTGTGTGTTTTGTTGGTTTTGAATGAGACTTGCAGAACTCTGTCCCCAAGGCGGTATTGTTAAACACACAGACAGCTGAATCACAATGAAATTGTACAGGAAATGTAATGTCCAAGAGGGTCAATTGTTTAATACTAAACTAAGTTGAAAATCAATACTGTCAGCATGACGAGTATCAATGAAAGTGTTTGGATTAGTTGAATCAACACTGAAGTCTACAGCAGTTTCTGGTGGCTTTGAACACAATTCTTCAGAAATCTGTTGATTTGGCTGTAGTGTCATTGCTTTTTGTTTAATCCCAATCAATATTTTAAAAATGATAAATAAGTCACTTTTACATATTTGAATTTGGTGTAGTTGGTGATATCAATGCAGTGGAGGTGTTATCACATACAATACATGGTGGGAGACTGTGATTGGGCTCATGGTAAAGAAGCTTTTTGGCTTCAGAACTGACTCTTGGTCCTGTCGCAGGAGTGAGCCAACAGAGATTTAACAGGCTTAGTTTACTGTAACCGTTCCTCTTGTTTAAAATGACCATAAATAGATCCTTTCTGTGCTGCCATTGTAAGTGATGGATAAAAAAAATGATGCTGCTTCTTCTGCTTATTAGTTGCATCTTGTAATTGAGTTAGACAAATCAAGTGACTATCCCTTACTGATGGTGATACAATTATTTTAGTATTCATCATCCCTCCACTACAGCAAAGTGTGGGAATATATTACCTATAGATACATATATACACGGAATGAGTCGTGTGTGCCTTTCGCCCGATGACTGCTGGGATAGGCTCCAGCCCACCCGCTACCCGACCGACGGATTGACGGTATAGACAATGGATGGAGGGAGTAGTGTGTGTTTGTTGCCCATCACTCACTCTGGAACATAAGGAGAGTGTCTCCCAATTGTCTATGAATATGAGGAATGGTTATTGTGAGAATCATAAAACTTTCTTATGTCGTCTAATCCTCTGACTGTGGTTGTATTTTTGTTGGCTTCATGAGCTTAAGTGTTCCAGAGAAATGAACACACGAGGGTTAACACATTTGACTGAGTCAAACTGTGTCACTGTAAGGGAGTGTTACTGCCTCGATACTTCTGGGTTTTTTGCAGCTGTTAGTGGACAAAAAAAAGTGTGAAAATGCATTTCATTTTAGCACATTGCTGCACTGCATGTAGTATAAAGTAAGAAAGCCTGATGTGTCACGTCTGTGGGTTTTTTTATTTCTCTGTTATGACTTTAGGTTTTTCAGGTTTCTGTTTAGTATTCAGTTTCTTGCCATGTTTTCCCCAGTCACTCTTGCATGTCATTAGGTTCATCCTTGTCACCTGTCTTTGTTCACAGCTGCACTCCATCACCAATCACCTCCCCACAGTATTTAGTTTCCAGGTTTCCTCATGTCATTGCCAGATCCTCATTGTTCACTATCATTCATGTTGTCAGGTTGGTCATGTCAAGTCATTATTCTTTTTTATATATTTTTTTTTTTTATCATAGTCATAGTTCACATCAGGTCTTGTTTTTGTTAAGAGTTTTGGAATTCCAGCTCAGCCGTGACTTTTGTTTGAATAGTTTGTTTGTGTTTAAAAATAAATGACGTTTTTCTTCATAAATATCTGCATCCGGGTCCTCCCTTCTCACTGACCCACACCACAGCTACCTTTGTGACAGAAGGATATGGCCAGTATGGATGCGGCAGATATCGGAGCTTTTTGGGAGCTGGTCGATGACCTCTGGGCTGTGAGGGGTAAAAATCCAGCATTCTAAAAAGACTAAAAGTATCTAATGAACTCATTTTTTTTGGTGCTGACAGACGCAACCTATATCTGGAGGGAGGCCAAGAAGGTCAACCATGCAGCCCTGGAAGAGTTCTTTGGGCTGGGGGGCTGCACGGGTGGCGCCTCTTCCCTCATCCCTCCAGAGTCAGTCTCCAGTTCCCTCCTTCAGAGCACCTCCCTCCCACCCTGGCTTGGGGATGTCTGGGAGCCATCCCTTGAGGGGGGGGCGGTGGCACATCCCTTCGCCAGAGGGAGCCCGGGGAGGCTACGGGTTGGTGGTGTACGAATTCACCGCAATTCACAAAATTGTCCAAGGGTGGAGTTGGTTTTTGGTTGCTGACCAACTCTGATGAGGTAAATTTAAATTCACAAAAGATTGACAAGCTTAAAGCTGGCTCTGTTGATGAGCAAAACTAGGTGATGACTAGGTGATGAGGCGTGCAGCAGTAGAGTTGACGTAAACGGGAGACAGGATTATGACGGACGAACAAAAACGCAAAATGTATCTTTCTACTACATTCTTCTCTTTCTGTCTTTGTTCGGACCTTCTTCTTCCATCTCATCTTCCTCTCCTGCCATTTTGAAAGACTCTCCGCCAGACTCTCATTCCATCAATCTTAAAACTCTGTTCTTCATGATTCAATCTTGATTCAATCTCTCCACTATCTTTTCATCTTCTTCTGTTCTACTCTGACTTTGCGTTGCAGTTTGATGCGTGGAGGCGGGGCATGACGTAGGCTTACGCTACACTTTCAGCCAATGGTATGCCTGAAACTGTTGTGATGTCTGCCTGGGCGTATTTTGTAAGATGACCCATTCAAAGTTACGAGGGTGCCATAAAGCAGCTCGACTCCTCCATTCCTCCATCTCATAAACATTTGTTCAGAGGATTCTAAAACACCATAACTTGTTAAGATATAAAGGTTAAAGATATAACATAGATTCATGATATAAAGACATCAAATAACAATATAACATAATGAGTCTCAAAATTCAGATGGACATCTGTAAAGTTATGACGTATGAATAAAGAACCAAACTACGTTTTCTTCCTGTGTTAAACACAGAATACAATAAGAAACAGCAGGAACACATTGGTGAACAGTTGCATTACTTCATATAAATGTCATATAAACATTGTTGGCTTCATTTTGGGTTAAACTATTCAGTACTAAGGACCACTTGGGGGCAATGTGACTCCATAGGCCAATTAGTCATTTTCCAAAATAATGACTTATTCGGTATTCACCCATGTACGATCGTGAAAAAGGTATTAAAATGCAGCTCGTGATTTGACTGAGAATCTGAAAGAATTTGCACAAATATATAAAGCACATTTAGTATAATTTCAAGATTCAGCTGTAAGTGATTCTGGGTGAGATCCTTTTGAGAGGTCCATGCTGCGACTGTCTCTGGCTTGAATCAGAGTCGGGACAAACTGTCAACATTGTTTACTTTGAACCATATAGGGTCGGAAGGGTCCTGTTCTGGTTTCCCCCAATACTCTCCTGAGAGGGTCCGTTGTTTGTTCAGCTTAGTTAGCACTAATTTATGGCACAGGTCTGTGGAAAGAGGGGCTGAGAAACTCCCCAAAAATGCTTTCATGGGGCCATAGGTTGGTGTAAATTTCTCTTCCCTGATGTAGAAATCCCCCATCTGGTGTTTCCACACTGACCATCCCCACAAAAGAATGTCATTGTCATGACGAGTCATTTAAAGTCTTGAGTTTGTATTAAATTCCACACTTGAGTTCGCTACACAGGTGTCCAGCTGAGGCTTGCTCCCTTGTCCTTTACACACTGAAATTCCTCCAGGTTCCTTGAATTCTTTAATGATATTCTGCACTTTAGAGGGAGAAATATGCAAATCCCTTTCAGTCTTTCTTTGAGGAACATTGTTTTTAATCACTTCAATAATTTTCAATCAACAAGTATGAGACAAAACATGAAATATCTTGGGATCATACTGTCTGAAATAAAAATATAAGCCAGAATTGATTAAATAATGTCTGTATTTCTATCTAATTAGCTTTTTCTGTACTGTTAAAACTTTTCCCATTCGTGGTTGTACTGCTATAAAAACATAAAACAACAAGACTGAATTTACTTTTGAAACCATCACAAATTAAAATATTGTGTCAAATGTATCTAAATTTACATAAATAAATAAATTAATAGATAGCTGACATTATAAACAGTTCCAGTAACAATAATGAGAGCTGCTTTAATTTTCATTCTCATTAATGTGGTAAATCCTTTGTTAAACTGAAATGGTAAATGCACGGTACTTGTATAGCGCTTTTCTAGTCTAGCTGACCACTCAGAGCACTTTCATACTACATGAAACATTCATCCATTCACTCACACACATACAGCACCCATCCATCCATTTTCTATACCCACTTAATCCGTCAGTCGGGTTGCAGGGGGGCTGGAGCCTATCTCAGCGGTCATCGGGCGAAAGGCGGTGTACACCCTGGATAGGACGCCACTCCATCACAGGGCTCCAGATTACTTATCTTATTCATCCATCCATTATCTACCGCCTCTCCGGGGGTCGGGTAGCGGGGGGCAGCAGCTTGAGCAGAGAAGCCCAGACGTCCCTGTCCCCGGCCACTTCCTCCAGCTCCTCCGGGGGGACCCCGAGGTGTTCCCAGGCAAGCCGAGAGACATAGTCCTGGGTCTTCCCCGGGGTCTCCTCCCAGTGGGATGTGCCCGGAACACCTCACCAGGGAGGCGTCCAGGGGGCATCCTAACCAGATGCCTGAGCCACCTCATCTGACTCCTCTCAATGCGGAGGAACAGCGGTTCTACTCCGAGCCCCTCCCGGATGACTGAGCCTCTCACCCTATCTCTAAGGGAGGCCCAGACACCCTGCGGAGGAAACCCATTTTGGCCGCTTGTATTCGCGATCTCATTCTTTCGGTCACTACCCACAACTCGTGACTATAGGTGAGGATGGGAACGTATGTAGCCCTGAACAAAATTCATATAACTTCCAGAGCTTAAAAGATAATTAACAGTATAATAACTGGCTGTATAAAAACAAAAGTTCATATTTAAGAGTTCCTGATACTGTTTTAAAATGTGCTAGTTAAGAGGCATAAATATAATATGTACAGTGTAATAAATAAGACTATTTACAGTTAAAAAATAAGTTAATATAAAAGTGTTATTGAGTTCATCTGAGAGAGAAAAGGAGAAGTTGTGTTTATGTGTAACCTAATATGTTACCTGTCATATGTCAATCATCTGATTCCTGTTTTGCTATTGGTTGTGCATTTACTCACGAGCCAATCAGTAACGTCATTAGGTAAGGGGCGGGACTAGTGGCACAAGTTAGTGCGGGAAGTATAGAGCACGCTGAGAGAATGAAACAGGCGCTAATGAACGGAGAGTTAACTGAGGAGGCATCTTAGAGTGGGAAGCATTTTAAAGTTTTGTCGTGAAGGTCGCCTATTCGTGGTCCTGATTTAAACTTGGTGTAAACTGCAAGAGGTGAATATGACTGTGTATGCCTGTATTTTGTGCTATAGCGAACTGTTATAGTTAAGAGACTGGATGTGTAATGTGATTAGCGACATGCTAGTTATGCAGTAGCATTAGGTGCTAATGGCCCGCATATCAAAGCTTTAGCACTGTGATATAACTGAAGCTTAGGCAAAGCTAATACTTACTCAAAAAGAGATAGTGTTTGATAATGTGGCTCAATTTGAATATGTTTTAAGGAGACTGACGTTGGGGAAAGCGAGAGAGACTGTTTCCAACTGATGGCCCTGCTGTTTTGTCCCGTCCAGTCCTGCTGTGCTGTGTTTTCTTCCTTTGTTACTGCTGCCGCCATTTCCATTGCCGTAGAGAGACTAATATCCCTCATTCCCGTCTGCCCTTACTAATCTAACGCTGGACTCCTGAGTACTGTCACTTCATGCACGTGCTTTTATTTGATGCTCAGTTCTTCTAGTTTTCAGGCCCACCGCACCCAAGCAACGACCAGGCCTGCAACGGGTTGGGTTTTTTCCTTCTTTTCATTTCAGACAAGTTTTCAAGATAGATTTGTTTTTGGGAAAGTAAAAGTGTTTATTTGCTTGTACGTTTATTTTGAAAAACCTTTGTTTCCTACCATATAATAAGCCTGTGGTTTTATTTATATTTTTACACCAAGATACAACTTTTATTTCATGTTGTAAATAAATATTTGTGAATACGGTTGCACAAAAGTGCAGTTGTGGTGGTCATTACAAAAGTAGGCAATATTATTGAAAGTACACCTGTACAAAGTAACCTATAGAACAGCTGTATTTCCCTACAACGAGCCCAGGCCCAGTCTCATTGTATTAACCGCTCCAGTTCTATTTGAACTACATGGGACCTGGGTTACACGTAGATTGACCAGTAAATCGAGAACTTCGCCTTCTGGCTCAGCTCCTTCTGCACAATGACGGGTCGGTGCAGAGCCCGCAACACTGCGGACACCGCACCGATCCGTCCGTCAATCTCCCGCTCCTTTCGTCCCTCACTCATGAACAAGACCCAGAGATACTTGAGCTCCTCCACTTGGGGAAGGATCTCATTCCCGACCCGGAGAGAGCATTCCACCCTTTTCCAGCTGAGGATCATGGTCTCTTACCAGAATACTGAAAATAATTGGAAAAGAAATTTAATCAGGAACAAATCCAGGGCAACCTGAATATCATCTGACTCACATTTGAAACTACCCTCAACAAAACTCAGGATCCAGTCAAGTAATGTGGCACTTTTTACACTCATCCAGTACCCAACCGTCGTTAAGAGCGATAATCACAACAATCCTTAATGGGCTGTTTGGTTCTGAAGTGTCACATGCTACAGTGTGTACACGTTCTCCCTCTGCCATAACAAGGTTATGCAGATTCATGCAAATTATAATCCCCAGGACTCTTGGGACCTCAGAGTCTTTAAATCGGTTTAATAGCCTTTCTGTGCCACCATTGGTGAGGTGGAGAGGGAGCTTGAACAATGAGGAGGCAGACAAAGTCAGAGGAAATGAGAGAGGTGTGATAAGTTTTAAGGAATTCTGGAGTAGGAGTAATTGATGGCTGTGAGAGGGATGGTGAAAGGGCAGCTATCAATAGATAAAACATTAATTCATAGGAGTGCAGGTGAAGGCTGACAGAACCTGCCAGAGAACCTTCTGAAAAGGTAGTGAAAGCTGGCACTTCCCACATTCTCTGTCCATAATCACAATGCTGTAAAATGTTTCCATCCAAACAACCTTAGATAATCGGTATGTCCTGAATTTACACAGTTGATCATCCCAGTAAATAAATTCCATGTTCAGTCAATGGTCATCATTCCAGAACTGAAAGCATCAAATCAAACATATTCCATCTCCGGTGAGTGTGTACATTTCATATGAGAAATGAAAAATATTATTTCGCTGAAGTGTCTAATGACTTCTGGTGCAAACAGCATTGTTACATGCAAATGCTGAATCAAATGATTGTCTACATTCATTCATTGAGCATGCTTCATAAAGTTAGGCTTATATACGTGCAAGCTGAGGATCAGAGTTTCATGTGGACACAGACACGTCTTCATGCTTCTCAAGAGTGCAGAAGTGTCTCTGCTTCCTCCTGCTTACTGCTTTATTCGCTCTTAAGTCATTCTACTTTTTACACCAGTCTTTTTATTATTTAGTTATAATTTTATTCTTTTTCTTTTAAGTGAACCAAGACGTTTTTAATCCTTTTACAACTTATCTGATGAGCCAGCGACTACAATCCTTTCAACATGCCCTGTGAAATCTGTTGGATATATCAACAAGAAATTTGTGTGCTACAAGAAAGGATTTTACCTTAGAAACTGAAAAAAGACTTCATGAAATGCTTCAAATGGAATTCAGTGGTAAGAAGTCCACGTTTACTTCCAAAGGAAAGGGTGAAAAAAACTGCTACTTACAACTTAAAGCTAAATGATACCGTGTCTTTTCCAAGACTCTGCAAAGACACTTAGAATGGACTTGGTGCTGAACTCTTGCACATCAAGTCTTTTAAATGTTTTGGATACCATTGCTCCTGTCAAGGTTAGAATAGTTGAAAGTAAGCAAAAGGTACCATGGAGAAAAGAAGAGTCAGCCAGGGAACAGAGAAAGGAGTGCTGGAGAGCCAAACGGAAATGGCGCAAGTTAATGCTCCAGGTTCACTCTGAGGTTTACAAAGAAAAGCAATGTCTGTTCAACCAGACTTTGCATAGAACAAGGGAGAGTTATTTTTCTGAAATCATGCCCTGTTTGCTACAGTAAACAGATTAACAAACCCCCCAGTTTCACTGTCTTTTGGTCCACTTTCTACATCTATGTGTAATGAGTTTGCAATACTTTTTAATGACAAAGTTCAAGGCATTAAAAATGCAAATATTTCCACAACAAAAACAACTACTCTGCAGCCAGCTAGACACCAAGATCTGACACATTTCACACCTGTCACTGACAAAACAGTCAAAGAGATCATCTGCAGTATGAGTTCATCGACATGCTGCCTTGATGAGTTGCCCACTAGATTTCTAAAGTCTGTGTTGAACAGTTTGTTACCACAACTCACTCATCTAGTTAACATCTCACTCCAGACTGGAACATTTCCAAAGGCCTTAAAAACTGCTGTCATTAAGCCTCTTCTAAAGAAGAGCGGTCCTGATGCCACAGTACTGAACAACTACCGGCCCATATCAAACCTGCCATTCTTAGGCAAAGTCCTACAAAAAGTTTTATACCAACAGCTTTCTGACTTTCTCCCGTCTAACGAGCTTTTGATACTTTCCAATCAGGCTTTAGGCCCCACCACAGCACTGAGACAGCTCTGATCAAGGTGACAAACGATATCCGCCTGAACACAGACGCAGGCAAAGTCTCAGTCTTAGTTCTTCTGGATCTGAGTGCTGCCTTTGACACAGTTGACCATGTGATCTTATTACAGAGGTTAGAAGACTGGGTGGTAATCTCTGGTAGTGCTTTAAACTGGTTCAAATCCTATCTCGAGGACAGGAAATATTTTGTTGAAATTGGTAACTGTGTCGCAGACCAAATAGCTATGACCTGTGGGGTTCCCCAGTGGTCCATCCGAGGACCCCTATTGTTCAATCTTTACAGGCTCCCATTAGGCCAGCTAATACGCAGCTATAATGTGTCCTACCACAGCTATGCAGATGACACTCAGATCTGTGTGTCATTGACGGCAGGAGAACACGGGCCTGTAGATACATTGTGTCACTGCATCGAACAGATCAGTGTGTGGATGCAAAACAATTTTCTCAAGCTAAACTCAGACAAAGCTGAAATCATTGTCTGTGGCCCACAGAAGCAAAGAGAAAGTGTTATCAATCACCTTGAGACTCTCTCTCTCTAAAATCTAATAATCAGGTTAGAAACTGAGGGGTAATATTGGACTCAGACCTGAACTTTAACAGTCACATTAAATCAAAAACATAAGCAGCTTTTTACCATCTAAAAAACCATGTTTGAGCTCTTTTGAATCTCTGATTCTCAGTTTTTCCCACCCAAAGTGGAAATCACAGAAACCTCTTGTGTTTGTTGTTGTGTATCGTCCACCTGGCCCTTATTCTGAGTTTCTATCTGAATTCTCAGAGTTTTTATCCCAGTTAGTGCTGAGTACAGATAAAGTCATTGTAGTGGTTGACTTTAATATTCATGTAGATGTTGAAAATGACAGCCTAAATATTAACTTTAATTCTATATTAGACTCTATTGGATTTTCTCAAAGTGTTCACAGACCTACTCACTGCCTTAATCATACCCTTGACCTTCTGCTGACTTATGGCATTGAGTGAACAGTTTTCTACATTTCAAGATGTTTTCTAGATGTTTTCAGTTGTCTAGACTAGAATTCTACATATAGAAGGTGTCAATCAGAGAATGCTGTAAGACAGAATGCCTTTGTTGTCCCCAAAGAGAAATTAATTTCCACACTCTGTCACTGAGGAACATCAAACAACGTATAAACATCACCAACACTGAGCCACATGAATGCATAATCAAAAACAGAGATTTCACCAACACCAGACACTAAGCAACATATACATACACACACACCAAACAGCCAACACTTGTGACATACTCAGGGGGGCTGGGTCCATAAAGGGCTATTGGAGGAGGTAGTTGAGTGCTGAGATGGCAGATGGGACAAAGCTTTTGTTGAAGCAAGCCCGTCACCATCTCAGAGTCCTGAACCTGCGACCAGACGGCAGCAGTGTGGGTCGTGTGTTATTGTCTGTGCCAGGCGTGTTACTGCTCCGAGGTTGAGCTCGGTGAGGTTGGGTGTGGGATGATTTGTGATTTTGGATGCGGTGTGTGTGATTTTTGTCAGTTTGTTCCTGTTGGTGATGAGAGCATGTAGTAAAAGCAGGGTGAGCAGTACAGTAGGATGGGTTGAATGATGCTGGTGTATAATAGAGACAGAAGGTGGGGGTCAACAGAGAGGGCACGGAGTTTGCGTATGACATGGAGTCTCTGTTGGGTTCTTTTATGGATGTCAGTTATGTGCTGGTCAAATGTCAGATTATTGTCTATGGTGAGTCCAAGGTATTTGAAGTGTCTGACCTGTTCAACTGACTAGTTGTGGGTGGAGGTGGGGATCAGTCCAGAGGGGAGGGTGCCCCCTTGTCTTGGCTACGTTTAGCTCCAAGAAATTGTCATTGCGATGTGGTGATTGAAGAGGGGCTGATACAGTCATTTGTGTAGAGGCTGTAGAGGAAAGGGCTGAGGACACAACCTAGCGGGACTCCGGTGTTGGTAATGATGGTTGATGAGGTGACTGTGCCTATCCTTACAGCTTGTGGTTGAGGTGTTGGTGAGGAAGCTGTGAACCCAACGGATGAGGAGTGGAGGGATGTTGAGGTGGCAGAGTTTCTTGATCATCTGGTGGTGTTGTATAGTGTTAAAGGCCGAGCCGAAGTCTATGAAGAGAATGGATGCGAAGGTACCAGGTGATTCCGGGTGTAGAAGGAGGGGGTTGAGGAGGCATGCTACAGCATCCTCCATCCCCCATCCTCCAGACATTTCATTATGATGGAGGTTAGTGCAACTGGATGGTAGTGATTTGGTTCAGAGGGGTGTGGTTTCTTGGGTACAGGGATGATGGTTGAAGTTTTCCAGATGTTGAGTATGGATGCTGACCTGTATGATTCACAGAAGATGGAATGAAGAAGGAAGGGGGGGGGGGGGGTTGGGGGGGTTGGGGGGGTGTTGAGATGCTGAGATGTTGTCAGGCCTGGGTGCCTTCCCAGTTTTGCACCTACTCAGCTGCTGCTGTACCTCCACTGTGGTGGGGGCATTGAGCAGTTGCTCGCATGTGGCAGAATGATTTTGGGTGTCAAACTGTGTGTAGAAAGAGTTCAAAGTGGCAGCAAAAGTGGTGGGATCTGTGATTGTGGAGTGAGTCTTACTGGGTGATTGACCGGTGAGAATCTTGACTTTATGGAAGGCTTGTTTGGTGTTCATTGTAATGAAGTCCAGCTCCAATCTGTCCTTGTATTTGTGCTTGGTCTTGATGATGTCCATTTTTATATGTCTATTGAGTGAGTTGACAGCAGTCCAATCCTTACGCTGAAAAGCCTTATGCTTTTCCCTCAAGCTGCATTTAATGTGGTAGGTGATCTAGGGTTTGGAGTTGGGATATCTCCTGACAGTTTTGAAAGGGATTGTGCATGAGATACAGAAGTTAATGTAGTCCGTGATCACTGACACCCTGTAGTCCAGATCACCCTGAAAAATGTCCCAGTCTGTGCAACCAAGTGAACCCTGTCGTTGTGTAATGGCGTCCTCCGACCAGAGGGCGGCGCAATGGATGTGTGGCTTGATGCGTTTTAGTTCCGGTTTGTAGTGCGGTAGCAGGAAAATAACATTGTGATCGGAGTAGCCGAGTGGTGGGTGTGCGTGAGCGATAAACGCATCAGAAACCAGATTTAAAGAGATAATTTCATCATCCTTTTCTTCACTGCCATGTGCAGATATGACAGAGGACGGCTACCTAAATTTTACTCCAGTAGAACTTGACTCTCTTGTTGACAGCACTATAGCTTCAATGCCTACAACAGTGGACAATGTTGCCCCTATGAAAAGGAAGGTAATCAGTCAGAAGAGGCTGGCTCCTTGGTATAATTCACAGCTGCTTTAAAGCAGACTGCAAGAAAGCTGGAGAGACAGTGGCGTTCCTCTAATTTAGAAGAGTCTCAATTAGTCTGGAAAGATAGTTTAATAACGTATAAGAAAGCCCTTCGTAAAGCTAGAACTGCTTATTATTCATCATTGATAGGAGATAATAAGAACAATCCCAGATTTCTTTTCAGCGCTGTTGCCAGGCTGACAAAGAGTCCGAGCTCTGTTGAGCCATGTATTCCTTTAACTCTCAGCAGTGATGATTTCATGAAATTCTTTATCAATAAAATTGTTTCTAACAGAGAGAAGATTAATGGAATCCTTCCCACTATTATCACTGATGTATCATCAAGTAGAGCAGCTTTAGATGTATCTTTAGAACCTGAATTGTATTTAGACAGCTTCTGCCCAGTTGATCTTTCTGAGCTAACAACAGCAATAGTCTCTTCTAAACTATCAACTTGTATGTTAGACCCAATCCCAACCAGACTGTCCAAGGAGCTTTTCCCCTTAATCAATACTTCCATATTGGATTTGATCAATCGGTCTTTGTTGACAGGATATGTACCTCAGACTTTTAAGGTTGCTGTAATTAAACCTTTACTTAAAAAACCTACTTTTGATTCAGAAGTGTTGGCTAATTATCGACCTATATCCAATCTCCCTTTTTTGTCTAAAGTTCTTGTTGCAGTTCAACTTTGTGATCATTTACATAGAAATAATCTGTTTGAAGAGTTTCAGTCAGGATTCAGAGTGCATCATAGCACAGAAACAGCACTGGTGAAAGTTACCAATGATCTCCTGTTAGCTCCTGATAGCGGACTTGTTTCTGTGCTTGTCCTGTTGGATCTCAGTGCTGCATTTGATACGATTGATCACAGCATTCTGTTACAGAGACTTGAACATGTTATTGGAATTAAAGGAACTGCATTAGGCTGGTTAAAGTCATATTTATCTGATAGATTCCAGTTTGTTCTTGTAAATGAAGAATCTTCCTCACACACCAGAGTAAGTCATGGAGTTCCTCAGGGTTCTGTGCTTGGACCAATTCTTTTTACTTTGTACATGCTTCCATTAGGTAACATTATCAGACAGCATGGCATAAATTTCCATTGTTATGCTGATGATACTCAGCTGTACTTATCTATGAAACCAGATGAAACCAATAGGTTGGTCAGACTACAAGCCTGTCTTAAAGACATAAAGACCTGGATGACTCAGAACTGTCTGCTTTTAAATTCAGACAAAACTGAAGTTGTTCTCTTTGGACCTGAGTGCTTCAGGGAGAAATTGTCTAGTTATATAGTTACTCTAGATGGTATTTCCTTGGTTCTACAGTGAGGAACCTTTGAGTTATTTTTGACCAGAATTGATCATTTGATGCTCATAAAACTGGTTTCTAGGACTGCCTTCTTTCACCTTCGTAATATTGCTAAAATCAGGAACATCCTGTCTCAGGGTGATGCAGAGAAACTGCTTCATGCATTTGTTACTTCAAGATTGGACTACTGTAACTCTTTATAATTGGGCTGTCCCACATTTCCGAACAGAGCACTTCGCTCCCAAACTGCAGGTTTACTTATTGTTCCCAGAGTTTCTAAAAGTAGAATGGGAGGTAGAGCCTTCAGTTATCAGGCCCCTCTCTTGTGGAATAAGCTGCCGGTAAATGTCCGGGAAGCAGACACCCTTTCCACTTTTAAGATTAGACTTAAAACTTTCCTTTTTGATAAAGCTTATAGTTAGGGATGGCTCAGGTGATCCTGAAACTTCTCCTTACTCCATATTGGTATAGTACAACTACTGAAGCCTTTCTGGAGATATTGATAAACATGGACTGGACAATTTAAGGTAATAAAGAGGTGATGAGTCTGTTATCACTCATTGCCTGTGTTGCTATCTTCCTCTGAGTATGTATTGTTCTACAAAACAGGCCCAGCTAGCAGATGGTCAGGTTGTAGGAACATTGGTTTTGTCAGTAAAGAAATGAAGCAGTGACTTTATATTTAGAAGACTTGTTTGTAATTTTTACAGCATAACTCTAGTTGACTCAGTAAAAGCCAGGAGAGCCTTCTGTCTGCTTCATTAACTCTATGGCGTGATTCATTTGTATCATGGATAACTTACAACCAGATACAATGACTGGTTCGTGAGATGCATCTTTGCAGCTAACAGTTTGCACTTCACTCTGGCCTGTTGAAATGTCCAAAGTGGCTGCCCTTACACCACTTTTGAATGTTCTAATGAAATAAATGTCAACCTTAATTTACAGGATCTAACATTTACCTGACATTTTGATTTTTATGGCATAAGAAATGAAGTAAAAGCTGCAGAAGAAACACTCTCCTGATGCTTTTTACTTCAGCAGTATGGCTACATGCTTATGAGACCTGCATTCACAGTGGGCCATATTCTGTATCTTGTTGTAGACTTGCCTAATAGTGACAGCTCACCTTCTGCAGGGGTTCATCAGCCAGGCCTTTGTTCTCTCATTCAGCTACTTGCGCCTCATATTTCTTGAAGAGGTTACTTTTGCATTGCTACTTTTAGTGTCACTGAGACAGTATAAGCTGTCAAAGGTTACACACACAATTGTCAAACTTGTAATGATTGGATCTGATGGTCAGGTCTTACAAAGGTACGTCACAGCGTTGCTGCCAGCTTAACCTAATGTGAAGCAGGTTGTATATGAAAAAAAAGTTATGAAAGCATGGTGTGCAGATAGTGATTAGAGTCAATCCAGATTAAACCATGTGACTTTCTCTGAGCAGTATAGGAGCACTGTGTATATGTGACAGACTGGTTAAGGCACTAAAGCTTTGTGTGTATGATAGATTACCTCACTGTGTACTCCCACTCCAATTTTATGCGTTTTTTGTACAATTGGTCCGTAATATGTTTTCTAAAGATCCTGGTTATAAATTAATTTTCAAAATTAAGCCACTGGACTATAAAAAGACAAAACTCTTCAAAATTCTTTTTTCCCCTATGTGTTACATTTCATGCTGTGGATGTCTTAGATAAAGAAACTTATAAAGTTCCAGTATATTATCCTTACTAGCTTGAATGATGTCCTTGTTCATTTTTTACTTGGTATGCAGTTTTTAATACAGCAAAGGTTACGTCTGGAAGAATAAAGCTGAAAATCCTCTTACATGTTGTAAAATAGTAATTTATTTATAATCACAACAATGATTCTATTCAGATCTACTTAGTGCAGTGATGTCAATAATCCTTAAACCTCAAATAACTTGTGCATCGACACCGCTGGCAACTTTTACCAGTGTTGCTTTGTGCCAAGTGTGTATTATACAAGTCTTTGAGGGCTTGCTTCAGTAGGTAAGGTCCAAGTTCAGCAATGTTATGTGCCCAAAAAAGGTGGTCAGCTGAATACTTCAGCACACTCTGGGAGCAACTGTATCCATCAACAGATTTTTCTTCTGTGAAGGCATGGGCATTTTCAAAGACGACAATGTCAGGATGCATCAGGCTCAAACTATGCACGAGTGGTTCAGGGAACAGTAGACATCATTTTCATACATGGACTGGCCACCACAGAGTCCAGACTTATTGGAGAAGACTTACGGAGCGGCCAAACTCTCCATCACAAATACAGTATCTTGAAACAAAATTAATGACAGTCTATACAGAAAAAAAGAACTGCATTTCATGCATGTTCTGTTTAGTCTCTAGTTACTGTCAGTCCTCGGTTTTAGATATTCTATTCTTGTTGTTTCCCCTAGATGCCCTCAGTTGTCTTGATCTTGTTCCCTGGTCTCAGTTCACACCTGTCTCCTGGTAATTATTCACCAGTTGTCACTCCACTTATCAGCCTTCCCAGCATTTATAGCCCTTTAGTCACCTCAGATCATTGTTCATATTGTTGGAATCCTGTGGTTCTCAGTTTCTTGTTGTCAGTCCATCAATCAGTGTATCAGTCAGTAAGTCCGTTGGTAACTCATTAGTTCTCTTATTGTAACTTCCTTATATAATTTGCAATCCTGCCTCTGCAGTGCCTTCAGTTTGAATAAATCCATCGTTCATCTTATCACCCGTCTTTGCCTGCTAATCTGGTAGTCCTACGTTTAGGTCCTGGTCTTTTAATATATTGTGTGGTGTTACCATCCACATCAACCCTGACAGAACTGAGTTTCTTCAAAGTGCTGTCATGGCCGCTCACCCATGAAGACTCCCTTGTGTTTCTCAGTTTGCCCTTCCCTGTGCATTCAGTGCCCCATATGAGTCTGTGTTTGTCTGTTTCCATGTTTTTTTTACCAAGGCAGCTCCTACACTGGTTTGTCTTTAATTCCTCAACTAGCTAGACTAGAAGAGAGTGTATCAATACACTCTCTTGTCCATGACTATCGTGTTCCAGTAGTGCACTTCTCAACAGGCTTGGATTAACAACGTTTGTATAGTGGTATTGTTAACAAGGCACAATACCATCATAACAACCTGCCAGACCGAGAATTTTAATAAAGACATGATGCTCACAACTGAAAAGCTGTACAACCAGAAACACGGCAGACGTGAAGGACAGCTTTCCCAATGATATCAAGACAAGAAAGCCCCTCACAATGCACGGAGGGTTTCACCCCAAGTCCAGCACCCTGAGACTGTGCTCTAAGCAGAATGAGGGAGGCGAAGGGTCAATGAGAGTCAGAGCCACTATCCAGTGATGAACTGCTGCTTGAGTGCCTTGAGCAGCTGATACCCACGGAAGGGGGGGGGGGTCTAACTTTGACTGTCTACTGTGGAAGATCTTATCTAGTTGCACATGCTGCAAACACTGACTGGACAGTCAAACCTGATAGCAGTCTCTGAGGGAGCCAGTTAAGAGTTCTACCACAAGCTTTTCTGCCTTTTTTTTAAGTATGCGTGTGTGTGCGTGCAAATGTGTGTGTGTGTGGTTGGAGGGATGCTCATGAGGGTGGGTGTTGTGTGGGTGAAGTACTTAGTGGGGTAGTTGCAATGGTGATAAAGTATTCAGCTGCACAATGGGAACATCCTCCCTCGAGGATGGTGGCTTCAAGGCTTATAATTGGTCAGTCTTCTCTGAGGATCATCAAACAGACTTCACATAACCCGAAAGGTTGCTATGACATCACATTGAGGTCAAAGGAGTTGCTGCTTGCTAAAAAAGGCCCACAGACTGTCTAATCTGTGTAGAGTAGCGTGGATTTCAAACATGTGGATCACAGTACAGTGAACGGAGACAGATACATGCACAGAGGATCAGTGTACAGTAAGCAGAGACGGGTTTTAGAGAAGGCTCTGAACTTGATGTATATAACAGGTATGACACACCTGTGCTGGAAACTACGAGGGCTAAATTTACACACGTGTTTGCAGAATGTTTCCAGTCTACTTCTACATTAAGTTTTTTCTTTTACAATGCGATATCAAGTTACTGTCAATGTTTTATTCAACATAAAGAAGGCAGAGCAAACAAAAAACTAGATAAGTTTGCCCCTCCATGCATGATGCATTCTCTGTCAAGGCCACTTGCAAATGAGCACATATTCAAACAAATGGCCAGTCAATGCAACCTCAGAATAAAGCAGCAGAGGGAAGCAAGGGTTTTAAAAGGATGTGATCCTCTCCTGTAATGCTGGACAGGCCATGATGGAACAACAGCTGAAATGAGTGGTGCTTCTGACGCGTCAGGCCTGAGGCGCGGCACTCCTCTCACAACATGACAGCGATTCAAACACTATACAACCAGTAATCAAACATTTAAGAACGAATACTGTCCTGACAGTGATCACCTCTATTCCTCTAAATGCAAATATCATGCTCCTAGTATTCTTCTTCATAAATACTCTCTAAACAAGAGCTGCTCGTGTCTAAAAGTCCAGTAATCATCTGCACCCTCGAAACCCATGTCTAACAGCTGCTGTGCACCCCTGCAGACTCCTGTCCCCTGGCTGATTCATGGTGCCGCTTGTTTCATTGTCATTCCAGTTGTTCTTAACTTGAAGCTTTGTTTCTTTAGAGATGGTGGAGATCAAGTTTAGGCTTTTAATCAGTTGGACTATGCTTGTATTACAATGAGCTGGATTGTAATTGGCTTGAGTTGGACTGTATCTGTGAAGCATTGAGATGACGTTTGTTGTGATTTAGCGCATTATAAATAAAACTAAACCGAATTAAATCATTTCTCACCATCTGTATACCATGTTGAGTGATTCGTGAAAAAAGGATATATTGGTTATTTGGAAGGTCAATTTATCAGACACATTGATATGAGAATCTTAAATGAACGTTAAAATCAGTTCTTGAATTCAACTGGAGGACAAGTACAATTCATACTATTTTTCTTTGTGTTGACAACTGGACAAAATGTATTGGCATTTCAGGACAAATAAAAAAAACTAATCGGTACTTCTAAGTAGGCTTATATCAGGTGGAGAAAAGCAATTGATGCTATAACTGATGAGAATATTTACCCTGAGGAAGAGGGAAATGGGTGGATAACCTTTATCCACTTGTCTTCACCATTTCATTGACTTAATTTTAAAATCAAAGGCCTACTGTCATATTTCATTCTGAATTTTCACAACACTACATATAATGCTGTGTAGTGCAAGTCTTTTTTTAAGTAAAATATTCTGTACATAAGGGGATTTTTGTTTTCTTTTGGAGTGCTACGTATCTTAAGACCAAATAAGATCAAGAGCAGACTCCTCCTCTTATGAATTTAAATACAACACATTGTTATTTTAGAAATTAGAACTCAGAGTGGGTGGATTAAATCATATCTATGTGTTTATTATTATCCAAATTATCCAAACATGAGCACTACATATTCAAGCTGTCACAACAGCATTTTAAACCTGTCCCATCTTGGAAACTAAACAGCCCCCAACATGCTCGCTCATCCTTGAAGGCTGCTTCACCTCCGGCGTGGAAACACACCAGACGCCGTGACATTTACACCAGTTTTCTCAACTATGGAAAACTTGAGGATGGAGCTCAAGTTTCAGTGATTTGGAGTGCAGGGGTTAGTTTGAATTTAGAGGCAAGTATGGGAAGATCAGTCGAGGACTGAAGGAAATGCTCAGTGGTGTCTGCAATCTTTCTGTTCCGGCTCAGTAAAAAGTCAGTTTTGTTCTGTTTAAACTCCCAGCGCTTCTAACTTCCAACAATCTGCCATGAGTTAGGATGTTTTAGACAGCCGTTTGAGTCCACTGACACTGTTCCTTCAGTTCATTACACACAATTCATAGACACCATCACACATTATCATCAGCAGGCATCGTTAGACTGACGAAAGGCCTCCAGCAGTCAACAGAAAATGACTGCAAGCATGAGCCAGTGAAAGCATCAAAGTCAAAATTTTTGCTTCTCTCGTGTCAGTGTCAGTGACCAAGCCACATAAAAGCTGCAACCTTCTGGCTGAGTTCAGCGAAAATGCATTGAATTGAAGTGGATAACTTAGAGAGAAACCTGCAGCTTGTTATCAGTAGAGAGCTCAGAAACCAGCTTCTGTGATAGCACAAAGGTGACATCTGTGGAAGCCTCATTGATGCCGATAAGGATAAAAGAGCAACGTGTGCTTGAGTATTTAGGATTACAATGTTTTGGATGACTGAAAATCCACCACAACATGCAATGTCAAATCACATTCTGCTCATATTATAGCAGGATTGCTCAGTGAAAGATTCCTGAGGCTAAACTCAAGAAGCCGCTCTCCTCACTTCCCAAACAAATGACAGTTTTAACATTTGATATTGGTCAACTTTTTTTTAGAAACATGGTTGCAGATAACGGTCCTGAGTCTGCTGCCAGCAGAACAAACTGCCGGTGCTGTAAAGAGACGCTGAAGACCCGAGTCAGCACAGCTCCAGTGAGCAGTAGAAAACAGAGTTATCTCTACTTATCAGGATGGAAAAAATAAGTACAGCTTGACTAATGTCATCATTCACCAGGACTGCACTTGCGTGGAGTTGCTTTTTAGCCCCTTGGCCTTAGGAAACAGGCTGCACTCTTCCACTGAATTCACCTTTAATGCCTTGTTTGAGACTCTGTGATGAAAGCAGGGAGACTTCACAGAATGCTGCTGATCAGTGTTGTGAACTGTGGGGTATCTGATCCCTGGTTGAAAGCAGAATGCACAGAGGGGGGCCCTCAAGAATTTAGCACAATGTCCCGAGATTGCATGATTCAGCTTGACTGTGAAAAGCTGTAATTGATGTACTGTTAATGCTCCACTTTTCCACTTACACTACAACCCTCATCTTCCTCCTTCTTCATCAGCCCTGAGGTGACATCATGGAAGAAAGTGCTGTTGGTGACTGATGAAACACGTTCAGAGATGGAAACAGACACGATGGATTAGCATCTGTGAAAACGCTGTAAAGATGGATTACTTCTCTGTGCACTGACATGTGGACATCTTTGGATTTCTACTGTAAAATAAGCAGCTCAAATATTATTTGTCCTGTAGCTTTCAACCCACTGGGGAAAATGAATGAGCTATTAATCATTTTGTCAGAGCAAAGAAAACTGTATACATATAGAAAAAAATAATTTAGTGAAGTGTCCAAAAGGTAAAAAACATATTCCACCATAAACCAGGAGCGGAGTGGCCATCGGGACGACTGGGACTTTTCCCGTTTGACCGGCCGGGCAACGAGCTCCAGAGAAGCAGCCTGCACGGACTGCCCTGCCCTGCACGGACTGCCCTGCACGGACTGCCCTGCCCTGCACGGACTGCCCTGCCCTGCCCTGCACGGACTGCCCTGCCCTGCCCTGCCCTGCCCTGCCCTGCCCTGCCCTGCCCTGCCCTGCCCTGCCCTGCCCTGCACGGACTGCCCTGCCCTGCCCTGCACGGACTGCCCTGCACGGACTGCCCTGCACGGACTGCCCTGCACGGACTGCCCTGCACGGACTGCCCTGCACGGACTGCCCTGCACGGACTGCCCTGCACGGACTGCCCTGCACGGACTGCCCTGCCCTGCACGGACTGCCCTGCACGGACGGACTGCCCTGCACGGACTGCCCTGCAAAGCCGTGTGAAGTTCATCACCGTAATCCAGCCTGCTCATTTGTCTTTATCTTGCTCCAATTCTTTTTATTCAGAAGTTACATAACTTTCATGACCACAAATATAAAGTGGCCAGCGACTTAATTAGTTTTAATGTTCATAAATGAATGTAGAATGGTCGGAGCAAAGCCTCATGGGAAATGGGACCTGCATCTATCCAATGAACGTAGAGAGCTGAATGAGCGGCTGTCAGGGAGAGAAAGCGGGCTGAAAGTAGCGCGTTACAGAACAGTCGAAGAGGAATCGGATTTGCGTGTTAGTTTTACACCTGATGGAGGGAGAGAGGAGAAAGGAGGGGTCGAAAAGGCCAGAATGAAGAAGAAGCGGATGCTGGAGGAGAGTGCATCAGAATGGTCAAAAATGACGGATTTACTCGCCAACAACTGGTGATGTAGGTGAGCTGACAGCACGTTGCTGCGAATTAGCAGAGCATTGGAGCTGAGTTCTTAGTACATTTGTTTGAGTGGTTGATATGTGGGAGGTGGAGGGCAGGGGGTGGGTTGGGCCAGCTGCGGGCTCCTTGTGGCCGGAGTGGGCCGGGCAGTCACAGTGGTCCCGGTGTGTCCCACTCCGCCCCTGGACAAACTCATCATAGAAAATAACATTGCGTCGTAACATTAAAAAGCCTAAAAGCATCGTTTCCATTTGGAAGCTGTTCGTGTTGTGGAAACTTCTGGTAAATTCTCTTTGTCTTTGACTCGACCAGGTTTCTGTTCAAACATCTTTTATTCATCCCAGATGTTAAGCTGGGTGACTTGTCAGAACCGGGGCTAATTCCAGCATGTCAGCTGAAAGCCTACGTTATTAAAATAGTATTTTTAATGAAATCGATTAGCAAATAAATGAATCTTCACAGTAAAGCTTCAGTGTGTGTTGGCTAAACGATCTTAATGACGAAAAACTTACATTGACTGTCAAATTTCCTGATGATAGTATCCAGGAAGGTGTTCTGAGGAGCCACATGGCCCCTGCGGACCGGCATCTCGATGCTGTTGACTCTGGACTTAGAGAGACTTGGAGGGACTTGTATCACACCGAGGCTGCGTTGCCAACTCCCACAGCCGAGCGCACGACCTCACTGCTCGCCACGTATGGATGTTCAGCTGTGGCGGGTTCGGTGGCAATAAGCTGGGAGCCAAAGTTTCGCCAAGGAGGTAGTTCAGACCGGCAGTGGTTGACAGATGGACCCCCCGGAGCCTCGATATTTCCCGCAGCTTTCACACTCCGTGGGGCACAGCAGAGCTGCCATCCTCCGCGACAGCCCGCTCCTGGGAGGTGGACTGAGCGAGTTTTCCGATGACTGGTGTACAAGTCATAGTTGTGTCTGCGTGTCTCCTATTCCAGCTCCTCTGTGTGCCTCCGGATCTTCGTGTATGACTGCAGAGGAAGACAAGACAGGGATGATTGAAAGAAAGCTGCTGCGCGCAGAGCTGGGTCTTGGATCGCAGACTGATATTTGAGGTGTTTTCTGTGTCTCTCCTCCTCCTTCTCGCTGTGCGCGCTGCCGGATGACTTCAGCTTCACCGGCGTTTTGCTGCGCCTTATTAACCCTTTATTCATCAGGAGAGGACGGCCAGAGACACATGCGCTCTCACTTCTCCTCACGCCACTCATTCATCACAGAAACACAGAAAATGACGCTCTATGTTCCTGAACACCGGGCCGGATTATTCAGAAATCTTCAAATCATTCATCTGTCACTAAAGCAGGAAGCACACGCCCTTAGAGAGACCTGCCACCGTCTGCAGGTGCAGTTGAAGGTCTGTCGGATAAGAGAGAACATGCTTTGTTCAACATCTCCAATTCACCGCGTGCACACACACGTGTGCGCGCGCACCTACTCTGACAGGCGCCTTTACCTTTTTGCACACACAGCTCCTCTCCCTGTTGCCATTGCAGGGCTCTGCTCTGTGGTAAACTACTCGATGCCCTGAAGTGAAAATGTACCTGTGATGAAGTGCAGCTCCTCCTCAGCTGGATCTCAGCTGCTCCTGGATCAGTGGACGCGGTTCTGATCGGGTTTTGTTGCGCCTCAGGTCGGATGGGGATTCACCACTTGGGCTGCTCAGCTACGTCACCGCGAAGGGATTCCCTCCTTTTGTCAAGTCGGGATGACGCCTTCATGAAATGTCGGATTTTGTGGGTTTTAATGACGTGCATATGGACACATACACGCATTTTCTTGTCAATGCATGGACGATCTGCAGGCATTAACCGGCTATATGTTCGTTATGCAACACGTGTAGAAATGGTGTGTGTGTGTGTGTGTGTGTGTGTGTGTGTGAGAAACCTATTCTGGCTAATTAAAATCTAAAATCACCATACATTAAACACATGAAAGTACAGCATGTGACGTATTAGCGCTAAACATGGAATTATAATCACATTACCGGAAATTGATACACCAAATAACCAAAACTGATGGGGGGCCGTTTTACTGGCGATTGAGATGAAACAAATCTAAAAATACGCGGTTGCAGTTATTGTATCATGTCAGGTTAGCTGGTGACTCTAAACCGTCTGTAGGAGTGTGTGGGAGCGTGTTTGTGTCTGTGTGGCCCTGTGATGGACTGCAGACCTTTTCCAGGGTGACCCGCTTCTGGCCCAGTGACAGCTGGGGTAGGCTGGAGATAAATGTATGTGTATGTATAGTTTTAAAGTACTTATTTCCTATACGGATTGGGGTTGTATTGGGGTTTGGATGAATGGAGTACCCATAATTGCGATCTAAAATGCTATAACGTTGTTGGTTCAGTTTTGTAATCATAGTTGTTCCCTTCTTGTTAATTGTGGTTAGATTGATATGTTAGATATTTCTGATGTTGTTAGGATAGTACCATGAGTTAGAATTGTATTCATTTTCATCACTTACCTATTCTGCATGTTTTTAGACAGATGGGCTATCTGGTCAAAGGTGTGTTACCACAGAAAGCTACTCTCTTTTCCATGATGCCTTTCTGGTGGATCTGAGTGATAATCATCATCATGTACATAACATGTGTTTTTGAGACTTAATCAACAGTAAAATAGATCAATAATAAATTATCATTAAGTTTAAAAAAATGCCTCAGACAGACTGTAGATATTTGTTTTACAAAGTTGATGAGTGTTTTGTCATTTTCTTTTTACTGTACTTGAAGGTATCAGCGGCCAAAGCCCTTTTACAACTTCCCCACACCAGCAACAGCGGCGAGTCTCACCAGCAACAGCGGCGAGTCTCACCAGCAACAGCGGCGAGTCTCACCAGCAACAGCGGCGAGTCACATCAGCAACAGCGGCGAGTCTCACCAGCAACAGCGGCGAGTCTCACCAGCAACAGCGGCGAGTCTCACCAGCAACAGCGGTGAGTCACATCAGCAACAGCGGCGAGTCACACCAGCAACAGCGGCGAGTCTCACCAGCAACAGTGGCGAGTCTCACCAGCAACAGCGGCGAGTAACATCAGCAACAGCGGCGAGTCTCACCAGCAACAGCGGTGAGTCACATCAGCAACAGCGGCGAGTCACACCAGCAACAGCGGCGAGTCTCACCAGCAACAGTGGCGAGTCTCACCAGCAACAGCGGCGAGTCACATCAGCAACAGCGGCGAGTCTCACCAGCAACAGCGGCGAGTCACATCAGCAACAGCGGCGAGTCTCACCAGCAACAGCGGCGAGTCACATCAGCAACAGCGGCGATTCTCAACAGCAACAGCGGCGAGTCACACCAGCAACAGCGGCGAGTCACACCAGCAACAGCGGCGAGTCACACCAGCAACAGCGGCGAGTCTCACCAGCAACAGCGGCGAGTCACACCAGCAACAGCGGCGAGTCACATCAGCAACAGCGGCGAGTCTCACCAGCAACAGCGGCGAGTCACACCAGCAACAGCGGCGAGTCTCACCAGCAACAGCGGCGAGTCACATCAGCAACAGCGGCGAGTCTCACCAGCAACAGCGGCGAGTCTCACCAGCAACAGCGGCGAGTCACATCAGCAACAGCGGCGAGTCACATCAGCAACAGCGGCGAGTCACACCAGCAACAGCGGCGAGTCACATCAGCAACAGCGGCGAGTCACACCAGCAACAGCGGCGAGTCACACCAGCAACAGCGGCGAGTCTCACCAGCAACAGCGGCGAGTCTCACCAGCAACAGCGGCGAGTCACATCAGCAACAGCGGCGAGTCACACCAGCAACAGCGGCGAGTCACACCAGCAACAGCGGCGAGTCTCACCAGCAACAGCGGCGAGTCTCACCAGCAACAGCGGCGAGTCTCACCAGCAACAGCGGCGAGTCTCACCAGCAACAGCGGCGAGTCTCACCAGCAACAGCGGCGAGTCACATCAGCAACAGCGGCGAGTCACACCAGCAACAGCGGCGAGTCACATCAGCAACAGCGGCGAGTCTCACCAGCAACAGCGGCGAGTCTCACCAGCAACAGCGGCGAGTCACACCAGCAACAGCGGCGAGTCACACCAGCAACAGCGGCGAGTCTCACCAGCAACAGCGGCGAGTCACACCAGCAACAGCGGCGAGTCACACCAGCAACAGCGGCGAGTCTCACCAGCAACAGCGGCGAGTCACACCAGCAACAGCGGCGAGTCACATCAGCAACAGCGGCGAGTCTCACCAGCAACAGCGGCGAGTCACATCAGCAACAGCGGCGAGTCACACCAGCAACAGCGGCGAGTCTCACCAGCAACAGCGGCGAGTCTCACCAGCAACAGCGGCGAGTCACACCAGCAACAGCGGCGAGTCACACCAGCAACAGCGGCGAGTCTCACCAGCAACAGCGGCGAGTCACACCAGCAACAGCGGCGAGTCACATCAGCAACAGCGGCGAGTCTCACCAGCAACAGCGGCGAGTCACACCAGCAACAGCGGCGAGTCTCACCAGCAACAGCGGCGAGTCACACCAGCAACAGCGGCGAGTCACATCAGCAACAGCGGCGAGTCTCACCAGCAACAGCGGCGAGTCTCACCAGCAACAGCGGCGAGTCACACCAGCAACAGCGGCGAGTCACACCAGCAACAGCGGCGAGTCTCACCAGCAACAGCGGCGAGTCACACCAGCAACAGCGGCGAGTCTCACCAGCAACAGCGGCGAGTCACACCAGCAACAGCGGCGAGTCACACCAGCAACAGCGGCGAGTCTCACCAGCAACAGCGGCGAGTCACACCAGCAACAGCGGCGAGTCACATCAGCAACAGCGGCGAGTCTCACCAGCAACAGCGGCGAGTCACATCAGCAACAGCGGCGAGTCACACCAGCAACAGCGGCGAGTCTCACCAGCAACAGCGGCGAGTCACACCAGCAACAGCGGCGAGTCTCACCAGCAACAGCGGCGAGTCACACCAGCAACAGCGGCGAGTCACATCAGCAACAGCGGCGAGTCTCACCAGCAACAGCGGCGAGTCACATCAGCAACAGCGGCGAGTCACACCAGCAACAGCGGCGAGTCTCACCAGCAACAGCGGCGAGTCTCACCAGCAACAGCGGCGAGTCTCACCAGCAACAGCGGCGAGTCTCACCAGCAACAGCGGCGAGTCACATCAGCAACAGCGGCGAGTCTCACCAGCAACAGCGGCGAGTCACACCAGCAACAGCGGCGAGTCTCACCAGCAACAGCGGCGAGTCACACCAGCAACAGCGGCGAGTCACATCAGCAACAGCGGCGAGTCACACCAGCAACAGCGGCGAGTCACATCAGCAACAGCGGCGAGTCTCACCAGCAACAGCGGCGAGTCACACCAGCAACAGCGGCGAGTCACACCAGCAACAGCGGCGAGTCTCACCAGCAACAGCGGCGAGTCACATCAGCAACAGCGGCGAGTCTCACCAGCAACAGCGGCGAGTCTCACCAGCAACAGCGGCGAGTCACACCAGCAACAGCGGCGAGTCACACCAGCAACAGCGGCGAGTCACACCAGCAACAGCGGCGAGTCACATCAGCAACAGCGGCGAGTCTCACCAGCAACAGCGGCGAGTCTCACCAGCAACAGCGGCGAGTCACACCAGCAACAGCGGCGAGTCACATCAGCAACAGCGGCGAGTCTCACCAGCAACAGCGGCGAGTCACACCAGCAACAGCGGCGAGTCACACCAGCAACAGCGGCGAGTCACATCAGCAACAGCGGCGAGTCTCACCAGCAACAGCGGCGAGTCACACCAGCAACAGCGGCGAGTCACACCAGCAACAGCGGCGAGTCTCACCAGCAACAGCGGCGAGTCACACCAGCAACAGCGGCGAGTCACACCAGCAACAGCGGCGAGTCTCACCAGCAACAGCGGCGAGTCACACCAGCAACAGCGGCGAGTCACACCAGCAACAGCGGCGAGTCTCACCAGCAACAGCGGCGAGTCTCACCAGCAACAGCGGCGAGTCACACCAGCAACAGCGGCGAGTCACACCAGCAACAGCGGCGAGTCACATCAGCAACAGCGGCGAGTCTCACCAGCAACAGCGGCGAGTCACACCAGCAACAGCGGCGAGTCTCACCAGCAACAGCGGCGAGTCTCACCAGCAACAGCGGCGAGTCACACCAGCAACAGCGGCGAGTCACACCAGCAACAGCGGCGAGTCTCACCAGCAACAGCGGCGAGTCTCACCAGCAACAGCGGCGAGTCTCACCAGCAACAGCGGCGAGTCACATCAGCAACAGCGGCGAGTCTCACCAGCAACAGCGGCGAGTCTCACCAGCAACAGCGGCGAGTCTCACCAGCAACAGCGGCGAGTCACATCAGCAACAGCGGCGAGTCACATCAGCAACAGCGGCGAGACAAACTGTAGGAGTGAGGCGAGCCGTCTGAGCTCTTGCTGCGTGCACATCCAACACCCCCCTCTGACCATCAACGGTGCTGCTGTGGAGAGGGTGAGCAGCGCCAAGTTTGTGCACGTCTCAGGGGATCTCTCCTGGTCCTGGACCACCAACAGCTCATCAATGACCAAGAAGGCTCACCAACGCCTCGATTTACTCCGCAAACTGAGAAAGCTGGAGCCCCGCCCCCATCATGTGCAAGTTGATCGATCAACTCTGGACGCTGACCCCCCCCCCCCAACATTTACTTTATTTTATATTAAGACTTGTTTGCTTTATCCTGTAGCAGACATACAGTAAATGAATTTAAATTCTCAGTATGTCTGTGGATATATTGCAGAATTGCCAATAAAGCTGACTTTGACTTTACTACCTTCACCGGTATTTACAGCAGCAGCTGAAAGCTAAAGGAGGCATGCTGGACAGCTTTCCTCTGCAACTCCCTTATTTAGTCAGGAAAAGAGAGATGAGGGAAAGAGGGAGGGCAGGATTGAGGAGGTGAGGAGGTGAGAAGGTGGAGACGAGAGAGGGAGGAGGAAAGGAAAAAGCGTCAGATCCCAGCCCGTCAAGCGCATGTACCGATACATTTAAGAACAAGGAAAACTCCTTGCAAGGTTCTGATTGCATCTAGGTTTACAAAAAAGTGAGTAATTTTTTTAATCAAATTTGAAATGCTCCAGGCTCCACAAATGCCATCTCAAGGCATCTCCAAAGAGACAATTACAATCCAATTAATTAAAAAATAAATGAGTCCAATTCAAACAGAGTTAACAATTTTTTTAAAAAGTAGCCTAGCTAAGGAAACAAACGCATTGCATTGAAACTGTGGAAACGACTGTGGAAAGAAAACAACTTCCATCAGAACCAGAACCAGGAAGGCCGGCCATCTGCCTCGACCATCATGGGAGGACCCCAGCAGTCTGGGCCTATAGCAGCATAACTATGGGATGTTTCAGGCTCACCTGAGCCATCCCTAACTATAAGCTTTATCAGAAAGGAAAGTTTCAGCCTAATCTTAAAGGTAGAGAGGGTGTCTGCTTCCTGAAGCCAAACTGGCAGCTGGTTCCACAGAGAGGGGCCTGATAACTGAAGGCTCTGCCTCCCATTCTGCTTTTAGGGGCCTGATAACTGAAGGCTCTGCCTCCCATTCTGCTTTTAGAAACTCTGGGAACAACAAGGAAACCTGCAGTCTGTTAGTTCTCATCAGAACTCTGGCTGCAGCATTTTGGATCAGCTGGAGGCTTTTCAGAGAATACGTGGGACAGCCCAATAATAAGGAATTACAGTAGTCCAATCCTGAAGTAACAAATGCATGGAGCACTTTTTCTGCATCAGTCTTTGTAGACAGTCTGTCGGTTTAATCTGGTGTCATAGATTCATAAGTACAGCTGGGTATCATTAGCATAGCAATGGAAATTTCTGCCATGCTGTGCTATGATACACTCTGAATCCTGACTGAAACTCTTCAAACAGATTATTTCTATGTAAATGATCACAAAGTTGAGAATTTTTTCAAGAACTTTAGACAAAAAGGGGAGATTGGATATAGGTCGATAATTAGCCAACACTTCTGAATCAAGAGTAGGTTTTTTAAGTAAAGGTTTAATTACAGCAACCTTAAAAGTCTGAGGTACATATCCTATCAACAAAGACCGATTGATCAAATCCAATATGGAAGTATTGATTAAGGGGAAAACCTCCTTGAACAGTCTGGTTGGGATTGGGTGTAAAATACAAGTTGATGGTTTAGAAGAGACTATTGCTGTTGTTAGCTCAGAAAGATCAACTGGGCAGAAGCCGTCTAAATACAAATCAGGTTCTAAAGATACATCTAAAGCTGCTCTACTTGATGATACATCAGTGATAATAGTGGGAAGGATTCCATTAATCTTCTCTCTGATAGAAACAATTTTATTGATGAAGAATCTCATGAAATCATCACTGCTGAGAGTTAAAGGAATACATGGCTCAGCAGAGCTCGGACTGTTTGTCAGCCTGGCAACAGCGCTGAAAAGAAACCTGGGATTATTCTTATTCTCTTCTATCAATAATGAATAATAAGCAGTTCTAGCTTTACGAAGGGCTTTCTTATAAGTTATTAAACTATCTTTCCAGACTAATTGAGACTCTTCTAAATTAGAGGAACGCCACTGTCTCTCCAGCTTTCTTGCAGTGTGTTTTAAAGCAGCTGTGAATTATACCAAGGAGCCAACCTCTTCTGACTGATTACCTTCCTTTTCAGAGGGGCAACATTTTCCAGTGTTGTAGGCATTGAAGCTATAGTGCTGTCAACAAGAGAGTCAAGTTCTACTGGAGTAAAATTTAGGTAGCCGTCCTCTGTCATATCTGCACATGGCAGTGAAGAAAAGGATGATGAAATCAACTCTTTAAATCTGGTTACAGCATTCTCTGACAGACACCTTCTATATGTAGAATTCTTCTCAGAAACCGTGTAGTCAAGTAATGTAAATTCAAAAGTTATTAAAAAATGGTCAGACAAGACAGGGTTATGAGGGAACACTGTTAACTGTTCACTCTCAATGCCATAAGTCAGCACAAGGTCAAGGGTATGATTAAGGCAGTGAGTAGGTCTGTGAACACTTTGAGAAAATCCAATAGAGTCTAATATAAAATTAAAGTTAATATTTAGGCTGTCATTTTCAACATCTACATGAATATTAAAGTCACCCACTACAATGACTTCATCTGTACTCAGAACTAACTGGGATAAAAACTCTGAGAATTCAGAGAGAAACTCAGAATAAGGGCCAGGTGGACGATACACAACAACAAACACAAGAGGTTTTTGTGATTTCCACTTTGGGTGGGAAAAACTGAGAATCAGAGATTCAAAAGAGCTAAAACTAATCTTGGGTCTAGGACTGATTAGTAACCCTGATCTGAAGATAGCTGCCACTCCTCCTCCTCTGCCTGTGGTTGGAGGAACGTAAACATTTAAATAGTCAGAGGGAGTTGATTCATTAATGCTAACATGATCCTCCTGCTGCAGCCAGGTTTCTGTAAGACAAAATATATCAATATGATGATCACAGATCAAATCATTCACTAACAGAGACTTCAAAGGGAGAGATCTAATATTCAGCAAACCACATTTAATACACAGCAAAATCAAAAGTGTTAAATTTACGGTGTTGATGTTGTATGTTAATTCAACACTTGCTTAGTTTAATTCAACTATGTGAGAGTTAATTCATCAAAAGAGTTGGTGTTCATCCGGGTAGTTAAATCCAAACAACTCTGTTAAGTGTGGATTTTAACACTTAACAGAGTTCCTTTTAAGTGTGGATTTTAACACTTAACAGAGTTCCTTTTAAGTGTGGATTTTAACACTTAACAGAGTTCCTTTTAAGTGTGGATTTTAACACTTAACAGAGTTCCTTTTAAGTGTTGTTAGGTGTGGATTTTAACACTTAACAGAGTTCCTTTTAAGTGTTGTGAGGTGTAGATTTTAACACTTAACAGAGTTCCTTTTAAGTGTTGTTAGGTGTGGATTTTAACACTTAACAGAGTTCCTTTTAAGTGTTGTTAGGTGTGGATTTTAACACTTAACAGAGTTCCTTTTAAGTGCTGTTAAGTGTGGATTTTAGCACTTAACAGAGTTCCTTTTAAGTGTTGTTAGGTGTGGATTTTAACACTTAACAGAGTTCCTTTTAAGTGCTGTTAAGTGTGGATTTTAACACTTAACAGAGTTCCTTTTAAGTGTGGATTTTAACACTTAACAGAGTTCCTTTTAAGTGTTGTTAGGTGTGGATTTTAACACTTAACAAAGTTCCTTTTAAGTGCTGTTAAGTGTGGATTTTAACACTTAACAGAGTTCCTTTTAAGTGCTGTTAAGTGTGGATTTTAACACTTAACAGAGTTCCTTTTAAGTGCTATTAAGTGTGGATTTTAACACTTAACAGAGTTCCTTTTAAGTGTTGTTAGGTGTGGATTTTAGCACTTAACAGAGTTCCTTTTAAGTGTGGATCTTAACACTTGACAGAGTTCCTCCAACGGATCTGGGACATGTTTGCTTAAAAGCGGAACTACTCCCAGTCTGAGCAGGGATAGCTGCAGATGAGGACGACTTTCTTTTGCTGCCTTCAGGACTTCACCGAGCATCTTTCTGTAAGTAAATGAAAGGCGGCATGCCGATTTGATAATACTTTCTATGTAGTAGTATTTTATGTGTCGATAATAAGTCTCACGGAGTCCTGTCTGTAACGTTAGCTGACATTATGGTAGGCTAATAGGTTAGCATGGTTGTTGTAGCCTATGCTATTTTTTTAAGTGTGCATTAATGTTTCTTTTGTACATGAGACATGGTGGTTTATAAATATACACACTTTGCTTAACGTAAGTAGGCTACAAGTTTAATTTACGTTTTTTGTGAGAGCTTAAAGCTAGCTAGTGATGTAGCACATGCACAGGTGTCGAGTTAACCGAATATTCTCGAGCAGGAATAGTTTACTTTTATTTATTTTCTAACTTTTGGGATTAAAAATAAAGTTTAATTTTATTTTAGTTTCTGGAGACTCGTTGGCATGATTTGCGTGTAACTCACAAAATCAAAAGAAATACTCCAAAGCTCGAACTCAGGCGAGTAAAGCGAGGCAAAAATGTTCCTGTCTTTTTCCACATCTACGGTGAACATACTGTAAATGATGACATAGTGTGGATGTCTTTTATTCTTTCTTTTTTTCTTCATAGTACATCATGTTGGTGAAGGCGAGATTTGGAGAAACGCAGAAGTATGTCAAAGTGGCTGAGACTGAAGATGGCTATGATGGCTTCAACACATTTCTTCAGAAAGGTTGGCAATACAGCCCAGAATGTTTGTGTATATTGACTAATTGCTATACCTGAATGTATGTGATATTAATGTTTTACATTATGGAGTTGTGTTTTTGATGGTAATGCCCTGTGAAGAAATCGAAAAGTACTTTTAGAAGTTGACCCTAAAATGTTGAAAAACAAGTTTGGCAAATTTCTAGTAATGTTCTTAGTGTAATTTTTCCATTGCTCTAAATCTAATATTGAATATTAGTCAAAAGCAAGATCTTTCACTTGAGATTGAGCTGCACTTGACAGATGAATCAGGGACAGAAGTCGATGCAGATGTGTTTGAGGAGCTTTTGCAAGCAGGGAACCTTACTGTTAAGTAAGCAACTGAGACTCAGACTTTGACCAACAGAAAATGCCTACAGACCAGATATATATGGAAGGTTTATTTTGCTGTCTTTATATAAAGTTCAACTACGGCCAAGATGTTGTCGAGTGGTTCTTTGCTTTGAGCTGAAGTTGCCACATATTTTTGTCGACGAGGATAAACTTTATTTTTTTTGTGGACGTGTCGTCTCCGTTTTCTTGTGTTTTTAGCTGAGCTAGGCTAAGGCATGCTAGTTAGCTGGCTAGGCGGCTGGTACGAGTGACCCGATCACGGGACAACACTGGAGGAGAAACGAATAGAAAGATTGGGACACCTTTTCTCTGCTAATGTGGATATCATAGTGGACTAGGAGCGTCGCTGAATGGAGGAGCTTTGTCACTTCCTTAAAAGCTCCCTCCTGCTCCTCACACCACTGCCACCTAGCGTCGTTATTAAGCTGCTTGTACAGTAGGGCCAAAACCTTTGAGAGGTCAGGCAGGAATTTGCCATAATAATTCACCATGCCCAAAAATGATCTAAGTTCAGTGACACACTTGGGGCCCAGGGCCTCCTTAATAGCTCTCACTTAATCTTCCACTGGACAGAGCCCCTCAGCTGTGATCTTGTGTCCCAGATATGTCACACTTGGTGCTAGGAACACACATTTGCTGCGCTTTAATCGCAGCCCTGCGTCTGAGAACCTCTTCAGCACCTGTTCCAAGTTAGCCAGATGCTCCGCCTCCGTGGCTCCTGTGATCAAAATATCGTCCAGGTAGACTGTTACATGTGGAATCCCCTGCAACAGAGTGTCCATTGTTCCCTGGAAAATGGCGGGACTGGACGCCACACCAGGGGCCTCATGTACAGAAGGTACGTACGCACAAAAAAGTGGCGTACACACTTTTTCACGTCAACGATCAGATGTATCAGAGCGAAATGACTGTGGAAATGTGCGGGGCCTCACGCCAACTTCATGGCTGTCGTACGCACTTTTCTACAGCTGTTGTTCAGCTGGCGACACTTAGAGGTGATGTTGGGAAACTGTTATAATAAATACATGTCAACACAATTTGTCCTCAGAATGAGTGATGTACACATTTGAGACACATGAACAATTAACACACCCATGTGTCTGCAGTTACATGAGTGGATATAAAAGCATGTGCAAAGTGGTGCAATGCATACTATTAAAAAAACAATGGCTGCTTTAGTGGTATTGGAAGACATTGTAAATGGTGCAATTGGAAGAGAGCGTGTCTTCAGAGACAGAGAGGATTTGCTGGCACATGATGACAACTGGCTCATCAGCCGTTTTGAGGGCAATCCTCCTGGAACTGTGGCAGAGCTGCGGCCGGCGCTGGAGCGCAACACAGCGAGGGGCCTTGCGCTGCTCGTGCCACAGGTGACGTGCACACTGGGGTTTAAGCAACCGGGGCATTCCAGAGGCAGTTGAACAGGCCAACATTGAAGCGCAATTTGAAGCCAGAGCTGGTTTTCCTAATGTAATCGGAGCTATCGACTGCACACACATTGCTGTAAAAGCCCATCACATGATGAATTTGTATATCAACAGGAAACATTTTCATTCCATCAATGTACAGATCGTATGTGATGCGCAAATGCTTTGTGGGGGGGGGGGGGGGCTGGTTCAACGCACGATTCATACATTCAGTAACAGAATTGTTGGGAACAGACTACAAGCTGGCACTGTGCACGATGAGTGGCTTCTTGGTGAGTAACTTTATTTGTGTTATATTGTCTCTGTGTGCAAATGTTAATAACCCTGTGCCTAAAGTGTGAAATGTCTTAATCAGCCTCACCTTTTCCCCGGCGCACTTCTGCACTGATTACTGTATGAACACGTTTGTTGTGAGTTACACAGATCCATAGGTATTTACCTTTAATCAGAGTCACCCACACCCAGCACCCCTGAAAGAGCAGTGTCAACCATAGATTCTCTGTTCAAACAGCCTCCTCCACCTGTTTTGGCCAAACTTCGGTGGTGGGCAGCCAGTCTCCGCTTCACATCCACCTTAATATCGGACCACTTCTTTTTCTCCTCTGCTTGTGTGCGCTTCTCCGACTCCACAGCATTAAAGACCTCGCTCACGCTCTCCCACCCACTCCTGTTACGTTTGCTGCTTGTATCGTAGGACAGCGTGCCAAAGAGCACATTTTTGCGGGTCTCCACTTCAGAAAGTAACACCTCCATCTCGCTTTCCGTTAAGTTATTCTTTTTCCGTCTTACTCATTCTTTTTTCTTTATTTTCTGATCATGTAGAGAGAGGGATTGCAGGTGCAGGGCTCATTTAAATATGATTTGCATATTTAAGTAGGGGCGTGGACAGGGAGGAGTCGGGTACTCTGACATGTGCGCTCAAGTCCACGTTGATTGGAATGTACAAAAGAAATGTGCTTGGATTCATGCGTGCGCACACACTGATACATCCGGATATTTTTGTACGTTGGAGGGCATTTTGGATGGAGCGTACGCCATGTTTCAGTAGGAAATCCACGCAAGTCTTTGTACATGAGGCCCCAGGTGATGATACTTGAATAATCCCTTGTGTGTATTGATTGTAACATACTCTTTTGAATCCTCATCAGGCAGCAGCTGTTGGTACGCCTGGCTCATGTCAAGCTTTTGTGAATAGCTTCCCTCCTGCCAGGGTTGCAAACAGGTCATCTATGCGTGGCAACGGATACTCCTCCAGCTTGGACACCTGATTCACCGTGAGCTTATAGTCCCTGCATATCCGTGCAGGTTTGTCCTCTTTCAACACTGGAACAATAGGCGCCGCCCACCTTGAAAACTGGACAGGCTCGATGATACCCAGCTTCTGCACACGCTCCTGCTCTTCCTCAACTTTGCCCTTCATTGCATAGGGCACTGTCCTGGGCTTGAAAAACCGAGGCGTGGCCTCAGGGTCGACATGGAGCTTTACTGTCACGTCCTTCAGTGTGCCCAGTTCATCCTTGAACACCTCACAGTACTGCTTCAGAATGTCCTCCGTTGTGTGCACATACTTTATGTCGTGCCAGTTGAGTTGGATTTTTCGAAGCCAATCGTGGTCCAAAAGACTGGGCCCTCTGCCTTTAGCTACCACCAACCTGGCTTTTGCCTTTTTACCCTCTGTTGAAATGTCCACAAAGATCACTCCTAAGTGAGGAATGGGCTGCCCTGTGTAGGTCCTGAGTCTGAGCTTTGATTGTCTGAGAGGAGGCTGGTTAGACCCCCATGTTCTCCTGTATGTCTCCTCACTGATGACGGATGCAGTAGCTCCTGAATCAATCTCAAACGTAATGTCCTGCCCTCTGACATTGATTGTAGCATAATAGGGTTCAGGTGGTTCCTCATCCGTTTCCACCCCAAACATGTTGAAGGAACACACACCCTCTTCATCTAGGTGGTGAGTGGTTGCCTGAGTCTGATGCGTTTTTCCTAGCTCAGGCTTCCCCTTCCCCTTTGAACTTCTGCACTTCTTAGCTAAATGCCCCTTTTTATTACAAGCATGGCAGACAGCATCTTTAAATTTGCAATAATTTGCATAGTGTGCCCCCCCACACTGAAAACACTCCATCCGTTTGGCATGCTTAACAGTCTCTCTCTTGATTTGGTGCACTGCTACTGACTGTGCTCCTCCATTTCCTTTCTGAATGTCTTTGGCATTATTAGCAGCCATCTCCATACCGTGGGAAATCTCCAGGGCTTTCTTGAAAGTCAGTGGTGGGGTTTCTCCCAACAAGTGGCACTGTATAGCATCATTATTTATGCTGCACACCAGTCTGTCACAGAGCATATCATCTAACACTGTCCCAAATCACAATGCTCTGACAGCTGCCGTAACTCGGCTACAGACTGACCTTGCTTCCTGAAATGGCTGTGAAACGTGAATCGTTGGACTATCACAGAAAGTTTTGGATTATGGTGGTTCGCCACGAGACTGACCAGTTCATCATATGGAATATCTCCCGGTTTCTGCAGTGTGGCCAAGTTCCTTATCAGCTTATAAGTCTTTGCTCCACACGCACTCAGGAGAATAGAGCGCTTTTTAGCCTCCTCCGTAATATCATTAGCAGAGAAAAAGTCTCCCAACCTTTCCTCATACTCCATCCAGTCCTCGTTTCCCTCCACAAATTCACCAACAGTTCCGTATGTAGCCATTCGAACGTGAGGCTCCCGGTCCCCACGCAGCTCCTCTGCAGCCTCCGGTGCTTCTCTCTCCTCCTCGAGCTGCTCCTCTGCAGCCGCAGAAACTGTGCCTGGCATCCCTGCACTGCACCCCTGCAACGGATCGTGTCTCTCCTCCAGTGTTGTCCCGTGCTCGGGTCACTCGTACCAGCCGCCTAGCCAGCTAACTAGCATGCCTTAGCCTAGCTCAGCTAAAAACACAACAAAACGGAGACGACACGTCCACAAAAAAAAAAAAAGTTTATCCTCGTCGACAAAAATATGTGGTAACTTCAGCTCAAAGCAAAGAACCACTCGACAACGTCTTGGCCGTAGTTGAACTTTATATAAAGACGGCAAAATAAACCTTCCATATATATCTGGTCTGTAGGCATTTTCTGTTGGTCAGAGGTCAAGCATTTAACTACCCCCGGGGCGGGAGAGTCTTTTCAAAATACATGCAACATATGCAACACTGACCCCCGAGTGGGTGCATGGCATAAGTGTAACTTAATAATGTTCACATCACAACAATAAGATTTGAAGCACTTGAGTAAGGACCACCACAAGTTATTTAAATCTTTGTTTGTTTTCACAGAAAAGATCGATTCCAAAGCATCATTTCATGCTATATTATCCGCGTTGTATTAGAAAAATAGGGTCACTCCTTCACGTATGGTGCATGAGGTTTGAGGCAAAACATAGTTGTTTTTTTTTAGATCAGTGAAAAAATTAAAAAAATGTCACAAAAGCATTGGTGAAACAACACCAGAGACGGCAAGCTTACCACTGGCAGAATTTAGATTTTCAGAGATTTGAGTTTGGTCCAGTGAAGAAAGAAATTCTTGATAGCTTGGAAGGAGGTGGGGTTTTAAGTTCTGTTTTTGATGGAAATGCATACTGTGAAGTGTCAACCACTAACTGGGTGAAGAACTATGGAACAGAATATCAGATTGGTATGTTTGTTTGTACTGGAACAAATGCAGAAAGGTCACCAACATCATTATACATGATGAGCAAGCTTTTATTTTGATTAGCATTTCAATGCATACTGCATCAATGAGAGAGCAGAGCATTTTCTGTTTTTCCAATGAAGGAGTTGATTTATTACAGAACAGTTTTCTAATGAGATGTGTGAAAAATACATTGTTCCACATTGTCATACTGTGTGACCTGTGATGTGGTTATTGCAAAGCCAGTGCTGTTTAAATTCTATTATTATTGTTAATTATATTATTAGTAGTATTGTCATCATTATTATATTTAACTCTCCATAGTGTTAATATAATTAGAACTTTAGGTGGGAAGTGTGTCAGACTACAACTCTGCATCCTGGTCTCAACCCTGGGTTGTCATGTTTTTGGATGACTAATAAATTCGTCCATATTTCTAGAAATGAGAGCCGCTCCTTCCAAAGTGGGATGGATGCCGTCTCTCCTCATCAGACCAGGTTTTCTCCAGAAAGATTGCCAATTATCTATGTAGCCCACGTTGTTTGCTGGACACCATCTAGACAACCAGCGATTGAATGAGGACATGCGGCTAAACATGTCATCACTGGTCAAATTTGGCAGGGGTCCAGAGAAAACTACACAAAATTACACACCGATGCAACATTAATTTTAGTGACCTCCGATTGGCGTAACCGGGTGTCATTACCGCCGACGTGAATAACTATTTTACCGTATTTCCGCTTATCCTTAGCCAGCAGTTTTAAATAGGATTCTATGTCGCCCGCTCTGGCCCCTGGAATGCATTTGACTATGGTCGCTGGTGTCTCTACTGCCACGTTTCTGACTATAGAGCTGCCAATTACCAGGGTTTTGTCCTCAGCGGGTGTGTCGCTGAGTGGAGAAAATCTATTTGAAACGTGGACAGGTTGATGGTGAACCACGGGCTTGACTTTAGGACTATGACTCCTCTTCCTGACAGTCACCCAGCCACTCTTAAGTCCCGGCTGTTCGGGATCTGCTCGGGTACGACTAACAGAGCTAGCTACGCTAGGTGGCTCCGCACTGACTGAAGAGGCCTGGCTCGCTATCGGGTGGTTTTCAACAGTGCAGAGCCGAGCTTCCAATTCAGATAACCTTGCCTCCAAAACTACAAAAAGACTACATTTGTTCCATGTACCATTACCACTAAAGGAGGCAGAGGAGTAACTAAACATCTGACACACGGAGCAGGTGAAAGCAGGAGATGGAGGAAGAGAACTGGTAGCCATGCTAAGCTAGAGAACCAGACACACCGCTAAAAAGTGAAAAATAAAGACTAAAGATCTGTAAGAGTGAGTGTTAGAATATAACAAGTATGAGATAGAGTTAACTATGCAAGATGTGTAAATTATAGGGAGAAATAAGATGATTATTAGTAGTTCAAGAGGAGCGAGAACTGTCACAGTGCACACACAAAGCAACAGGAAGTGATGCAATACGTCTTACCGCAAAGCAAAGCCTGGTCCAGGGCAAGACATGAGTGAGACTAAAAGTATTTGTGTTTGTTGAAAAGAAGACAGACCAACTACTGCATTAGATGTAGATGTTGTCTGAAGGAAAGAGGTTTTGAAAAGTTTATAATCTAGAAAAGAAATCCCATACAAGATAGATTTCTTATACATTTATGACCTCAACTTTGCAATTTTTGTCTTAATGCATGTTTGCAGATTTATGTACTAACTTAAATCTTATATTCTAACACTGTCATGTAAAAATATATATATATTTAAATCCTGTCATCAATAATCAACAATCTTATGTGTATCTGGTTCTACTGAAACTTCAGAACTTTAACTTGGTCTATTCTGAGGGGGAGATTGTGTCCCACTCCAGAGACAACAGAAAATTAATATCACAGTGACTGCATCAGTATGGTGGATGATGTAAACCTGAGTGGGTTTCAAGAACCATTTTGAGAATTTGTCATTACTTATGAAATTTACAGTGTAAATATTAAGATTTTTAATGTCTTAAAATCATGAAATTACTCCTCTGCTTTTAAGCCATCCAGGTTGGCACCTGTTGAACACACACATGCACAGGGTCACACACTCAAGGAGACAGATGCCATACACTGGAGCAGTGGGCAGTCATTCACAGCACCTGGGGAGCATGGGGGTACGGTACCTCGCTCAAGGGCACTGCGGCCGTGGCAAGGAGGTGGACCGACACCCCTCCAGCTGTCAATTCAACAATCTTTTTGAGTGGGGAGAGTGGGACTTGAACAGCCAACCTTCCAGTTATTGGACGACCCACTATGCCACGGCCGCCCCTTTATATTATTATTATTATTATTATTACATTGCTTTATAAATTCAGCAGTTCTCATATTGCTTACATTCAAATGTGTGGCTAAAAGATAATGTGTTTATTTCTATGTGGCTATAACAAATACAGCTGCTTTATTCTTCAACTGAAAAAAGTCATAAACCAAATACAGTTGGCACATTATATGGGTTTGAATGATATAACACATTTTGAGAGGCAAACAGAATTTATGAATAACTCTAGAAACTTGCAATCTTTAAGATAAAGCCCTGCTACCGCCCTAATAGATTAAACATGGATGCGATTTAGCCATTACTGTACACAGTATCTGTTTCATCCAATGAAAGTTTCTTTTAAAAAGGAAATACATTTTGGGAAAATAGTACAACAGAGAGATGATAGTTTTCTTCATCTGTAGAACATGTTTATTGATCTGGACCGGAAACACGATGATACATCAAACTAACTACTGTTGAGCCCAACTTGAAGGACATTGATAGTAAATATACATTTTCTTTAAACATACAAATGAAACGTCTCTTAATGCATAGGTCTTACATAGACTGTAATCTATAAATATACAGTAGAAAAAGACTGTACAGGCTGAAGGAGGTGCATGACAGGAACTCTATGAACAGCAGCAGCATCCAGTCATCTGATGAATAAAGACTACATATCAAAGTTTTCATGAACACTCATCCAGAAACATCCATCTATCACAGGCTGGTTTTCGAAGTGGTGCTCCTACTGAGTGTGGGGTTCATTCCTAATACACATATACTCTCACACACACATCAGCGTCTGGACAAGTCGCCTCCTGTGAAGAAACAAACCATAAACATATAATCAAAAAGAAAACCACATCCTCTCTGCAGCCTTTTACATTTTTTCCTGAAATGTAAAAAAAAGTGTCTGAACAGTGGAGCACAGCAGGTGACAACTCTATACATTTATCTTTATTCAGAGAATTGGGACCTGTGAATATGTAAATTGGTCCACCCACATCCTCATCCACTGACATTGACCTTCGCTGTGTACTCAGACTCTGTTTTCACTTCTGTTCAGCACTTATAATATTTGAGTAATTCAGCCTTGAACGTTTCAGCCAGAGAGCAATTCTCAAGAAGCGGAGACAAATTATACAAGACCACATGAAAATGGAAGTATCAGAGAGGTAATGCATTTACTTTCTCATAGGAAGACAGTGTTCACTGGCCGACAGCTTTGCCAAGTGAGCTTGAAGGATACTGATTGTAAAGATACTTTCTTTCAACATAAATGAAACAACATTTGGGTGTCCCCATACTTTTGATATTTAAAAGCTGAATCTATTACTTTAATAAATGTATGTTTGAGTTGTCACAATGTAATCTGTTTCCCTTGTTTAACAGACACAGCTGACTATATTCTGCATGTGTTCCACCTGTAAAGGTTGAGGAGTTTGAATATTCCTTTAGATTCATGTTTATTATTCAAAAAGGACTCAGGCAGGTCAGGTGCAAGTTTAATGTCCATGTTGAGTCTTAATGCGCAGTGGATAGTCAAACAATTTGAACGTCATCAAGTACTTTTACACTAAAGAAATGTTGGGTGTGAGAACACTGCTGCTGAGTTTTAGGCTATGTTGAATCAGTGGGAAATCGATCATGCAAGAGTTGACATTATTTTACAGGACAACAGCGCTGGATGATGCCAGCTTGAAAAGTTTGCCCTGCCTGGCACACACACTGCAACTCGTAAACGAGCTAACTGAGCGCAGCATCTCAGATGTGGCAAAGGGAAGGCGAGACCAGGTGCACATCTGTGGATGAGAAACCTGTTGCAGGAACATCAGCTGAACAGGGACATAGATGCACCTGCAGCCAAAAGATGTAGTCTGCTGTTTGCAGGTCACAATGAAATGCTGAAGGAGAACATTGATAAGGAGCAACAGCTTGCCTGCCCTTCGGTCATTCACTCCCTATCGACAGGAGCCAGGATCCATTGGCCTAAAATCATTTCCCACATCTTACGCCACTTGCCCGAGCCTATCTCTTTGCCCCATGCACAAGCACTGAAAGTGAACGTCTGTTTAGCTTGGCTGGACATGTAGATGAGAACAGAGGTCGCCTGTCTGGTGAAAGAGCAGAAATGCTTTTGTTCGTCAACAGAATCCTGCCACTAATGTACAAGTGACTGCAATAACTGAAATGTTTAGTTTTTATTCTGGCCTAAGAGATGTGCGTGCAAATCAGTTTGGTCTCTCCATTACTCACCTTGGCAGCTCGTGCACTCACAGCTGTGTATGACTGGTAGGACGACTGGCTCGCTCTCCCCGCTCTCACACTGCAGGTTGAGGAAACGAACCGGACTGTCTGGGTCTAAACGGTAACTACAGCACTCACACTCTGACAGGAGGTAGGGCTCCTGGATGGAGAGAGGGAAGAGAAGGGAGAACATAAGTAAAAGGAGAGTAAGATTCAATCATGGGATTAGAATGAGCAGAGATGAAATTATGGGATGAGTCACTTATTGAAGAGGATCAGATCATGATGGAAATAATGAGATGAGAAGTGAGTATTGAAAGAAGAGGGTGAAGAAATCAGGAGAGTCTTTATAGGAAGTGAAAGGGGAGATAAGATAGACATATGGGGAGAGGCAGATGGTTAATGACAATCTAATTACATTATATTCATAACTTTAGACTGTATGAACTACAGCACATTGTGTAAAAACATTTGCAACACAAACAAAAATGACAATTACTTTCTGAAAATATGAACCTAAACTAAGCCTCCCTTGTAAATGTTTTCTACAATAACTTAATCAACTTTAGATGGGTCATTGGGAAGGACTCACAATAAATATGATAAAGACTACAGTTAAACTGGAGAACATAGCTTCTTTTAGCTAACTTTTCAACAAAATCTAATTCCATTTCATTTTCAACAAGTTTGAAAAAACACTAAAGGATCAGATATTTTAGCTGAAGTTGGTTGAGACCAAAGTAAACTGTAAAATAGAATGAGTATGGAATTTAAGACAGGCTCCCAAACAATCTTTAGCCATAAAGGATCAGGCTGCTCTTAAATGTTCACCAAACTCATTTATGCTAATGTAGTTAGAAGTCAGAAAATGAGCAATAGATTATTTTAGCTACTTTCAGACAGTCGATGGAGTGGAAACTTTGACATCGTAAGTCTCATCGGGGCATTCGAGTAAAGCAAGCTAGCAACAGAAAATCACAGAGGAAAACTGTATAATGATTCTGTTTCTATGGGAGCTTCCAGTCATTCGAAGGTAATATTTATTACCATTTCTACAGCCTACATTTTCAGTTTTACATGCTCAATGACCCATACTAAAACCATACAAAACAATTAAAAAGTATTACTTATTCTGAATGGAGAGTTAAAAAAAAACAGCTTTGGAATTTTGTTAGCTTACTGTTGTCATGGTTTTTGGGACTATGACTTTTTAATGCAGGCTCCCTTTTCCTCTGGCACCAAAGAACACTCAATTCTGCTCTTTGCTCTCTGACCACTGCAGTACACACATCTAAACACTGACTCAGCAGCACAGACAAAGGAAACAAGGTAGCATTGTGTGTTAACGCTCTCTGCAACTTCCACAGACATAACTGAACCAAAAGGCTTTCCAGCCTGACTCATCAAGATGATGACTGACTGATGCAGAAGCTAAATGGGAGTCATGCCAAGGAATCCTTTTTTCAAAGAATATTGTAACTCAATAATAAGGAAGTTCATTTTCTTCTGTGTGTATCGCTGTGTTGCGCCCTCTCAACTCTACACAACATAGAACACAACTGTTGATTTCCCATGAGTCTGAAATGAAGTGAGCTGTGACTGTCATGTGTTGTCAGCGCTGTCAATCCCTCTGAGGTTAGTCTTATCCTTTGTATGGTCTAAATGTTTTTCTGTGTGGTGTCTCACGGCTGCACTGTGTGATGAGATACAGTGTGTTTTGGACCCTTGTTCCATTACAAAACAACATCTGCGAGGCACATCTTTAAACAGAAATCTTGTTATCTTGTTAGTGATAGCATTTATATGAGCTTCTGCCTGCCGTAGGTGACTGGTGAATAGCAGACAAACAATGAGCATATAATTCTTGTTTTGCTTTTTTGTGGTGCTACCACTACCTCACCTGGGTGGCAAGCTAGCTGGTGAGTCCACAGATTTCTTTTTTTTCTTTTTTTTTTTTTTTTTGGGAGTAAGACTATTCACGGTAACTATGGCATTAATTGTTTCTAAATAAGAAGGAGTGCGTGATGGGGACTGGAGCTATGGCCATTCTTGGTTTGTGGAGGAAATAGAGATGCTGCTGAGCTTTCTTAGCCAGTACTGCGGGGTTGGTGTTCCAGGGGAGACCCTCTGTAATGTGCACACCCCAGAACTTGGTGCTGCTCACTCTCTCCACAGCAGAACTATTCATAGTCAATGGAAAATGCTGGGTGTGCACTCTCTGGAAGTCAACAACAATCTTTTTAGTTTTCTCCACATCGACAATGAGATAGTTGTTTCTGCACCATATGGCTAGCTGGCTCACCACATCTCTCCTCGTTGTTGTTGATGAATCCAACCACAGTCGTGCCATCTGCAAACTTGATGGAGAGGTTAGTACTGTGCTTTGGTGTACAGTCATGGGTGAAGAGCACACATGCTTGGGAGGCTCCCATATTTAGTATAATGGTACTGGATGAGTTGCTGCTGAGCTGAATTATCTGTGGTCTTCTGGTCAGGAAGTCCAACAGCTAGTTGCACAGTGAGGTGTTCACCCAAAGTCTGTCCAGTTTTTGTGTCAGCTGATGAGGGATGATCACATTGAATTCTGAACTAAAGTCCATAAACAGCATCCTCATATATGAGTCTTTGGTGTCCAGGTGGGTAAGAGCTGAGTGGAGGGCAGTGGATATCACATCATCCCTGGATCGGTTGGCCCTATATGCAAATTGGTAAGGGTCCAGGGAGGAAGGAAGGTTGGATTTGATGTGCTGCATGACTAGCCATTCAAAGCACGTCACGATAATGGGGATCAGTGCTACCAGACCATAGTCATTGAAGCAGGATAGTGAAGCCTTCTTCGGAGCTAGGATGACGGTGATGCTTTTGAAGCAAGTGGGGACAGCTTGGCTCAGGGTTGTTAAAGATGTTTGTGAGAGCATCGGTGAGCTCCTCTGCACAGTCCTTCAGCACACAACCATGTATGTTGTTTGGACAACGTGCTAAGTGTTAATCCTGAAGAGGGATCTTCTTCCACTGGCTAGAGACAGGGACAGCATCCGATCTTCTGGAGAGTGTTGTCTTCTGTGCAAGAGTACTGTTGTTAGCGTCAAAGTGAGCAAAGAAGCTGTTCAAGTTGACCATTAGAGCGATGTCATTGTCACAGGTCACTCGCTCGCTCTCCCAGCTCATAGAAACTCGCTGCTCTGCACGATTCAGGACTCATGCTTCATACCCGACTCGCAGCTCACAGGCAGCTCACGGCTCACTCGCTCTCTCTCCCTCTGAGCCTCATTTTGAAGGATGCGAGAGTTCATTCATTCTGTACATAATTATTTCATTCTAATGGTGCACTGTTGAATGTTAGAATATTATTATTTTTGCACTATTGTTTAGGTTATTTTAATGTTCTATTTGTGCACAGTTTCATACATTTTATTATAATTTTGCACTATTTTGCACTGAATGTTAATTTATTGGCTGTTTGGGTTATTTGCATTTATTTAGAGAGAAAGAAAGAAAGAAAAATAAATGTTTTATCTTGGAGACTTCTTGATTTTTAGTCTTTTTCACAATGATTTCTGGACTGGAGTAGTTTGGAACTTGTTTGTACATTCTGTGGCGCACACTCTGGGTGACTGATTCAAGTGACTCAAATTCACTTTCGTAAGTGACTCATACAAACTCAACTCAGTAAAAGGAATCAAGTATCCAATCACTAAAACACAATACTCTCCGATAGTTCACTAGGTGGCTCTTAGAGGACGTTTGTGGTCCAGTGTGTTGGCGAGTACGATGGGCGGTATCCGGCTTGTACGGATTAGCCGCTAGTCTGGTCCAGATACCTCCCCGCTTGACCTGATTGTGCTGCCTGTGGCACTTCCTCTGTGGTTGTGGTGCAATAGTGGAGGTCACTGATGTAGCGGTCCTCTGAGTACTCCAAGGTCTCGTAGCTCATTAGCATGTCAAGGGTCTAACTTCCTGAATAGAAAACTGACGATGTATAGCAGAATCTCACAGCTGTATGCACGTCGTGAGGTACACAAACCTGATGAAAACTTACATGAACAGCAACTCACAAGACAGTAGACATGTAAACACTGCATTATCGGGACAGAGATTAGTCACTGTGTCTGCGCGCGCCACCATTTTGGATTTTTATTTTATGATGGCTTTGCATGATAGTTTCCTCCATTTTCAAGACAATGTAGCAAACTTAATATTAGTATATTTTACTGGAAGATTGGCAGGGCATATATTAGGTCAGCTGATAGTAGAGTGCCCTCTGCTGGATGACGAGACATACTACCTCCAATGGTTTGATACATGTGTCTACACAGCTAGATTCATCAGAACTTTTAAGAAAATGTGGCAGCCCTAACACACACACATACCTGGGCTTACAATAGCAACTCACGATTGCTTATCTATGTAAATACACCAACGTCTTTAGGTGTGTTTGCAGTTGTAATAGAATCCAACTTCATCAGAAAACATGCAATATGTGCATTTGTCCAAAATTCCAACTAACAGAAAGGTCACAGGTCATAGAAATTCTGAGATGTCAATGTATCCATAAACTGTAAAAAATCAGATCCTATAAATACCAAACTGTAACTCCATAATAGTATTTTTTTTCTAACCATGAGAACCCCTTACTCCATCTGTTCACAACTAAGAGTGACTTTAAAAGTGAGGAATTGATGACAGTGAGAAACATAGTTGGAGAATAGTATGAAACTCAGCCCTCCAGTTTGAGTCAGACCAACCACCCCTTCCTCCTCCTCCTAAGGGTTTGGAGCCAAATCAACAATGGTGATCTTCTGTTACATGTTCTGAGATGAGATTGGGCTGTGTGATCCCATTTGATGGTTAGGTTATTGTGCAGCAGTTTCAACACACCATTGAGTTGATGGTACTTTTCTTCATACATATAGTCTTACATGCAATCCAACCTTCCACTTTTTCTTAAGTGGGACAGATTGTAAATTTGAGGTGCCAACTGACGTAAGACAGATCTGTGTGTCTTGAACACTCATGTGAGGAGAGGGTCAGAGCTGTCAACTGGTCACCACCAGAAAGTGAGCCGTATCCGTTGGCGCGGGAGACTGCCAGACAGACATGGTAAGCCCAAACAGTTATTAAGGGTGAACTGGGAATGTTTGGCATCGTGCGGCAACTGGAAGACCTGCTGGTGAACATGAGCAGGGAAGACGTCATGCTGAAAAGGGAAGCTTTTCTGCCCTGGTTGTCCCTGAGGCTAACTGACACAGCTGACTAGTACCAAGTGGCAAAAAGTCCTGCAACATTACAAAAGCTAAAACTTGTGTGTTACTTTCCATTTATGTTTATGCAGGTGGTCCTGATGACCAGGTCATGGCTGCAGTGTGCCTTCTTTTCTCTTCACAGATGCAGCAGTTGGTTACCTGTTTTCTTTGCTGTTGGTGTCTATCTTTTCAAGCTCTCCTCTTTCCTCTCTCCTCACTCCCCCCTTTCTTTATTTTAAGTATTCAAAAAACATAAATAAATATAATGGTGCTGCAAAGTATGACGAGAACAATCACACTCTAGGTTTTGGCTTTACTGATGCCTGCGGAGTACATCCAGAAAAAGAACAAAAAAACAAGACTTTGGAGAAGGACCTTTGGTTGGCCTCAACAATGTTCTGGCAAATCATTCGGTGGTTTAGGATGGGAAAGCAGGGCCCATCTCAGGTTGCACAGTCTGGGTGAATAACTGCTGACCTGTACTGGGGACATCATTGAGCCTTGGTATAAAGACTTTGAGGATCTCTTAACCCAACCAGTATGTCTTACATTGTGAAGGCAGAGTCTGAGGACCGAGGAGAAGACTCTCCCACCACCTTGGCAGAGGTTGACGTAGTTGAAAGGTGCCCAATAACGACAATGAACGAGGTTTGCCCTAAGATGCTAAAGGCTTCGGACATGATGGTGGTGTCTTAGCTGACACGCTTCTTTAATGTTGCCTGGAAGTCTGGGACAACACCTGTGGAGTGGCAGACCAAGAGAATTCCCCAAAGATATTCTGGTGCAAAAGTGCAGATTACTTGAGTTGCAAATGTATTTTATCCACGTCATGAAAAGCATTTTAATTTCATGTGCCATAACTGACATGCACTTTTTAAACCATGCGCCTTGGTCATTTTTAGATTGGTTAAACGGCCACGCAGGCTGTGGATGGTAGCAAAGACTGATGGAAGAGAGAAGGAGGTGAGAGGATTCTAATTGGCTTGTATCTTTGAGATGCCTTGAAGATGACATTCATTTAAATTTAATGCTATATAAATTAAACTGAATTGAATTGAGAGGAGGAAAGAAGATGTATATTCACATGTGAATTAAACTGACATACATTTCTATATGTATGGGGGTCTGGCATTATAATTTAAGATTAAACACAATCACCTGTATAATAGTTATTGAAATCAGTCTGGATTAAGACACCGAGCTGCCAGAATTGAGTTTTACACTGCAACTAATTATCATATTGTATTCAATACTTGTTAGTTTTGCATCAAGGTGTTCACTGAGTGTGTGTGTGTGTGTGTTAACGACTTATCTCCATACCTCCAGGATGACATCAGTCCGGGACAGACAGCGTCCCCTGCAGAAACTGACCTCCACGTTGTCAAGCCGACAGTCTCCCTTGGTGATGTTCTGGATCTTAACATAATGACGACACTCAGGCTCAGGCTCGCCTGACAGAAATAAAGAGAAAGAGGAGGAGAGAGAAGAGGAACCAAAAAAGATATGACAGAGCAAAGAGGTGAAACACAGAGGAAGGGATACACACACACACACACACATACACACACATCTTGTATATCTTGTTCCATGGGATAATAATTTTGATTTACATTGATGATTTTCATGTTATTTTGTTCTCAACGCATTCCACTATGGAATGAATAACGATTTTCAACCGGAATATTTAATTAATTGAGCTCTAGAAGGTGTTCCCTTTATTGTTTTGAGCAGTGTATATTCATACATATATATATACTGTATATTCTTACTAATTGGAGAAGGCAACAGGGAGTTTTTTAATCCTTAACAATAAACAATAGAACATTTAAAGAACGTCATCAGCCATACCAATTTTGAAAATTTGTTTGACAGAACAGAAGTAGTATCAAATCGCTCCACTAGTTTTACATTAAAACAGATGAAAAAGTGTTGTACTGTAACATCCACAGCGAGATGAGACGGAACATGTGGCGGTCATGAGCTACCACATGACAGCCATAGATTACCAAAGATCTGTTTTTTGTTTTGTGTCTGTTATAACTGAGCACAGTCCTTACGATCTGTATGTTCTACTAACCTGGGAACTGTTTTCTACAGACAGGACAGCAGCTGTCTGGTTCCTCCACCTTGACTTCACCCTGGGAAAAAGATTATGATTTATCTTAAGAATATTTAGATCAGTTTTAATGAAAACAGACAGGTGCGTCATATAGTACTTATGGTTCCCTAAACAGGTACCTTTTTTTACAGTGTAAAAAACGGCTAAAAAGTTTTAGTCTCATCTGACCAGAGAACCTTCTTCTCTCACAGGCCTTTTGGTGAACTTTTCTGTCCGCAATAACTTCTAACTTTCTATCCACTCTTCTGTAAAAGCCAGGTCAGTGGAGTGTACAGTCTACAGTGGTCCTATCGCAGATGGATCTCCAGTCTCCTCTGTGGAGCTTTCCAGCTTCTTCCAGGACACCTTGGTCTGTTGGGCTACGTTCACACTGCAGGTCTTAATGCGCAAAAGATTTGTGTGCATGGTTGTTCACATTGTAATTTAAATGCACCACCATCAGACTCCAATGTGAACAGTCTACAGCCCTGAAGTGACCTGCACGCAAAAAAAAGACGTGATGTCACATGCAGTGCGCTCCTTTTATGGAAATGTACAAATATGTAAATATAAACCCTACACATGTACGTGTGTGTGTGTGTGTGTGTGTAACAATTCTGAAGCCACTTGAATTATGACAACGTGATAAAGGGAAGAAAAAAAGAGCACAAATTTGATTGATGCGTGATGGTGTCCGCCATGCTTGTTTCCTCCGTTGTTTACATTTGATCTTGCCCTATCCCACCTCCTCCGGCACAGAACTGTGACATCTGTCTCACCTCAATGATGTGAATCCAACCTTTACATGTGGGAATGGGACATAACCGTTCAGACTGAGGTTGCCTTGAAAAAAATCACTTATGTATCAGATTTAGGACCATATATGTAAGTGGCCTGGGTCTGATATATAATAAAATCTGATTTGTGCTGTTCAGAGTGTCAGATTTGGGCCACTTTTGCCTGCTGTGTGAATACAGCCTCTCTCTGACTGATGCCCTCCTCACTGGTCTGTGGGTTTTGATTGACGGTCCTCTCTAAGCAGGCTTGTTGTGGTGTCATATTCTTTCCATTTTGTGATGATGGACTTATTGGTGCTCTGAGGCAGTTCCAAAGCTTGATATTCTACTATTCTATGTCCTACCCTTTTTCATTTTTTTTAGAATTTGGTAAAGTAGGATATTTTTTCCATTTTATTTCACCAGTTTGGACTTCGTAAAGCTAGAACTGCTTATTATTCATTATTGATAGAAGAGAATAAGAATAATCCCAGGTTTCTTTTCAGCGCTGTTGCCAGGCTGACAAAGAGTCCGAGCTCTGCTGAGCCATGTATTCCTTTAACTCTCAGCAGTGATGATTTCATGAGATTCTTCATCAATAAAATTGTTTCTATCAGAGAGAAGATTAATGGAATCCTTCCCACTATTATCACTGATGTATCATCAAGTAGAGCAGCTTTAGAAGAATCTTTAGAACCTGATTAGTATTTAGACAGCTTCTGTCCAGTTGATCTCTCTGAGCTAACAACAGCAATAGTCTCTTCTAAACCATCAACTTGTATGTTAGACCCAATCCCAACCAGACTGTTCAAGGAGGTTTTCCCCTTAACTGACACTTCCATATTTTTTTTACTTTTACTTTTTTTTATTCTATTTACTTTGTACATGCTTCCATTAGGTAACATTATCAGACAGCATGGCATAAATTTCCATTGTTATGCTGATGATACTCAGCTGTACTTATCTATGAAACCAGATGAAACCTACAGGTTGGTCAGACTACAAGCCTGTCTTAAAGACATAAAGACCTGGATGACTCAGAACTGTCTGCTTTTAAATTCAGACAAAACTGAAGTTGTTCTCTTTGGACCTGAGCGCTTCAGGGAGAAATTGTCTAGTTATATAGTTACTCTAGATGGTATTTCCTTGGCTTCTAGTTCTACAGTGAGGAACCTTGGAGTTATTTTTGACCAGAATTTATCATTTGACGCACATATAAAACTGGTTTCTAGGACTGCCTTCTTTCACCTTCGTAATATTGCTAAAATCAGGAACATCCTGTCTCAGGGTGATGCAGAGAAACTAGTTCATGCATCTGTTACTTCAGGATTGGACTACTGTAATTCCTTATTATTGGGCTGTCCCACATATTCTCTGAAAAGCCTCCAGCTGATCCAAAATGCTGCAGCCAGAGTTCTGATGAGATCTAACAGGAGAGATCATGTTTCTCCAGTTTTAGCTTCTCTTCATTGGCTCCCTGTTAAATTCAGAATAGAATTTAAGATTCTTCTCCTCACATATAAAGCTCTTAATGACCGAGCTCCATCATATCTTAAAGATCTCATTGTAAGATATTTTCCTAACAGAGCACTTCGCTCCCAAACTGCAGGTTTACTTGTTGTTCCCAGAGTTTCTAAAAGTAGAATGGGAGGCAGAGCCTTCAGTTATCAGGCCCCTCTCTTGTGGAATAAGCTGCCAGTAAATGTCCAGGAAGCAGACACCCTTTCCACTTTTAAGATTAGACTTAAAACTTTCCTTTTTGATAAAGCTTATAGTTAGGGGGCTTAGGTTTTTTATTTTTTTTATTAAAATTTAAAATTTATTAAATTTTCTACATTTAAATGATGACAAAACTGAATGTATTGTGTTTGGGGATACTGTGACAGCTGACTTTAGCACCTTGTCTTCAAAGCTCATTTCAACTGTCAGAAATCTGGTAGTGACCTTTGACCTTTGACAGTCATCTGAAGTTCAATTCAATTCAATTCAATTTTATTTATATAGCGCCAGATTACAACAATTGTCATCTCAAGGCACTTAAGTAATATAGTCCAATTCAAGCCAATTGGAATTCAATTCATTGTAATCATAATCCAATTAATTCATATAGAGCTAATTCAAAAAATTAATATCCTAGCTAAGGAAACCAACAGATTGCACCGAAATGTGTCTTCAGTCCAATCTCCCGTCCTGAGCGTGCCTGTGGCAACTGTGGAAAGGAACGACTCCCTTTTAACAGGAAGAAACCTCTGGCAGAACCAGACTCAGGAAGGGTGGCCATCCGCCTCGACCAGCTGGGGTTTGAGAAGACAGAAAAGAAGGGGAAAAAACACCATAACGCCATTCAAAGGATATCTGTTGGAACAGGGAAACATATGTTAATAATCACAATAATGTCACATGTACATAAAATCAATTGTGAAATTAAACAGGGGGAAAAAGAGAGCAAAGTGAGGAAAGGTGTGACAGATGAGGTCCCCCAGCAGTCTAAGCCTATAGCAGCTTAACTATGGGATGTTTCAGGATTACCTGAGCCATCCCTAACTATAAGCTTTATCGAAAAGAAAAGTTTTAAGCCTAATCTTAAAAGTGGAAAGGGTGTCTGCTTCCTGGACATTTACTGGCAGCTTATTCCACAAGAGAGGGGCCTGATAACTGAAGGCTCTACCTCCCATTCTACTTTTAGAGACTCTGGGAACAACAAGTAAACCTGCAGTTTGGGAGCGAAGTGCTCTGTTAGGAAAATATCTTACAATGAGATCTTTAAGATATGATGGAGCTCGGTCATTAAGAGCTTTATATGTGAGAAGAAGAATCTTAAATTCTATTCTGAATTTAACAGGGAGCCAATGAAGAGAAGCTAAAACTGGAGAAACATGATCTCTCCTGTTAGTTCTCATCAGAACTCTGGCTGCAGCATTTTGGATCAGCTGGAGGCTTTTCAGAGAATATGTGGGACAGCCCAATAATAAGGAATTACAGTAGTCCAGTCTTGAAGTAACAAATGCATGAACTAGTTTCTCTGCATCACCCTGAGACAGGATGTTCCTGATTTAAGCAATATTACGAAGGTGAAAGAAGGCAGTCCTAGAAACCAGTTTTATATGTGCGTCAAATGATAAATTCTGGTCAAAAATAACTCCAAGGTTCCTCACTGTAGAACTAGAAGCCAAGGAAATACCATCTAGAGTAACTATATAACTAGACAATTTCTCCCTGAAGCGCTCAGGTCCAAAGAGAACAACTTCAGTTTTGTCTGAATTTAAAAGCAGACAGTTCTGAGTCATCCAGGTCTTTATGTCTTTAAGACAGGCTTGTAGTCTGACCAACCTATTGGTTTCATCTGGTTTCATAGATAAGTACAGCTGAGTATCATCAGCATAACAATGGAAATTTATGCCATGCTGTCTGATAATGTTACCTAATGGAAGCATGTATAAAGTAAAAAGAATCGGTCCAAGCACAGAACCCTGAGGAACTCCATGACTTACTCCAACGTGTGAGGAAGATTCCTCATTTACAAGAACAAACTGGAATCTATCAGATAAATATGACTTAAACCAGCCTAATGCAGTTCCTTTAATCCCAATAACATGTTCAAGTCTCTGTAACAGAATGCTGTGATCGATCGTATCAAATGCAGCACTTGAGATCCAACAGGACAAGCACAGAAACAAGTCCGCTATCAGAAGCTAACAGGAGATCATTGGTAACTTTCACCAGTGCTGTTTCTGTGCTATGATGCACTCTGAATCCTGACTGAAACTCTTCAAACAGATTATTTCTATGTAAATGATCACAAAGTTGAGCTGCAACTATTTTTTCAAGAACTTTAGACAAAAAAGGGAGATTGGATATAGGCCGATAATTAGCCAACACTTCTGAATCAAGAGTAGGTTTTTTAAGTAAAGGTTTAATTACAGCAACCTTAAAAGTCTGAGGTACATATCCTGTCAACAAAGACCGATTGATCAAATCCAAAATGGAAGTGTCAATTAAGGGGAAAACCTCCTTGAACAGTCTGGTTGGGATTGGGTCTAACATACAAGTTGATAGTTTAGAAGAGACTATTGCTGTTGTTAGCTCAGAAAGATCAACTGGACAGAAGCCGTCTAAATACTAATCAGGTTCTAAAGATACTTCTAAAGTTAAAGTTTGACAAACAAATTAACAATGTTGTCAGGACTAGTTTTTTCCAGCTGCGTCTCCTGGCCAAAGTTAAAATGTTTTTAAGCCGTCACGACCTTGAGAAAGCCATCCCTGCCCTGATAAGTTCAAGGTTAGACGACTGCAATCCACTTTATGTCGGCGTCTCCCAGACTTCTCTCAGTCACCTTCAACTGGTGCAAAATGCTGCTGCTGCCCGTCTTTAACCAACACTAACAGACCTGTGCACATCACTCCTGTCCTTAACTCCCTTCATTGGCTTCCTGTCCTTTATAGAATAGATTTTAACCTTTTGTTTGTTTTTAAAGGTCTTAACGGCCTCACCCCATCGTATTTATCTGAGCTTTTAACTGTAACCCTGGCAGAGCTCTGAGGTCAACAAATCAACTTTTGCTGGAAGTGTTCAGGTGAAAATACAAGCCCTGGGGTGACCGAACTTTTTCCGTTGCTACCCCCAGGCTCTGGAATAAGCCCCCCCCCCCGAGATGCGTCTTATTTCTGACCTGGGCCTCGTTAAATCTAGGCTTAAAACATATTTATTTCAGATGGCTTTTAATACCCAGTAGAATGGTGACTCTTTTATATTATCTTATTCAATTTTGCTGTATTTTATTGCTTTTACTGTTATTTTATTGTTTTGTACTTATTCTTTTCTTTATTTATTATCTGCTGTAAAGCACTTTGGTACCGAAATGGATTGTTGTAAAGGGCTGTATAAATAAATTACATTTACATTTACATTTAGGTAATCCTGAAACATCCCATAGTTAAGCTGCTATAGGCTTAGACTGCTGGGGGACCTCATCTGTCACACCTTTCCTCACTTTGCTCTCTTTTTCCCCCTGTTTAATTTCTCAAATGATTTTATGTACATGTGACATTATTGTGGTTATTAACTTGTGTTTCCCTGTTCCAACAGGTATCCTTTGAATGGCGTTATGGTGCCCCCCCCCCTCTTTTCCCTCTTTTCTGTCTTCTCAAACCCCAGCTGGTCGAGGCGGATGGCCACCCTTCCTGGTTCTGGTTCTGCCAGAGGTTTCTTCCTGGTTCTGGTTCTGCCAGAGGTTTCTTCCTGGTTCTGGTTCTGCCAGAGGTTTCTTCCTGGTTCTGGTTCTGCCAGAGGTTTCTTCTTGGTTCTGGTTCTGCCAGAGGTTTCTTCCTGAGTCTGGTTCTGCCAGAGGTTTCTTCCTGGGTCTGGTTCTGCCAGAGGTTTCTTCCTGAGTCTGGTTCTGCCAGAGGTTTCCTCCTGAGTCTGGTTCTGCCAGATGTTTCTTCCTGGGTCTGGTTCTGCCAGAGGTTTCTTCCTGAGTCTGGTTCTGCCAGAGGTTTCTTCCTGGGTCTGGTTCTGCCAGAGGTTTCTTCCTGAGTCTGGTTCTGCCAGAGGTTTCTTCCTGAGTCTGGTTCTGCCAGAGGTTTCTTCCTGAGTCTGGTTCTGCCAGATGTTTCTTCCTGGTTCTGGTTCTGCCAGAGGTTTCTTCCTGGTTCTGGTTCTGCCAGAGGTTTCTTCCTGTTAAAGGGAGTCGTTCCTTTCCACAGTCCCTCAGGCTCAGGACGGGAGATTGGACTGAAGACAAGTTTCAGTGCAATCTGTTGGTTTCCTTAGCTAGGATATTTTTTTTAATTGGCTCTATGTGAATTAATGGGATTAATTTGAAGTTAATTAATTGGATTTCATTGGATTATGATTACAATTAATTGAATTCCAATTAGCTTGAATTGGACTATATTACTTAAGTGCCTTGAGATGACAATTGTTGTAATTTGGCGCTATATAAATAAAATTGAATTGAATTGAATTTAATTCTTTTATAGATTGTGATGAAACAGAAAATAGGAAGAACACCAAGGAGGGTGAATCATTTTGAAAACCACTGCATTTCATTTTAGTTTTAAAACTGCATAACTGCAACAGGTTCCACGTTTCTTTAAACATGAATTTCCAACCGTAATCCAAGTTACACTTTACCTTAAGTTTGTGGTTACAATCTGAAACAAAACTTTGCACACAAAGTAAACAATGATTGTGTTTCCCGGAGGCAGAGGAGGATGACACAGGAGAGGAAAAAGTGGATTGTGATCGGGTCTTAATGTTTTAACTATTGATTTTATCTTTCATATATATCTTTTTTTCTGATTTTATCTATTGTTCTTATTTCCTTCTTTTGTTTAAATCTTAAATCCTGCTTTTTATTTCTTCTGTTTTAATGTCTCTGTAAAGCACTTTGAATCACCTTGTTGTTGAATTGTGCTATAAAATAAACTTGCCTTGCCTAATGTACTTCAGCCAGTGACCTACAGAGAACTCTCCCACCTTACCCATCATTTTCTCACTAACTCACAGCACTTGAAATGTTAGTGAGCATAGACACAATGTGAGACATGCTCCATTGTGGGATAGCAGCAGAGGTTCAGTGGACTGACAGATCTGCTGAGGAGCATATTACTGAAACCACAAACACACCCACAGTTAATCACGTCTTTCAGCACCTGAGGTTACTCTATATAACCCCAGACATATACTGCATGTCTGATAGAGTTGCCTGATGGGACAAATGGGATTCTTGCTGTCTTTAAATTTATGAGCATTCGTTTATTTCTGCAACTGTATACAGCTGTTAGTGTTTACCGGTTCCCAGTATTACAGTCAGGATTGTTTAAAGGGACGATCATTTAAGAGAAAAGGCATGCGTGTGCTGTGCGGGTCTGAGCAGCTGTCGGAGTGTGTGTCTGAGTTTGGGACTTGGCTGTCCTCTGGCCTGCTTGTGCTGTTCCTGATGGGGGGGGCATGCGTTGGACCACTGTGCTTGGCTGTCTGGAGCACCCGGGTATTGGGTGGGGCCTCTGCCGGAGGATTTGGGGCCCGGGTCTAGCGCATGGCCCATGTCTGGGTGACAGGGTCTGGCAGGGCAGGTGGGCTGGTTGTGGCTTCCTCTGCAGTCTTCTGGGTGGATGCGTGGTTGTCCCTGCGGTGGGCTTCCTGGGTTCTGTGCTCTGTGGGGGCTGCTGGTGGCCTGGGTCTTGTGGCCCTCTCTGCCTGCTTCTGATTGCTTGGGGGGGGCTGTGGATTGTGGCCTTGTACACTTATACACTCATAACTAAGCACGGTTATCATGTAGGTCCTGTGCCAGGGGTGTTGCATGTTCTCACACACACACACACACACATTTATTAGCCCAGTAGCAGTTGGTGTGTTATCCTGTGGGTTCAGGTCATATATCCACAGCTGTGTTGTATGCGATTGCTGCTACTTGTGCTTGTTTTTTCTCTGCTTGTCTGCTTTCAGGTGCTCTTGGTGGCTCACAACTCTCGGGGGCGACTGGTGCACACACCTCACAATCACAGACTGCACAACCATCTGAACACCTTTCTCTGTGAGACACAGTTATATCAATAACTTTTTTAAATATCTGAATTCATTCAATTGTGTATTTAAGTTTACAAAGACTGAAATGGCCTCCTGTGTGCAGTATATCAAATGATGTATTTTTGTCTGATTTTAATTGAACTCAAGAAAGTTTTACTAAATAATAAACTTAAGGTGAGGCAACATAAGTTATATTATGACATCATAGACATTTACTAGCTGGCATTTGAAGTATTTAAAGTATTTAGGCATGCTGACTGAGGTTATTTATCTATTTACTGAGGTTTATTATCACACAATAATACGAATCAATCACAGTAATAGTGACAGGGTGATAAGAAGCAACATTTAGGTAGAAGTCAAATTTATCAGATTTCTGCAGCAATCCAATTATTCTGATATAGCAGCTAGCAGAAACAACAACAAAAATACATGTCACCAATTATTCGTGACATTATTACAGTTTCAGTAAACAAAGTGTAGCACAAATGCACCATTAGACAGATGATGAGTGTGCTTGTGTTACCTCATCACAGTAAAGAGGAGGACACCTCATGTGGCACAGTTTTCTCCCGTTCACACAGCTGCATAACTGACAGCCCTCTTCCCACTCTGATCCTGCCTGGCTCACACACACACACAACATTTATATTAACTCAACAGATCTTTAAACACATTAACTGGAATGAGGTCTTGAAGGGAAGTGCAGCTGGGTTCATTTAGGCTGAAATGTTGTCTTACTTATCTTGTTTAACAATAAGCAGTCAAAAATAAGCACTAACTAGGAAGTGCCTCTGTGGCTCAGTCTGATCAGTTTGGTGTGTTAGTCATGAGACGTTTCTTATAAAACACCATATCTTTATGAAGACATTAGTCATCACCAGTTGACAAAGATGGAGAGAATGAGACATTGTAAGAGTGACAGGAAAAAAAGACTGGATGAGATTGAACAAGAACTCACTGAACTTATGAGAAATAAAGCAGTCTTTAGAGGACAAAGAAAGAAAAAAGGGGAGAAAGATCGAGAGCGCGGAAACCTGGCCTATTGTCAGTGTATGATAATTCTTATAATCCTTTAATACCCCCCCCCCCCTTCATAATGAATTTGTGGCAGGCTTGTCTGGCTGTGGTGAGAGTACTGGCTTTCTACAGAGCTTCCTACATAATTGATGAGGCTGAGGAGATGGAGAGGCCGAATAGTGTAATGTGGCCCACAAAGCTTACCTACAGGACTATTTATGAGTAAATAAAACAATGAGAGTGAATGGGATGGAACATAAACACCACACTCATGTTACGGTTCAAACAGACCACACAATGGGGCAGGCACAATGGGTACAAGCTGAAAGGTCTGCCCACAATCAGATGTCAGTTTACTCAGGTGTGTGCATACCTCCTGCAGGACGCCCTGGTCATAGCAGGGGCAGAGGGCCGGGATGACGCACACACCCTCTGGGTTTCGGTAAAGCCCCTCCCGGCACACACAGCCCTCAGTGAAGCGACTGCAGTTGATAGGAGAGGAGGAGTAAATGTGCTGACAGCTCCTCTCACATAGAGGGACGTCCTCTGACATGTTCCTCTTCCACTGCTCCCCATGAGGACACCCTGGGCAGGAGGAGGAAGGTGTGACAGGACAAAGGTAGTGCAGCAGGGAAAGGGGAAAAGTGGACAGAATTTACTGAACAGATGGAGTTAGGGCAACAGAACTCATCAAAAAAGGGTGTGGTGAAAATAGAATCTCTTGAAGATGCACATTTGACCAAAATCACAAAAACAATACAAATATTTTTGGTAAAAAAATAAAGATAATTAAATTTTTCTGCCACTCTTCAAAATCAGGGACCCAGTGTTTCAAACATTTATCAACTTCATGTAAACCAGCCAATGTGAACTTGAGCAAGGTTCAGTGAAAAGTTTTGGGTAGCTTTATGCCCCTCACTCACCACAGTCAGGAGCATTACAGGTTGTGGTGCGCAGGTTAACGCCTTCACACAGGGCCCCTCCATACTGTCTGTGCTGCAGCACAGATCTGGTGGAGCTCTGTCGCCCAGTACCACAGGTGGCTGAGCACGGACTCCAGGGGGACCAGCTGGACCACTCACAGTCCACTGTGAGGGCGTGAGACGGATGGGGAAAAGAATATAAAACAACATTTAGGTCAGGATTCCTTTTACTTTTATTTACCTGTAACAACTACCTTTCAAAGTAAACACAAGAAACTTCCCTAAATTCAACAATTAATCTTCTAATACTGGCTCAGTACCTAATTAAGAACCTCCTGATCCATATAATCCCTATAGACCAGTGAGCAGTGCTGACAACAGGTCATTGGGGTCATCAGGTGGGAACCTCCTTTCATCAGTGTTTTATCTAGTTGGGCCCACAACACCTCCAGGAGGCTACACAGTGATCATTTGTGTCCCAGAATCACTCCCCTAATGCCAGCCATCACTGCTCCTCACACCACAACAACCATCTTTTCTTCCACAACCACAAGCTACTCCAGCCTCTCACCAACTGCACACCAGTCATAGCGGGTGGGGATACAAACCCTGGTTTGGGTAGGGGGTAGAAATAGAAGAGGTAAAGGTAAATAGGAATGGGATTCAAACCCTGGTTCAGGTAGGGGGTAATGAAAGTATAAAGGGTGCCAGAGGTGGAGGCAGGACAAGACACACCAGCAGATTCAGCAGACAAACTCATCTAAACTCTTTTCTAGCCTATCGCTTGCATTTCCTCCTAACCTACTGAATATTATCAACAAATCTCTATCGACTGCCAAATTACAAATTGCTTCTATCTTTCGTCGGGACGGAATAGTGCATTTTTATTTTCAATATGAATTTACAGAAACAGAAAGTGATGGTCCAAAGGAAAAAAATGTAAATATGGGTTAAATGGTCATAAATGTCACATCTGTTAGTTTTGTAATGTTTTAACTTCCTGCTTTAGTCATTAGTTTTGCCATATTTTCCTTGCCCTGCCATTAGGGTCACTCACCTCACTTGTGCTTCTCCCCTCAGCTGCACTCCATCACTAATCACCCTCAGTATTTAGTTTCCAAGTTCCCCCATACACACTACCAGTCATCCATGCCATAGCTATTCATGCTCTGTTTCAGATTTGTCCTTGTGTCTATGTTAATGTCAAGTTTTTCAGGTTCTTTTTTTTTTTTAAGTAATCTGGCTCAGCCATGCTTTTTGTTTGTTCAAATAACTCAAGTTTTTGTTTTGAAGTATCTGCATCCGGCTCTTATCTCCACGCCACGCAACACACCATCCTACTTGACAATAAGAGGTCTTATATATAGTATATTCAAAAACAACGATGCATGTGTAGAGGTGGAAGGTTTTCAATGGAGTCATCAGATCTAATTGAGACAAATTGGATCTGACAATTAGATCCACAATTTGTAGTTTTTTCATAGATTTCTGAACCTCTGTCCATCTTTACTTCTGAGAGACTCTCTCTCTAAAGTGCTCTCTTTATACCCAATCCCGTTACTGACCTGTTGCTGATTAATCTCATGAGTTTCAACATTCTCCTGTTTCCACTTACTTTACCAGCCTTTTGTTGCCCCTGTCCCAACTTTTGAGACGTGTCGCTGCCATCAAATTCAAGGTTAGCTGATATTATTAATGAAATAATTATACAATCAATCAATCAACATTTATTTATATAGCACCTGAGAACAACCAGAGATTGACCAAAGTGCTTCACTATTCCAGAAATAGATTTAAAAGTAGATTACATATAACACAAGGTGAGCCACAGCTTCGGTGAAAAGCCACTTTAAATAAATATGTTTTTAATTTGGCTTTGAGCTGAGGTCGGTCAGTGGTGCTACGTAAATCAGAGGGCAGCGTATTCCAAGATTTCGGACCTGCCACAGCGAAACATTGGTCACCACACTGCTTACACCTGGACCGGGGAACCTCCAGTAGATGTTGACCAGCAGAGCGGAGAGCGCAAATTAATAATTCAATTAATTCAATTAAATTAATAATACGTCTCAAATGAAAACTTAAATGTTTATGTTTTATTGCGCCTAACATACTAGTCTATGAGATTTGCATATCTTTCATTTTACTCAGTGTCCCAACTTCTTTGAAACTGGGGTTGTAATATAAAAGCTGCTAAATTTGAAAGATGTTGGCATCACGCTAACTATGTTCACAAGGTTCTACTCAGTTAACACTGATGCTTACATGAAGCCTAGGAATAAATCTAGAAAAGATGCCACTATATGTTAATGAAAAAAAAGCCCAGTGATGGCCTGTGTAGGCTGTGACTGTCACTCCGCAGCTGCTGTTGTTAACTACAGATAGGTTAGCATAACTAATCTATTGTGGTCCTCACAGTTCAACCAGAGAATGTTACAGTTGCTTTTTTACCAAAGGAAAGAGGTCCCATCAAGTTAAAGAAAAGTAGTCATTGCATGGAATTACTCACCATCACAGGGCTCTGAGGTACAGTTGAACACTCCACCTTGGCACACACTGGATATAATCACAAAAGATTTAGTGAGTTAAGATGTGGGAAAATTCCCATGAATATTCATTTGTCATTACTGAGCACATAGAAACCAAATCGTCATCATATCACAAAGCTAGTCACACTGTATCAGATGAGTATCAAACCACTGTGCACTTCACACCGTCTCACCCAGTAGATTTCACACGATACAGTGAAATTGTTTCAATTTTCTTGCCAGACACATAGACAATAGTTTTGTTGGAGGATTTAGACTGTTCTTGGCATAATGTTCTCACACAGATCAATTAAAAAAAACATTTATCATATATTTGGGAATTTAAAGTTGGAGAAATTCAGATGTTTACTTGATAATTAATGTTTTTATACTTCTAAATTGTGAAAAGAATTTCAAAATGGCGTTTCAAGGTAATTTTTTTTGGTTTACAACCTTTATAATGGAAAGTTGCATAATTAATACAATATTATTCAATTTAGTTTAATGCAACCTGTCTGAAGTGTTTCAGAAAGGATCAACCAAAAAAGACAAATAAGTTCCCTTAGAGTTATTTTCTCCATAAAAGACAGCATACTCATCACTGGATTGTAAGAAATGAGACGATGGTGATGGTGTCAGGAAGTGCAGCCCAGTTAAGTCCCATGAGGACATTCCCTCTTGGACCTCATCCTTCAGAAATTCCAGCCTCTAAATAAATACAGAGCTACTTCTGCAGGTCAGATCCATGTGCAGTGTATTACCATGTGTTGCAGAGGTGCTGAATGGTGGTCCCAGGTGGCAGCAGAGCCTCTGTGAGGCCCTCAGTGGTGACATTCCAGCGGTGGTATTCAGGGGTTAAGGAGAGTGACGAACAGGGACAGTCAGCATGATACACACAGGAGCCCCTGTACAGCACCTATGGAGGACACAACAAGACTGGTCAGAATAACACGTGCTATCCAACCACGCTCATACAGACCTATGTGCAGACCTGTCCTGAAGGGCACATGCACCCAGGGGTACAGGGTCCAGGAAAACACTGAGTGTGTGGCCACAGGTCCTCACAGGTGAATGGACAAGAACCAGAACAATCACTGTACACCTGCCTGCTGGAACACTCTGCAACACACACAAAGGACCACCAAACAAATGAAATCTTCTCTCATTAATAGATCAGCAAACAGGTAGACGTATGATGTTTTCTTTACACTTTACAGGACAGGATGACTTAGATTCATGAAGACTTTTCGGAGATGCTCGTTCTAGAAATGCCATGAATCCACTTTCATTGTGTGTCGTACCAGGCAGGCAGCTGTTGGTGTTGCACACAGTATGTTGCTCAAGTGGTCCAACACAGGCTGTCCCACCAGGCTCAGGCTCCTGAAGAATTGTCTTGTTTCGCAGTGACACCCCTCCACCACATGTGGAGCTGCACTCAGTCCAGGTTGACCACTCACTTAACAGACAGCCCACTACAAACAGAGAGAGGAGTGCAGTGCCCTTACAAACTTGTTCAATGTTGCCTTTTAACAGTACAGTTGGGAAATATAGGACATCAGAAAACAACAGCAGAACATGTGGCCATTTGTTGCTACTCAGACCTGGACATGGCGACAGATCACAGGTGTCTCTCTGCATGATTTCAGCACAGGAGGGGCCGCCCTCTGTATCCTGGCAGCTCCGCGACCTCCATCTTTGACCACGACCACAGGAAACTGAACAAGAGCTCCACCGACTCCAGGGCTCATACACTGGGCAGGCGAGTTTGGTGCACACCAGAGTTCCATTCTCACACACACTGCAGGGGGGGGGGAGTAAAAGGGTTAGGGTGAGACAGTTGGGTAAGAAAATGTGTCTGCACTAATGTAAGACCCTCTACTACTGGACAATCACCTCTATGAAATCAAACTATCAGATTTTCTAATCTTTCACATCCAACAATAAACCAGACAAATGTTCTCACCAGGTGTTACAATCAATGTTGAGTTCCTCTTTAGGGTTGAACTCTAACGTCCCATTGCCTGATGGGATACCACAGCGACACTCTGTCACTGGCACACAGCGTCTGTCCTGCAACAGCTGTCCCTCTGGACATCGGCAGCCTGAGAAAACAGAAAAGCAGAAAATCATAAGATAAAGACAGTCTGGATGATCGAGTAGTTCGAATCTGTTATGAAGAATAAGTTACTGTAAATGCTTACCTGAGTGACACACTCCTTGGAGACACAGCACATGTTCCCATAAGTCAGTGCAACTACGAGGACACCGATTAGCACAGCTCTCCTGATACGTCCGCTCTCTGTCCTCACAGTGCTCACCTACAAAACACTGAAAGTTACCTTCGCCCATTCTTCATAAAGAAGAAAAAAAGAACATGTGCTGCAAACCGTGTTCTACCCTGTTATGAGTGATAAAAATGTCACCAGAGACAGTGGTGAGAATTCCAGGCACAGAATGGAAACACACAAAAAGCTCTGTCGTGGTCCATTTTCTGAACCCAAAGACACCACAGCCTCATTGCAGCCAACCCAGTTCCACCCAGACGTCCCTGAGGTGAGCTTTGTGGGCAGAGTGAAGTTAGGTGATGTCTCTCCCAGCACACTACGTTGCATTTAAAGACAATTCCAGAACAATTGAGGGAGCAGGTAACTGAGTTCATCAAGCTGCAACGGGCTCTGGGGTTCAGAAAAACTTTATGCACGAATGGAGATGACTTCCCAAGCTATTAGAGTTTGCCAAGAGGGTTGTGCAATCAATGAACAAGGACATAGAAAAAGGAAAGAAAGAGGGGGGTAAAAATGCTCTGATTTCCTTTTGTTTGCATCTTTTCATGCCAGTACCGCTGAATGGTGCGGACTGATCTTTTCCTTGCAAGGAATCCCATTAAATCCAAACAAACATGTCTGAAGGAGCCTGTGAGGCCTGCTGAGACTGATGAATATCAACTCTCTTTCCTCATTAAAGCTGCTTCTTCTAGTGTAAAAATGTCTCAGCTACAAGCACAAAGCATGCAGCTCTGGCAGTGGAGGAACTGAAGACATAGTGGACATGGTTTTATTTTTGTTATTTCTTCTTGTGCAGAGTTGCTGATGTTGTCTTTACCGTTTGCCCACAGGCAAGAGCAATGTTGAAATTGTATGCTGAAGGACAATCAGAAATTGAAGAAAATATTCAATATATCCAAACATAATGAAATATTAAAAGGTATGAGTCTGTAATATTTTATGTCACCTTTTAAACTTAAGATAAACTCAGCTGGCTGTTCAACTTCCTGTCGGGGGGAACGTAAACATCATGGAAAATAAATGGTCTCAATGTAATGGTAAACTGACAGTGTTGTGCACTGTGTCACGTGACATCAAGTCCCTCAGCCAATTAGAATGTGAGGTACTGTGTTAATGATGATTATAGTTCAAACATATATGGTTGAAGTCCTGTAGTATTGTTACCAGCTATATTGGTTCTCCTTCCTCCTTTTCAAAAGAGTATCCATGGCAACAGCAGGAGAGCCACAGCCCCCCTCTGGAGAGCAGCATGGGCAACAACAGCTCATTTTGTATTTGGATCCTACAGACACTTAGCCAAACAGGCCTATAACCAGGGTGTGAAGGCACAGGAGAGAAAAACACTTTCTGGGGAAATCAATCGATCATTTGAAATGAAAACAAGAATACACTGAAAATTATGTTGTCATACTTTAGACTTAACCTGACAAAATTAATGTTACTAAAGTGTAGCTGGGCATTAAATACCAGTCTAAATAAATAACTTTGGCTCTGGCATTGCATTTTATTTCAATAAGCTAAAAAAGATATCAAAAAGTTTATAAACTGCAAACATTTATATGCACAGTGGAGTAGGGACTCAAGTAGATCTGGATATCTGCAATAACTGCTTGGAGTGCAGGTTGGTTTCCTCTTTGAGATGCATTGCTAGGTCTTTACTGCAGCTGGTTCTTTGTGGGTCTTCTGACTCAGCCACAGCAGGAATGTTCCACTTCTTTATTTTCAAAATCACTTGGCTTGCGTGTGCAGCTTATTTTGTCCATTCATCTTTTATATCGGTTGACCCTCCCCGTTTTCTGTCACATAATCAATGAAGATCAAGCCGTGCATGTCCAGCCCATCACATCGCCTCCATGTGTTTCACAGACAGTGTTGTATGCTTGCTGTATGGTGTTCGAGGCCTTCTCTATACTTTTCTCTTCTCATCATGGCAGCACAGGTTGATTTTAGTGTCATCTGTTCAATCATCCACCATAGTGGTTTTTAATGGATGTCCAAACCTGTGCCTGAACTCACCACTATGCTCTCATTTTTTTCTCTGAATTTTTCATGTGTGGAGAAATAAATATGCTGTTAAGCTGCCCAGTATTAATGTTTCCATCATATCTCTGGCTGGTTTTCTTTCCTAGTCTCGGGATGACTGTTTTACCTACACTAAGAGCACTTCTGACCACCTGCTGCTGGCTCACCCAAATGCCTCAATCAACCCTTGACCTTTTCCCTGCCTGATCAATGAAGAATCAAAGAATAGTATAATTCTTTGAAAGTCAACTGTCTGACAACTTCATCTAAATCTAACCTGCACTGTACCTCACAGTAGAAGTAGTAGTATTGTAGCCAGGTAATGAAAAACTAATTGTGGTCTGATTAGATGCATCAGATGAACAAAACTTTTCATCATGCTGTCACATTTCATTATATTTCACCCCACAAACGCCATACAGGCTGTCAACTCTCAGAGTAGAAAGTAAACTATGAGAGAGTAAGTCTGAAAATAAATTTCAGACTTACTAAAAAATTCTTCATTTTCATTGCTTTTTTTTGGAACCCCACTATCCAAATCTTGTTAAGTTCTAAAACTAGCAAGCATATACAGAGCCATTAAAGTGCAAGGTGAAAGAGGAGAAAGACGAGGACTTTTGTCGACAGCTGCTGATGGTAAGGAGCACAGCTATTGCCAAACTCAGGGTAGGATTCCACCTGCTTGACTTGTTGTGTTGGAAAACAGATTTTTCAGTCCAGGTGAGTTTGAAACGCACTCAGGTGAGTGTAATTGTACCTGGACAGAGTCCCGTGTTGCAGCTCTGGCTCTGTGTCTGGTGGCTCCTACAGCGGGGTTCTGGAGAAGAGGCCAAGGGATGTCTGTAGCGCTGCCTGACCCCACCACTGCATGGCTCTGCACAGGCTGTCCAAGAGCTCCAAACACTCCAGTGACACAGATCTGGAAGAGCAGACTGCTAATCAGAACCTTAATTGACTGTAATACAATGATCACAATCACTGCTGGAACAGCTCAAACTGTTAAAGCACCCTGCATCATCTACAATAACAAAAGTGTTTGTGTTTAAAGACATCTTCTTCTAACTTTATTCATTTTTCTGATTTCTATGTAAGAAGCATGTGTTAGATTGGTCTGTTAAACTAATCCAGAGAGAAAAAACTAAGCTGAGATGGATGACATTATTTGTTATTAAAAAGCAATGAACACAAAACTTAATTAAGTAAGAGGGTTTATATATATATATATATATATATATATATATATATATATACACACACACACACTATATTGCCTAAAGTTTTCACTCACCCATCCAAATAATTAACTTCAGGTGTTCCAGTCACTTCCATGGCCACAGGTGTGTAAATTTAAGCAGCTAGGCATGCAGACTGCTTCTACAAACATCTGTGACAGAACGGGTCTCTCAGGAGCTCAGTGAACTCCAGCATGGTACCCTGATAGGAAGCCACCTGTGCAACAAGTCCAGTCATGAAATTTCCTCTGCTAAATATTCCACAGTCAGCTGTCAGTGGTGTTATAACAAAGTGGATGCGATTAGGAATGACAGCAGCTCAGCCAGGAAGTGGTCGGCCACGTAAAATGACAGAGCGAGGTCAGGGGATGCTGAGGTGCACAGTGGTCACCAATTTTCTGCAGAGCTCCAAACTTCATGTGGCCTTCAGATTAGCTCAAGAACAGTGAGCAGAGAGCTCCATGGAATGGGTTTCCATGGTAACTGTATCCAAGCCATACACCACCAAGTGCAATGCAAAGCGTCGGATGCAGTGGTGTAAACTGGACTCTAAAGCAGTGGAGACGCGTTCTCTGGAGTGACCAATCACGCTTCTCCATCTGGCAATCTGATGGAGGAGTCTGGGTTTGGCGGTTGCCAGGGGAACGGTACTTGTCTGACAGCATCGTGCCGAGTGTAAAGTTTGGTGGAGGGGGGATTATGGTGTGGGGCTGTTCTTCAGGAGCTGGGCTTGGCCCCTTAGTTCCAGTGAAAGGAACTCTGAATGCTTCAGCATACCAAGAGATTTTGGACCATTTCATGCTCCCAACTCTGTGGAAACAGTTTGGGGATGGCCCCTTCCTGTTCCAACATGACTGCGCACCAGAGCACAAAGCAAGGTCCATGAAGACATGGATGAGCCAGTTTGGTGTGGAAGAACCTGACTGGCCTGCAGAGTCCTGACCTCAACCTGATAGAACACCTTTGGGATGAATTAGAGCAGAGACTGAGAGCCAGACCTTCTGTCCAACATCAGTGTCTGACCTCACAAATGCTCTTCTGGAAGAATGGTCAAAAATTCCCATAAACACACTCCTAAACCTTTTGGAAAGCTTGCCCAGAAGAGCTGAAGCTGTTATAGCTACTAAGGGTGGGCCGGTGTCATATTAAACCCTATGGATTAAGAATGGGATGAACTTAAGTTCTCATGCGTGTAAAGGCAGGTGAGCCAATACTTTTGGCAATATAGTGTATCTCTCTCTATATATATATACATACACACACACTTCTATTCTATATTCACTGTTTAACTCCATACTTCAACATACGATACTACAACATTTTGTATTAAGCTAAAATATAATTCTTTTCAATGAACTCATTATGCAGTCCATGCCTGTATGCAAAACTTTCTGTTCAGATTTTTTTACACTACATGAAAGTACTTCCAAATTGCAATTACAATTATTGGTTGTTGCTTTGAAAGAACATTTATCCTCTACTCATCCAATATTGCTCTCAAAGAAACAAGCTAGAATCATTGCATAACCATAGTTAACCCTACCAACCAATGTAAAATGTTTTTTTTTTTCAGAAAACACAACAACATTTCAGAAAATACAAAAACAATTCAGTTGTATTTTGACCCTCAGGCCCACCGTAAATTATGGAACTGTATGCTGTATAAAAACTGTAGAATTTATTGCTTTTCAAGCTGTGAAGTAGAACAGGACTATGCCAGAGAAACTGTGTGCATATTTGGACTAAGATGAAAGTGAATATATTGTGGCCCTCTTGAACAACACCATCACCTCTGCAAGTGTTAGCATCTGGACAGAGCCTCTCCTCGACCACTGGTTCTGGACATTGGCTCTCCTCCTCTGTTGTGATAGAAAGACCAGAATCCAGGTCCAAGCAGGCCCGGAAGCGTCTCTGGATTGAGACCATTGTGGTGCTACTTATGACCTCATCCAGTGAAAAGCTGAGCTGCACAGAGGAAAAGGGGATGCAGGAAGAGCAGGGGGTCCACTCGGACCACTCGCTGAGGATGGCTGAAAGACGAAAGAACGAGAAAGGGCAGGATAACAAAGAGAAGCAATGTAACGGGGAGGGCAATTATTCAATTCTTCTCATTGTTCTTTCTTACCTTGACACTCTCTTGTGTCACAATGCAAAGTCCCATCATGGCAAAGGCTTGCAGACAGAGGAGCCAGCAAACAGATAATATGTTAAACTGGGTCAGAGGCCCCAGACAATGTGAATGACAACAGGGAGTGAATAAAAGCAACAGGGGATAGTTCAGATGCACCACACACACACTGGATGTGTCCAGTGTTCATACAGTGACTGACATAAACCTTCCCAAAACGTCAAGGACTTACTTAAAGCATCAGAAAAACTAAACAATCTGACACATCAGAGGTCTGACACAGAAAACAGTGTTTTTTAACAGCTCAGGTCTCACCAGGTGCTGCAGTCTACAGTAACTGTAGCCCCCTGGGGGACAGTGACCGGCATGGGCAGATGACCTGAAGTTTGGTGCTGCAGGTAGATGCAACCACATTCCTCTGGAGGAACACAGCTACCATTCTGCTGCAGCAGGCCCTGGGAGGGAAAACACATGATTCACTAAAAAAAACTACACACACAGGTACAGTTCTTGTTTTAGTTAATAGGATTTTAACATCAAGGGCAAAAGAAACTAATCTTTAAAGCCAACAGTTCCTTTTCTTGTTTCTTCAATGTAAATCTAAGGTAAATACAACAGTATAGCTGACTGTATACACCAGGCTCAATTCTAAAAATACAACATATGGGATATATTTTACAGTTAGTAATCGTTTAAAAATTTCAACGATTGACGAAACTATATTCAGTGAAAAGGTTTTAAAGGAATTAGAAGTGCTGTCTGTTTCACGTGTCATCATCAGTCCATATTTAGGTTTTTACAATCAGTCAACGTTCATAAAAGAACGTCCATCACAGTGACTATACAGCTTCTGAGAAGAATTCTACATATAGAAGGCGTCTGTCAGAGAATGCTGTAACCAGATTTAAAGAGTTGATTTCATCATCCTTTTCTTCACTGCCATGTGCAGATATGACAGAGGATGGCTACCTAAATTTTACTCCAGTAGAACTTGACTCTCTTGTTGACAGAACTATAGCTTCAATGCGTACAACACTGGACAATGTTGCCCCTCTGAAAAGGAAGGTAATCAGTCAGAAGAGGTTGGCTCCTTGGTATAATCCACAGCTGCGTTAAAGCAGACTGCAAGAAAGCTGGAGAGACAGTGGCTTTCCTCTAATTTAGAAGAGTCTCAATTAGTCTGGAAAGATAGTTTAATAACTTATAAGAAAGCCCTTCGTAAAGCTAGAACTGCTTATTATTCATTATTGACAGAAGAGAATAAGAACAATCCCAGGTTTCTTTTCAGCACTGTTGCCAGGCTGACAAAGAGTCCGAGCTCTGTTGAGCCATGTATTCCTTTAACTCTCAGCAGTGATGATTTCATGAGATTCTTCATCAATAAAACTGTTTCTATCAGAGAGGAGATTAATGGAATCCTTCCCACTATTATCACTGATGTATCATCAAGTAGAGCAGCTTTAGAAGTATCTTTCGAACCTGATTTGTATTTAGACGGCTTCTGCCCAGTTGATCTTTCTGAGCTAACAACAGCAATAGTCTCTTCTAAACCATCAACTTGTATGTTAGACCCAATCCCAACCAGACTGTTCAAGGAGGTTTTCCCCTTAACTGACACTTCCATATTGGATTTGATCAATCGGTCTTTGTTGATAGGATATGTACCTCAGACTTTTAAGGTTGCTGTAATTAAACCTTTACTTAAAAAAACCTACTCTTGATTCAGACGTGTTGGCTAATTATCGACCTATATCCAATCTCCCTTTTTTGCCTAAAGTTCTTGAAAAAATAGTTGCAGCTCAACTTTGTGATCATTTACATAGAAATAATCTGTTTGAAGAGTTTCAGTCAGGATTCAGAGTGCATCATAGCACAGAAACAGCACTGGTGAAAGTTACCAATGATCTCCTGTTAGCCTCTGATAGCGGACTTGTTTCTGTGCTTGTCCTGTTGGATCTCAGTGCTGCATTTGATACGATCGATCACAGCATTCTGTTACAGAGACTTGAACATGTTATTGGGATTAAAGGAACTGCATTAGGCTGGTTTAAGTCATATTTATCTGATAGATTCCAGTTTGTTCTTGTAAATGAAGAATCTTCCTCACACACCAGAGTAAGTCATGGAGTTCCTCAGGGTTCTGTGCTTGGACCGATTCTTTTTACTTTATACATGCTTCCATTAGGTAACATTATCAGACAGCATGGCATAAATTTCCATTGTTATGCTGATGATACTCAGCTGTACTTATCTATGAAACCAGATGAAACCTACAGGTTGGTCAGACTACAAGCCTGTCTTAAAGACATAAAGACCTGGATGACTCAGATCTGTCTGCTTTTAAATTCAGACAAAACTGAAGTTGTTCTCTTTGGACCTGAGCGCTTCAGGGAGAAATTGTCTAGTTATATAGTTACTCTAGATGGTATTTCCTTGGCTTCTAGTTCTACAGTGAGGAACCTTGGAGTTATTTTTGACCAGAATTTATCATTTGACGCACATATAAAACTGGTTTCTTGGACTGCCTTCTTTCACCTTCGTAATATTGCTAAAATCAGGAACATCCTGTCTCAGGGTGATGCAGAGAAACTAGTTCATGCATTTGTTACTTCAAGATTGGACTACTGTAATTCTTTATTATTGGGCTGTCCCACATATTCTCTGAAAAGCCTCCAGCTGATCCAAAATGCTGCAGCCAGAGTTCTGATGAGAACTAACAGCAGAGATCATGTTTCTCCAGTTTTAGCTTCTCTTCATTGGCTCCCTGTTAAATTCAGAATAGAATTTAAGATTCTTCTTCTCACATATAAAGCTCTTAATGACCGAGCTCCATCATATCTTAAAGATCTCATTGTAAGATATTTTCCTAACAGAGCACTTCACTCCCAAACTGCAGGTTTACTTGTTGTTCCCAGAGTTTCTAAAAGTAGAATGGGAGGCAGAGCCTTCAGTTATCAGGCCCCTCTCTTGTGGAATAAGCTGCCAGTAAATGTCCAGGAAGCAGACACCCTTTCCACTTTTAAGATTAGACTTAAAACTTTCCTTTTTGATAAAGCTTATAGTTAGGGATGGCTCAGGTGATCCTGAAACATCCCATAGTTAAGCTGCTATAGGCTTAGACTGCTGGGGGACCTCATCTGTCACACCTTTCCTCACTTTGCTCTCTTTTTCCCCCTGTTTAATTTCTCAAATGATATTATGTACATGTGACATTATTGTGGTTATTAACCTATGTTTCCCTGTTCCAACAGATATCCTTTGAATGGTGTTATGGTGTTTTCCCCCCTCTTTTCCCTCTTTTCTGTCTTCTCAAACCCCAGCTGGTCGAGGCGGATGGCCACCCTTCCTGGTTCTGGTTCTGCCAGAGGTTTCTTCCTGGTTCTGGTTCTGCCAGAGGTTTCTTCCTGAGTCTGGTTCTGCCAGAGGTTTCTTCCTGGGTCTGGTTCTGCCAGAGGTTTCTTCCTGAGTCTGGTTCTGCCAGAGGTTTCCTCCTGAGTCTGGTTCTGCCAGATGTTTCTTCCTGGGTCTGGTTCTGCCAGAGGTTTCTTCCTGAGTCTGGTTCTGCCAGAGGTTTCCTCCTGAGTCTGGTTCTGCCAGATGTTTCTTCCTGGGTCTGGTTCTGCCAGAGGTTTCTTCCTGAGTCTGGTTCTGCCAGAGGTTTCTTCCTGGTTCTGGTTCTGCCAGAGGTTTCTTCCTGTTAAAGGGAGTCGTTCCTTTCCACAGTCCCTCAGGCTCAGGACGGGAGATTGGACTGAAGACCAGTTTCAGTCCAATCTGTTGGTTTCCTTAGCTAGGATATTATTATTGAATTGGCTCTATATGAATTAATTGGATTTTATTGGATCATGATTACAATGAATTGAATTCCAATTGGCTTGAATTGGACTATATTATTTAAGTGCCTTGAGATGACAATTGTTGTAATCTGGTGCTATATAAATAAAACTGAATTAAAATTATTTGAATAAAAGTGTCATCACAATTCATATCATGTTATGTTATACTAATAACCAAATGGAGCACAACATATTTCACCTTTCCATGCCGTGTTTTTTCATATTCCCATTCTTGTCTTCAGATTCAAATGAATATATCCAGATAAATACAATGCTGATGGATGTAATTCAAGATTTATAGGCTACTCAGAAATAATAATAATATTAACCTAACGTGGACTGGTGTGTTTGCATCTGTGTATTAATTACTGTGTTATGAGTCATATTCATTCTTTTATCTGAAAACACAACCATGAACCTGAAGGTTTGACATAAGTATTCTGGTTTGATTCATTTGTGTAAAAAGTGTACTTCACTGAATGGAACAGTACATATGTTATAATGGCAAGAAGAAATAATACAGATGACAAATTCTATAAGAATTCACCTGTGGGCAGTAACAGCCAGGTGTACATTCCCTGACACCTGAACACACATCTCCACTGGTTAGCAGTGCACACTGCTTCTCACAGGGAGCACCACATGCAGAGTACACAAATGGAGCTTCACAGGCTGCAAACAGGGAAAAAACACGAATTACTGTAGCTCCTACAAAGTATCAACACACATCACACACACACACCTATGTGTACACTGAGAGGTTAACTCACCATAACACTGACTCACACCGCATGGCCGGCTCTGTGTCTCCACAGGAGAGCACTGCTGACCCCTAGTGGCCACTGTGAGTGCTACACGGTAGCGTTGCTGCCTCTGAGATGTACATGAGCACTGAGACCAAACACTCCATGCTGACATGGGACAACCTGCAAAACAAGACTATTCCTCAAGTCAAGTGTCCCCAGGCTTAAGCACACTCATTCTTATTTATGTTTGACTTCTGTCTGCAGCATCACTGCAATTGTTCGTCCTGGTGGGTCAGCTTCCTGATCAGTAAATGTACAATGCATCCATTTTAAACCACACATTACACTAAATATTTAGAACATTTAGTTATGTGCTTTTCTGGTCCTCGTGACCCACTGCCCTGCATGTTTTCAATGTTTCCCTCCTCCACCACACCTGATTCAAATGATCAGCTCGTCAACAAGCTCTGCAGTGGCCTGATAAGGAGCCATTCATTTGAATCAGGTGTGGTGGAGGAGGTCATCAGTGTGGGATGTGGCCAAAGGACGTCCACTTCTATGCCTTTCTGTGACTCTTCCAGTCTCTCTGTATCTCTGTTGCAACCTGCTGATGAAACTCTGTGACTCTCTAAGCTCAGTGGTCACATCCGTCTGAGAACATCCTGTTTGAAGCCTCATAATGGCGAGGTACTGTTGAGCAGTTGTTAGGTGTCGTCTTGGTCTCATGATGTCAAAATGTGAACAGCCTGATGAGGAGGACTGTTTAAATACCAATTCTAATTGAACCAGCAAATGTATTGGTCGATTCATGGATCAAACACCTGTTGTGAATTTTGCCGTTAAGCTACTGTTAGAGAACAGCAACTTGTGCAAAAAGTGCTGAAACATTGAAGAGTTGGACATGTGCATTCAAAAGTTTATAAGCAGTCACATTAAGTTCACCTGTAAAGGTTTAATTAGGGGTGTGACGAGATCTCATGGAGATCTCCCAAGATTAAATATTAGATATTTCTCGTTGCGCGAGCTATCCAAACTTCTATTTGTGACCTGTGGGGGCAGTAATGTACCTTTGCTACGTCTAGCCTGCCACAACCTAAAGAAGGAGAAGAAAAAGAGGAGAGGGAGGGGAAGCAGCAAGCAGCCAGAATGATGTCGGTATTACCATTGAAGATGCCCCCGCCACTTTCAAATTGGTTGTTTAGCAGCATTTTGGGTACCTGGCGGAAATGATAAATGGCAGTAATAGGCGTGTCTCGTCTCGTCTCGTGACCTGAGTCACAGTGATAAATCGTCACACCCCTACTTTTAATGCATTTTAGGTTCAACCTGAAATTCCTAAACTTTTTGTGAGTCGTGTATATAGCCATATTAATTATTTATATTATAACTTGTACGATGTGCCTGCTGTTCTTGTAACGTGCTGACGATACTGATAGGCTCGACGCAATATTAACAGCTACTCTGAATCTCCCAACATCCCTTCGGAACGTGGACCACACACGGTTTTCAGCTGTACAGATTTGTCTGGCTTCAGTACTCCTGGTTGTCTGCTGCTCGGAGTACGCTTTGTTAAGATTTTGGCTGCGTGTACCTGGACAGGGCTGTTTATAACACAGCTGAGTCTCCTCACTCATCCTCACTGCTTCAACCTCAGGGGGACACGCAGAATCTCCTCCCTCCTCACACACACACCCCCTGCGTCGTGTTACAGAGCCTGCCCCACAGCTCTGGGAGCATGATGACCACGGCGACCATGGGCAAAGGTCATCTGTGGACAACAGAGTTAATAAAAGCAAGTGTTTTCCTCCTTAAAACGATCATAATCTATATCAAGTTATACCAAGAGATCGGGCAGTGCACTACATAGAGCGACCAGGTACACCATGAAAGCACTGCCAGTAAAAGTGAAGAACAGTTATTGTCTCATTGAACAAACCCAAACAAGGAGGGGTCTGACAGTGCTGGCTTTCTCTCTCTGGCCCGCTGCAGTGAGTCCCGTTATTTCGTGGAGGGGGGTTGATACAGGCACGGGTTCGAACATGTATGCCCTGACCACACGTTACAGAGCAGTCAGACCACACCGACCAGGGGGTCCAACCACCATCCACTGGAAACCACAACAGAATTTATTAGACTCTTTGGTTGCATCTATGGTTGGTGCTCATGTCATTCTACCATATTTAGGCCCACCGTGTTCACTGTTTGGTCAGAATGACTACAGTGACCTACCTCTGCAGTCAGTGTCTAGACAGTAAACTCCCTCTGGGGTGCATATGCTGGGAAGCAAAAGAAAGAAGTATCATCTCTGATATGTTCAGTGCTGCTTTAAACTTTAAATGTTTGTATCCTCTGTGATTGTCTTCATCTTTCTCACCATTGCTTACACTCTCCCTGTAGCCAGGTGTCTCCCACACTGAGTTCCTGGTTGTCAAGGAGACAGATAGGTGGGCAGGGTCCTGGGTTGCAGGATTTCTGCTGCACTTCCTCAAAGTGGCAATCTGTTCCTTCAGTCTCTGGGATCAGGGACCTGGAATAACACAAAACAGCTGTCAGCCATCTTTCCTCCTCTCTGGTTGACTGGAACATGTGTAGAAAGACAATTATTCATACTATGCCCAGGTCTTAAGAAGATGTAAGTAAAATTGCTGTTATGTAATTCCACTAATAACACAAACATCCCTCAGTCACTGGCAGCCACAAAGTGACATCTTGGAATGGATGTCATGCTGTGTTACTGAGGACTTAACCTCCCAACCAACAGACCAATCAGACTCGTTTAACATCAGGCGTACATCCCAAAACTCTCAATACAAGTTCCCTGAAACAATGTGTTGCTGTATACTCTTCACCTGCAGTCTCAGACAGAATAACATGGTCCATGAACAACTCATACACCATCAAAAATGAAGCCATCAGCACTTTCAGCAGATGTGAGTTGGAGAGCCCTCTGAGATCTCTTCCTGCTACACCAGCTGCTCAACAAATATCACAGCAAAGGTGTTAAAATCTGCACACATTACCTTTCCAAAGGTTTTGTGCTAAACTGAGGTTACAAATATCACTCAAGGCTTCCTATAACTTGTTAGTAGCAGTTTCTACCATCACAATGGGAAATTTTATAACCCTTGCAACCCTGAATTGGATTAAGTGGTTAGAGAAAATGTAGAGATGGATGGAAATGTTATCATGTAATTATAATGCTGCTTTATGACCCTGCCACCAAACACATCTTGAAACATTGTATTACTGTTTTTATTGCATTATTATATAGTAGAGATGCAATAGTTCTTTTAAGAAGCCGCTTTGACTGGCTGTTTCACAGTCAGACAGCTGTTGACACAATTCTGAAGACTTGGATGAGCTGTCTAACAACCCTCAAACTACTTTGCTGCTGACCACCACAATAGTATAAAAAACCCACCACTGACTAAGAGTTGGGATGGTCTATCGAAGCTTTCTGCGTTCTCACTGAAACAAATGAGAGCAGCACAGCTAGCCCTGCGTTGTTTGTGTCTCATGATGTGTTTAAATTGTGTTGTGTGCTAATACTTAAATCAGACAACAAAAACATCCCGAGTGTTGCAAACGTAAAATAAAAAATAAGGAGAAGTTACTCTAAACTAAAATTACAATTATTTTCCAGGTGAACTGGTTCATAGGATATGTTACAGTTTGTCAAGTTTCCAGGACACATGTGGACTGGTAACTGCATGAAGTTTAATGAGCACTTTGTGCAGAAAAAAAGTTTGAATTACACAAAAAAAAAACAGATAATTATAGCCTGTCTGTTCCTTACCTGTATCTGGTTCTCTGGCCCCGCCCACAGGAAACACTGCATGGTGCCCAACTAGACCAGGAGCTCCAAACGCAAGTAGCCTGGCAGCTGTGATTGGTGCACACAAGCTGTCCATCAGAGCAGCTGCAGTTGTTACAGTCCACCTGGTGCCAGCTGCCGGCCACCCAAATCTGTCCCAGTAAGTCCAGACAGTCACACTGCCACACGTGCACACACACTCCATCCTGCTGCAACTGACCTGAATACACACACATCCTTTTTAAATTCTAAGTTAAATATTTTCTGCTTCAAGATGGTCACCAGCCAGATCAGTTTCAGAAGTATTTTCACCATCACTGAACAAAAAAATAATCACAAACAGTGAGAGCAGCAGACGACATGTCTGCACAAACAACACAAATACACAGATGAAGCTTATTCATTTAGAGTTCCATCAATCAAAGCTTTATCTATAGAGACTTTTCAAACAAGAGTTATCCAAAGTGATTACACATAGTAAAAACAAGCCATAGGTGGATTGGTGGATATGAAAAATATATCACAATTAAGGCATGCAATAAAAAAATGTATGAAAGGAAAAGGGGAGAAATGAGCCCGATGCAAAGGTGAAATGATGGGATTCCGATCTGGAGCAGCTGCAGCTGTCTGGGCAGTCGTTTGAGGCTGTTACAATAATCCAGTCTGCTGAAGTGCAATGCATGGACCAAATTTTCTAAATCACTGACACATAAGTCTGTTGATTCTTGAGATAATAGTAATCTGACTTTGTAACAGACTTAATATGGCTGTTGAAATTTAGGTCTGAGTCCAAGGTGACACCCAGAATTCTGACTTGGTTTGTGCTCTTTAACATTACACATGAAGTTGAGCAGTGACCTTTAACCTTCTTCCTTTCTGGATCATCCAGTTGTGTGTTCGTTCATGGAATTTACAGAGTTTTTGTAAAGTAATTCAGATATCCATCTGTGTGTGAGGAGGCTGACAAAAGACTTGCAGGGAAGAGTTAGCCTTGAATTGGACTATATTACTTAAGTGCCTTGAGATGACAATTGTTGTAATCTGGCGCTATATAAATAAAGCTGAATTGAATTGAAAACACATACAGACTCAATAAGGGGTGTGTTTTGATTAAATGGCAGCAGTTTCAGTACCTTTGGGACATCGACACCCAGGTTGACATTCAGTGCTGCCCTGGCACTCTATGCCCTGCTGGAGATCTGAGCAGCGTTGTGGACACTGATTGGCACACAACACAAACTCTTGGCCTGGTGGGCACCCTTTCTCATCTGATAAAACACAAACAGAAGGTCATGATTTTTCATGAAATTTCTTTTTTTTACACAAGATACTAAACCAAAAATGCTGATCAAAGGTTTGAAAGAAAATGTCCATATACTGAGTTAATGAGCATTCAAGGTCACAGTGATCCACACATCAGTGTGTGTCCAGGCTCACCACAAGGTTTGGTGTTGCAAGGCTTGACCTGGTTCTTCTCTCCCTCACACTTCCTCCCACCATTCTTGGGTGGAGGGCTGGAGCAGGAGCGAGTGCGTATGGAGCGTCCACCACCACAGTGCTTGTCGCAGCGGGACCAGGGGCTCCATCTGGACCAGCCTCCATCCACTGTATCAGGAACACAGAGCAGGAAATAGTCTGAGTAGCCTTTTATTAAAGAAACTGGACATGTCATCAGTGGCTAGTTTATGGTTGTAAAACAGTGATTCATTAACACAAATATGCTTTTCTTAAACTGGACACTAACATTCATGTGTCCTGTCACACTCAAGTTTAGTTTGGTGTTTTAATGATGACAAAAAACTGCACATTTACATTTCAATTAAATCAGGTTGAAAACAGAAGAAATGTTCCAACTTCTGTTCAATACTATGCAGATTACTCACAACTCCACAAATAATTTAGCTTCGTTTTGACTTTCTCCGACTTTCTACAAAGTCAGAATAGGCCACCTTGTTTTTAGTATTGACCATTAAGAATAATCTGTAGTACATTACTATACAACACAGTAAGGAAATGTTCACTGCAACAGGTTTCAAGACTAACATCTGATATCTAAAAAATTCTTAAATGAAGTGCCAACTAAAATTCTTGACTTATCTTGCCAACATTCGCAACACAAGCCCGCTTCCTGAAACATCCCTTTGAGCTGACTGACCTCTGCAGGGTCTGATGTTACAGAAGCGATGCTCCAGGTTGCCTCCAACAATGTCCTCACACCATGAGCCGTTAGTACCAGGGCTAAGGAAGGTTCTGATCCTCTGCTGCTGACCCACTCCACAGGACCGCGAACAGGACTCCCACTCCCCCCACTCTGTCCAAGAACAGTTCCTTTGTGCACAGTTACCTCCTACACACACCTCACCTACAGTACATATGGGAAGATATTACAAAATGTCATAAGACTGCTGAATACTGTGGTAAAGTAGCTTGGTGTCTTAACGAGTGATGTTTAGCTCATAGTTTCTTCATTACAACAATTATAGTCAGCCATTAGTTTTACGGCTTTTATTCATGACAATATATTCATTACAGGAAAAACCTGTATAGTGCTGTACATTCTTGTAAAGATCACATCGAAGAGTTGGGTTCATCTGAAGTCACTAACCTACAGTCTTCTGCAATTAATATTGTCCCTATCATGCAAATGCCATTCTCTGAATGCAGCTGGTGAGAGATTCTGAGCAGCTAAATACACGACTGCCTCTGTGCTCTCTGGCACACATTAAACACACTACATTATGAATGGCATGATGGTAGTAATGACCAGAAATTTGTATTGTGGTGGTATCTTTACCAAGCAGTTCATTTTTTTCATTTTGCTTTGGAACAATCCAGGAGGGTCCCATTGACCACTAGTTGCAACAGCAGTGTTACATCATAACACTGCAGCAGGTGCATGGCACTGAAGCCCACCCTGTCCCCAATATGTCCTTTAATGAGTGTTATGGAGAAAAGGTATGACATCTATGCAATGAAAATATTTAATAAAAAGTGTGTGTGTGTGAATAAACAGTAAAGTGTTTAGTAGAAAGTTAAAAAGTTATGTGTAAGTGTAAAGAAAATCCAGTTGGAACCTTTGCCTAAAACATCACAAGCACATTGTTTCTGAAATTCATGTTTACTGAATATTGAAAGTAAAGATTAGACATCAGTCAGACTGACTGGAACAAACACAAAAAATACTGTGTAGCAATACCTGGACACTGGGGCAAGTTGCAGGCTTTCTCATAGTGAGAGTTTCCTGAGCAGGGAGGTCTGACACACTGTCGATGGCGTGACTTTCTGGCCGGGCTTTGAACATCAGTGCAGGTCTTAGAACAGGGACTCCACAATGACCAAGAAGAGAAGCCAAAGTCCTCTTCTGAAAAGATAAAGGAGGAAAGAGGATGACAGAAAGAAAGAAACAAAGACAGAATTAAAATTAGTAAGAAACGAGTAAAGTCATTATGTGCAATAAAGTACAGAAGAAAAGACATATCAAAAGTAGAATACTCGAATTGAAATTTGGTATTTTACCTGGAATGGTGGGTTCCTCTGTGGGAGCAACAACAGCTACCAAAAAGCAAAAACATGATAAGTTAATTTATCATTCAGCCACTAAACAAAGAAGTTTTATTCACTCAACATAAACTCCCCCCTGTACTGCACCTGGACAGTCAGGAGTCTGACAGTAGGTAGTTTCCTGACGAGGCCCCCGGCAGTCCTTCCCTCCATGGGCTGGGGCAGGCTGTGTGCAGTCCCTAGAACGAACCTTTACTCCTAAACCTCCACAAGAGAGCGAGCAGGGGCTCCAGGGGCCCCAGAGAGACAAACCACCATCAACTGGGCAGGGCTCCATGGAACAGTTCCACCTGCCATGCTCACAGCCACTATACAGGACAGGATAAATATATGGACATGTTTTACATGTTTTACATGTCCAATCCATTGCTCCTACTGTAACTGCAGCAGTCACGCATGTGATTAATGCTTCACTGACATCGGGCACATTTCCTACCACATTCAAGCAAGCTCAGGTTACACCGCTGCTCAAGACACCTTCCCTCCCTCCAACTCATGTGGATAATTATCGCCGGTCTCTCTCCTCCCGTTTCTGTCTAAAATCATTCAAAGGGCGTCTTTAAGCAGGTCACCGATTACCTCTCACATAACAACCTCCTTGACCCAAACCAATCTGGGTTTAAAAGTGGACACTCCACCGAAACGGCTCTATTGGCTGTGACAGAAGCCTTAAAAGAAGCCAGAGCGACAGCTAAGTCCTCTGTACTTATCCTGCTCGACTTATCAGCTGCATTTGACAGTCAACCACAGTATCCTTTTGTCCATACTCTCTAGCATGGGCATCACAAGGAGAGCACACTCCTGGTTTGAATCATACCTCACTGGTCGGTCTTTCAAAGTATCCTGGCTTGGTCACACTTCTGCAGCGCACCACCTCGCCACAGGGGTCCCCCAAGGTTCAGTACTGGGACCTCTTCTCTTTGCCATATACACCAACTCATTGGGACAGATCATCTGATCACATGGCTTCTCATACCAATGTTATGCTGATGATACCCAGCTCTATCTGTCATTCCCACCTGATGACCACACGGTCTCAGCACGAATCTCAGACTGTCTCTCTGACATATCAACATGGATGAAAGCCCATCACCTCTAACTTAACCTCCCAAAAACTGAACTGCTTGTCTTCCCAGCCAAACCAACCATACACCACAGCATCTGCATCCAAACTGAATCCCTATCTCTTGCTCCATCAAAGGTAGCTAGAAACTTGGGTGTCATGATTGATGACCAACAAACCTTTAAAGATCACGTTACCTCGGTTGCTCGTTCGTGCCGCTTTGCATTACTAAACATAAGAAAGATCAGATCATACCTGACCCAACATGCCACCCAACTCCTGGTGCAGGCCATGGTCATCTCCCACCTTAACTACTGCAATGGTCTCCCTGTACTATGAAACCTCTGCAGATGGTCCAGAACACGGCGACGCGTCTGGTCTTCGGTCAGCCTAAAAGAGCACGTCACCCCTCTGTTCATTGAACTCCACTGGCTGCCCTTAGCCGCCCGCATCAAATTCAAGTCCCTGATGTTAGCTACAAAGAGCTTAATGGAACGGCTCCCATCTACTTGAATGCTCTTGCAAAGGCTTCTGTCCCAACTGGGTCCCTCCGTTGGTCCCAGGATTGTCGTCTAGCAGCTCCTACACCACGCCTAAGACAATCCAAACTCTGTTCATGTGTCGTCCCACGATGGTGGAATGACCTACCGAGCGCTACCAGAACAGGGGCGTCCCTGTCTATCTTCAAGAAGCTCCTGAAAACCCAGCTCTTCAGAGAGCATCTCCTATCCCAGCACTTACCTTGTACTTCCCTCCCCCCTCTATCTCTGCACTTTATCTTTCTGCACTTCTTTCTATGCCTGCACCCTATCTCTACTCTGTCCCCTCTGACAGAGTCGGACTCCTGGGTTCCTTCTATGTAGTTTATTGTTAGCTTTTTGTATAGCTTGTTATATCTTGATTTGTCAGTCACTTTGGATAAAAGTGTCTGCTAAATACAGAAACATAAACATAGACATAAACAAACAAACATATACACTGTGAACCTCTTTGTCTAACTATAAAGGAGGTTTGAGCTAAGCTCAGGAGACTTCTGTCAGAAAGGGTTGCAGGCCCAGATGGAGTCTGTCCAAGGCTTCTGAGAGACTGTGCTGGTCAACTAGCAGTCCCTCTTCATAGTCTCTTCAGTATGAGCCTTCAAGTGGAAAAAGTCCCGGTGCTGTGGAAAGCTTCTTGTCTCATACCGGTGCCCAAATTAACGGTGGAGCTGAATGACTACAGACCGGTGGCTTTGACATCTCATATCATGAAGACCTTGGAGAGACTCCTTGTTAGTCGCATGAGATTGCAGGTTGCTGAGGATCTTGAACCCCTCCAGTTTGCCTACCAGTAACACATAGGAGTGGAAGACGCGATTCTGTACATGCTGCATTGGGCATATGCTTATCTGGATGTGCCTGGTTCATATGTGAGAATCATGTTCTTTGACTTCTCCAGTGCCTTCAACACCATACGGCCTCCCATACTGAAAGATCAGCTTCTAGGTATGGGTGTGTTCCCCTCCCTGACATCGTGGATTATAGACTATTTGACTGCCAGACCACAGTATGTCAGGATGGGGAGATGTGTTTCTGGAACACTGGAATGCAGTACTGGGGCTCTGCAGGGTACTGTTTTGGCTCCTTTTCTTTTCACCCTGTACACATCAGACTTCAGGTACAACTCAGAGTCCTGCCACATACAGAAGTATTCGGATGATACGGCTGTTGTGGCATGTGTGCACGGTGGACAGGAGAAGGAGTACAGGGACCTTGTGGAGTCCTTCTATGGCTGGACCAAAAATAACTTTTTGCTCCTGAACACTACCAAAACCAAAGAGATGGTGGTGGACTTCGGGAGATGTAAAACTCCATACCAGTTAGTCTGCATTCATGGAGGGGAGATAGAGACTGTTCAGACCTGCAAATACCTGGGGGTGGTGCTGGATAATAAACTGGAGTGGTCTGCTAACATAGAAGCAGTGAACAGGAGGGGCCAGAGCCGTCTCTTCTTCCTGAGACGGCTCAGGTCCTTCATTGTCTGTAGTGATATGATATGCATGTTTTATCACACTATCACTGAGAGGGCACTGTTCTATGCTGCTGTCTGCTGGGGGAGTTGCACTACAGACAAAAACTGTTGGCGTCTGGACAAACTGGTGAAAAAGGCCAGTTCTGTAGTAGGTAGAAGACTGGACCCTCTCAGAACTGTGGTGGAGCAACGGATGAGGAGGAAATTATATTCCGTTTTGGATAATAACAGACATCCTCTCCACAGCATCCTGGCAGGACAGAGGAGCAGCTGCAGTGAGAGGCTCATCTCACTGCACTACAGGACTGAGAGGTTCAGGAGGTCCTTTGTCCCCACAGCCATAAGGCTTTTTAATAGTGACTGCTGACATGTTCTTCTTAAATCTATTTATTTATTTGTTATTTTTGTTCTAATATGCAATCATTGTAAATATATGAGCTACATGACTATTTTAATTTCTTCCACGGGGGATGAATAAAGTATTTTCTATTCTATTCTGTTCTATTCTATTCTATATGTGTGTGTGTAATTTGTTTGTTTCTTTGTTTGTTTTCTTTAATTTATTCTACTACCATTATTAATATTATCATTATCACCAGATGCTGCAGCCATGCACAACTGTATCTCCAGACTGGAGCTCCATCCCCTCTGAGATGTTATGGGAGAGCAGGGATGAGACAGGTGTGGTAGACACACTCCACAGAGAGGCCAGAAACTCTTTATCCACCAGACACGGACACTCCTGAAACACACAAACTGCAAAACATCAGTTTTCAGAAACATTTCTTGTTATGCTGTTGTGTTAATAAGAACATTATTAAGATGTATCACAGTTTATAAAGTTTCAGGTTGCTGGGAACCCACCGGCAGGCAGGATCCATGATGTTGGTAGGTGTGTGGGGGACAGTGGCAGCCTTCCTCACAGCCGTCAGAGTAGCAGCCATCTCTGCCACTGACCTGAGCGCAGCTGAAAGGACAGCCTTCTCCACGTTGACACTCCCTGTACAGCCTGCCAGGAGGGCAGCCCACATCTGTACAATAATGTCAACACAGCAACGTGATTAAAGATGCTCAGAACACAGTCCTCAAATGAGAGCCATTTTTGAAATGCCAGTTCCCATTTTACAAATAATCTAATCTTAATGCCATGGCTACACATGTGACAAAGGAAACAGAGACTCACCGAGGCAGACTTGTGTGTTGCAGGTTTTGCTCTGGCGACTGAGGCTGTCGCAAGGTGGAGAGCTGCAGAGACGAGAGCGGGCCTGCTGTCCTCCACCACAGCTGACCGAACACAGAGACCACTGAGACCAGGGCAGCCAGGAGCCCACTGAGTCTGCTCACAAAATACAGACATGACTGCTGGTCAAACTCAAGGTAATGCCTCCCATTTCATTCTAAAAACAGTGGATCTTGTCAGAACTTTGTACTCATGATTGAAATCTATGTAATGTCATGCAGTTAGCAAAAGCTTCAAAATAAAAATAAAAAATTGGTAAATAGAGTTCAGCTACCATCATTCATGTGTCACTGTTTTGGTTTGTTTCCAAAAGTCACCACATGAATGTAAAGCAAGTACTGATGCTGGAAATACATTTTGCTTTTAAACAGCGGCATAAAATCCAAATCCTTTCTAATTTCAGTAACATAATGCATGAGCTGTAATGTGGATTAGACCTGTGCACAAGTGTATGTTGCAGTCTTTAAGCTGCTCTACGACTCCCAGGCAGCCTCTGCCACCACTCTGAGGAGCTGGGTTATCACACTGGCGTCTCCTGACTTTGACTCCTCTACCACAAGGAAGTGAGCACTCAGACCAGGCTCCCCATTGGCCCCAGCCGCCGTCCACATGGCAACCAGGGACAGACTGACAATGGAGAACACCAGCCTCGCATGAGCTGAAAAAGATGAGACAACACGTGAAAATATGAAGACGTGAGAATCTTTGTATTTTTGCATTAAGCTGTATCAAATCTTTATAATGTCTAGTTTTTTTTCATTTGTAAGACAAGAAATGTTGTTGAGCTGTTTTTGTACCAGTTTTTGCAATCACTGATGATGATGCCTCCTGGATCAACAAACTGCCAATCAGATTCAACAGGCCATACCCATGATGTATTACTGGAATCCAGAGGAGCTGTGCAGTAAGAATAACAAATCATTACCTGACCACTGACATTACTGCAACACAGAGACTCATCTCAGACTGCTCAGTTTACTCAGAACCTCCATAAGCATTTTCCACATAAACAGAAAGTTGATCAAACCAATGGTGGAACTGTTGTGGTATTTGCAGCGACACTCCTCCCTGTCCACACACACTCCATCCTGCAACACCATGTCACCCTGACAACCGCAGGACCAGCTGCACCCGGGGGAGTCCAAACACTCTGTGTCACCATGGAGATCTGAACAGGAGCGAGGACAAGGCTTCCAGCAAGGCAATTCTTCAAGGCCTCCACCACAGTCTTTAAGAAACATATGTTCAATAAGAATGAACACACACAGTGAAGTGACACGAGTTACTTTATACATTACTACACACATAACTAAAAGTGGTCTGACCAATGAAACTGAAATCTGAGACCAAAAGGTTGATGATTTGTGAAGTCTGCTGCTTGTTTGACCTCTGACACAGTTTTTGTTCTGTGGCCACATCTCATTTCAACAGTCCTGCTGGCATGCAGATTCCATGCAGGTGGGCTCTCTTCTCCATCCCAGCTTCACCATCAGGAACACAGAGAGTAAGACCAACTGTTTTCTGTAGGACGCGTTTCCTTTCTCTCTACATCTTCTGCAGAGCCGACATTTATTTTTGGTTTATGTGTTTTTCCACCAACATTCACTGCTAACATAAAACTATTCATTATGCTGACCTGCGCACACAGTGACGTTGTGGTGGCATCCGTGGCTTTGCCTGCTCTCTCCAAGACAGGGTAGACCACCAAATCTGGCAGGAGGACTGCTACACTCCCTGGTCCTGGTGGATGACCCAGCACAGCCATTACACTCTGACCATGCTGACCAGGAACTCCATGAACCGTGTACTACAGGTAGTGGACAGAAAAGAAAGAAATTATGTGAGAAAAAGAAAAAAACTGGAGCGGAAATCAAAGATAAAAAGATGTTTAGATGATAAACAAAAAAGCATCAAATCAAAAGACAATTACTAGTTAACAACGGATGGAGGTAACAAAATCTAGAAAACACTGACAGAAAAAGGAGATAAAGGGCCTCCCTATAAAGTCACTACAATGCAAAGTTGCCTTGAAAATCGCACAAAAACGGGGCCTGAGAGAAGGACACCGCTTAAATGCCAGAGTAAAATTCAACAGGAAAATGTGCACACCTGCAGAGACACTGACCCATGCCTACATTTATTTTGGAGGACATTAAATCTAAGCCTAACATATTCATTTTCACCTGAGATCACATGTTACAATACAGCTTTGTCATAAATACTCATAAGTGGTCAAACTTTCCACTTAATAAGGCTGATTTCTCTGTTTCAGCATTCATGAGATGCTTTGAATTGATCATTTATGATTAAATGCTGTCATGTATAGAAGGCTGGCTCTGCTCCCAGGCTGGAAAAAGTGAAAACTGCTCATAAATATTTTTATATAATATATATGAAATATATAATACACCTTTAGTACAGAACCCTCAAACCATTTTATTAACGAGGGCCCTGATTTAGTAAGTTAACTTCCCACAAACACATTTGCATACCAACAATGATTGCAAGGAAATGTTTCTTCCCTTGACTGTTATCATCTTACTTGGACAGAATGAGATGACGGGACAGGGCTGTCTCTGGATCTGAACTCCAATCCCATTGTGCATCTCCTGTTCTCCAGGGCAGGGATCCCCTCCGGTCTTTGGCTCAGGACAGCTACAGCTCCTGTAACGGGATACTGACTCTGCCCCACAGGTCCTGGAACAGGGAGTCCACTGTGACCACTCACACCAGCCACCTGACACTGGCAACACAGAGATTAATTATCTATATTACTATTCATATTGTATGATATGAGTCATGCTGAAAGAAAGACATTTTGAACATACACAGAAACCTTTAGCTGGCTTATCTTACCTGGGCAGGACTCCCTCGTACAGTTGAAGCTCCCATCCTCACATGTGCTGAAACACAGAAACAGTGGAGAAGCTTGGAGAACACAACCAGGATTACCATTTCAGTGTGTGTGTTAATGTGCTCCATGCATTCCCCGTGTGTGTATTATTCTGACCAGTTGTTGCATCCATCGGGGGCCTCAATGACCTCTCCTGGTTTCAGTCGGTGTCCAGTGTTGAGGTCCAAGCAAGGACAGTCTTCCCTCACCACACAGACTGTCCCGTTAGCAGACAGAACCTTTCCCTCTGTACAGTAGCACCCAGGCTCACAATGCCACTCACAGCGCTGAGAGACAGTAAAAATGAAAAACTACTGAAATTCCTTTCCATCCACAGTATGTAAGAATGACCAGGTGTCAGAGGAGTGATACCATGTGAAAATAAGGCTCAAGCCAGGTTATACTCACTGACAGGTCGTCACAGGATCGAGGACAGGAGGGCCCACAGCTACTGAACACTGTGCCTGGGACCAGGGAACATGGAGCCACTGAAAACACAAAAAGCCATCTGTTACAAGACATTTCACCATGACCTAAAGTCTGCGTGGCTCAACACCACATGTGCAGTATGAACTCATCACAGTACCTGGACAGTGGTCAGTGTTACAGGCTCTGACTTCAGTTCCCAGCCCTTCACAGTATCTCCCCTCCCCCTCTGGCATGGGACTGTCACAGTCTCTCTTGCGGCTTTGTATCCCCCCACCACATGACTTTGTACACCCTGTCCAATTACTCCACTGACTCCAGCCACCGTCACCTGAAACGAGCCGGCGCATCATGACAGTTTGGACAGTACCATGCATCTGAGTTTAGTTTTATTCCACATATCAAAAACATAACAAAGATAGCTTTTTACCATCTTAAGAATATAGCCAGACTCCGCCCGTTTCTCTCTCAGGCCCGCACGGAGGTGCTGATGCATGCTTTCATCTCTTGTCGTTTAGATTCCTGTAATGCCCTGCTCTCTGGTTTTTCAAAAAAGAGTATTTTTAATCTTCAGCTACTCCAGAATTCAGCCACACGAGTGCTGACGAGGACCAGAGGGTAGGAGCACATTACACCAGTTTTAAAATCGCTCCATTGGCTCTCCTTACGTTTCAGGATCAAATTTAAGGTTCTTTTACTCGTTTTTAGATGTCTTAACGGTCTTGGGCCTTCTTATTTATCCCTCACGGACCCTGAGGCCTTCCGGCACTGGCCTTTTAACAATACCACGTGTTCGATCTGAAACACACGGGGAGGCGGCTTTTAGTTATTATGGCCCCCGACTGTGGAACAGCCTGCCGGAGAACCTCAGGGCCGCAGAGACTGTTGATGCTTTTAAAAAGAGGCTCAAGACTCACCTTTTTAATCAGGCTTTTATTTGATTTTATTGATTTTCTTTATTACTTTTAATCAAACTTTTTATCATATTTAATTTTTGTTCTATATTATTTTAATTATACGTTTTAAACTCCACGTTTTAGTTAGACATTTTAACTATACGAGCTGAAAAGCTTTTGATCTATTTTGTTCATTTTACACCCTTTTATCTTATTTAACTGTTTTAGCCTTTCAGTTTTTAGCTCCAGTGTTTCCTCATGGGGGCCTACCCCACTGGGAGCTGCTTTTGGTCCACTGAGGGGGGGGCTGTTCTGTGGACTGCTCTGGCCCGGGTGGCTGGAGGACTCTGCACTTTGGTGTGGGGCCTCTTGTCTGCCCGGGTCGGGACTGTCTCTGTGGCGGCGCTCCCTGTGGTCGTGGGCCGGGAGCCCTCTGTGTGGTCGGCCCCCCAAGGTGGCTTTTTCCCTGCCTTAGGTCTGGGTGCCGCCATGTCTCTGTCTGATAGGTGCAGTGGGTCTGAGCCTGTGTGTTTGTGTGTGCATGCAGGTGTGTGTGTGTCTGTTTGTGTGTGTCTGTTTGTCTCTGGGTATTTATGGGGGTGGGAGGGTTGGTATGTTTTATCATTGTTGTTTTTAGCCTCTGTGAGGCACTTTGTGTTGCTTTTAAAGTATGAAAGGTGCCATATAAATACAATTTGATTTGATTTGATCTGTTCGTTTGAAATGCAAACATCACTTTGGGCACTTTTTGTGCACAACTAGCAGGGGATCTAAATACGACTTTCAATGTAACTGACTAAAACCACGATAAAGTGTGAGAAATAGACTCGACACTTGCTCACGGACCACTTTGTGTCCGTGCAAACGGACACCAAATAAACTCACGGTCACATGCGGCAGTCATGCAGACTTGGTCTTCACGGTAAGGGCCGACACATGGAAGGCCATTGCCAGATTGCTGAGGACTGGAACAGAACCGGAACCGAGACTGAAGACCCACTCCACATGACATCGAGCACTGACCCCAAGGAGTCCACACTGACCACTGGCCATCCACTGTAGAGAGTGTGTTTGTGTGTGGAGGAACAGAACAAAACAATGAGATGACAGAGGCTATCCAACGCCTTCATGCTGTTTAGGCTTGAAGAGATATTAAATAAGAGAAATTGCAACTAAACACATCTGTGGCTGTCATAAAGATGAATTCTCTTCCTACCGTTACAGCTGACTTGAGAGCAATTTACCAGCCTTCCTCCTTCACATGAACTGAAATATTACATGTTACATCAGTTGTATCCCTTCTTTGTGTACCGATGAACAGAAGCACAAACAGGCTTTTAGATATGTCTCGTATAGCAACTGAAGGTCAGTTGTTCTTACCAGTTATTGCAGTTTCTGGGGACAGTGTCTCCAGGTTTGTACTGCTCTTCATCAACATCACAGCGACAGGCAGATTCACGCACACACACACCATCCTGTGAATATGAAGGACTGTGAGCAACAAAGCTGTAATTATGCCATATGTGTGAGCACATTTGTCTTTCTGTCCACCATCCACCTGCAGGACAGTCCCGTGTGGACACTGACATCCTGGTGTGCAGTTCCTTCTGAGGTCCATTGTGAGGTCTGCACATGACACCGGCCCTCTCACACACTGCTTCCACTTCTGGCCTGGAGGACACACTCTGCCTTCACCTGACACACCAAGTAGAAGCCACACCCACTCAGAATACTCAAAAACTTATTTCAAAAACTTTATTTTTTTATAGAAAATGTATTTTCTAACTAAATTTGACAATAGCTAACTTTTTTGGTTTCTTATTATTATCATTTCCTGTGTAAAAACAACAACTAAAATATGAAAAATTTGAAATACATGCTGCTAGACCATATTCTGCCCCCCTGTAGAAAACCTGGGTTCTGAATGTTTTGTAAAATGTGTTCTGTTGTACCACAAGGCTGCAGGTTACAGGCGCTGAACTGCTGAGCGGTGCCATGAATTCTGATGGGCCCACGAGTTCGGGTCCTGTAACCTCCTCCACAAGTCACTGAACACCGTGACCACACAGTCCATGGCTCCTTTACACCTTCAGACACATCACAGCTGGCTTAATTCACTTATTCTCGAGATAAAATGTTATGCAGTTAGCTTCTTTTACGATTGAAAACATGGCACTCAAGTACTTCTCACCAAGGCAGGGTTCAAGACTGCAGGAATCAATCCCAACTCTCTCTCCTTTGCAGAGGTGACCACCAAATGCTGGGGGTGGATTGGTTCCTGAACGATACCGCCTTCTTACACCAACATCACACGTTCGACTGCAAGCGCTCCACTGTGTCCAGCTGCTCCAGCCACAGTCCACTGACAAACAGAAAGATGTAGGGTGCTTTCAGACTAGCAATGTTTGGTCAGCTTTAAACAGACCACAGTTAGTTTCCTGAGATAGTCTGCTTAGTTCTGGCATGAGTGAAAGTTCATCTGAACTCTGGTCCATGTGGACCAAACAAGCAAACTCTGGTCCGCCTGAAAACGCACGTCTCGGTTCATTTTCAAAAGAACCCTAGTGCGGTTCGCTTAATGGAAATGCAGAAAAGCAGAGATCTAAAAGTGGCCAATGGTGGGCCACTCTGACAGCAGTAGTTTCCTCAGTGGTCTGCCACCGTTCTCAAAAGGCAAAAGCCTCTTCTCACCGGCAGGCGGTGTTACTGAGATGTTTGCCCTTAGGCTAGACTTTTGCTGTAGAAATCATGAACCTAAACAGCACTGCACTTTTGCTCTTAGCATCCTACTGAACCTGGTGTCTCACCACACTCACTGACCATTCTCTGACAGCAGAAAGACCCCAATAGCTTCCACTGCTGGCTGTGCGGATAACTCCAGGCAGACCTATGGCTCCTTTTGTTGTAAAGTTGGGTGGTTGGCACAACATTTGCATATGCATTAAGGGGTGTTATTGATGTAACAGGCCAACGACCGGCTGACGGTGACAAATCACAGAGTGGCTTTTGCCATTTGAGAACAGTGACATTCTGTTGAGGAAACTGCAATTTTTAATATATTTTTAAACTGAAATAATCAATAAGGCAATATAACACACTTTCGGGGAAAAAAGTATAATGACTGTCCTGTAACAGTATCAAAGGAATAAGCATGCAGATAATATTTTTTAATACTAAATACACATACAAATATAAAGGATATTTAAGTCCAAAAGTCATTTAAAAAAGCTACCTCAAATATTCAAATAACATATAAGCTTTGACAAAGTCAAACTTTTAAAGTCATTTAGGTCATTTATAAAAGCATCAAAAACAGCAGAAATGTTCAAAAAACAACATTTATGAATAAAAACACTTTGCTAAAATAATTAAAGTATTAAGTCCAAATTCTGCTGATTTATTTCTAATTGAAGACTCAGTGTTATTATCTGAAAGGTTTGTTTTCTGCAGGTTAACCAGTGTTGTCCAAAAGTCTGTGGAAGTATTACCGAAGACAAAAGATGTTTAACTGTTTCAATGTTGAATTTGTTATGGAGACAATCGTTGGGTGGGTTCACGTATTTCTTTAGCTTTGGAATGGATAGGAAAATAAATATACTGTGTTAGATCCTTAAGTAGATGTTTTCTTTTTAATTGTGATGGAAAATAAAGTGTGTTCATAGAAATATATTAATGCAGTTCTTGTCTACAAACTGACATCCGTCAATTATTAAAATTTTGAATGAGGAAAACTATGAATGAGGAATACATTAAAGCCCCTTTAGCCAGGGGAATCATTGCTAAATTTGCTTTCAGGACACACCATATCGCATTTACAAATGAAACTGTTGTATGTTAAAAAACATACCATGTCAAATTGACCTCACCCCATTATCCATCCAATCTTTATAAAAAAAAAGGATTTCCTGTTTATTCAAATGCACTTGTTGTCCCAAAGTGTGGAGAGAAGTTGTGTTTATGAATAATTTTCTATTACTGGAGAACATGTTTATGAAAATCTGATCATTCAATCTGCAATTTAGAAATTTCAAAATCACACTTAAGCAAAACTTCAGTTCCACTAAATTGGTCAAAACCTTTTTTTTTTTAGGCGGATGGAATCAAAGTCAATCCCGTTTCCTAATGAATGATTGCAACCATTTAAGTTTGATGGTTCGTGGACTCAAAGTCAATCATATCTAAACCTCCTCTTCAAATGAGTTCACAACATCATTCTTTCTAATATGATTACAAAAGATGGGGCTTTCAATTTAGCTGGCAAAATATATCGAAAAGTCTCCTTGAAGCCAAATATTCAAGATCTTTTTGATAAATGTTTAAAATTTCTCTTATTTTTATCCTTTGTATTACTACCCCTAAATATCTAAGTTTTAACCACAATGTTAATGATCCCTGATGAATGACCATGAATCACAAATAATTCCCCTCTTTTCATATTCAAATTCAAACCAGAAGCTTTTGAACCTGTAAAATATTCTTTAGAAACAGTGTGGTATCATCTGCTAGCTGACTTATAATCAATTAATTTCCCATTACAATCAAAGGTTGTATATTTAGGTTGTGTTTCATAAATGTTGCTCAATATTCAGACCAGGATTGAGAAACACTGTTCTAGAGACCTGACTTTGTCAAAAATTATTTCTAAATTTCTCAGGCTAGAACTATTAATACAAGAGTACATTAAAGAAAAGAGTTTTCTGAATTTCTTTCCAAAACCAAAATTTTCTAAAGGCTTTAAAATAAAACAGCGTTCAACCATATCGCATGCCTTACCCCATCATCCCTAAGGAGATGACTATGACCTAATAAATCCAAATAAATCTGGAAAGCCAGATTGTGTGTCACTAATGATCTGCTCTAAACCATCTTTTAACCTGTTAGCAACGCCATGAAAAATTTGGGCTAATTCATCCGACACTGACATTTTGGTCTTATCGGAAACCTGGCTAAAGAAAATTTCGATGTGACCGCCCTAAAAAAGGTGGTGGCATATATGTCAAATTCTATGTTACTGTCCAGTCATGTCTCTCCTTTAGAAGACAGCTTGAATCTCTTGCTTTGAAGTTGGAGCTTTCTTTGGGTGACTTTATCACCCTTGTGGGTTGCTATAGGCCACCGTCAGCTAATAGTGAGACCCTGTCAGCCTTGAAAAATCAGCTTTTAAATATAGATTTTAATGAGATCCTTCTTACAGGAGGTTTGAATTGGGATTGGCTATCCCCTGTCTCTGCTTGTTTTAAATCAGTCTCTGATACTTTTAGTTTAACACAAATGATCAATGAGGCAACATGCCCAAATCTTAAATTTCCAGAGAAAGTATCTCTTCTTAACTTGTTCTTAACTATTTTTCCGCATAAATATTCAAGTATTGGTATATTTGCAAATTATATAAGCGACCATTGGGCTATAGCCATTGTCAGACGAGCTAAACTCCTAAAACCAAGGCCTCGTTTAATTCTGAAACGGGATGTGAAACATTTCTGTGAGCAGGCTTTTCATCATGATCTATGGCACTTTGACTGGTCTAGGATGTCGCTTTTTGATGATGTAGAATTGGCTTGGAAATACTTTTATGATGCTTCTAATTTTTTTTATTAAAAAACATGCCCCTCTCCACAAATTAAGAGTGAAACAACCCCTGGTTCACTGCTGTCTAATCTTTTAAGAGGTCAAGATGATGCCTGGGCTAAGGCCAGGCAGTCTAAATCCCAGAGTGACTGGCTGGTATTTAAACAGCTTAGAAATTGCTTTTCTTCCCTTGTTAAATAATCCCAGTTTTATGTAGATAAAACTACTCAAAACGTGAATGATCCTAAGAAATTTTGGAGAGAGATTAAATCTTCATTTGGAGATGAAACGGCCAATGATGGCTTCTCCCCAGCACTGTGCCACCCAGCTGTCACCAGTGTTCTCAGACATCTTTAAAGGGGAACTCCAGTATTTTTAAACCTAGTCATTATTTCTGGCATTAAATACGTTCATCTACTCACCGAGAACATTTTGGCGAAAGTCAGCGTCCTTCGGAAGCTATTTAGATAACTCGAGATCCATATAACAGAGTGAACGGGGTAAAGACGATGCAGCCTCTAAATAAGGCATTATCTGTCTTTATTTCACCAATACTTTAAGAAGAATGAATGAACCAATGAAAGTTCGATCTGTTATGGGCTACTTGCAGTGATAGGAGAGCTAACAGAGGGATTTCTACTGACTTACCTACTTGAATTGTCAAGGATGCACAGAACATAACTGACAAGCAGCTATTCTTAAGTGCTTCAATGAACATTTAATTTCCTCAGGATCCTTGTTTGAATCATTGCATCCACACAAACTGAATGTGCAAAAAGTTGATCTTCCAACACAGTCAAATGATTTGGCTCCAGGATTTAGTCTCTTCTTTTGGTGTAACTGAGGTTCACAGGGCTTTACAGAAGTCAGATCCTTGTAAATCTGCTGGACCTGACTAACTCAAGCCTTTCTTTTTAAGGTTTAAGATTTCATAGCAGAACCTCTAGGTTGCATCTTTAACCCAACTCTTTCTGAAAATAAGGTTCCCTGTTTATGAAAGGTGGTTACCAAAGTTCTTGAAAAATCAGTTGGGGAACAACTCAAAAGTTTGTAAACTGGTCTCCAAACTATTTATCAGGTGGAACACACTATGTCCAAGCTGCTGGGTCCTTTTCTTCCCTCCTTCCTGTTTTAAAGGGAGTGCCTTAAGGCTCCATACTAGGGCCATTGTTGTTCACAATTTATGCAAACAACCTGTGTGATAACAATTATACGGTTATTTATTGCTATTCTTCTTCAGTCTCCCAATCACTTAACCTTCTGCAGTCTGCATTTGACACTGTTCAGTCCTGTCTGACTAGGCTTAAGTTGGTTATAAATGCAGATAAATAAAAGGCTATACTATTTTCAGATGCCAAGCAGCTCCCACTTCTCCTCCTCAACTTGTCAACTGTTCAAGGGGTTGAAATTGAAACTGTCCGATGCTACAAATATTTAAGTATTCTGATTGATGAGAATCTATCTTTTAAACCTCATATTAACAAAGTTGTTTCTAAGCTTAAACTTAATTTGGGTTTCTTTTTTATACACAAAGTGTTTCTCACACCAAGTCAGGAAGCATTTGATCACTTCAACCTTTCTCCCCCTGATGGATGATGGAGCTCTGCTATTCATGAACACTTCAGCCCAATATTTGAAAAAATTGGATCTTCTGTATCACTGAGGTCTGCGTTTTGACTGATTGCAGCTATCGTGTACATCACTGTACTTTGTATGCTACAGCAAATTATCCGTCTCTGTCTGACGGATAGAAACGGATGTCTGTGCAGACTCTCTCACTGCCTGTTTTTATCTATAAATGCATTGTTGGACTTCTTCCTGCATATTTATGCTTACTTCTGTGTAGGAACTTCAGCCACCGTGGTCTGTGCTCTCAGGATGTCATTTTGATGCAGGGAAATTTTGGGGAATTCAAGTCAATTTTAAAGGACAGAGACATTAGCTCTTCTGGCTCCTGTAATTGCCCTAAAATTTAATGCTTTATGATATCTCCAGGGTATTTTTCATGAAACTGTTGTTTGTGTGTTTGTGTATTTAGTCTTGTTGTGTGTTGTTTGTTTTATGCTGCTGTCTTGGCCAGTTCACTCTTGGAAAAGTTTTAATCTCAATTATTCATTTTCCTGGTTAAATAAAAGGATACGACATGAATAAAGTGTAATTGGTTGTAAATTATCAATAAGTCTCTTGACTTTTAATAATCCTTTGTTTCATGGTAGATGTCCTTTAATTGCTTCTAAACAAACGAGTAAAAGATTAAAGTCAACCCATCTTGACCTGAGGCTTTACCTGGTTTTAATTTCCATTGTTAGATCAGATTCACAGGTTTCTTTAAACCCTGAATCAATTTTTGGAAAGTATGTTTCAATTTTATTGAAAAAAATTATTGAATCAGTAATCGAATAATCAGAGGAAAAGATGTACATTTTCACAGATATAATCTTATAAGGTGTTTTCATTTTAATCGGGTGTGGTGGAGGGAAACATCGAAAACATGCAGGGCAGTGGATCATGAGGACCGTTGTAACTGTGTGATCAAAAGTGCAAAAGTGCAGTGTGAAAGTAAATCACAGCAAATGAAGGTCTCACATTTTTTTCATTCCCTCAATCAAACCGAGTCTCTCGGACTATCCTTGTGTGAAAGTGCATAAAGACAAAAAATAAGGGACCAGGCATGAAGTTTGAAAACTGGAAAAGCAGAGAGAGAGAAAAGAAGGATATTTCAAATGACAGTAAAGCACTCACCTGGACAGGCAGCTGTCCCACACTCCATTTCTCCATTAATGCAGGTACTGTTAGAGACACATATTACATTAACATGTGATATTTGATTTTAGAAAAGGAATGTATTCAATGAGAAACTGTAGTTATGGTTGTTGTGAACAACATCTGAACTTTATTATGATCCATGAATAAAGAGAGCACCAGTTATTACAAGCATCCACAGGCAGGGTTACAGCAGCGGGGTACAGCTCCCCCTGATGGTAACATGGGCACTGATCCAAAGGCACGCAGCTGCTGTTGAACAAGTAGAAACCTGGGGCGCAATAACAGCCATCATAACAGGAAGTGGCACACTGCACCTCTGTGGAGGTCATATCCAAACACACCCGTGGACATGCACCCCCCTGAGTCTCACACTCAGCTACTCTCATGTGTATCATGCCCTCTGGACACACACCTGAGGGAAGAGTAGTGGAAACAAGACATGCAAGGAACAACTGAGAATGCAACGACTGAGAAGGCATTATGACAAAGCATCAATGTATAATCCATGCATCCATCCATCCATCCATGCATCCATGCATCCATGCATCCATCCATCCATCCATGCATCCATCCATCCATCCATCCATCCATCCATCCATCCATCCATCCATCCATGCATCCATCCATCCATCCATCCATCCATCCATCCATCCATCCATCCATCCATCCATCCATCCATCCATCCATGCATCCATCCATGCATCCATCCATGCATCCATCCATCCATCCATGCATCCATCCATGCATCCATCCATCCATGCATCCATGCATCCATCCATCCATCATCCATGCATCCATCCATCCATCCATCATCCATCCATCCATCCATGCATGCATCCATGCATGCATCCATGCATCCATTTATCCATCCATCCATCCATCCATCCATCCATGCATCCATCCATCCATCCATCCATCCATCCATCCATCCATCCATGCATCCATTTATCCATCCATCCATCCATCCATCCATGCATCCATCCATCATCCATCCATCCATCCATCCATCCATCCATCCATCCATCCATCCATCCATCCATCCATCCATCCATGCATGCATCCATCCATCCATCCATGCATGCATCCATGCATCCATTTATCCATCCATCCATCCATCCATCCATCCATGCATGCATCCATGCATCCATTTATCCATCCATCCATCCATCCATCCATCCATCCATCTATCCATCCATGCATGCATCCATCCATCATCCATGCATCCATCCATCCATCCATCATCCATGCATCATCCATCCATCCCTCCATCATCCATCCATGCATCCATCCATCCATCCATGCATCCATCCTCCATCATCCATCCATCCATCCATGCATCCATCCATCCATCCCTCCATCATCCATCCATGCATCCATCCATCCATCCATGCATCCATCCATCCCTCCATCATCCATCCATCCATCCATGCATCCATCCATCCATCCCTCCATCATCCATCCATCCATCCATGCATCCATCCATCCATCCATCCCTCCATCATCCATCCATCCATGCATCCATGCATCCATCCATCCATCCCTCCATCATCCATCCATCCATCCATGCATCCATCCATCCATGCATCCATTCATCCATCCATCCATGCATCCATCCATCCATGCATCCATCCATGCATCCATCCATGCATCCATGCATCCATGCATCCATCCATGCATCCATCCATCCATGCATCCATCCATGCATCCATCCATCCATGCATCCATGCATCCATCCATCCATCCCTCCATCATCCATCCATCCATCCATGCATCCATCCATCCATGCATCCATTCATCCATCCATCCATTCATCCATCCATCCATGCATCCATCCATGCATCCATCCATGCATCCATTCATCCATCCATCCATCCATCCATGCATCCATGCATCCATGCATCCATCCATCCATGCATCCATCCATCCATGCATCCATCCATCCATCCATCCATCCATCGATCTTTTATGTCCGCTTAATCTAATTCAGTATTATTTCAAGTGAATATGACAGAGTACCTGAGCAGGGGTGGGAGTTACAGTCGCTTGTCTGAATGTGAGGTCCAGTGCAGCTGCTACCCCCATGCTGTGGTGCTGGTGAGTTGCAGAATCTTTCTCTAGTCTGGATACCAGAATCACACTCAGATGAACACTGAGACCACTGTGACCAGACTGACCAACCACCATGCACTGGAAGCATACAGCAATTACTTTTCAGGATGTACCTTTAAAGATTTCTGGATGAAGTATTTTCTGTATGCGTGCCTATATTTGACTTACGTGGACAGAGCAAAGTGCTGCATGGCTCCTCCTCCTTACTGTCTCCATCACAGAGAGACTGTGTGTGTGTGTGGTTAAACACTGTGAGTGTGTGGTTGCAGCTGCGAAATCGTCGTCTTATTCCAACGTCATCAACATGGCTGAAACATGTTTTACTGCACTCTGACCAGCTGGTCCACTTGCTCCACACATCATCTGGTAGTACTTCACCACATGATAAAGTCATCATGCTGATCACAACTCATACATGTACAACCCAAATTCATAAAAACAGTCTAAAGTGTAAATCAAAATGAAAAAGCAATGATTTGGAAATGTCATCATTCAAAATTCAATACACAATAGAACTTAAAAAAAACGTTAAATGTTGACTGAGACATTTTCCTATTTCATGAAATATATTATATATTCAACATAATATATATATAACATCAAATGGCTCATACCAATTTAAAACAAATGTGTATCTGAATTTGAAGACAAGTTTCGGTGCAATCTGTTGGTTTCCTTAGCTAGGATATTAATTTTTTGAATTGGCTCTATATGAATTAATTGGATTATGATTACAATGAACTGAATTCCAATTGGCTTGAATTGGACTATAGTACTTAAGTGCCTTGAGATGACAATTGTTGTAATCTGGTGCTATATAAATAAAATTGAATTGAAAAATTGAATTGAATCTCAGTTGCTGGAGTCTGGCCTGTGGCAGAGAATTCTCAACATAATGATTTAAAAGGTTGTTCAGATATTTCACTGTTAAAAAAATGTATAAGGAGAAAACAATTAGACATTATAGACTGAAATTTCAACTGGATGTTTATATTTACTCACTTATTTTGAGGACTAGTTTGTTTTTTCTCTATGTTGCAGTTAATAGGAGTGTGTTTGATGGTGAATGTAAATAGAAGTAATAGACCATCTTTCTGTTAAAGTAAAGCAGTTTATAAATAAGAATCAGATTATTCTAACTGCTCCTTTCATATTTAGAAAAGTGTCGATTTAAATTATGTTTCACAATCTCTTTTCTTTTTATATATTTGTTGTATTGTACGCTTTCATGACAGGAATAAAAGAAAAATAATAAACAAATATATGATCTTATATAAAAATTTATATATTAACTCATCTTTGTGTTCATGGTACAAACGTGTCTCAAAAGTAAGGGCAAGGGCAACAAAAGACTGGAAAAGTAAATAGTACTGAAGAGAAACAGCTTGACTCACATGCAAGGACTAATGAGATTAATCAATTAATGAAAGTAAGAAGAGAACCTTAGAGAAGCAGACTCTCTCAGAAGTAAAGATGGGCAGAGGTTCAGCAATCTGAAAAAAATCTGAAAAAAAACTGCTTCAACTCTTCTAGGCATGTTTGCCACAAGGTTCAGGAGTGTGTTTATGGGAATTTTTGACCATTCTTCCAGAAGCGCATTTGTGAGGTCAGACACTGATGTTGGACAGAAGGTCTGGCTCTCAGTCTCTGCTCTAATTCATCCCAAAGGTGTTCTATCAGGTTGAGGTCAGGACTGTGCAGGCCAGTCAGGTTCTTCCACACCAAACTGGCTCATCCATGTCTTTATGGACCTTGCTTTGTGCTCTGGTGCGCAGTCATGTTGGAACAGGAAGGGGCCATCCCCAAACTGTTTCCACAGAGTTGGGAGCATGAAATGGTCCAAAATCTCTTGGTATGCTGAAGCATTCAGAGTTCCTTTCACTGGAACTAAGGGGCCAAGCCCAGCTCCTGAAGAACAGCCCCACACCATAATCCCCCCTCCACCAAACTTTACACTCGGCACGATGCTGTCAGACAAGTACCGTTCCCCTGGCAACCGCCAAACCCAGACTCCTCCATCAGATTGCCAGATGGAGAAGTGTGATTGGTCACTCCAGAGAACGCGTCTCCACTGCTTTAGAGTCCAGTTTACACCACTGCATCCGACGCTTTGCATTGCACTTGGTGGTGTATGGCTTGGATGCAGTTACCATGGAAACCCATTCCATGAAGCTCTCTGCTCACTGTTCTTGAGCTAATCTGAAGGCCACATGAAGTTTGGAGGTCTGTAGCGATTGGCTCTGCAGAAAATTGGTGACCACTGCGCACCTCAGCATCCGCTGACCTCGCTCTGTCATTTTACGTGGCCGACCACTTCCTGGCTGAGCTGCTGTCATTCCTAATCGCATCCACTTTGTTATAACACCACTGACAGCTGACTGTGGAATATTTAGCAGAGGAAATTTCATGACTGGACTTGTTGCACAGGTGGCTTCCTATCAGGGTACCATGCTGGAGTTCACTGAGCTCCTGAGAGACCCGTTCTTTCACAAATGTTTGTAGAAGCAGTCTGCATGCCTAGGAGCTTAAATTTACACACCTGTGGCCATGGAAGTAAATGGTAAATGGACTTGTACTTGTATAGCGCTTTTCTAGTCTAACTGACCACTCAAAGCGCTTCACTACATGCTGCATTCACCCCACTCACACACATTCATACAGCACGTCTTAAGATATAACTACGTGCTTTCTAAGCATTCACACACATTCATACCCCCAATGATACACTGGAGGAGCAACGTGGGGTTCAGTGTCTTGCCCAAGGATGCTTCGACATGTATCCTGGGGAAGCCAGAGTCGAACCACCGACCTTCCGATTGGTGGCCGACTGCTCTTCCTCCTGAGCTACAGCCTCCTGAGCTACAGCCTCCTGAGCTACAGCCTCCTGAGCTACAGCCTCCTGAGCTACAGCCTCCTGAGCTACAGAAGTGACTGGAACACCTGAATTTCATTATTTGGATTGGTGAGTGAAAACTTTAGGCAATATAGTGTATCGTCAGAAGCTTCAGAGAATCTGAAGACATCTCTGTGTGCATGAGACACAGCTCAATATTGGATGTCAGTGACCTTTGGGACCTCAGATGCTGTGTCTACCAGATTAAAGAGGAAAGGGAGCAATCAGCTTGTTATCAGCTCTCAGTTCAATCTCAGTATCTCTGACATGAGAGAACATTCCTCTCCCAAAGGTCCAGCAGCTGGTATCCACAGTTCCCAGATGTTGTTAACAGTGGGAAACATGGTTGTGTTGCTGCCTTCAAAGTCAAGATGAGCTAATCGCATTCATCCATCCATCCATTTTCTATACCCGCTTAAACCAATTGTAGGGTCGCGGGGGGCCTGGAGCCTATCCCAGCTGGCATTGGGCGAGAGGCAGGGTACACCCCGGACAGGTTGCCAGTCCATCACATGGCCACACAGAGAAAAACGACAACACGTACGCTCACACTGACTCCTAGGGACAATTTAGAGACGGTGAGCTAATCATTTTCTTGAAATAGTAAAATGTCTCACTTTCAAAATTCGATGGTTTTCTATGATCTACTATGAATGAAATATTGGTTTGCAAATATTGCATTATATTGCATTCCGTTTTAGTTATATTTTACACAGCATCTCAACTTTTTTTAAAATTAGGTTGTTTATATGAAAATTGGCTTTTATCTGGACAACAATGTGGAATATAAAGAGAAATAAAAAGAGGCCCCCATGCTTAGGGGAAAAGTGTGAAAACATTTTTTGTGTCATTTGGTGTGCTTGCAGCATGAGTTCATGTACCAGAAAGGCAAGGCCTGTGGCAGAGACGGGCCTCGGAGGAGTCTCCAGGACAGGGCTGAGCTTTGACTACTCCTGTTGGATTCACCAGAGACCTAAGAAGAGAGAATAGAGAGTGATAAAGACCCTTAACCTGATCCAGATCTACTGTGTATTGCGTGAGACTGAGGAACCTTGCTCTGAACAGGTGCATTAAGAAAAAATCATAAAGCTAAAAAGATCAACAGCTTTTGGAATATCTTTCCACAAAGTGAAAGTTTTGTACTAGAATACAACAACCAAGGAGTGTATGAGCATACAAAACCAGGAAACTGAACACACAAAGTAGTGAGGATGATGGTGTAGAGCAGTGTTTCTCAATCCTGGTCTTGAAGGCACCCCGCCCTGCATGTTTTCCATGTTTCCCTGCTCCAGTACACCTGATTCAAACGAATGGGTTGTTCTCAGCCTTCTGCAGAGCTTAAAGACCTGACCCATTCATTTGAATCAGGTGTGCTAAAGAAAGTTGATCTCAGGTGTGTTAAAGAAAGTTGAATAAAATAAAATTGAATTCAGTTTTATTTATATAGCACCAAGTCACAACAAATGTCATCTCAAGGCACTTCAATATTATAGTCCAATTCAAGCCAATTGGCATTAAATTCATTGTAATCATGATCCAATCATTCAAGTTCAAAATGAGTCCAATTGATTCATACAGACCCAATTCAAAAGCAATTTCTTAGCTAAGGAAACCAACAGATTGCACCGAAACTTGTCTTCAGTCCAATCTCCCGTCCTGAGCCTGAGGGACTGTGGAAAGAAACGACTCCCTTTTAACAGGAAGAAACCTCTGGCAGAACCAGACTCAGGAAGGGTGGCCATCCGCCTTGACCAGCTGGGGTTTGAGAAGACAGAAAAGAGGGAAAAGAGGGGGGGGAAACACCATAACACCATTCAAATGATACCTGTTGGAACAGGGAAACACAAGTTAATAACCACAATAATGTCACATGTACACAATATCACGGAGGAGTGCATCATGGGAGTTCCCCCAGCAGTCTGGGCATATAGTAGCATAACTATGGGATGTTTCAGGCTCACCTGAGCCATCCTTTGTCATGATCCCCGAACACTTTTAGTTTTTGTACCTTGTCTTGTCACTTCCGGTTTTATTTTGGAAATTAACTCCTCTCGTTTCAGCTAACTTGCTTTTCCTCCCGTGTCTTGCCTCTGCGTGTCTCCCCTGATTACCCAAGTGGTTCCACCTGTTCCCCTCGGATCCTCATGTGTAATATAGTCTTCGTCTTCCCTTGTCTCGTGGTCAGTGTGTTGTACCTTACAGTCTTCATCCTAGCTTGCGAAACCTCTAGCCTAATTCCTTGTGTTCCAGATTCTTGACCATTGCGGTACTCAGTATTTTGATCCTTTGTCTGATCACTGAAGTCGAGCGTATCTCCTTCAGAGTTTTCATTTGGTTAATGTTTTGTGTAGATTCTCAGTTTAGCCTTGACTAATTTTCATAGTTGATTTTGGTTTGCTCCTTTTGAGTGATTTATGTTGTAATGTTTCTTAGCTCCTCCGTTATAGGAGTGGATGCTTGATTTTTGTTCTTTGTCAAATTCTGTAGGTCCTCCATTAGAAGGAGAGTTTTCTTTGTTCACCTCTTTAGAAGAGTGTTGTCAAATTTAAATAATAATCTTTTCATAGACCTTTCGTTTTCCTCCTGGAGTGAAGAGACTGTTTCTTTTGATTAAGTTTTATACTGGCATCTGGCACTGCTAGTGATAGTGATCCGTGCCTTAGACATTTTCATAGTGTTTATTTCTCTGTCCAGAGACTTGTTAAGAAAGAACTATTTTATTCTGAAATTGATCCTGCACCTGTGTCCTGTGTCCTGCCGGTCTCTGACATCCCGAACTATAAGCTTTATCAAAAAGGAAAGTTTTAAGCCGAATCTTAAAAGTGAAAAGGGTGTCTGCTTCCCGGACATTTACTGGCAGCTTATTCCACAAGAGAGGGGCCTGATAACTGAAGGCTCTACCTCCCATTCTACTTTTAGAAACTCTGGGAACAACAAGTAAACCTGCAGTTTGGGAGCGAAGTGCTCTGTTAGGAAAATATCTTACAATGAGATCTTTAAGATATGATGGAGCTCGGTCATTAAGAGCTTTATATGTGAGGAGAAGAATCTTAAATTCTATTCTGAATTTACCAGGGAGCCAATGAAGAGAAGCTAAAACTGGAGAAACATGATCTCTCCTGTTAGTTCTCATCAGAACTCTGGCCGCAGCATTTTGGATCAGCTGGAGGCTTTTCAGAGAATATGTGGGACAGCCCAATAATAAGGAATTACAGTAGTCCAATCCTGAAGTAACAAATGCATGAACTAGTTTCTCTGCATCACTGTGAGACAGCCTATAGGCTTAATCTGGTTTCATAGATGAGTACAGCTGAGTATCATCAGCATAACAATGGAAATGTATGCCATGCTGTCCAATAATGTTACCTAATGGAAGCATGTATAAAGTGAAAAGAATCGGTCCAAGCACAGAACCCTGAGGAACTCCATGACTCCAAGTCTCTGTAACAGAATGCTGTGATCGATCGTATCAAATGCAGCACTGAGATCCAACAGGACAAGCACAGAAACAAGTCCGCTATCAGAGGCTAAGAGGAGATCATTGGTAACTTTCACCAGTGCTGTTTCTGTGTTATGATGCACTCTGAATCCTGACTGAAACTCTTCAAACAGATTATTTCTATGTAAATGATCACAAAGTTGAACTGCAACTATTTTTTCAAGAACTTTAGACAAAAAAGGGAGATTGGATATAGGTCGATAATTAGCTAACACTTCTGAATCAAGAGTAGGTTTTTTAAGTAAAGGTTTAATTACAGCAACCTTAAAAGTCTGAGGTACATATCCTGTCAACAAAGACAGATTGATCAAATCCAATATGGAAGTGTCAGTTAAGGGGAAAACCTCCTTGAACAGTCTGGTTGGGATTGGGTCTAAAATACAAGTTGATGGTTTAGAAGAGACTATTGCTGTTGTTAGCTCAGAGAGATCAACTGGGCAGAAGCTGTCTAAATACAAATCAGGTTCTAAAGATACTTCTAAAGCTGCTCTACTTGATGATACATCAGTGATAATAGTGGGAAGGATTCCATTAATCTTCTCTCTGATAGAAACAATTTTATTGATGAAGAATCTCATGAAATCATCACTGCTGAGAGTTAAAGGAATACATGGCTCAACAGAGCTCGGACTCTTTGTCAGCCTGGCAACAGTGCTGAAAAGAAACCTGGGATTATTCTTATTCTCTTCTATCAGTGATGAATAATAAGCAGTTCTAGCTTTACGAAGTGCTTTCTTATACGTTATTAAACTATCTTTCCAGACTAATTGAGACTCTTCTAAATTAGAGGAACGCCACTGTCTCTCCAGCTTTCTTGCAGTCTGCTTTAAAGCACGCAGCTGTGAATTATACCAAGGAGCCAACCTCTTCTGACTGATTACCTTCCTTTTCAGAGGGGCAACATTGTCCAGTGTTGTACGCATTGAAGCTATAGTGCTGTCAACAAGAGAGTCAAGTTCTACTGGAGTAAAATTTAGGTAGCCATCCTCTGTCATATCTGCACATGGCAGTGAAGAAAAGGATGATGAAATCAACTCTTTAAATCTGGTTACAGCATTCTCTGATTGACACCTTCTATTTGTAAGGTAAAATAACTGATCAAATGAGCCTATTGGAGAGTGAAATGAGCAAGCTTTAAGGGGCTTCCATCCACTACAGAATAAGGCCCTCTAAACATGTACTGAATAAAATAAGCTCACCTGAAGCGTTGCTGTAAACCCACACCACAGGTAATATCACACAGTGACCATGATGACCAGGCTGACCAATGACAGGCCGCCACACAGGTGGATGTGTCGCAGGTGACCTTTCCATCTCTGCACACACTGGTGGAGTAAACGTAAGCCATCAAACAATATTCATGTAATTATCAGTCACTCAATCAATTCTGATATATTTGTGTCACGCATATAATTGCAACTGTGGGATCCTGAATGAATAATGATTCATCTTCAGATGTTTATCTTTAGGCAGTTTATGATGTACAACACATTTCGATGAGTTTTTACTGATTTGCATGTATTTTTACTTTTAAAAAATTGCAAAACCAGACGCAAACATTTCAAAATGAGTCTGTCTCTCACCATGTGGTACACTGGTCTGTGCTGATCACCTGTCCTGGCTCCATTGTTTCACCATCCCAATGACACACACATTTGCTGGAATTCACACATTGTCCTTCCTGAAGGTAAGAGCCATTGGGACAGCGGCACCCTGAGGACACACATAATCTATTTAATAAACTATGTTCCGGTTACTTTAGAATAAACTGACCCATCCAGCTGGCAAAAATTTCACTGCTTTTAACCATGACATTTGAAGCTACAGCTTACAGTGTATACTTGCTTTATGGAGATAATGATCAAGACTGTACTTTAAGGTAGGAGACCATTCAAGTTTTTCATTAGCACCTAGAATTTATGTATCATTGGCCCAAAAACATGATCCGAAAATGTGTGTCCTACCAACAACACATGACGCTGTGCAGTTGGTGTTCATGCTGAGATCAGTGCAGGTAGGAGGACAGGGCTTGACTCTTCTGGCCTGGCAGTCTTCCTTCGTCACCAGCACCATGCCACTGACACAGCCTGTCATTCAGTAACAGTGATATCATTCAAACTGTTTACAGCGCTGGAATAATCAAATCATTCACATCAGGAGCATTTGAATGTCATCTCCAGATTACAAAAATTCAAGTATTCAAACCCCAGCAGCAGATAGCTATATTTCACACCCACCTGTCTGTGTGTCAGTCTTATTAGTGCACGGCTGGTTGTTGCAGCTCTGGCTCTGCCAGTGCATGCCCTCACATTCTCGTCCACCATTCTTAGGAGAAGGGGCAGAGCAGGTTCGGTTCCTCTGTCTGACACCTCCTCCACACAGAGCATTACAGTCGGACCATTCTGTCCACTCTGACCAATGACCATTCACTACCAAAAGACACATGGACATGTGGTTCAACTTATCTTTAGATCACAGACTGGGTACTTGTAGAGGGTGCATCCAAGCAGATGATGTGATGAACAGAGGTCAGAGGACAGACCTGGACATGCTTGAGGAAAGCAGGCTCGACTGTCAAACTGAGCTCCACCACAGGACCCTCCAGGTAGAGCCTCCCTTATTATGTCCCTCTGCCGGAACAAGGAGCCAAGACCGCATGTCATACTGCAATCACTCCATGCTGTCCACGAAGACATGATGCAGTCCACTTGAGGAGAGAAGAGACGATGTCAAAGAACATAAAAAGTTTGATCAGATCACCACTTTAGAGATGCAAAACCTACCACAGTCTTTTTCATCTGATCCATCCATACAGTGTCTCTGCAGGTCACACCTGTGGTCAAGATGGATACACTCCCCACTGTCACAGGTAAATTGCTTCGGAGAGCAGGGACTGTGCACCAGGGTGCTCTGTGGAGTCACTGAAGGCTTGGCTGTGGTGCCTGAACACACATGAAAATAAAGTAACAAAACTTTACTTGATGTACAATTTTACCTTTTATATTTTACTGGAAATTGTCCACAGTGTGATGCAAATATATTCAATGCAGAAGAGTCTACCTTTATGTAATTTGCTTATGATGTTTAAGTTATCAGAATTCTATTCCTCCATTTTCCCCATTCCTATGGACCCTGACATGCTAATGATGCATACCACAACGTTCTTCATCTGACCCATCCAAACAGTCCTTTCTCCCATCACACACTAGTGTAGAGTCCACACAGCCAAATGACCAGCATGCAAACTGGCCCTCCACACAAAGCACTCTGGGTAGACCACCGTCGTGGGGTCTTGTGGTGACTGTCGGAGCTGTAAATCAACAGAACATTGAGATAACATTAATTTCTGTTAAATGAGTTGGTTCCAGCATAACTGACGGGACCATAATGTTCCACCTGTTGCAGTTTGAAGACCAGGTCTTCCAGGCTGAATTAATGTGGTGAGATGCAGTCCAGGGTGACCTGCTGTGACCCCTGAATAAACATTTAAACGGTTAGTGGCGTGACCTGATGGGTTCAGAAAGAACAAATATGAAAGCAATGTTGGGTTTATCACTGAAACTCTTAAATTCAAATAATTATGGTGGGAGGCTTTACATTTAAAAGTCTAAACATTTAAAGCTCTCAACTTGTCATTGCAGAGATAACAAGTGAAAATGAGCTGATCAGTACTCGGAGTTGTAATCTTTTGAAGTCTGGTTGGTCCTGTGTCTCCTGGTGTTGCTACACCAGGAAAGCCATCTTGAGTGCTGGTAATATGTAGGCCAGGGACACCTGTTGTGGCGTTGCCATCGAAACCTGGTTTCCCAGAGTAGTTGGTCTGATTGTGAATCCCCGGAAAGCTTCTGGTTGGAGCAGTGCCTGAAGACAAGAAGAAGAAACACACATAGATATAAACAGGACACAAAGTGGTCCGTGGCTCAATGTTAGTTAGTTTTGATCATTTGATGCCATTGAGACTATAACTCTTACCACAATTGATCTCATCAGAGTGGTCCATGCAGTCCACTCGACCATCACAAATCACTGACACTGGGATGCACTCCTTACTGTGTTGACATGAAAACTGTCCAAGCTTACAGTGTTGCGCAGTCACCTTACCATCCACAGAAGGAGATGTGGTCACACTGCTGGGGCTCACCAGCTCATCTACACAAGCGGAAGAAAAAAATCTTTCTTGAACACTACTGAGATGACTGCTGCAGAGACAATGACTACTGTATTCATAAAAACAACTGGTGCTGTAGACAAACTAGTCAGCAAAGGGAGTTATGTTCTGATAGTTTTGATCATCATCATCTATTTAAATTTCTCACCCCCTCTGCAGCCAAGGATCTCCACACGCAAGTAAAAAGTGTGCCTGAATTCCACTGGGATAATGCGCATGTAGCGTGCTCTGACCAGCCTACCAAGCCAACGGGTCACAGGGGTTCTGCCCACCAATCGTACTTCAAATACCTACACAACAAGCAAAATTCCGTGTTTACAGTCCAAAAGTTTTTACTTCATTACAAACTATGTTATCTAAAAATGCAAATGATCCCAATACCTTTGCAGGGCCACCAGGCTTCCTGTTCTCTGCATAATCTATGAAGAGGCTGCTGTGCAGGGCGAATGCAAGTCGGTATTTAGAGAGATAGCCCCATGTGCGTTCACTACCCTGTGTCACCACCCCCGATACCCATGTGGGCACAAGGAAATCCACCTGAAGATATGGCAGAGGATCTGTGGGCAAGGGGCTCCAACCAGGTTCCATAACTTGACTGTGGAAACCAGAAAAGATAGCTGTCCTTATCTAAACTTTATTAACAAATATGTCACGAGAAGGACTAGAAAACATGCAAGACATATGTTTCACTGTTCAAAAATCTAATGACTTACATGTTAGGGACAATGTTCAGTCTACCAGCATCAGCAGGGTTGTTCTCACGTTCTGAAGATGAGGTCAGCTGGCCATAACGAATCTGCCCGTCCTCCAGTCCCAGAGGAGAAGAGCAAATACCTGCAACAATGGATTGTCTCGTAATATCACTCAGCCTGGCCACCCAAACGCTTACAATTAAGAGACTGTGAAACAAAAAAGAAGTTTGCAAAAATTCTATTTAAAACTCACCAATATATCCTGCGTGACCTTCCTGAAAATGCAGTACATCAGATTAGAGCTCATCATCTCAGATTTACTATTGTATTACCAGCTGTAACCTTTGGATTTTGTAAAACCCACTCTGCAAGCAGTGTGATCATAATGTAAAGACTGAAAATGACTACCAAGGAGTTTCACGAAATTAGAATTATGATTTTAGAAAATGTTTAATCTTGATTGTAAAATAAAATATTCAAACAGTTTGATCAGAGATATTTTTCTGCATCAACATCACTGATAAACATCATCACCCCCCACGCTGTGATGTACAATTCTCATTCACATTCTTGTGCTGACTCTCATCTTTTAATGAACCCTGTTTGCCGATACGTATTAGATCTGGGAGACCCATCACTAATGAAAGCTCAAAGCAGATGTTTTAGTTAATAGTATCCTTACCGTTGGTGTTACAGCAGATATAGTAACAGCAGCCACTGATGGAGTCTTCAGGGGAGAAGGGGTGGCTGTGTATGAACTGTAAATGAATAAACAGCAACGATGAGGAATACATTCAATTCGATAGTACTGCTTCTACTCTCAGGAGTACCATAAGCAGTAAAAACTCCACCTGTCTGACTGAGTGGTGATGTCAGTTTGGCGGCATCCGGTTTCATCCTCTCCTCTGGGACAGTGATGAATACCATCACATCGTTGTCCTGCCTTGATGCAGCCCCCTGGCGGATGGCAGGAGAACTGACCAGTCGGACAGCTACGTGGACTGGCGGCTGTTGATGAGGACTGAGTACCTGCATATGAAGAAGATAATAATGATAATATTAATGCATTTTATTTCCAAGGCACTTTACATTGTAGGACAATCTCAAAGTCCTACAGTGCAAGTCACAACTGATAGAAGCAATTTGTAAACATAAATGGCCCAGATGGCTAAGATGGCGGCGCGCAGCAGTGCAGCAGCACTCCTGGGGTCAAGCCCCCCTTTAGTACTTTTTAAGCTGGTCATAAGGCCAACTCTACCCGCTTTGCTTGTATAAACAAGCGTATAAGATATAGCCGGACCGAACTTATTAAAATCAGGGAAGGTACACTGAACAGAGAGCAAGAAGAGGTGGTGTGCGCAGAAGCAGCAGAGGGGCAACGCGTTGGCCTGCTAGTGAGGTTAAAGGCTAATGCCTGGAGACTACCAATCCCGTCCCTGTTTCTTTCCAATGTCTGCTCCCGAGACAACAAGATGAACCTACTTCGACAGAGGCTGGGGGTTTCCCGTGAAATGATTAACTGTGCGTTGCTTTGTCTCCAGCCTTTTAGATCGATGGTCGGCTTCTCTTCCATGCGGATTGCAATCAGCTGTCGGGGAAAGCCCATGGGGACGGACACACAGTGAGTTCATGAACTCACCCGGAGGATATTTATGTAGTTGCAGGGAATATTAACCACGTAAATGTGACAGACACTCTAGTTTCATGTCATCAGCATGTCACTATACGAACACGGGGAAATAACACGCTGGACTGTGTTTACACAAAAAAGAGAGAGACACATACAGAGCCACCCCCACCCCCACCTCTGCTTCTCCATCATGCTGGTCCCTACCTATTGCCCTCTACCCAAATGCCGCATGCCAACCATCACCATGTGGCCCAGTGATGCTGTTTCTGCACTACACGACTGTTTCCAGTGCACAGACTGGCAGGTCTTCAGAGATGCAGCTGTCCGTGAGGGAGAGGTGGATCTGAAGGACTATACATCTGCTGTCCTCAGCTACATCCAGAAGTGTGTAGAAAATGTCACCACCACCAGGACAGTAACATGCTATCCTAAACAGAAACACTGGCTGAATGAGGAGGTCTGGTCTGTGCTGAAAGCCAGGGTTCAGGTCTGGTGACAACCTGGCACTCAAGGTGGCTAGGAGAGAGCTGACTGCAGGAGTGAAGAGGGCCAAGGCCGCATTCGCCCAGAGGATCCAGGAACACTTTGTGTCCAAGGACCCACGGAGGCTGTAGCTCAGGAGGAAGAGCGCTATATAAGTCCATTTACCATTTATGTGGAGGGGCATAAAGTGCATTACAGACTACAACACCAAGGATGCACAATACCCCAGTGACCCCTCTCTGCCCGACGCACTCAACAACTTCTATGCCCGCAAACACCTCCCTCAGCAACAGACGCACCCCTTCACCAGAAGAGGAACCCTTCAGTGTAACCCCAGCAAAAGTGAGGAGGTGAGGAGGACCCTCCATTGGATTAACCCCTGCAAAGCTGCTGGTCCCGACAACATCTGACAGACAGACATCTTCAACACCTCTCTCCAACAGGTGGCAGTCTATACCTGCCTAAAGACTGCCACGATCATCCCCATCCCCAAAACATCCACAGTGACAAGCCCCCATGACTATCGGCCGGTAGCCCTCACCCCAATAGTCAAAAAGTGCTTCCAGAGACTGGTCATGGCTCACAACAAGATCTGCATCAACGTCACTGTGGACCCGCACTGTCCACGATGTCTCCTCCTCCCCCATCACCCTTAGCACTGGCTCCCCCCAGGGGTGTGTGTTGAGCCCCCTCCTGTTCATCCTGCTCACACACGATTGCTCAGCAAAACATCCGAGCTGTCTGATTGTGAAGTTTGCGGACGACACGGCTGTGGTTGAACTCATCGTGAACACCGATGAGTCCGACTACAGGCAGGAGGTGGAACACCTGAGGATTGGTGCAGAGAGAACAACCTCTACATTAACGTGAAGAAGACCAAGGAGATGATCGTGGACTTGAGGAAGGGCAGACACCTCACCCCTCCCTGCACATCAAAGAGACAGCAGTGGAAGTGGTCTCTACCTATAGGTACCTGGGTGTACACATCGCTGATGACCTCACCTGGAGACACAACCCTTTCTGCCTGATTAGGGAGGCACACCAGCGCCTCTACTTCCTCAGGAGGTTTAGATGTGCCGGACTTGGGAGCTCATTCCTGATATCGTTGAACAGATGTGCGGTGGAGAGCGTCCTCTGCTCCTGAATCACTGTGTGGCACGACAAGAAGGCGCTGCAGAGGGTGGTGAAAGCTGCACAAAGGACTGTGGGACACAGCCTATCCACCACCATGGACCCCACTCACCCCACACACACACTGTTGGTCCCCCTCCCCTCAGGCAGGAGGCTTTGGAGCATTAAGAGCAGAACCACCAGCCTGAGTAACAGCTACTACCGAGAAGCTGTGAGACTGTTGAACTCTGGTGGACCCCTGTTGTCCCTGCTGCCACAACTCTGAACCCTACAAACTGTCACTTTAATCCTAATTGCACACTACCTCAATGGTACAGGACTGTTTAATTTCCACTTATTTAGCATATTTTATCTTGATTATTGTATATATCCTTAGTTAGCTTTGTCTTTTTTGTTTTATTGTTTTGTTGGGCTTGCACCGGGACCAGAGTAACTAATTTCGTTTCACCCCATGTTTTTACATGTGTGAAATGACAATAAAGAATCTATGAATCTTTAAAAACAAGTCAAATCCCACTAACACACAGGCAATAAAAGCATAGTGACAGGGACGCTGCTGAGCTTTAATGGAGTAGGATGTGAGTTTGAAGGCTCCTGCTGATTTCGATTGAAATTGTAATTCATCTGCGATTTTTGGTCACATAATTAGTCTTGTTCCACTTCGTAGTATATTTTGTTTGGACGTCTAACTCTAGACTGCGTAAAATGTCTGGAAAGAACTCTAAAACTCGCAATACTATTCAGACTACTGCAGCCTGGTCCACAAACTGCGACCACATCCTTGAGTGAGCTGTTGTCTCCCACAGAGGTTGCTTCAACGCACAATAACCCTGACATCGCTACCCTCAAGCTGAAGTTTCTGGCTGAGCTGAGAAATGAACATCCTGTCTCAGGGTGATGCAGAGAAACTAGTTCATGCACTTGTTACTTCAGGATTAGACTACTGTAATTCTTTATTATTGGGCTGTCCCACATATTCTCTGAAAAGCCTCCAGCTGATCCAAAATGCTGCAGCCAGAGATTCTTCTCCTCACATATAAAGCTCTTAATCTCCATCATATCTTAAAGATCTCATTGTAAGATATTTTCCTAACAGAGCACTTCGCTCCCAAACTGCAGGTTTACTTGTTGTTCTCAGAGTTTCTAAAAGTAGAATGGGAGGTAGAGCCTTCAGTTATCAGGCCCCTCTCTTGTGGAATAAGCTGCCAGTAAATGTCCAGGAAGCAGACACCCTTTCCACTTTTAAGATAAGGCTTAAAACTTTCCTTTTTGATAAAGCTTATAGTTAGGGATGGCTCAGGTAATCCTGAAACATCCCATAGTTAAGCTGCTATAGGCTTATACTGCTGGGGGACCTCATCTGTCACACCTTTCCTCACTTTGCTCTCTTTTTCCTCCTGTTCAATTTCTCAATTGATATTATGTCCATGTGACATTATTGTGGTTATTAACTTGTGTTTCCCTGTTCCAACAGGTATCCTTTGAATGGTGTTATGGTGTTTTCCCCCCTCTTTTCCTGGTTCTGCCAGAGGTTTCTTCCTGGTTCTGGTTCTGCCAGAGGTTTCTTCCTGTTAAAGGGAGTCGTTCCTTTCCACAGTCCCTCAGGCTCAGGACGGGAGATTGGACTGAAGACAAATTTCGGTGCAATCTGTTGGTTTCCTTAGCTAGGATATTATTTTTTGAATTGGCTCCATATGAATTAATTGGATTATGATTACAATGAATTGAATTCCAATTGGCTTGAATTGGACTATATTACTTAAGTGCCTTGAGATGACAATTGTTGTAATCTGGCGCTTTATAAATAAAATTGAATTGAATTGAATTGAATATTGCTGATATTTTTAAAAAGGAACTCCAGGATACTCTCGGGATACTTTGTCTTCTATCAAGCTCGATCTACAAGCGGTGAAGACACAGCTGGCGAACGATAAAGCTGCTACCGATGTTACCATGTCCAACCTCAAAGCTACGGTCGTAGAGATGGAGCATGCACTCTCCAAGTGCTCCGATGATATCGCGGAGATGAAAGCTACTATCAAGTGCCTCACAGCTAACGTATCCAAGCTGGAAAATAAATGTGAAGACTTGGATTCCAGATCACGGTGTAACAACATTAGGATAGTGGGAGTGCTGGAGGGTCCTGACACCTGTACCACTGCTGCTGTAGCCACCTTACTGAAGGACGCATTCGATATGGTAAAGGAGCCGCTTTTGGACTGGTCAAACCCGAACCCAAGCCCGGTGATTGTCCATGAGCCACTGTGTGCAGATTTCATTATCACAGTGACTGTGTTGACATTTCACGCCGCGCTAGAGAACTCTGACAGATTAAAGTCAGAGGCCTGACCATCTCAGTCTTGCCTGACCACGCTGCCAAGGTGGCGCGGGCTGCATTCAGTGAGGTCAGGCGCCAACTTCGTGGCATTGACAGTGCTGTTCGGTATGATCTGATGCATCCAGCGCGACTTTTCATCACATATAACGGTGTTGAGAAGGACTTCCTTTCAGCAGAGGAAGCCAGCAACTATGTCAAAACCTCAATTTCTGGGTGAACTCCAATAGCTTTTCAGATCTGTGGTTCTATTATTGCTTGGAGTTTGTGGACTCACTAGCCTTAATTCTCTACCTGTGCAGTATCAGGCGGTTTTCTGGCTTGTTGCACTAACTAGGTGAGTGCCACTATTGTTTGTTTATAGCAGGCCATTTTTTTCCCTAATTCTTACTGGATGCTCTTATATAACGAGGCTATACCATATTTTGTATCTTTGTACTTCAGATCAGATCAGCACTACCTCATTTTATACTTTCTGCATCTATTTGCACAGGACTTAGGGCCTACTGTTATTTGTTCATTTATATTTTCACGTACTCTACTGTATCCATCTGATCTATGTGGAAATTTGATTTACATTATTAAGAAGGTCATCTTTGTTGTTTTGTTGGAATGTTCACCTTTTGATTCAACAATATTTTGCAATGCGAGTTTTTTCAATATAGTGCATTTGTCATTGCACACATACTGCTAAATAGTATTGAGATCAGTGGCTGCTGACTTTTTTTTTTCTTCTTTCTCTTTTTCTCATATTTTTGTTTGTTACGCATTGTTCAACGCTATGGTGGACAACTTTTGGTTATTGTGAGAAACACGGCTGTCGCCTTTGTTCTGGGGTCGTATGGGGACGTGGGTGTATCTGTGTTTAGGGTTTTGTTGGGGGGAGGGTGTCCCACCTCAGCTCTCTAAGATCCATTTGCATTTTTGTTGTCTTTTTTATTCAAATCATTAATGGCAACATAGATCCCAGCATTGCTAGGTCAGGCACACGTCTCAGATTTATTAGTTGGAATATCAGCAGTATGGGTAATCCTGTTAAGGTTTTTGCACACTTGAAACGTCTAAACTCTGATTTAGTATTTTTACAGGAAAGGCATCCTTGCATTAAAGAGCACTATAGGTAACATTACCCTTGAGTAAGTCAAGTCCTCCATTCAAACTTTAATTCAACAGCTAGAGAAATCGCCATTTTAAATAACAAAAAAGTTCAGTTCTCATCCACTGATGTTATCGCTGATAGGAATGGCAGATACCTCATAGTTGCTGGTACCTTAACGCAAAAAAGATTTTGTTGATAAATGTATACACCCTGAACTTCAATGATATTGAATTCGCTAACAGATGGCTGAGTAACATCCACTTCTTAAATACTCACCGGATGATTCTAATCCTGATGATCTCGTGGAGATCTCGTAAACCCCTCCAATTAAAATTTTTCTTTCTTCTTCCCAGGTACACCACTCATATTCTAGGATTGATTACTTTTTTATTGACAGCAAGCTTAATTCATGTAATTCATGTAAATTCTTCTAACTAGTTAGTTATTGTAATATCTGACCATTCTCTTTTATTATTAGATATTCAACTTTCTACCTATAAACATAGCAGACCACTTTGGAGATTTAACTCTATTCTTTTGGCAGACAAACAATTTTGCGAACTCATTTCAAATTCTATTGATGAGTTCTTCTCTTTCAATCAAAATGGCTCTTCTTCATATTCATAGCTATGGGAGACACTAACAGAAATGTTACCTGAGAGGTCAAATTATTTCTTACTCTGCTCTTTCTAATAAAAAGATTAATGCAAGGCTTCATGAACTCACTGTGATTAGTAACCTTGATCAAAAATATGCACCAAACCCTGGTCCGGAACTACTTCAGCAGTGTTTTGATCTGCAAGCAGAATTCAATCTCATTTCAACTAAAGAGGCAGAGTGCAGTCATGGCTCATATCATAAACATGGTGAAAAGGCAAGTCATTTACTGGCACATCAGTTATGACGAAAGGCCATTTTCCGTTTGGTACCTAATATTAAAAACACTTTGCTACTGATCCCTTGGAAATCAATGCTAATTTTGAATGATTTTACTTTTCATTATATAAATCTGAATTTCCAACAGACAACATTAAAAGGAACAAATTTCTTCAGAATCTTTCAAATCCTGTCATTGATACTAATACTGCCAGGCAATTGGACACCCCACTCTCCCTTGAAGTATCAAATGCAATTAAAGCTATGCAATCTAACAAAGCCCCAGGCCCTGATTGAATTTTTTAAAACGTTTATTTAGAGAGGTAAACACTTTTATCCGTATACAATGAATCCTTAGAAAGTGGTTCATTACCACCAAACTTGACACAAGCCACTATTGCCCACCTTCTCAAAAGCGACAAGAATCCAACTTCTGTGGTTCCTTCCTACAGATCTTTATCTCTACTTAATGCTGATGTAAAAGTGTTGGCTAAAGTAATTGCATCCCGTTTAGAGAATGTGCTTCCTCATATTATATCCGAAGAGCAAAATGGTTTTATAAAGGGACGTCAATTGTTTTTTAATACCCGTACACTTTTCAATATTATTTACTCAAAACACTCAGCTGAACTTCCTGAACTTGTGATTTCTTTAGATGCTGAAAAGGCATTTGATAAGGTAGAGTGGAAGTAGTTCTTTGCAGTTTTAAAGAAATTCAGATTTGGTGATTCATTTATTTCCTGCATTCGCCTCCTTTATTCCTCCCCCAAGGCCAGTGTCCATACTTATCACCTTTGCTTTTTGCCATCGCTATCGAGCCTCTGCCTATTTCATTAAGATCTTCCAACCTTATTCAAAGGAATCAACCGGAATGGAATTGAATAGAAATTATTGCTGTATGCTGATGATTTGTTATTGTATATAACTGATTCTACACGCTCTATCCCTGCTATTTAAGTATTCTGGAGAACTTCAGCACCTTTTCAGGTTTTAAATTCAATGTGGTGAAAAGTGAGTGATCATTGGAGTTTAATTATCTAGGTATTAACATGACTTGTCTTTAGCCTTGCTTCTGCTAATTTCACATTAAATCTGATATTCAAAGTTGGGGTAACCTACCCCTTTCATTAATTGGCAAGATCAATGTTGTTAAAATTAATATTTTACCAAAGTTTCTATTTTTATTCCAGTCAATTCCTCTTTTTCTGCCAAAACATTTTTTTTGACTCACTGGATAAAATAATCTGTTCTTTTATTTTGGGGTGGGAAATTCCCGAGGGTTCCTAAATCTGTACTGCAGAGAGGCAGACTCAGTGGAGGACTTACATTACCTAATTTTCTAACTTACTACTGGGCTGCTCACATCCATAAACTTTGCCACTGGTTAAAATCTCCTGGATCCTCTTGGTGTAAATTGGAACTATTGTCCTGTAGGGGAACTTCTATACCTGTTCTACTTTATTCTTCTTTACCTACAAAACCCTCTCTATATACTGATAGTCAAGTGGTTCTTAACATACTCAAGATCTGGTATCAATTTAGCATTTTAAATTTCTAGCTGTATCTTCCTTGGGCCCTTTAAATAACAACCATTTATTTCCTCCATCACTTACAGACTCGATATTTTCAGTGTGGTATGACAAGGGTATCACGCACTTCAAATCTCACGTGTTTCACTATTTTCAAACTCGCGATTTTGTGGCTGAGTGTTTCCCTAATTTCCCCTCTTCACCATGCTTTCATTTGTATCTCATCACAGAGGAATCATTTCAAAGCTGTATGGTATTATCTTGGCTTTTAGTAACCACTCAAATGCTAGACTTAAGTGTACATGGGAAATGGAACTGGGAATACAAATACATGAGGAGTCCTGGAAACAGGTGTGGTGGAAATTTCTATTAACAAAGCACAGTGAGACTGCTTCAGCGTTTCCAAAATGTAATTTGTACTTCATGAAGGAGAGTGTCAACTCTGCAGGAGTCTCAAATGACTTACTTTATTGACACAAAGACAGGGTGTTACACAAAAGTGGACAACCTGCATGGGACAGATAAGTTTTTCAGTTGCTAACTTAACCTCTTAAGCCACCTCAGTTGCAAACAACTGATGTGACCCAGCAACCCCTCCTATAGATAAACATGTATTTATAAATGCAGAATAACACACCCTTTCTCTGAACTAGAAAACAACACCCAGCACATGCTAAATGAGAATTAATCATTTTCCATCACACAGGCCATAGAAAGGATACGATCTACCATGTCCTGTGCTCGTCTTGGGCTTATTCAATTTAAGGTCTTAAACAGGCTCTTTTCTCAAAGTCTAGACTATCTAAACTGTATCCAGAAGTGGAAGACAAGTGTGATAAATGCCATGGCTCTCCTTGTCACCTTAGCCACATGTTTTTTCTTTGTCCTGATCTGAAAGGTTATTTTACTATCATGTCCACTGTTCTGATTGCTATATTTGGGATTCCTTACCCTTCACTTGCACTTAACTCTACAAAAAAGGACATTATAGCTTTCACATCCTTACTAGCAAGACGTTCCTTATTGTTGTATTAGAAGTCGTTTTAATATCCTTCTATCTCCTCGTGGCTCAAGGACATCGTGTTTTTTTTTTAAAACAATTTTTTTTTTTTAAATTAGATATACATTGAGAGGATGTACAGTCAATTTCTTCCACAAATGGCAACCCTTTATTTCCTATTTCACTAATTTAGAGGTATTACCCAATTAAATGTGTGCCTGTTATTCTTGTACCTTTTATATTGCATAAATAACCATTAATATGTGTTTTGGTCATGGTGAGCCGAGTGGGGGCGTGGGAGGGGGAATGTTCATTGTGTATTACATGGTAGTCTGTAATGTAATTTAAATAAATTATTTTATTCTTTTCTTTATTATTATTAGAGTATTTTTTATTTATTTATTAATTTTTCGCCATTGTTTGTTTTGTTTTTATGTGTGTATATGTGACCGTGTATATATGCATATATGTTTATAAAAAATTTAAAAAAAGGAAAAGTTCAATTGTATTTCTGTGATTGGAAGTTTTGTATTATATTTTTCTCAATAAAGATATCTAAAAAAAAAAGAACAAGCATAGTGGATTTAAAATGTCTCTTTAAAAGAAAGGTTTTGAGTCCACAGGTGTGGAGCGATGGAGCAGAAAGTCTGGACCACCCATTATGCCGGTCTTAGTCCTGGGGGGAGGACACTGGGGGTTTTTGAAGAGCGGAGGGATCTTGCTGTAGTGTATGGGTTGAGGAACTCTGTCAGGTATGGGGAACATTGCCATTGATGCATTGGAAGGTGAGGAGAAACATTGTACTCAATCTGAGCAAAGACGGGGAGCCAGTGTAGTGAATGGAGAATGGGGGGGCGATCCCCAGTGTACTGCAGCTTTTGGATGCTTTTGATTGGGATTCCGTTGAAGTAGTCCAGTCTGGAGGAGACAACTAGTAACTAATTAGTGTGCCTTTGTAAATAAGTTTTGGTTTATGTTACTTACCAAAAGCCTGAATTAAAAATTGATACTGAAGAAAAGAGAAGAAGAAACTGAACCAAACAAAGTGCATGAATTAAAAACCAAAACAATGTCAAACAGGTTACAAAAGGCTTTTAAGAATGTGTCATGCTAACGAGCTCACCACAGAACTTCTCATCTGATCCGTCACTGCAGTCATTGACCCCATCACAAACAACTCCCAATTGACCTGCCGCCACACAGCGACCATTTGCACACTGGAACTCTTTTTCTCTGCAGCCACCTATTGGAGAGAGTGGTGAGGGCGGGGCACGGGATGTTAACCATTGAGGACCAGGAGAGGAGACAACATAGCAGTCTGGAGTCCCATTTGTGTACACATTTCAGTCAGATAAGTCTTGTGTCATCGTTTTACTTTTATTTAAGTATTTGATCTGAGTTTAGTCTCACCACTCCCTCTGCATGCTTTTCTCAATTAGATTTTGGAGTGACGAATATAATATTTTTCCCCCTTTCTTATTTTTCTCCCGAGCCTACAGGTGGACGCTGGGATGGTGGAGGGACTGAAAAGCAGGCAGTGTGCGGTGTTGAAAGCAGCTGTGGCGGCAGCAGCACACACAAGGCAGAGAGCTTTTCAGCTTAAATAGACCACCCAGATTGGAGGGGTAGGTTTAATAAGTGGCACATAGAGTGTGAGAAGATCACATGGGAGGCAGCAGAGCAGCTCAAATTGCCTGCCTGAACTAGCTTGCAGGCGTCAGTCCATTTATGGAACATCAATAAAATAGTCAACCTACCTTCACTGCAACCCATGATCTCAAGTCGGAGGTAGATGCCATTCTGAAAGTCATGGGGCAACAGGCGAACAAACTGAGCCAACACCATCCTGTTCAGTCTGCTTTCTGTCACACCTTGATCATCATGGTTACCAAGAAAAGCCTGCAGAGAGAATAGTAGCACGTCACTTTCATGATGTGGAAAGTATAAGGAAGTAGCTTTGACTATGCCTGTGGTTGGACCTTGGCTCTGGGCCGGGCATCTGATGCAAGCTCCATGTAGGTGTACCATCGTTTTCCATCCTGACTGAACTGAAGGTAGAAACTGGACACAAATGTGCCAAACACACCACCACCCTGGGTCAACACACCTAAAGAACCAAAGAACATTTACTACACATTATCTGATGAATAATTTATAATCTCACAGCAATTTGTTTTTTCTTCACAGTGCTCAGCACAATAAAGCAGTTTCCATTAACACTTATTTAAAGACACCTGGGCAAATATTTACCAGTGATATTGTATGGTTTCAGCAGGTCTATCTGTAGGTAGGGGCTTTGTGTGTTGACATTGTGTCCCTCAGGCCACTGCTGTGGCAGCTCTTTATATTGTTCTGGTTCTGGACTCCAGCCCTGCAGAAAAATGTTTTGCAAATTACAGCAGGTATCCATTATCCATGCTTTTATCTAAAGACCCCTTCCATCAAACTTGTTTTGACAGGTGACCGTTACCCCTAAGACGGACCCTTATTTTTCTCACCTTGCTGTTGATATGTAGTGCACACAAACACATGAGGTTTGGCTTCTCCTTTCTGGTGCAGCAAAAGGCGTGGCCAAGGCCTGAGGCAAGCCTCATTGGTCTGAATCACATGCTGCACTATCATGGGGTCATTTATTTATTTTTTCTGTTAGTTTAGAACATAGCAGCCATTTGTTTCCCCCCTTGTGTTAAACATGGTTTAGTTAACCCTGTATTTAAGTGTTTGTGCAGGAAGGTCAGTTTCTTTGTTCCTGGGGTATTCCACTGGGACGTAAGCGCCGCGTAAAGGTACGTTTATGCTTCTCCGTCATTTCGACCATGTAGCTACGTTGTAGCTATGACGTTAACGTGGACCCCTCCGCCGTAGCCTGACTTGCACCTCCAAAAAATTCTAACTACACATTGCGTAGATGCGGGCTGTAAGGGCTGTGATTGGTCCGCTCAGAACATAATTTCCGGCAGTCGCCTTTTCTGGTCTTAATGGCTGTATACGGCAAAGAAGCTCGTTGACATTCGAAATTATCTAAAGTGCATTTGTTCATCCAGGTTATAAATTTACACCAGTGTTGTAAATTCACTTATTCCCAGCCTCGGCCAGTCGTACAGACCACCCCCGCAAACGTCTTCTCTGTTGCCTGCGCCTCAACATTTGCAATTTAAGCATTTGTTCTTCAACATTGATGAGCTCCAAATGCAAATACAGCTGCTCCACCTCGGTTGACATTGTTTAATGTTGTTAACTGTGACCGGAAGAAAAAGCAAGGATTCGGCTATAACCTGGAACCACACAAACATACAGCCACACCTCCCTACCGGCATGGTGAATTGCAGAGCAACATGTTCCCTCGACGCAGAACTTCGAATGTTCAATGACGACGTCACGTCGACGCCGTCAACGTTATTGAGGAGTATAAACTAGGACTAACGCCAACGGAGCGCTGGCTTGCGAGCCAGTCGTATTGACGTGAGATTGCGAGATAATCCGGAACGTATGTGAGACCGCAAGATCCAGCAATAAACTGTGTGTATAAAGGAAACAACAACAGCAAACAGCTTACTTTGCTTCTCCAACCTGGAAGAACCTGTTGAGCTGACCATCTATCCTCTACTTTTCTGCTTCTATCATAAGTGTGCTAGTCAGTTTCTATATTTGTGTAATTGTAGTTTTATGTTGAAAAGGGGCAGAAGTTTATTTAGTAGATTTTGTGTAAGATTTCCTGTGCTGCTGCAAAGTGCACAGGTGTGATACAATGGCTCATTTCAGAATGGGGAGGGATTAATTAGGGATGAAAGGAAGCTGTCAACATACGAGTATTGATTATGTTTTGAAAATCCTTCTTGTTTTGAAAGCTCCAGAAATGTTCTCCTTGTAGGGAAACGATAAAGCAATCAAAGTCATTATGAGGTGTGATAAGGCTCCTGAGAATCTCACTTTCATACACTCAGGATTCATCAGAACCATGGCCATTACCACATTTTACGTTGAAAATACATGATGTGTTCGCCACTTCTCCGCCTGAATGACAGCGTTGTTTTGTTTTTATTGTGCACGATACACATTCTGCTGTCCTTGAATCTCGCTGCGGTCCTGGATATTGGTTTAATCGTTCATGAGACATTATACTCCAGCAGGTGCCACTGTGTGACACTAAATCTCCCTCCTCAGCTAGCATGATGATAAGCTATTCTGCTGCGGAGTTGTTGAGCTTCAATGACGCAACGTGTCTGAAGGTCCCCTGGACATCATCAAAAGGCTGGGCCTATTTCGATGACCTCCCTATGTCCACAGAAGATCCCGGAGAAAGTTTATTCTCTAACAGACTGGGTCATCTGTGCAGGTCATCTGGTCAGCCAGGCGCTCTGGCACACGGCGCTCACGTAATCAGAGAGCTGTGGCTCTACAGCAGATCCTGCTTCTCTCTGGGTGCCGGTTAATAAAAGCAGAGTGTACTTTAAACTTCTCAGGCCTATTGGAAGATGACCCACATGTCTGGGTCTTGTCTTAAAATCCAACTCTTCAATGTGCAATCTTTGTCCAATAAAGCATGCCTCATCCAAGAGCACATCCAGGATAAGGATCTGGATATTATGTGCCTTACAGAGACCTGGCATCAGCTAAACCGCTTTTTTACTCTCAGTGAGGCCTGTCCTCCTGGATATAAATATCTCCAGAGAGCACAGAGCTCAGGTTGTGGTGGCAGCTTAGTGGTCATTTTTAAAGATAATTTCAACCTTTCTCCTGTGACTCTGCCGGAACTGTCCTCCTTCGAGTGCTTGGCTTTCTGCTCCAAACCCCCTTATTCAATGACAGTGCTCCCCACCTACAGGCCCCCCAAACCTCATTCCTCCTTTTTTCTGAGATGTTAGAGACTCTGTCAATGTTCTGTTCCACAAATTCCAACACACTCATACTTGGGGATCTCAACATCCATGTTGATACCCCCACCAATCATCAAGCAGCTGAATTCCTTAATCTGCTGGACTCAGAACAATATGTCAAACTGCCAACAAACTCTCGTGGGCACACTCTGGATGTTGTCATCACAAACTCTTTGACTGTGCAACATCTCTTTGCTTATGACATGGGAGTCTCTGATCACAAAGTTGTTTGTATGGAGCTTCCCTTTCTGGACAGTGCCACAAAGCCAAAGCGGAAGATTTATTTTAGAAATCTGAAAAAGATCAATTCTGAACTTCTAGCAGCTGACTTCAAGATTCGTATTTCTGTCTCCCTTCCAGTATCCATTAATGCGGTGGATTTCTAGAACACCAGCTTCACTAGCACCTTGGACCATCATGCTCCTGTTAGAGAGAGAACAATTACCTTTTCATGCTCAGCCCCTGGTTTACCCCTGAGGTGAGGAAAATGAAGGGCCCTCCCCCCTTTTGCTCTTTTCCAGAGGTCTGTGTGAAGGAAGTTGAGGCCTCTGTCAGGGCCATGAAACCCTCTACATGTGCCCTTGACCCCTTCGCAACAGCCCTGGTTAAGGCCCATATTGCCTCCCTCAGTCCCCTCATCATTATCCATAGTAAATAAATCCCTCCAATCTGGTCACATTTCCCCCACTTCGAAATCTGCCATAATCAAACCCCTCCTTAAAAAACCTACCCTGGACCCCCAGGGTAGGTTAACAAACTACAGACCCATTTCCAACCTTCCCTTTCTCGCTAAGGTTCTGGAGAAATTAGTCTCTGTTTACATTCAAGAGCACCTCCATGACAATAGAATTCTGGACAAATTTCAATCTGGTTTCCGTGCTGCCCATAGTACTGAAACACTGGGTGCCAGCTTGTAGTCTGTGACTTCTTGGTGTAGTCTGTGACTTCTTGGCTTCTTGGTGAGTAACTTTATTCCTGTAATTGTCCTTCACTAAGGTACTCTGAATCTGTGGACTCTTTTAAGAAGCAGCTGAAAACATTTTTATTTAAGCAAGCTTTTAGTTGTGAACTTACCTATGTCTCCACCTATATTTTATTTATTTTTATCTTGTTGTGGTCTTTTTAGGCTTTTATGATTTTATAATTATTCATTTGTTTTATTGGTGGTGTGTTCTTATAATTATTTTTACATATTTTATTGTAAAGCACTTTGTGATTTTTTTTTTATCTGTGAAAGGTGCTATATAAATAAAGTGTGTTTTTTTAGGTCCAACGGTCTGCACCAAAATCAGTTAGACTCTTGTGCTGGCATCCAACCTACAACACTCCCACTAACAACCCGCCAGATCCTCACACCTCCGATTTCCTCTGCACCACCATATACAGCCAGCAGAGACCCCCCCCCCCACCCCACCCCTGGTGCTCACGAGCCTCCCCACACACAATCCACACACCCGAACAAAATGGACAACCCTTGCCCTGTATCATCAATCCCAGTCATAACCACCTTCAGGAAGAGCAACAAACCCATCCTTCCCCATCCTACCAACCTCCTAGGGGTCAAAGATTACCTGTCAAAAAAGTTAGATCGATGGGGTCCCTATTATTGTTTTAATATAACATGCTGGTATGTACCAGGTGATGATAACCATTTAACTCGTAAGTTTAGCATATTAACATACTAAAAATATTGTGAGTTTTTAATTAAAATGGATTGATAAGTATGAGGCAGATAGGAATATTTAGGTTTAAAACAAACTTGGTCCCAAAAACCTATCATTAAGTCTGGTGTACCTGCAGGTCCATATGTGGGTCCCATCCATGGAGACGAGCTGCCTGGGGGGGGTGACCAGCCTGCTGGGACGAGGCCTTGAAACTGGAGGCTGGTAGGGTCTGTACACCCAGCGGAACCCAACACTCATCTGAATAGAAAGGATCTGACAATCAATGATAGTAGATACACTGAAAGCGAGGGTGCTCCTGATTCAACTCACCTGATTCAAATCAATGCATCATAAGCTGGCTCTTGCATAACTTAACAATCTTTTGAACAGATCTATTTCATCTGAAGCAGGGAAACATCTAAAAGCTGCAGGACAGTGGCCCTCGAGGACCGGATTTGGACATCCCTGCTCTAGATGCACATGTGAAAAAGTACTAACCTCCAGGCAGCAGTGGAAATGTGGGTATTAGGGGTGTAGTGCCTTCTGCTGGCTTGTAGGTCACAGTGGCAGGGCTTATTGTCACAAGCATTGTGTCAGTTTCTCCTACACATCAAGCAGAAACAATCCTTTCAGTGCTGAAATATTATTGTGAAGCAAACGTGTATGATCTCATAGTTCTCAGGAACTCGAGAATCTTTCAACTTCTTCATTGTCTAAACCTCTTTATGCACTTGTCAAACTCACTGAGGTGTTTCGAGAGAAAAACTTTTCCTCCTTCTGTTAATGTTTTATTTTATCTTATTCCATTTTATGTTATATAATTTTATTTCAATTTTTTATTCTATTTTGCAACCAGAACATTGAAGGAGCACTTTGAGAATCTCCTTGTTTACAGTGTGTTGGATTCAGGGCTGCCCCATGTCACCAATCCTGATTGTGATTTTCATGGACAGAATTTCAAAATGTAGTTGAGGAGGGGACGTGTTTGGTAACTTCATGGTTACGTCTCTGCTTTTTGCAAATGATGTGGTTCTGTTGGCTTCTTCAAGCCATGACCTTCAGCTGCACTGGAGCGGTTCACATCTGAGTGTGAAGTGGCTGGGACAAATCCGAGGCTATGGTTCAAGTATGGTTCAATGATGGCAAGTTGGAGAGATGGACTGGTTGATTGGGTCTGCATCAGCAGTAATGAGGGTGCTGCTCCAGTTCATTGTGATGAAGAGGGAGCTGAGCTGGAAGAAGAAGCTTTCAATTTACTGGCCCATCTTTGTTCCAACCCGCAACTATGGTCACGAGATCTGGGTAGTGACTCAAAGAATGAGGTCATGGATACAAACAGCTGAAATGAGTTTCCTTCAGAGGATGGCTGGGCTCAGCCTATGAGATAGAGTGAGGAGCCGCAGCTCCTCCACATCAAAAGGAGTTAGCTGAGCTGGTTCGGGCATCCGTCTAGGATCCTGGTTGCCTTTTCCTGGTTTTTCATTCATGTACAACTTGGAAGAGGACCCATGCCAGATCCAGAACACACTGGAGGGATTACATGTCCCAACTGGCCTGGGAACATCTTGGGATCCCCTGTGATGAGCTGGAAAAAGTAGCTGGTGAGAGGGATGCCTGGGTTTCCCTCCTGGACCTGTTGCGTCTGTAACCTAACCTCCAATGAGCGGAACATAATGGATGGATGGATAGATGGAGAATGTTTATGCTGGGCTTAACTGTCACTTTTGAAACTTTTTGATTTTTTTTTTCAAAATAGTGGAAGCAGCAGAAATTTTTCTGTTTTTGAATAAGCTCTGTCAGCCAGCATCCAATATGTTTGTAGCATATTTCTTAAACAAACAAAAAAAACCCAATTTTAATTAAAAGGTATTCTCAAGATTTTCTATGAAAGTGGAAAACTCTCTTTAAAAGCACAAACTATGATTTTGAGGGTTTAAGGCAAAACACAGGTCAGGTCAGATAATATATTTGATCAAAGTAAATAGCAAAATAACTAATGATTTTACCTTGGCAGTAACAACACCTTTCTCCCTCTCCAGGGACAAGACTGGAGCCCTACATAAACAGAGAACATGTAGCTTAGTCACCCATGTATAACATTTACTTTGGTACACAGCTATGGAGAGGAAAAGCACTGCATTTGTAGACACAGATCCATTCAAACTTACAATCACATGTATGCTGCCACCATATTTCAACAAATCATGGGCACATAGTTCTATGCAGGAAGGAAACTCTCTTAAATCTGTTAATTTAGTCAATAAAATTGTGACACCTGTTTTACATACAATAAGAGCTAAACTCAAATTTGAGACAGTTAAATGGACAGATGAAGGAATCAACGTTAATTCAAGGTTATATTCAGTAACTGTCATGATAACGCATGGCTGTGGTGTTTGTTGGTTTCTGGATCTAAAGGAAGGGTTGAGCAGGTTTTCCAGGATCTCTGGGGCAGAGTCTGGTTCAGCTCCTGCAGTGGCATCTATTTTCCATCTGCGCTCACCAAGACCCCTTCATAAGAATCAGCAGGAGCAACCAGTCTTCGCCAGATTGTTCTTACTGCTGCAGGTAATCCGGCTGACTTCTGAGCGTCTTTCCTAGTAAAACCCTCTATGTACTTACCTTGTTCTCTTATGTTCCTATTGTCTGTTCCTCTGTTGCTCATTGCACTTCTGAGACCCCACTATTGACTGCCTTCTTCAACACAGCAAGCACCCTCCCCTCCATCTGGAAACCCTCTTGGATTCCATAAGGAAATACTCTCATCATCTCTTGGATAAATCCCTATGTCTCCGACTCACGCTAACCATCTCCCTCTCCTCCCAGAGTAACCTGTTCTCCTGGATCCACTCATCACTGCATCTGCCTTTTAATAAACCACGTCTTTCCTCAAATCTCTCTGAGTCTGCATCTGCTCTTGAGTCTAATTTGTGAGTCAGCACGGCTTTTGCTATGACAGCACAATCTGACCAAGACATGAACTCAGTGAATGCTTTTTGTTCAGCTCTGTCTAAACAGGGTGTAATGCAAGAAGAGCATAAAAAGGCATTATGCTCCCTGAACGAACCAACAGCTAAACCAGCCTTTTGAATTACTGCAATGTCAATGAACATATGTCTGCTTCTCTCCCAGGAACTCTTCCGTCACCCACGTCTCCAGCTCCGCCTTCAGCCCGCCATGGTGTTCTACCTGAGCCAGTGTACTGTGACGCTTCCTTCAGAACACTTCTCAGGTGACATCAACAAGTGTGGTGGTTCACTAGCCTTTTCATGTTCCCCATGCTCATTTTCCTCAGACTCCTCCAAGATATCTTACATCATAGGACTACTTTGAGATAAAGCACTGGACTGGGCACCAGCCTTTTTCCGATTCTACCAAATTGACTCTTTCCCATTGTCCTCTTTTCAGGAGGAGTTAAGGAAGAAGTTTGACCACCCTCTCTGTGAAATGAATGTAGCTAAGAGGTTACTGAATATAAGACCAGGGAACTGGTCTGTTGCTGAGTTCGTTGCAGACTTACACATCATAGCTGCAGAAACGTGGTGGCCATCCAGTGCCATCCGGGGAGTCCTGCTAAATGTTTTTAATGACTATATTAAGGATCAACTAGCCTCTGAGGAAGAGCCGTCTTCCTTTGAGGAATTACATACCATGGGCATTCGCATTGCCAACCCGTTAGCGGAATGCAGGAGAGAGAAGGTCTCCTGTTTAAATCAACCATCCCCTCAGCCGCCTTCCCGCATCATACCTTCCACTGGACCAGCCCTATCGGAGTCTTCTTCCCCTTCGGAAGATCCTTAGCCCATGCAGGTGGGTTAAGACTCACACCGGAGGAGAGGATTCGTCCCATGACAAGCAAACAAATGCATCTATTGCAGTTCCAAGGGTCATTACACTTCTGCCTGTACAGAGCGGCCAAAAGACAGAGCTCACCAGTTGGGGCAGGATTACTGAAGTTTCAAAATGAAACTCCTCTACGTTTAACTCTACCTATTACTAGGGCTGGGTATCAATCAAAATGTTTTGATACCGGTACCAATACCGATACCTTCACTTCGATACCAGTTCCTGAACAATACTTTTTTCTATACCAATTTTATATTATCAATTAAAACAAAAAAGAAATTACATTACACATAACAGTACAAATCTTCGGTTTTATCTAGTATTTCAATTTCCCGGAGGGAACCCCCCAAAGGGATTAATAAAGTTGTCTATCTATTTTTCCAATCCAAGCAGTTTTCTCACAGAAAAAAATAATAACAAATAATTTCCAGTGCAAAACAGTTGCAAAGAGGTGACAGGTTGGTGTCTAATACTATCCTACATAATGAGGATACTTTTCACTTTCAGATAGTGTAGGCAGTTTTTCTTCAGAAAAATCAACCTGTCTGCTTTCTGCACGTATTAAGTTGCAGTAACATTGAGACTACTGCCAGATTTTGCTGAACGTTAATTTACCTGTTAAAATGCCACACACTGCGCCATCCTCAGTATTCTTACATGAAGCCAAGTCCAGTGGTGGAGATTTTGAATTATGCCACTCGGGCTCTGTAGCGTCCACAAACTGACTTGAATGCTGAGAGGGTTGCGGTCCGCCCTTCTTGCAGTCAAACACGGAGCAACTTTCTGCTCTTGAATTGATTTTGTGCCTGGTCAAATAACTCATTAAATTAGTCATGTTGCTGGCCTAAGCGGCGATTACTTTTTGGCATATACTGCATCGCGCACTATTGGCATCAATCTTTGTGAAATGGAGGCACGCTTTAGACCTTGGTGGCATTGTTTAACCGGTTCGACAACACGCACACAACTACAGTTCCCAACGCAGATACACGTGAACGCCGTCTGTGGGTGTCACCACATTTTCCTGCATGCTGCAAAGTGTAACGTAAATACAGCCAATCCAGGGTAGCATGATCAGTTCTTGATCACATGATTAATCTCTGAGTACCGAAACTTGGCACCGAAAGACGAGGCATGTTTTGATACTCGGTACTACCGAAGCATTTTGGTCAGTGCCTTAAAAGAACCGAAGTTCGGTACCCAGCCCTACCTATTACGTGCAACTAGGTAAGACAACCCGGGAGCTTCTCGCCCTTGTGAATTCTGGAGCAGAACAGAACCTGTTGGACCCAGGTGTGGCTTATCAGCTTCATCTACCCCTGGAACCCCTGCCTTCACAAATCATGGCCTCAGCTCTGGATGGAGGTATCTTAACTACCATAACACATAAAACCAAACCTATCACCCTAATTGTTTCTGGAAATCACTGCAAATTAATCGAATTCCTCCTGTTCCCTGTTTCCACCGTTCCTCTAATTTTTGGTTATCCCCAGTTAGCACTTCATAACCCTCACATTCTCTGGTTGGATTGAAGGCTGCAGTCTATTCTGCCTCCAATCGGCCCTTCAGTCATCCAGTCACTCCCAGTCTAAGATTACAACCCCTCTGGTGAATTTGTCTTTAGTCTGCAACGAAGATCCCAATCTCGACACTGTAAAGACAGGCTGGATGGATGGAATACCGACAGATTGACGGTATAGAAAATGGATGGATGGATGATTTCTCTTCCCAGGTGTCTGTCTTTTTGAGAATCTTCCTATTTTTCTCACATCAGCTTTTCTTTGATTAGCTTAAAGAGCATCTTTTATTTGGAATTACAAGAATCACAGAATTTCAAAATCCCATTTACAAAAACCCAAATCAGAGGGGACGCTGGGTTTACCCATATTTTTATAGGTTTATGAGGATTAATTCGACTGGAAAGTTCTCAGTTATTCGGGATCTATTTCTTGCCTACCATTTTCTATATGTGTAACTGATAGTTTTATTATTTATCTAGTATATTTATTAGGTGTCTGATTCCACTCCATTCCACTTTTGCACACACACACGCTCCATCTTACCTGAGGACATCCAGTGGCAGCATGTGGACAATAGGGAGAACACTGCACTGTCAGGTTGGGAAGACAGTGGCATAACTGGCACTGCTCTGACCGCCATCTGCCTCCAACTGCATGGGACTGACCCTGATAGTCACATTCTTCACAGGGCTCTGTCTGACACCTTCAAACACAGAAAAACATAGGAAATACGTGCAAGATTAATGGAAATCAATGCTTTAGGAAGAATCCATAAGTGGACTTACCGACGGGCTTTCCTGTAAATCCCTCTGCACGTTCTCCCATCTCCGTGCTTGGTGGGATTATTTGGGCTGCGGAACGACCACTGAACACTCTGGACACCACAGGGTCCCAAACATTCTCCCCATTCAGACCACGATGACCAACCACAGTGCACTACAGGGAGACAAATCTGCCTGTGTACTTCTCAGATAGAAAAAGAGAACTGGACATATGTAAAACTCAGTTCTGTATGTGTTAAAGGGTTAGTGTTTCTCACCTGAACAGTCTGGGTTGGGCTTACACCTCTGAGGTCTTCCTCTTTCACAAACGCAAATCTCACATTTCACTTTCATCTGCTGCCCTGGCCAGTAGTGCACACCTGCCGTCTCACACACACACTCTTCAGGTAAGACACACTGTTGTGTGTGGCTCATCACCTGGCCCTCCGGACACCAGCAGCCTGAAGGTAAAAACATGTTGAGAGCAATAACACTGAATATTAACTGTGAACATTTCAAAATGCCTGGAGTGTTAAAACACATGCAGTTCAATTTAAACTCCTCATGTACTGTAATGACTGACCGGAGAAGCAGGGCGCTGTGGGATCACAGGTTGTTCCACTGCTGATGTGGGAACAGGAAACTGGACAGGGAGCACAGCTGTGTCTCACCAGGCCACGGGGACAGCTGGCATTGAAACATCCATCATTAGGACATGGTTCTGGAGTAAGACAGGGAAAACAAGGATGAAAGTTTTTTATTAGTGTTAGCCAAACATGCTTTCTTTTGTTTACTCATCAGTGTTTGTAATGTTTTACTTATGGTGACTGAATCAAAGAGGACATAATCAGACTGTTTTTGTCAAATGAGCTAAATTATCACCATTACTATAGATAACTAAACTATCTTACTTTTTTAAGCCAGTCACTTGTATATCAGTAACACCTTTGTTATGGTTCACAGACAGTTCTTACTGATTTCCATGGAAAGGTTAGAAGGTCCAGCGAGCTTGGAGCAATCTTGGCCTCCATAGCGAGGAGGAATGCAGCCTCTATGTCTCACCTGCACTCCTCCGCAACCACTGGAACAGTTTGACCAGCTCACCCATGGCAGCCACTGACCGTCCACTGGGCAGACGGAGAACAATCAGAGTTCAGTAGCAAACATATATTTGACTTTAAATATAATAAGCATGAGGTGAGAGGAGAAACCTTAAATCTTTAAATGTATGAAATATTTATACATGTCAGATCAGGCTTCATCATAGACGATGCAATGAAAAAAGCACGCTCCACCCAATCAGTATACCTTTTCATAGCTCTGAATGACACATTCCTTTACATCTGCTACGCTACTGTTATCAGAAAGGAATCTGTTTGTGTGTGTGTTGTGGTTTATCTGAACATGTGTATATCTCCAACGAGTGTTTCCATCTTTACATCTGACCAGATGGGAAAGGAACAAATTCCTTCAACAAAATGACTGGCTAAAATAGACCTTGCCTTTCTGACAAATTGTCTGTTCCAAACATCGATAGCTGCTGTATGCCAATCATTAAGGGGTTTTATTATGATATCTTGCTCACAATAATTTCTTTGGACTGTGAAACAGTTTCTTATGAATATCTGTTGGATTTTAAAGGTAGGTCCAAAATCAGAGTGATGCAGTGAGGCTCAAGTAAAGTGGTTAAGTAGAGTGGTAACTAAAAGCCAACTTCACTCCCACCACTGTAATGTTATCAATAACAGGCCTACTGCAGTGCATTAGCCTCAAATCAGCCAACCATATACCTGTGTATCTGACAACAATATAACTAATGTCATTACAAATATTTGTCCTCATTGGATGCCCAAATTCAAACTGTTTCCTTAAATAGCAGAAGAGTAATCAGACAAAGAAGAAATTGATTAATTATATTCAGAGTGTAGCTGAAACACAGACCCACACCAGGCAGGACCACAAACCAGCTCAGAAAATAAGTACCACTTTATCAGTCTTGTACATTGTGTAACAGGACTGCATGTGGATTTACTGCAGTTACAACAAAAGGATTCATTTTGGGGATTGTAAGCAGCACACCATTAAGGTCAGAGTAAAGTCAGAAGTTTCAGGAGTAACTACTGTCTGTGGATGCTCAGTGCATTTGATTTTGTGCAAAGGGCAATGAGGATATATGTTGCACAATTTACCAGTGTTAGTAACTCAGCCCATAGCTGGAAGACGATCAAAATATCTAATATTTGTAGTGTGTGTATTTGATTACAATGAGCTTTGTTTGTTCTCTAGTGTGTTTTGATTTGAGCTGATCTGAGATCTGTATTTGAGCTGTATCTCAGAGCAGAGAGCCCTGATAATATTCTCATACTTAGTTTTAATTATTCATGTTTGGCTGCCCTCATGAATGGTTAAAGAGTGGTTTATAAAAAACTTTTGTGATGTGAAAAACTCAAAGCGTAAATCTACATCTGCTTTACTCACACTTTAACTAAACATTGGTGTTTTCTTTCTTATGTTTCTGCATTTAGCAGACACTTTTATCCAAAGCAACTTACAGATAGGCAGATAGGGTAAGGGGGTCTTTTCTAAGGACCCCTACTGGAGTTGTCATCTTTCATGCAGGGGATTTGAACCCAGATCTCCCACATGAAAGGTGGCAATCATACAACTACACTATCCAGTCTTTCTTTTTCTCTCTCTTTCTCTCTTTCTTTTCTTTCTTTTCTTTCTCTCTTTCTTTCTTTCTTTCTTTCTTTACCAGGACAGGTGATGTTGAAGCACTGCTGCCTCTGTATGTCTTGGCCCCGACAGTGGTGCAGTAGGTCCCCTACAGGGCAGGATCTTTCCCGACTCATTGAACCTGTCCCACAGGAGGTACTGCAGGGGTTCCAGGGGCCCCAAGAACTCCAAGTTCTACAGTCCTGCTCATCTGTGGGGCCTTTCTGTGTTAGTGAGGAATCTGGACAGTCTGCTACACTGTTACAAACCTGAGAAATGCAGCGGTAGCATAGACAGGACGGATGGAATGTAAAAACAAAAAAGAGGGAAAAGCAACAATTTACTGCTTTAAAAAGAAAAGCAAAATATAGAGAAAAGAAAAAAAGGAATGCCAGAAGTGGATCACAAATTGCTCAGAGACTGACCAAGGTAAAGGGAAGACAGGTCCCATCCATACAGGTGAATTCAGGGCAGGTGGCAGAGGTGTTCTTACTGCCGAGAGGCACTGGTGAAACAGTGTTATCTTCACAGAAAAAAAAATCAAATACACATAACAAACAAAGGAACTTTCAGCATGAACATAAAATTTCATCGCTTTATTTATCTCTGTTAGTCTATCTTTTGAATAATATGCCTCACTTCTGACATGTTAAAGTCCATTCTGTCACTCCATCCATTCTCCTCTCCTTGTTTTAAGGGAACTCACCACACACAAACTCATCGTCACCCTGTGGACAGTCTGGGATGTTGTTGCAGACTTGTGACGTGTTCACACAGATGCGGTTGTCACACTGGAAGCTGCCTGGGCAGTTAGGTATCTGAGTGGAGCCTTGAGGACAGATGATTACTGTTTGTATCTGTCAAACACATTTGATGTTTGGAATCTTATATTATTCTAATTTTTTATATTCATTTTTTCATTCACTAACCACAGTTGTCTATACTCTCGTCCGAGGCATCCCTGCAGTGTGGTGTCCCATCACAGAGCTGCTGGTAATCCACACACTGGTCCCCAGTGAGGCAGAACACCTGGTCAGGACCACATGGAGCAGTACACTGCTGCTCATCACTACCATCCATGCAGTCTGTTTCCCTATCACAACGCCACGCCTGAGGCACACACTGCCCACCAGAGGCACAGCTGAACTCATGGGACCTACAGGCTGGAGAAACAAATGTGTTGAAGAAAAACAGGCCTGGGAACATTTTATCCTATCAAACTGCCAAAATGCTTAACCCTATTGAACATTGAACATCAGCTCTAACAATATTAACTTGAAATCTTCAAATCAGGATCCATCATCACCTGAAGTTGGGGTGACAGCTGGAGTTATGATCCCAGTGTAGCAGTTGCTTCTGTTCTCGTCCTCTCTGCCTGGGCAGTCAGTTGTTCCATCACACAGTTTCATTGTAGCAACACATGTACCATCACTGCAGGGAAACTGGTTGGGAGCACAGGTCACTGCCATTTAAAAAAAATGATTCAATTAGTGCCAACTAAAATGAGAAGCTGAAAAAAGCAGAAGTTTAAAAGAATACAACTGCATACAACTTGACCAAACCAGGATGGCTAAATATATCAAAGTGATATTTGGTAAATGGTAAATGGACTTGGCGCTTTTCTAGTCTAGCTGACCACTCAAAGCGCATCACTACTATATTTGCCATTCTTTATTAATTCATTTATAAATGAATTCATTTAGGTGAGCTCTGAAATACAAAGCAGTATTCTTACTCTACACACCTTTACTTGGACAGACAGCTTCATCTGTCCCAGACGGGCAGTCTCTGTGTCCATCACACACTCTATCTGCAGGGACACACTGATCCCCAGGGCACTGAAACTCCCCAGGTGCACACACACACCTACAAACAGCCAAAAGATATGACAGCTCATGATCATTGCACATGATACAATCCATTATTGCTTTTAGGTAGTTATGATAAAAACAGCATCTGAAACATCTAATTATGTAGTAATCACCTCCTTCAAAAGGTGTAAAGCTGACATCTTATGCCGTTTTTAACAATTTGACACAAACTTTTGAGATGTTTGAAACAGGCTTTGGTCAAAATACCAGTTGGTTTAAGCACAGTGGCCCTTGCTCTGTTTTTACAGCTATCTGTTGACTGTCTGTTTTGAGAGGGAAAGATTTGGCACATGCTTAACCCTGCCCACAGTCCGTCCTTCTAGTGAAGTCAGCAGCTACTCAACCCAAGAAGCCGGCATCAGTCGAGCAGGCTGGATGCGAGAGGGCAGGGCTCAGAGATCAGGGCTTAGCGAAAAAGGTCCAGTGAACTCGACAAGTGATGTCATTTTGAAATGAAAATGAGAATGTTTCATTAAATGAGCAACAAAGTGGAGCCATGAAAACACACCCTCTTTCATCACTGAGGTCTTGGCAATCATCATGGCCGTCACAGCGATGGAGGTAAATAATACAGCGTCCTTCTGGACATAGGAACTCCCCTCTGTCACACGCCACATCACAATCTGGGCCAACAAAATACAAAATAGCAAGCAGTTACACATAAGCCTGATAATATTAAGAGCACGATCACAAGAACATACCAGCATATAAAAACAGAGAAGATATCACCTGGTAATGAAACACACTGATGGTGGGACTCTGTGATCATCAAAATGTCAGGATTTAGGTTTTTGATTCATGTCTTGTCTTGTCACTTCCTGTTTTATTTTGAAATATTGACTTCTCCTCTCGTTCCAGATAACTTGCTCTTCCTCCCGTGTCCAACGTCTTTTTGTCTTCTCTGATTCCCAAAGTGTTTCCACCTGTTCCCCTGGGATCCTCATGTGTTTAAATAGTCTTCGTCTCCCTGTCCAGAGCCAGTTAGTCGTGTCGTCAGTCCGTCCTTCCAGCCATTCTTAGTATTTATTCCCTGAGCCACTGAAGTCGAGCGTACCTCCTTTAGAGTTTTGCTTTGATCTTACTCTCAGTTTTTGATAGAGTTTATAGCCTGTTTTGGTTTCCTCCGCTTCAGGAGTGATTTTGGTTTGTTAAATGTTTCATAGCCACCTCGGAGTAGCGGAACGTCTTGTGTGTGATCCTTCATGATATTTCCTACCGTCGTTAAAGGCGAGGTTCTCGGTTAATGTTAAGATTAATTTCGCCTGTTTTATGAGAGCACGTCTTTTGTTTGATCGCGTCTCTTTCTTTTCTTAACGTTTATAGCCTTTTGTGCTCCTCCCAGTGTGGAATGAATTTATGTTTGTTCATATTTACAGCCGCGCTCGTTCTCTGCCTCAGGTTATCGACACGAGCGCTTAGGCGTTTCATAGCCGTTCTTTTGCCCTGTGAGGAGATCCTCGTTCTGCCTTTCTGTGAGTTTATTTCTTAAATAAACGCTTTGAACCCGATCCTGCATCTGCGTCCTAAATCCGAGACCCTGACACAAAATTGGATGATAGAATGTCTGACATTATACGGGCAGCTAATAACAGTATCTTGCTAAGCAAGCTTACCTAAAGCAAACTCCTTCTTTATGGATGAACTGTCATGGCCACTGTTCTGTCTTTTTGAGATTTAAAAACGGAAGAGCAGTCAAGTTTATTTATATAGCCTATTTAAGAACATACAAAGTTGACTAAAATGTTTACAAACAATACATTGTGCAGCCAATAATAAGAGATAATGAAATATAAAAACAATAATAGCAAAAAATGGAGATTGAAAAGCACTGAAGGCACAATAAAATTCAGGTACCATACTCTATACATACATACATACTAGTCACAGTCTGGGCCATGCATACATGGAAAGGTAAATTCTTCCAGATTTGGAGCTGCCACTGCAAAACCTGTATCATCTCAGAGAAACCGGTTGGTAGACAGCAGTGCTCTTACAGGGTGTGGATGTTGAGAAGGTCTGACGATGAAGTGGAGCCAATTGAGAGGTGACAAAAGCATGAATAACTTTTTCTAGGTCTTCAAGTTAGAAGCAAGGCTTCAACTTGACTATCTAACGAAAAAGCTGCTATTTACTACAGCATTGATCTGCTCATTAAAGTTGAAAGATCTGATAAAAGTCACACAGATTTTTAACAGCAGAGCGACTAAATGGAGTGAAAGTGTCACCAGAAATGTAAAGTGGATTCGATATTCCTAACCAAATCACTCACACCTTCTTTTCATTAAGACAGAGAATTCAACTTAATCTAGGTTATAAGGTCACTGAGACAGTTTTGTAAAGCTTGAAATCGATTACTGCTGTCTAACTTTATCGGCAAATAGACCTGGATGTCACCAGCAAAGCAATAGAACAGAATATTATGTTTGCTGAAGATAGATCCCACAGGCAACATATACAGACTGAAAAGCACTGGACCCAAACTGGGTCCTTGGGGTACTCCACAGGCGAGATGGGGCTCTAGAAGATGAATAATCTCTTAAATTAACAGAAAAACTTCTCTCAGTCTTTTTGAACCAAGTCAGAAATGAACCTTTTATACCAACTCAGTGTTCAAGTCTTGAGAGCAGAATATTATGATCCACTGTATCAAAGGCTGCACAGGTCTGAAAGCACTATAACAGCAGTTTTCTGAATCAATAGTTTAAAGGAGGTCATTAAGAACTCTGAGAACATCTGTTTCAGTTCTGTAATGAGATTTAAAATCAGACTTGTCACATATGTCATGGGTGAAATAATAAGAATATCTGAAGTTTTCTGGGCACTGATTAGCTCAACTGGTTTAGCAGGCATCCCATATGCAGAGATGAGTCCTGGTGTGGGGCACCTTGCTGCATGTCCTCCCCCTCTCTTTCTGCCCTCATTTCCTGTTGAGCAACTTTCCAAGAAAGGCCACTATGTTTATGTTTCTGCATTTAGCAGACACTTTTATCCAAAGCGACTTACAAATGAAGAAATAACTTTACAGCTAACATCAAAGCTTACAATAAGCTACATAGAAGGAACCCAGGAGTCCGACTCTGTCAGAGGTGACAGAGTAGAGATAGGGTGCAGGCATAGAAGGAAGTGCAGAAAGATAAAGTGCAGAGATAGAGGGGGTAGGGAAGTACAAGGTAAGTGCTGGGATAGGAGATGCTCTCTGAAGAGCTGGGTTTTCAGGAGCTTCTTGAAGATAGACAGGGACGCCCCTGTTCTGGTAGCGCTCGGTAGGTCATTCCACCATCGTGGGACGACACATGAACAGAGTTTGGATTGTCTTAGGCGTGGTGTAGGAGCTGCTAGACGACAATCCTGGGACCAACGGAGGGACCCAGTTGGGACAGAAGCCTTTGCAAGAGCATTCAAGTAGATGGAGCCGTTCCATTAAGCACTTTGTAGGCTAACAAAGTGACACAAAGTAACACTAGTGCCACATAAGAACTCTGCACTACGGTATTTTTAAAAGTAGCTGGAGCAGAACCTAATCAGGAAGACTTTATCCGAAAGATTAAAAAAAAAAAAAACTTTTAAAAAAAAATACAACGGTCTTATTAAGGTGACTGTTGCCCCTCTATCAAATTGGACTAAACGTCAGTGTGTGGTGGGATTCTGCATGTGTTATCTTTTTGATAGTTTACCTTGCTCATCAGACCCATCAGCGAAGCCGCAGTCCAACCGACCATCACACAAATGGCTTGCTGGCAGACACTTTCCATTTGCACACTGAAACTCCCCAGGTGGGCACAGAGGCACTGGAAGGGCAGGTCCACAGAGCTCCTCGTCTGACTGGTCAGCACAGTCTGGATGGCCATCACAACGCAGAGCCAGGTTCAAACATGGTCCACTGCAGGGTTGGGGTCAACTCACTTAATTCAATTAATGGATTTCAATCAAGCAAAAATTGCAATTCTTTAAAAAATAGTCAAAGTCATGATAGCATCACTATGGTGCTGCATGACAATACAAATCTTCAGAAAATGTTGCATGAATAAACAAAAATGAGATTTTATAAAAGTTGAATCTGCTTGACTAGATGTACAAGCAGTCAGAAAACTGTGAGAATATGATATGATGAAGTCTAATGCGAAGTCTAATGTGTGTAGCATTGGTACTTTAGAGGTCAGCCAGTGTATAAGAGAGGTCAAAGAGCTACACTATAATGGCAAAAGTATTCGCTCACCTGCCTTTACACGCATATGAATTTAAGTTCATCCCATTCTTAATCCATAGGGTTTAATATGACATTGGCCCACCCTTAGTAGCTATAACAGCTTCAGCTCTTCTGGACAAGCTTTCCACACAGTTTAGGAGTGTGTTTATGGGAATTTTGACCATTCTTCCCCAAACTGTTTCCACGAGTTGGGAGCATGAAATAGTCAAATAATCTCTTGGTATGCTGAAGCATTCAGAGTTCCTTTCACTGGATCTAAGGGGCCAAGCCCAGTTCCTGAAGAACAAGTCAGTGGACTCAGCTTGACTCGCCTGCAGAGTCCTGACCTCAACCTGATAGAACACCTTTGGGATGAATTAGAGCAGAGACTGAGAGCCAGACCTTCTGTCCAACATCAATGTCTGACCTCACAAATGCGCTTCTGGAAGAATGGTCAAAAACTCCCATAAACACACTCCTAAACCTTTTGGAAAGCTTGTCCAGAAGAGCTGAAGCTGTTATAGCTGCAAAGTGTGGGCCAACGTCATATTAAACCTTATGGACTAACAATGGAATGCATGTATTCATATAAGTTCATATATTGTCTGATTCATGGCAGAATGAATCCAGTCAATATCCAGAATCCAAACAAACACTGTGACAACTGGGAATGTTCACTCACTTACCTTAAAAGGTAGAGGATCAGAAAGTCACTAATAATCATCCTCTTGCATCCATTTACAAAGAGATCTCATTAAGGGGAATTAATTCTAAAATGCGTATTCAGATGTTTCACTCAAGACAAAGTGCAAAAGGCCAACTGGCCCACATGCTACAGACTTCCATTGAGCCCACCCCATGCAGACTGACAAATGATGGACTCTTCTATTCACAGGCAAAAGTTTTGGTCTTTCATTATCTCCACATACAGACTGAGCTGGCTGATACATTACAGTTCATTTGGATTCACCTTGGTGTGCTGATACAGCGAAACTGATCTGGGGTGCAGCTGGATAGGCAGATTTCATCTGAACCATCACCACAGTCATCCTCATTGTCACACAGCCACTGAGAGGGAATGCAGCGACCAGTGGCACAGGTAAACTCTGATTCCAGACATGGAGGTGGAGGAGAAGGACAAGCCACACCCTCACACTGCCACACACCCTCCTCACATGAGCTGGATACAAAGAGGCAAAGAAATAAACACATAATGATATATTTACATACATGTATATACACACATGTATATATACGTATGTATATATATATATATATATATATATATATATATATATATATATATATATGATAATTCAAACTGACAGACCAGTTCTGGCAATATTGAGTGATTGTAGTTCCAGGTGGAAACATGGAGCCCTCCCACTCACATGGACACTGTATGGGTACAATACAACCATCACCTGTTGATTATAGATAGAAAACATGTATGTATATATATGTAAGAATTTTGCTTCTTCAACAGCTTTGCAAACCAAAATAATAAAGCAAATGTTCCCTTTCTATAAAATATAGTTTGGTTTACCATGTTTAACAGTGCCAGCAGGGCAGAAGCAGCCTTCTACGCAGGAGAGCACACCACACTGAGAATATGGACTGTGTTGAACACTGGGGCATGATGGCGAGCAAGCTGGTCCACAGGGTTCATAGATCAGGCCTTTCTCACACTGCAGAGCTGCAGGTAAAAGAAGTAAAAGCTTCAAGAAGAAAGTACATAGACTGAACATGGACTCTATACATTCTGTGTGTGTGCGTGCGTGCGTGTGCATGTGCGTGGGTGTGTCTGTGTGAGTGTTTGTGGATTTGTGTGTGACATACGGCAGAGGTCCTGAGACCTCCAGCGGATGTAAACCCCTCGCCGGTTGCACTCCTCAGCGTATGAAGCAATTGCTGTGCAGAGACACTCGCAGTCCCCACCTGAGTCACAGCTAAAACATGGACGCACAGAACAAATGATAAAACAGAGACGTATTCTCAGAGCAACATTTTAAGATTAAAATACGATCAGCCAGAGGAACCATTAGATTACATCCTCTCTGCTGAGGATTATTTTATAGTGTTTTCGTCTTAGTGGTAGTACAAATGTTGCTTTGCTCTTGGAAGTTTTGTTTCTCTTTTACTTACTTCTTGCTTCTGAAGAGTGGTAAATGGTAAATGGACTTGTACTTGTATAGCGCTTTTCTAGTTTAACTGACCACTCAAAGCGCTTCTAACACTACATGCCACATTCACCCACTCACACACACTCATACAGCATACAGCACGTCTTAAGGACACCGATTGGTGGGCAACTGCTCTTCCTCCTGAGCTACAGCCGCACCTAGTGCTGACGTGTCTCTGCTTCCTCCTGCTGCTTACAGCTTTATTTGCTTTTAAATCATTCTACTTCTTTCCACTAGTCTTGGATATAATTTCATTCTTTTACTGGTATTCCTTTTCTTTTAAGTGTATACTTGTAAACGGTATTAGCCCTCCTGTTTGCAAAGAGAATCGGACAGAACAATGTCTCCTAACCCTGCATTATCAGTGAGCTGCACAGAGTGTGAGCGACTCTCTGTGAGGATAACACAGCTTGAGAAGAGGATTGAAACGCTGCAAGAAAAATGCAAGTGAGGAATTTGTTGACTCTATTATAGCTCCTGTGCAGGCTGTGGAGTCTTCATGTGCCAGAGGACTAACTCAGACTTTTCTACGCGGGATAACAGCTGATGTGGAGCCTCACACTGCAGACCTGGCCGACACGCTTCCCTGGATGTGTCCAAATGACACTGGAATATCTGGTGAAGCTCCCAAACTGGCCGGTCCGACTGATATCTCCTACTGTAACAGTGTTGGTGCCAAACCAAAGTCAGAAGCAATCAACACTTCCACACGAAATGGAATAGATACCATTCTGAATGGGGACTCTATAACACAGCCTGTCAGAATGGCAAAGACAGAAAATACAACTTTTTCTGAAACATCAGTCAGGCAACTGATAGATATCTTGCCGACCATTCTGTCTACACATCCAGATGGCATGAGGATCAGTAACCGCATTCGGACAGAGAGTTCAAAGAACGCAGTTCTAAGAACTGTCCACCTCGAATTTAGTTCTAAGAACTGCCCTTCCCCAGGGGAACTGTTTCATTTTGCATTGGCACATGAGTCAGGGACCTTGACAGGGACTGATGTGACGCAACCATCTGCAACAGTCACGTGTTACTTTAGCGCCACACTCAACAACAAAACCCGTGAAAAGTAAGGAGAGAAGAAAACAACACAACCAAGAAGCTAACATGGAGAGCGAGGAGGCCACCGTGTTCATGGTCTGCATGACGGTGATATTAATCATGGACGATCACATCAGGCGTCTAAGATGGAGGCTGGAAGAGCTCACAGCGAAAGTCAGGAGACGAAGAATCCAGCAGCAGGCGATACTTCTTCGTTTCATGGAGGAAAGAAGGAGAGCAGAGCGCCGCAGACAAAGGAGACGACGTCCGAGTTTAGCTTATTAAACGTGCGCCAGTTGTGTCCGTGTCGTATGAGTAAACATTTCAGACAAGGGGCGGAGCTACAGCCACCAAACACCTACGTCATATGTGATCCTATGGAACCCAGAAAAGACCCTGCCTCAGAGAAGGAGCTAAAATGGTTACAGGAGCTGAGGGCTGTGGTCCCTAGTTCCTGTATGTCCGAATGCGTGAAAAAACGGCCCTATTCCTGAAAAGGTTATAGGAACTGCAAAAGGTTCCTAAAGTGGGAATGCGCCTTTTGTCCATGCGGGGTCTTTTGATATTCTGAGAAGGAAGACTGGCTCTGAGATCCTGAAGAAAGAGATTACTCTGCTGTTTGGAGAGACTGCGTCACTATGGGGCACACTGTGTCTCCGTTTCAGGCCCCGTTCCTACAGTGGGTAAAGGAACTGAACTTTTCAGCAGACTTCTCGGCCTGAACACATGGTTGTCAAATGCATGCATCGCCCATGAGATTAAGTTCATTGATAACTTCATTGTCTTTTGGAACTGTAAGGAGCGTTTCAGACCTGATGGCGTGCATCCAAATCGAACTGGATGCAGATTACTTGGTGCACACTTACATCATGTTGTTGGGACGGCAAACCCAAACATAACTGTACAGACAAGGGTGAAGGACACAGCAGCGAGGAAAACAACCCTATATCTAACGGTACCACGTACAACTCAGAATACAACAGAGACCAGTGTAAACTCCACAAAGCTCGCTCTACTTAATATTAGATCTCTGTCCAATAAGTCACTGTTAGTTCATGACTTCATATTTTCACACAATTTAGATGTTCTTTTCCTGACAGAAACATGGATTGACATAAAGCACAAATGCTACTGTTCTTAATGAAACAGCACCCCCAAATTTTAGTTTTATGGATAAATGCCAAAATGGAAGGAAAGGTGGGGGAGAAGCTGCCTTATTTAAAGATACATTCCAGTGTAAAGAGATCTCATTCGGTGATTTCACTTCTTTTGAATATCTTAGTTTTATTTTAAAGGGTGTTCCTAAAATTCTGTTCTTAATCATTTACAGATCTCCAGGACACTGCGCAAGTTTTATTGATGAATTTTCTGAATTATTGTCTGTTATCTCGACTGATTTTAACCATTTCATCTTGACCGGGGATTTTAACCTTCACATAGATAATATGACGGATGGTAATGCCAAAGAATTTTCTTTTGTGCTGGACACGTTTGGTTTTTGGTAACATGTAACAGAACCGACCCACCTTCAAGGTCACACTCTGGAGCTGGTCATTTCTAAAGGTGTTGATATTTCTTCTGTTGTGGTTATTGATTTGGCTTTGTCTGACCATTTCTGTATTTTATTTGATTTATTGATCAATCAGAATGTTCAAACAACCAGCTTCTCAGTTAAGATGAGGTACATTATTGAGAAAACAAGTGCTCAGTTCAGGGAGGCCGTAGCTATGTCACCAACAATGAGCGCACAGTCTGTTGACAGACTGCTGGATCATTTCAACTTGACACTTATAAACTTTGAATGTAATGGAAGCTGTTGCACCGATAAGAATCAAGAGCACCTTAAGCAAACAGAAAACACCATGGAGAAACACCACAACGGTCAAAAACCTGAAAACAGAATGCAGGAAGGCTGAACACACAGACAAACAACAAAAACTAATCTGTGTCTAAAACCTAGAAATAACTGATGTTATGTCACAATTTAATATTGTTGGTTTAAAAATCTTGGAGGAAACAGCTTGGCATCTGAAATCAACAACTTGCACTCTGGACATAATACCATCTGCCTTTTTAAAAGGTGTTTTTACCTCAGTAGAAAGTGATCTCCTACAAATAGTTAACAGCTCACTGGCATCAGGCATTTTTCCCAAGTCACTAAAGACAGCTGCCATTAAGCCACTCCTAAAGAAGAGAACTCTAGACGCCTCTGTGATGAACAACTACAGACCTGTCTCTAACCTCTGTTTTATATCCAAGATTATTGAGAAAGTTGTATTTAAACAGCTCAATGACTTTCTGAATGAAAGTGGAAGTCTTGATAACTTCCAATCAGGCTTCTGATGTCATCACAGCACTGAAACAGCTCTGGTCAAAGTGTTTAACAACATGAGGTTGAATACTGATTCTGATTATGTTTCAGTCCTGGTTCTGTTGGATCTCAGCGCTGTATTTGATACTGTAGATCACAGAATCCTGTTGCACAGGCTGGAAATCTGGGTTGGACTTTCTGGAGCGGTCCTTAACTGGTTCAGGTCCTATTTAGAAGAAGGCCGGAGTTATTTTGTTACAATTGGCAGCTTTGAATCTGAGCGAGAGGCCATGACTTGTGGAGTCCCCCAGGGGTCAATTCTTGGACCTCTTCTGTTTAACGTGTATATGCTACCTTTCGGTCAGATATTACAGAACTTTAACATCAATTATAACAGTTATGCAGACGATACACAATTTTATGTGTCTCTGTCACCAGACGACTGCAGCCCAGCAGATGTACTGTGTCAGTGTCTGGAGGAAATAAACTCCTGGATGAGGGAGAATCTTCTACAATTAAATAAAGACAAAACTGAGATCATTCTGTTTGGTAGCAAAGAGAAGAGGGTCAGCATTGGTAAATATCTTGAGACTCGGGCCGTTACAATCACTGACCAAGTTCGTAACCTTGGAGTGTTGATAGACTCAGATCTGACTTTCAGCAGCCACATCAAAGCTGTCACCAAGGCAGCTTTTTACCAACTCAGAAACATCAACAGAATTAAAGGTTTTATCTCCCAAAAAGACCAGGAGAAACTCATCCATGCATTCATCTCCAGTAGACTCCATTACTGTAATGGTCTTTTAACTGGAATTCCCAAAAAGAGCATCAAACATCTGCAGCTCATCCAGAATGCTGCTGCTAGAGTTTTAACCAGGACTAAGAGATCTGAACACGTCACACCAGTTTTAAAATCTTTACACTGGCTTCCAATTAGTCACAGAATAGATTTTAAAAGTCTGCTGATGGTTTACAAATCCCAGAACATTTTTGGCCCAAAATACATCTGTGATATGTTCAGAGAATATAAACCCAGCAGAGCTCTTGGAGCAACTTAAAAGATGGAGGGGGCCACAATATTTAATCAGCGCTACCAGGGGGCCACATAGGATAGCTCTCTGGTTGACGGCTTTGCTTTGCGGTAAGACGTATTGCATCACTTCCTGTTGCTTTGTGTGTGCACTGTGACATTTCTCGCTCCTCTTGAACTACTAATAATCATCTTATTTCTCCCTATAATTTACACATCTTGCATAGTTAACTCTATCCCATACTTGTTATATTCTAACACTCACTCTTACAGATCTTTAGTCTTTATTTTTCACTTTTTAGCGGTGTGTCTGGTTCTCTAGCTTAGCATGGCTACCAGTTCTCTTCCTCCATCTCCTGCTTTCACCTCCTCCGTGTGTCAGATGTTTAGTTACTCCTCTGCCTCCTTTAGTGGTAATGGTACATGTAACAAATGTAGTCTTTTTGTAGTTTTGGAGCCAAGGTTATCTGAATTGGAAGCTCGGTTCTGCACTGTTGAAAACCACCTGATAGCGAGCCAGGTCCCTTCAGTCAGTGCGGAGCCACCTAGCGTAGCTCGCTCTATTAGTCGTCCCCGAGTAGCCGGGACTTAAGAGTGGCTGGGTGACTGTCAGGAATAGGAGTCATAGTCCTAAAGTCAAGCCCGGTTCACCATCAACCTGTTCACGTTTCAAATAGATTTTCTCCACTCAGCGACACACCCGCTGAGGACAAAACCCTGGTAATTGGCAGCTCTATAGTCAGAAACGTGGCATTAGCGACGCCAGCGACCATAGTCAAATGTATTCCAGGGGCCAGAGCGGGCGACATAGAATCCTGTTTAAAACTGCTGGCTAAGGATAAGCGGAAATACGGTATTCAAGTCGGCGGTAATGACACCCGGTTACGCCAATCGGAGGTCACTAAAATTAATGTTGCATCGATGTGTAATTTTGCCAAAACAATGTAGGACTCCGTAGTTTTCTCTGGACCCCTGCCAAATCTGACCAGTGATGACATGTTTAGCCGCATGTCCTCATTCAGTCGCTGGTTGTCCAGATGGTGTCCAGCAAACAATGTGGGCTACATAGATAATTGGCAATCTTTCTGGAGAAAACCTGGTCTGATGAGGAGAGACGGCATCCATCCCACTTTGGAAGGAGCAGCTCTCATTTCTAGAAATATGGACGAATTTATTAGTCATCCAAAAACATGACAACCCAGGGTTGAGACCAGGATGCAGAGTTGTAGTCTTACACACTTCTCTGCGGCTTCCCAAATGATGCTGCCCCCCCCAATCAAAAAACACAAAAGGAGCAAATCCTCTTGTGCAAAAAAATTAAAACAGAAACTTTAACTGAACAAAAACATCAAACTATTAAATGTGGTTTGCTGAATATTAGATCTCTCCTTTGGAAGTCTCTGTTAGTGAATGATTTGATCTGTGATCATCATATTGATATATTTTGTCTTACAGAAACCTGGCTGCAGCAGGAGGATCATGTTAGCATTAATGAATCAACTCCCTCTGACTATTTAAATATTCATGTTCCTAGAACCACAGGCAGAGGAGGAGGAGTGGCAGCTATCTTCAGATCAGGGTTACTAATCAGTCCTAGACCCAAGATTAGTTTTAGCTCTTTTGAATCTCTGATTCTCAGTTTTTCCCACCCAAAGTGGAAATCACAAAAACCTCTTGTGTTTGTTGTTGTGTATCGTCCACCTGGCCCTTATTCTGAGTTTCTGTCTGAATTCTCAGAGTTTTTATCCCAGTTAGTGCTGAGTACAGATAAAGTCATTGTAGTGGGTGACTTTAATATTTATGTAGATGTTGAAAATGACAGCCTAAATATTAACTTTAATTCTATATTAGACTCTATTAGATTTTCTCAAAGTGTTCAAAGACCTACTCACTGCCTTAATAATACTCTCGACTATATGGCTTCTGAGAAGAATTTTACATATAGAAGGCGTCTGTCAGAGAATGCTGTAACCAGATTTAAAGAGTTGATTTCATCATCCTTTTCTTCACTGCCATGTGCAGATATGACAGAGGACGGCTACCTAAATTTTACTCCAGTAGAACTTGACTCTCTTGTTGACAGCACTACAGCTTCAATGCGTACAACACTGGACAATGTTGCCCCTCTGAAAAGGAAGGTAATCAGTCAGAAGAGGTTGGCTCCTTGGTATAATTCACAGCTGCTTTAAAGCAGACTGCAAGAAAGCTGGAGAGACAGTGGCGTTCCTCTAATTTAGAAGAGTCTCAATTAGTCTGGGAAGATAGTTTAATAACGTATAAGAAAGCACTTCGTAAAGCTAGAACTGCTTATTATTCATCATTGATAGAAGAGAATAAGAATAATCCCAGGTTTCTTTTCAGCACTGTTGCCAGGCTGACAAAGAGTCCGAGCTCTGTTGAGCCATGTATTCATTTAACTCTCAGCAGTGATGATTTCATGAGATTCTTCATCAATAAAATTGTTTCTATCAGAGAGAAGATTAATGGAATCCTTCCCATGATTATCACTGATGTATCATCAAGTAGAGCAGCTTTAAAAGTATCTTTAGAACCTGATTTGTATTTAGACAGCTTCTGCCCAGTTGATCTTTCTGAGCTAACAACAGCAATAGTCTCTTCTAAACCATCAACTTGTATTTTAGACCCAATCCCAACCAGACTGTTCAAGAAGGTTTTCCCCTTAACTGACACTTCCATATTGGATTTGATCAATCTGTCTTTGTTGATAGGATATGTACCTCAGACTTTTAAGGTTGCTGTAATTAAACCTTTACTTAAAAAACCTACTCTTGATTCAGAAGTGTTGGCTAATTATCGACCTATATCCAATCTCCCCTTTTTGTCTAAAGTTCTTGAAAAAATAGTTGCAGCTCAACTTTGTGATCATTTACATAGAAATAATCTGTTTGAAGAGTTTCAGTCAGGATTCAGAGTGCATCATAGCACAGAAACGGCACTGGTGAAAGTTACCAATGATCTCCTGTTAGCCTCTGATAGCGGACTTGTTTCTGTGCTTGTCCTGTTGGATCTCAGTGCTGCATTTGATACGATCGATCACAGCATTCTGTTACAGAGACTTGAACATGTTATTGGGATTAAAGGAACTGCATTAGGCGGGTTTAAGTCATATTTATCTGATAGATTCCAGTTTGTTCTTGTAAATGAAGACTATTCCTCACACGTTGGAGTAAGTCATGGAGTTCCTCAGGGTTCTGTGCTTGGACCGATTCTTTTTACTTTTCCAGTGTTATGCTGATGATACTCAGCTGTACTTATCTATGAAACCAGATGAAACCAATAGGTTGGTCAGACTACAAGCCTGTCTTAAAGACATAAAGACCTGGATGACTCAGAACTGCTTCTAAATTCAGACAAAACTGAAGTTGTTCTCTTTGGACCTGAGCGCTTCAGGGAGAAATTGTCTAGTTATATAGTTACTCTAGATGGTATTTCCTTGGCTTCTAGTTCTACAGTGAGGAACCTTGAGTTATTTTTTACCAGAATTCATCATTTGATGCACATATAAAACTGGTTTCTAGGACTGCGTTTCTTTCACCTTCGTAATATTGCTAAAATCATGAACATCCTGTCTCAGGGTGATGCAGAGAAACTAGTTCATGCATTTGTTACTTCAGGACTGGACTACTGTAATTCCTTATTATTGGGCTGTTCCACATATTCTCTGAAAAGCCTCCAGCTGATCCAAAATGCTGCAGCCAGAGTTCTGATGAGAACTAACAGGAGAGATCATGTTTCTCCAGTTTTAGCTTCTCTTCATTGGCTCCCTGTTAAATTCAGAATAGAATTTAAGATTCTTCTCCTCACATATAAAGCTCTTAATGACCGAGCTCCATCATATCTTAAAGATCTCATTGTAAGATATTTTCCTAACAGAGCACTTTGCTCCCAAACTGCAGGTTTACTTGTTGTTCCCAGAGTTTCTAAAAGTAGAATGGGAGGCAGAGCCTTCAGTTATCAGGCCCCTCTCTTGTGGAATAAGCTGCCAGTAAATGTCCGGGAAGCAGACACCCTTTCCACTTTTAAGATTAGGCTTAAAACTTTCCTTTTTGATAAAGCTTATAGTTAGGGATGGCTCAGGTAACCCTGAAACATCCCATAGTTAAGCTGCTATAGGCTTAGACTGCTGGGGGACCTCATCTGTCACACCTTTCCTCACTTTGCTCTCTTTTTCCCCCTGTTTAATTTCTCAATTGATTTTATGTACATGTGACATTATTGTGGTTATTAACTTGTGTTTCCCTGTTCCAACAGGTATCCTTTGAATGGCGTTATGGTGTTTATCCCCCTTTTTCCCTCTTCTCAAACTCCAGCTGGTCGAGGCGGATGGCCACCCTTCCTGAGTCTGGTTCTTCCAGAGGTTTCTTCCTGGTTCTGGTTCTGCCAGAGGTTTCTTCCTGGTTCTGGTTCTGCCAGAGGTTTCTTCCTGGTTCTGGTTCTGCCAGAGGTTTCTTCCTGTTAAATGGACTCGTTCCTTTCCACAGTCGCCTCAGGCTCAGGACGGGAGATTGGACTAAAGACAAGTTTCAGTGCAATCTGTTGGTTTCCTTAGCTAGGATATTATTTTTTGAATTTGCATATATGAATTAATTGGTTCATGATTACAATGAATTGAATTCCAATTGGCTTGAATTGGACTATATTATCTAAGTGCCTTGAGATGACAATTGTTGTAATCTGGCGCTATATAAATAAAATTTAATTTAATTTAATTGAACTTCCAAACCAGATTTATGACAAAAATTCCATTCTAAATAAGACCAAAATATGTGTATATGTCTGCATGTTTATTGAACTAACATATCACAGCATCTTAATATATTTCATGCTCAAATGCATGTATAACAGATCTACTTTTCTTCAACAACAACAAAAGGTTTGAAGCAAACAAATAAATAACCACATACTGGGTTTTTTTCCAGTACAAAGTCATACATAAAAATCCCAAACTCAAAGATTTTAATATTTCCTTTGCATACCTGCTGTACCTCAGCCCTAGCATGACTGGTTCTCCTTTAATGAGAAACTTGTGGCTTTGCCTGTTGGCGCACAATAGAGTGGATATCATTGTCAATCTTTGTGCATCCAATTCGCATCAGATAAAAAAAAAGAGTGTCATCCGTGAGCCTGTTTCTCTCTTTTGACTTGATGAGCTTCATTGTCGAAAAACTGCTCTCACAAATGTATGTGCTAACAAACATATTGGTCATTGAGAGAGCAAAATCTCGGAGGAGTGGGAGGCGGCATTCAGGCAGCAGACTGCAAAACGAAATTCCTTTCTCATTGCGCCTCTCCTGAACAAAACAGATCAGACTGCAGGTCGCAAAAGTTCAAGCTGCAATTCAGAAGGTTGCTCGCTGACAGCAGCGGAGAGGGGTCCACGAAGAGCGCTACCTGTGGCTGCATTGCGTGAAAATCTCTGAAACGATGCTTGAACTGCTCCTGCAGTTTCTCAATATCGGTCTTATATTTGTTAAGTAAGCTTTCGCACTCTGGGACACTTCTTCACATCTCCTCACAAGCAGGAAAGTGTGTCAAATTCGGATGATGGGATGAAAATCCCTCTTTGAACAGGTCTAATTTGCGCTGATGTGTGCACACAGGTCACACACAGTTTGGTCTCTCCCCTGCAACTTTGTGTTCAGGTCATTGAGGTGTGCAGTAATGTCAGAAAGGAATGCCATGTCGCATAGAAAAGCTGTGTCTTTGAGTTTCCTGCAGTAAGCACTTATATCACCACGAACGCTGTCTTCCAAAAACACTGGAATTTTGGAGTACAGCGCAAAAAAATGCTCAAGACACTTTCCCTGACTCATTCATCAGACCTCGCTGTGCATTTGTAAATCTTCATATGCGTCGTCCACTTCATCCAAAAAGGCTATAAATCTCCTGTGACTGAGGGATCTGTTCCCTCCTCGGATGAGATTTGGTACTTTAGTCACCAAGTCCATAACATGGCTAAAGTTCAGTGTCTTGGCCCAAAATCAATAGGACTTCTCATACACTTGATGTATGATACAGTGTAGTACAGGGCAGTTCTATCCGCTTTGTTGAAGGAGCCCTGCGAATCCGGTGCATCTCCCCTGCATTACAGGTGTGCCATCTGTAATAACAGCCGATAGCTTATCCAAGCCGCCATGAGAGTTTGCAACACTATTAACGGCGTAGAATATGTCCATACCCTTGGTGGTATCGTGCAAAGACACCATTTTTAGTAACTCCTCGTGCACTTCAAACAAACTGTAAACGGTTCTTGTGAAAATCAGCAGCTGGCTGACATCCATCACATCTGTACTTTCAGCCAAGGCCAGGGAGAAGTACTTGCAGTCATGCATAACTTGTTTCATCTTCCCCTCAACATCACCGTTAATGTCAAAAATTCTACCAGTCACTGTGCAACGGGACAAAGAAACCGTATCAAAGTTTTTTAACCAGGTTAGCATCACCAAAAGCTCTAGCCATTTCCACTGCACTTCTCTTCACAATCACGTCTGACAAGAACTTCTTTGCTTCAGCAAGCTCAAGCGCAACAGCATAAGATGCCGTGAGGGCAGCCTCCTGTGTGGTTGTGGCTCTGGTAAAAAATTGCTGTTGTTTGTGTACTTTTGATTTGAGGTCGGCAATGAGAGCAGCCCTGGCAGCTTCAGTATACTTCTCGTATTTAACTTTGTGCAAAGTGTTGTAGTGGCGACATAGGTTGAAATCTTTCATGGCTGATAGTGTCTCCAAGCAAACTAGGTACATAGGTTTGCCTTTAAATTCGGTGAACAGATAATCCACTTCCCATTTCACCTCAAAGACACGATTTTCTTGATCGAGTTCATGCTTTTTGCCATGGCTTGATCTTTCTTCCTCAATGTTGGAGAAGACCCGGTGGAAGCACGTAGGAAGATGCGACTGCATAGGAACTCTGATATTACAACTTAAAAGTGATCAGGCGCGGTAGAGGACACACTTTTATAATTTTCAGAAATTAATCCGAGGGCCACTCCGAATGAGGGCGAGGGCCACATTCGGCCCGGGGGCTGCCAGTTGCCCATCCCTGTCTTAGATCCAAGGACTCAGGTCAGCTGGTCCAGTCCAGAGTCCAGACTAAACATGGAGAAGCAGCATTTAGCTGCTATGCTGCAAACAAGTGGAACAAACTGCCAGAGGAGATTAAACTGTCACCAAATGTAGACATTTTTAAATCCAGGTTAAAACAATGTCTTTTCTCATGTGTCTATGCATGAAATCTGCACGATATCTTTTAACTTATCCAGACTGTTGCTTGTTTTAATTCATTTTAATTATTTTATTTCTTACTATTTATATTCTTTTACATATTTTTAATGCTTTTTCTGCTCCCTGCTGCAATGCTTTTATTTTATGGAAAGCACTTTGAATTGTTTTGTAGATGAAATGTGCTGTACAAATACATTTGACTTTGACTTTTGACTTTTTTCCAACAAAACTCAATTTTTAGACAGGTGACAGGATAAAACGATAGATTCTATATTACTAAACAGATTTTGGTCATTTTTTACTTAGTTACATTTTCTTTTTGAAGAAATGTGTTTTTTTTTTAAAGAAACACGTGTTGACAATGTCTAGATAAGCGTTGTCACTCACCCACAAGCATCAAAGATACACCAGTCGTAATACTGCTGGAAGGGTACCTCAGGGTGGCACAGTGAGAAGAGCTCCTGCGTCAGCACCGCACATTTTTTTCTGGCCCAAGTCACTCTGTGGGGGTTCAGCTGAGAGGCCAAAGTTTGAAAACGTGATGTAATTTGAAGTGTTTGTTTGCTGATCAGAAACAGACTGCAGTAAATACTTGTGATTATGCATGTATGTTAGTACTGAACTCACAGCACAAGGGTCCCTGAGGTCCTGGTCCTCTATATCAGGGCAGGAACTGCTGACCTTCCAAGAATTTCCAAACAGTTCAGCTGTAGACTCCACAATACCCTGCCGTGTTGTGAAGTCATTCTCTGTGTCCCCATCAAAGTTTCCACACAGGCCCCCAACCCGACCCCGCAAGTGGGCCGCCAAACGCACATACACACGCATGCCTGGAAAAAACAGGTAGCATAAAAAGAACCATTTGTTTAATTAACATTTGTTAAATATTTGCATCCACAACGGAGATTTTTCCGTGAGCGTGGTTTGAAAAAGGGATGGTGCGAGAGACTATCCTACCTCCATCCCACAGCAAAGTGACTCCAAGTCGGGAAGAAAGGGAGACAAACAGGCCGACTCTCTCCAAAGTGAGACCGCTGCCACTGTAGGACTTTGGTAGTGTTACCGGCATTCCATTTACTGTCACAGCTTTACCTAAATATCACACAAAAGACTGTTTATCTCAAGAAACTGGTTCCCTGCTACTCACCAAGTAGCCAAAGTAGGTCTATGTCCCCTAAGTTTTGTATTTTCCTCTAATATGACATTAGATGTGAAATTTTGTTATAAAAACAACATGCTCCCTTCAAGCAAACAAATGGTCATCACGGGGTTCAAAGTTAAAATCCCACAAAAATAGGGTCTGTTGCTTCATCGTACCACAGCATAGAACCTTGAACACACTGTTGTTCCTATGATCCCAAACTCCTACCTCTCAGCAGGTGTATGACGGTGTTTCCCAGGCTGAGGGTGACTGACTTGGTGCACGTGACCCCAGTGCTTCCACATGGCACATTCTCTGCTGTAACACTGAACAAACCACTGGTCTCCCTTGTCAGCACATACTGGCAGTCACCCAGGAAAGAGTAGCAGCGGCCATCAAATGTCACGTAGTGAGGATCACCAGTTGCCACACAAATTCCAGAACAGACGGACTGGGTGCAGTGCCAGCGGCGCTCTTTACACACACTGCAGGGGAGAGTAATGTTCAGATATTCAGTCAAAATAGTAAAATTTTAATCGAAGGCGATGCAGTCAAATTGCTCTGTATATTACCATGTGTTGCAGTCTTTTATGATGGTGTCATTGCTATAATAAAGTTGACCATTATGATGACACGGGCATTCATCTGGCAAAACACAGCGATCACCCTAAATATGAAAACATATAACACGCAGTCATCAACACTCAGGGTTTATGCCATAATTGTACTAAGCCCCTAAGTGCTCAGAGGTGATATATATGCAAGCAACTATTTAAAGGTGCCTTCAGCAGTATTTTCTGTTATCATAAGGCACAACAAAATAGTTACAAAGGAAACTGCATTTTAATTATTGCATTATTGTATTAGTGATTACTGCATTGTGAATGGATCCAGGGTGCCCATTAATTTCTCATGAAGGACATACAGTAAGTATGTCCAGTGAACTGTCGTTATCATGACTATGCATTGGAGAGCAGACCTTAACTGATGGTCTGTGCAGGTGACCTACGCCAGTGTTAGCTTTTATTTGTGTTCTGGTATGTCTGTGGAACAATACAATCACACTGCCAAAATGTGGGAAGCAAATAGATGTTGGCAAACAGTCACTTTTACTGGAAAGATCAAAGTTTATCTGTAACAATACTCCACAGCAGTGGAGGAGGCAACATCGGCTCTGAGACATGCTGACATTGCTAGCCATTTAGCAAGGAAGAGGGGCCATGGGAGTTACACCTAGACCCTTGTTGGAGTAAGGCCACAGCTCCAGAATGGAGGAAGATGGTGGTGGAGGAAGTGTGCAATCAGGAGGAAGCTGCGAGGTGGGCCAAGGCGGTCTTCCTTGTCAAGCAGGGACAGTAGACACGGTGAGATAGTCTGGAGAGGAGGAAAATCGTCTGAAAGGAGGCGTGGGCAATGGACGCGAGACACCTGAGCTTCATAATCAGAGCAACCTACGACATCCTTCCAATACCAGCTAGCCTTCATCAGTGGTGCAAAACCAGCCTTACTCAAGGGCGTTGTCACAATTTGCTGAAGTGTGGCCCCAGGAGCGGAGACACAGAAACGGGTGAAGTAGCAGACAGAAGCAGGTAGGCAACAAACTCACAGGTGAGCTCAGGCACAGGACAAAGGAAATGCAAATTAATACGCAAGATGGAATCCAAAACGTAAAGCGAAATCCAAGACGTAATCCAAAAACAGCAGACGCAGACAATGGTTTAACCTAGAACACCAGAATAACCACTGATAATGCGGACTTTCTGGCATGGCATGGCATCCCCTCCTCCTGCTGGTTGATGGAAAATCAGGAAAATAAAATAAACACTAAGCAGGCCCTGGAGTTGCAGCTGTGGCTTTGACAGGCATTACACTTGGCGTTAGGGTGGGCCCTGTAGAAATCAGTAATAATGGACGGGTCAAGAATGAACCGGCGGGGAACCCAAGAGCGTTCCTCCAACCCATCCCTCCCAGTCCACCAGAAAACGAAAACCTATGCCATGTCGACGCACATCCAAAATCCGATTAACAGAGAAGGCAGGATGGCCATCCACAACCAGGGGGGAGGAGGGGCCTCGGCAGGAGGGCCAAGTGCACAGGAGGAAACTGGCTTTAACAGAGAGACATGAAAAGTGGGATGAGAGAGGCACCAAAGTTTGAGACAAGATAGGACAAGACGTGAAGAAAAGCAGGGAAGATTCAATTCAATTTTTCAATTCAATTTTATCTATATAATGCCAAATTACAACAATTGTCATCTCAAGGCACTTAAATAATATAGTCCAACTCAAGCCAATTGGAATTCAGTTCATTGTAATCATAATCCAATTCATTCATATAGAGCCAATTCAAGATAAGGGAGATGATAGAGGAGAGAAGAGAAATGCGACCGCCTTCGTTGAGAGCATGCTACCATAAACTGTTTGGTGCCACCAGAACCACTGGCGTATATGCCCAAGCGTACATGCAGCTCCAGGATGGCAGGCCGAGTTGGAGGAATGCCCCCACTGCAACACCCGAGACCTGACACCTTCAGGAACAAACAGGCAATTGGGTGGTTCATTACCTGGACCAGGATCACAGGAGAGGGCCTACTTAACCTGCCGCTCAACCTCCCAATGGGCTGCTCCCACAAAGCAGCTAGCAGGAAGAACAGGCTTTGATGGGTCATTGGCTGGCTGACTCTGTTTGGTGGGATAGGGCATCAGGCTTACAATTACGAGAGGCCTGTAAGAAAGTGTAAAGTTAAATTGACCCAAAAAAAGTGCCCACCTAGCCTGTTGGGAATTGAGACGCTTAGCACTTTAAAGGTAAGATAGGTTTTTGTGGTCAGTCTAAACTATAAAAGGAGTCTCAGACCCGCTGTGCCTCCACTCCTCCAAAGCTCGGACGACTGTCAACAGCTCACGATTACCCATGTCATAATTACACTCTGCTGAGAAAAGACAACGTGAAAAGCAGGCACAGGGATTTTGTGGTTTTGTGGTGTCAGGTTGAATAAGGACAGGTGCAGAAGTAAACAGTGTCTTGAGTCTTAGGAAAGCCAGTTCTGACTCTATTGACCAAGTAAATGTGCGAGATGTGGAGGTGAGTTGGGTGAGAGGCGTGGCTACTTTACTAAAATCTCTAATAAAGCGCCAGTAGAAATGAGCAAACCCAATTCAACTGCCTGGACCTTGACTGGGTCAGAGCGAATCTGTGCCTTCTCAATGGTGAAGCCCAAATATTAAACAGACTGAACATGAAATTCACACTTTTCGGCTTTAACAAAGAGTCTGTTCTCCAGCAACCTTTGGAGGACTAACCTGACATGCATGTAGTGCTCCTCTTGATTGTGGGAAAAAACAAAATGTCATCTAAATAAACAAAAACAAAACGTTTAAGCGTATCATGGAGCACATCGTTAACTAAAGATTGAAAAATCACAGGAGCGTTGGTCAAACCAAAAGACATAACCATGTATTCAAAATGGCCAAGAGGGGTATTGAATGCCGTCTTCCACTCATCCTCCTCCCGAATGCGGACAAGATGATAACCATTACGTAGATCCAGTTTAGTGAATACTGTGGACTGGTGAAGGGAGTGGAAAGCAGAAACCAGTAGTGGTAAAAGATACTTATTTTTGACTGTTATAGCGTTGACACCACAATAATCGATACAGAGACGTAAGGTCTTATCCTTCTTGGATACAAAGAAAAAACCAGTACCCACTGGAAAGGAAGAGGAGCGAATCACACCTGTTGCTAAAGACTCCTGAATGTACTTCTGCATTTTGTCTCTCTCAGGACGAGACAGATTGTACAAACGGTTAGAGGGAAGAGGAGACCCAGGCAGTAGGTCAATACAACAGTCATAGGGACGGTGAGGGTGTATAGTCTGAATGGCCGAAATACCCTTGAAACCAAACAAACACGACTGATAATGTATCCCAAAATTTCAGAAATTTCATACTAACCATAACTCCAGCATTCATAGCCTAGAATTAATCTACGAACTCTTACATGTGCTTACACAAAGGATATTAACATCTTGTCCTGTGTATTGAAAACTTCCTGATTATCACAGCTACTCAGGCAGAATACTGGTCATTTCTGTTTCACAGAAACATCATCTATTGGCATACCTACATGTCGTGTACAACTTTAGTTGAAAAAAGTTGGGACAAAGTGTAAAATTTTAATTAAAACAGAATGTTGTGATTAAAAAAAAACTATAAAATAATGTTTTATTCACATTCACACATAGATCATAGAAATCATATGAAATGTTGAAAGTGAATTTGAGGGCAGCAACGCATCTCTAAAAATTTGGGACAGGTCTATGTTTACCACAGTGTAGCGTCCCCTTCTTTTAACAACAGTCTGTAAACATCTGGGAACTGAGGAGACCACCTGCTGGACCTTTGGGAAAGAAATGTTGTCCCTTTATTGTCTGATATAGGATTGTAGCTGCTCAGCAGTCCTGGGTCTTCTTTGTTGTATTTTAAATGTTGATGAAGATTCTCATTCATCCAGGTCATGATAATTCTAAGATAAGGGATAACGGGACCCTTTCTGTTTATAAGCTGACTCTCTCAACCATCTAGTTTAGAACTGAAGAAGCCTTTTGGATGAGAGGCGAAATGCCTTCAAGATCCAAGAGGATTGTTTTTCAAATATTCTCAGGTGGTGAAAGGTCTGGACTGCAGGCAGGTCAGTCCAGCCCCTGCACTCTTCTACTACGAAGCCATGCAGCAGCATCCATGATTTTCATCTGACCACAGAAAAGTTTTCCACTTTGCCTCATTCCATTTTAAATGAGCTTTGGTCCAGAGAAGACGGCAGAGTTCCAGGACAGAATGATGTCTGGTTTTAATGCAGAGCTGCCTGAGGGACTAAATATTTCAGCTGTGTCCCTGTTCACAGAGATGTCTTCAGATTTTCTGAATCTTTTGATGATATTATGTACTGTAGATGATGGAATATTCAAAGTAATTGCCATTTTTACATTGAATTACATTATTCTGAAATTGCTCCACAATTTGTGGACAGCTTTTTATTGAAGCTATGCACATGTTTACCTCTAAGAGACTGTCACCCTATGCTCTTTTTTTATCATATCATTTTACTGGCCTGTTGCTGATTAACCTGATTAGTTGCTAGGTGTTCCTCCAGTTGGTTATTTTTCCATTTTTTTGTTACTGTTGTCCGAACTGTTTCAAACTCATTTCAACATCCATCCTTTTCTGTACCCACCTAATCCAATTCAGGGTTATGGGTTGGAGCCTATCCTAGTTGGATTAGGCAAAAGGCAGGGTACACAGTGTATGGATCACCAGTCCATCAAATGATCAACACAGATCCCAATGAGACAAACAACCATGCATGCTCACATTGACTCAATGTCAAATTAAATCACCAATTAACATAACATGAACGCTTTTGGACAGTGGGAGAAACTGGAGTACCTGGAAAGAGCTCATGCAAATGGGGGAGGCGGGGCATGCAAACTCCACATGGGGTTGCTGAATAGTAAGAAAAAAAAAGAAGAAAAAAAATCATCTCCTATTGTAACGGGTGGTGTTTGGACTCAATTGCAGTACAAAGGAGTCAGAAGACAGTGGTAAAAAGTTCAAGGCTTTACTGAGACTCTGGCAGACAAACAAACGGTTTAGAAACCGGCAAACAGGAATCAGGAGAGGAGAGGCAAAGTTCTTGGTCAGGGACAGAAGGCTGGGTCGAATTACCAGGAGGCAGACCAAGCAGGGAATCAGGGACAGGCGAGGTCGGTACCGGTAAAGCTGGCAGGAGAACGCTGGAAAGACTTGCATGGCAAAGAACAATCTGGCAAAGGATAGAGTGTGGAGCTGGTGACTATATGCTGGGCTGATTGCATGTGATGAGAGGCAGCTGTGTGCACAGGTGAGTGGAGTTAACTGCTGAGGTGTGTGTGACTGACAGGCCGAGTGGGGCAGAAGCAGGATCAATAGAAAATTACTGATGGTTGGATGACTAAACTGTGACAGAACCCCCCCCCCTTCAAGGGACAGCCCCTGACGTCCCCAAAACAAGTCCAAGGAACCAGGGTGGGAGGAGGGGGAACAGGAAGGCGGGCTAAAACTCGGGAGAACCCGAGAACTCCCCATCCTCAGGTTGTGAGGAAGGTGAGTTCGCCAGTGGGTCCACTGCCTCCTCCTCCGACAGGGAGTCCTCCCACTGGTCCGGGGCAGTGGAAGGGCCAGCAGAAGGCGTCCTATGGCGAGGGCCCCTGCCGATGTTGCTGAGGGAGGGCTGGTCCGGCTGTTGCTAGTGAAAGACTTGGATGAGACCCCGGTCCACAATGTGTTGAGCAGGAACCCAGGATCTTTCCTCCGGACCGTAGCCCTCCCAGTCGACGAGGTACTGGCAGCCCCTTCCACGTCGGTGAGAGCGAATGATGCGGCGCACTGCATATGTGAGTCCCCCTTCAATGAGACGGGGGGGGGGGCACCAGCAGGCTCTCGCTGACCGGCTTGACCTTGGACACATGGAATGTTGGGTGCATCCGCATAGACCGAGGGAGTTTGAGCCGGACTGCCACAGGATTGATGACCTTCTCAATAGCGAAGGGCCCGACAAACTTAGGAGCCAGCTTGTTGGATTCCACACGCAGAGGAAGGTCACGGGTGGAAAGCCAAACCTTCTGGCCCACCTGGTATTGTGGAGCTTGAGAGCGACGACGGTTGGCTGCTGAGGAGTATCGGTCTGCCGCCTTCAGGAGGGAGGCCCTAGCATGGCTCCAGGTCCGACGACAGCGACGGATGAAGGCTTGAACTGAAGGGCAAGAGGCCTCCCCTTCCAGGGCTGGGAAGAGAGGAGGCTGGTAACCGTAGGCACACTGGAAAGGAGACAAACCGGTGGCGGAGCTGGTAAGGGTGTTGTGTGCATATTCCACCCACAACAGATGCTGGGACCAAGAGGATGGGTTCTGTGACACCATACACCGGAGGGCCGTCTCCATTTCTTGGTTCTTCCTCTCAGTCTGGCCATTAGATTGCGGGTGGTACCCGGATGACAAACTGGCGGTGGCTCCCAAGAGACTGCAGAACTCCCGCCAGAACACTGATGAATACTGGGGCCCTCTGTCCGAGACAACATCAACAGGAATCCCATGAAGGCGAAAGACGTGGTTGAGGAGCAGGTGGGCTGTCTCTTTAGCTGACGGGAGCTTAGGCAAGGACACAAAGTGTGCCATCTTAGAGAAGCGGTCCACAATGGGAAGAACAGCCGTCTTCTCATTTGATGGTGGCAGGCCTGTCACAAAGTCCACTGAAATGTGGGACCAGGGGCGATGTGGCACTGGGAGTAGGAGGCCGGATGGTGCTTGATGCGATGGTTTATTCTGATTGCAGGTCTGGCAGGCTTTGACATACTCCCGGGTGTCCTCCTGTAACGTGGCCCACCAGAAACGTTATAGAAGGATCTCCCGGGTTCTCTGGATCCCAGGATGGCAGGTCAACTTAGAACCATGGGCCCACAAGAGTACATCCGACCTCAGAGCTGCAGGCACGAATAAGCAACCAGTAGGGCAGGCACTTGGACCAGGCTGACCCTCTGTGGCAGCTCTCACTTTCTCCTCAATTTCCCAAGTCAGGGATGCCACAACACACGGGGACGGAAGGATGGTGTCAGGAGCACTGGTGCCATCATCCTCCCTCTGGAACTGAAGTGACAGAGCGTCAGGTTTGATGTTGCGGGAGCCGGGTCTGTAGGAGAGGGTGAAATTGAACCTGGTGAAGAAGAGGGCCCATTGTGCCTGTCGAGAATTGAGTCTCTTTGTGGTTCGAATGTACTCCAGGTTCTTGTGGTCCGTCCAAACCAGGAAGGGCTGCTTGGTTCCCTCCAGCCAGTGCTGCCACTCATCCAGGGCCAGTTTAACAGCTAGGAGTTCCCAGTTACCAATGTCATAATTTCTCTCGGCTGGGGAAAGACGCCGAGAGAAAAAGGCACATGGGTGGATCTTCTGGTCACTGGCTGCTCGCTGGGACAGCACAGCCCCTACACCTATGTCAGATGCATCCACCTCTACGATGAACTGCCGTTCGGCGTCAGGAACTTGGAGGATGGGTGCAGAACTGAAGTGGTCCCTCAGGGTCTGAAAGGCTGTATCTGCAGAATGGGACCATCGGAAGGAAGTCTTGGAGGATGTCAGGGCTGTGAGAGGGGCAGCGATGGAGCTATAGTTCCGGATGAAGCGCCTGTAAAAATTGGCAAAGCCCAGGAACTGCTGTAGCTTCTTACGGGTTTCAGGGACTGGCCAACACCTAACTGCATCCACTTTGGCAGGATCCATCTCCAGGTGACCCTGAGTCACAATGTAACCCAGGAATGACACAGTCTGTGAGTGAAACTAACACTTTTCGGCCTTCACGAAAAGGGAGTTCTCCAGCAAGCGTTGGAGGACCGTCTGGACATGGTGGATATGTTCTTCGCGGGACTTAGAAAAAATGAGGATGTCGTCCAAATAGACAAAAACATATTTGTCGATCATGTCTCTGAGGAGGTCGTTGACCAAGGCCTGGAAAACTGGAGGGGCATTGGTGAGGCCAAATGGCATCACCAAATATTCATAATGTCCGGTGGGCGTGTTAAAAGCAGTCTTCCATTCATCCCCCTCTTGGATGCGGACAAGGTGGTAGGCATTACGGAGGTCGAGCTTGGTGAAGATCATGGCTCCTTGAAGCAACTCAAAGGCTGAGGAGATGAGGGGAAGAGGGTACCGGTTCTTTATAGTGATGTCATTAAGTCCCCTGTAATCAATGCAGGGGCGCAGGGTCTTGTCCTTCTTCTCTACAAAGAAAAATCCAGGAGACGACGAAGGTCGGATAATACCGGCAGCCAGGGAGTAATTGATGTAAGACTCCATGAACTCCCGTTCAGGACCAGACATGTACAGACGCCCCTTGGGATGTGAAGTGCCAGGCATCAGGTCAATGGAACAGTCATAAGGCCGATGAGGGGGCAATGAAGTCGCCTTAGTCTTACTGAACACCTCCCGGAAGTCATGGTACTCGGCAGGAACTCTGGACAAGTCAGGGCAGGAACTGGAGTGCGTTGTCTGCTGGGGTACGGAGGCCTCTTTAAGGCAGACCTGGTGGCAGGAGTTCTTCCAACCAAGGATTCCCCCTGTGGCCCAGTCGATGTGGGGGCAGTGTCGACATAGCCAAGGGTAGCCTAAGATCAGTGGAATGTTGGATGACAGGAGGTGAAACTGGATGGTCTCATGGTGGTTACCGGAAAGTAGCATGTGGACAGGAGAAGTCTGGTGAGTGACAGTCTCCAGAACATGGCCATCAAGGGCTTTGGCAGGAATTGGGGTGTCAAGTGGAATCTTCTTAAGTCTGAGTTGTATGGCTAAGCTCTCGGCCATAATGTTGGCATCTGCACCAGAGTCTATAAAAGTGGGCATGGTGTGTGCACCACCAGGAAGGAGGAGTTGAGTTGGAAGAGAGGGTGTAAGCTTGAGGAGGAAGACTTTGCTGCCGTGTGACTCACCAGGACTTCCTCACTCACAGGTGAGCCCTGTCTTTTAACGGGCAGCGGGAGATAAAATGTACAGCTTGTCCACAGTACATACACAGATTCCCCTTACGGCGGCGCTCTCGCTCTTCGGGTGTAAGCTTGGTGCGGCCCACCTGCATGGGCTCAGACTACGCCAATATCCATAGCGGGTAAAGAGGAACCGGAAGCAGATGAGTAACCTGGCCAGCGGGCTGGGTCGAGACGACCAGGAGTGTTCAGTCTCCTCTCCCTTCTCCGGGCCTGTATGCGGAGGTCCAGCCGAACAGTAAGTTCAATGAGACTGTCCAGTGTGGAAGGTAGAGGATAGGAAACCAGTTCATCCTTGATGTAGTCGGCCAAACCATGCAGAACAGCATCGCGCAGAGCCGCATTGTTCCAGTCGCTTCGACAGGCCCTGGTCCGGAAGTCGATGGAGAAGTCAGCCACTGACTGGTTCCCTTGGCGCAGGGAGAGCAGATCATGGGCGGCATCAGATCTGAAAGCGCCCAACCCAAAGACCTTGCGTAGTTCCTCAGAGAAGGCCTGGAATGATGCACAAGCGGAAGTCCGCCTCTCCCACTCTGCTGTTCCCCAGAGGAGGCCTCTGCCGGTCAGGTTGCTAATTACGTATGCCACCCTGGCCTCCTCGGTGGCGAACGTGTATGGCTGCAGGCCGAAGAGTAAGGAGCAGGAGGTCAGGAATGAACCGCAGAGTTCAGGGTTTCCATCATATCGCTCAGGGGTTCCCACTCTGGGCTCGGAGATCATTCTGGGCTGTGGCAGAGCTGGAGCAGGAGTTTCCGGTGTGGGGACTGGAACTGCAGAAGGGCGAGTGGACATCAGCTGTTGCAACTGGGCAGAGAGGGCTGCAAAGGCATTGGTGTTGGCCTCTGTAGCTCGTCTGGCGTATGCATCAGCCTCCTCCATTCTCTGCTACTGTTGCATGAGCGCGTGTTCAATCCTCTCAAACCGATCCTGTGGTGAGGGTGGTCCTGGTGGGTCCATGTCTGGCCAGATTGTACTGTAACGGGTGGTGTATGGACCCAATTGCTGTACAAAGGAGTCAGAAGACAGTGGTAAAAAGTTCAAGGCTTTACTGAGACTCTGGCAGACAAACAAACGGTTTAGAAACCGGCAAACAGGAATCAGGAGAGGAGAGGCAAAGTTCTTGGTCAGGGACAGAAGGCTGGGTCGAATTACCAGGAGGCAGACCAAGCAGGGAATCAGGGACAGGCGAGGTCGGTACCGGTAAAGCTGGCAGGAGAACGCTGGAAAGACTTGCATGGCAAAGAACAATCTGGCAAAGGATAGAGTGTGGAGCTGGTGACTATATGCTGGGCTGATTGCATGTGATGAGAGGCAGCTGTGTGCACAGGTGAGTGGAGTTAACTGATGAGGTGTGTGTGGTGGACAGGCTGAGTGGGGCAGAAGCAAGATCAATGGAAAATTACTGATGGTTGGATGACTAAACCGTGACACCTATTGTCTTTTCCTACGCTCTTTTCCTTCACCTTGTGGAAACATAGGGTTAAAGAAAGATGGCAGGATAAGCTGTTAAGGGTCTAGAAAAAGACAACCATGCCGTAATGAGAATCTGACCACACAAGCTGTGATGTGGGTCTGCAGCAGCGAAACGACAAACTTCAATAAACAGTCTACAAAAAGTGCTTCTTATATATTTCAGCTATTGCAATCTTATTTGGTAATAACAATAATAATAATCATAATCATATTAGAGATAACATAGAACGCTACTTTATCAAAGCTCATTACTAAAAAAGTCAAAAAAATTTAAAAAGTAAATATAGTGTTGTCACATATAGACTAATACTCATCCTGCTGTCCCCGAATTTTTCCACGACTCAGAGTTAGTACAAGTGGATGAAAATAATCCATGGTCACTATAAAAGTTACCACAAGGAATTGGGGCAGAAATCTTTTCTGTCTTGCATCATTTTGCATCTGGGCTCCTATCCTTAGCATTTGGAGATTTTGAATAGCTGTTATCATGGTTGCTACTCAGATACTTCGTGGTCATTTTACTCAGTTCGGAATGTTCCTACGTAAAATAGACTATTCGACTGGAACAACAGAAAGACCCCAACTGGGATTCTAACCAGAATCCTTTTTGCTGTGAGGTAGCAGTGCTACCCATCACACTGCCACACAGCCCACATTCAATAATTGACAAGTTATTTATTGTCTATTGTAAATGAATAGTTGGTTTTTGAAATTTATAAAACATCCGTATTGTTTTGTATTTTACACATTGTCTATGTTTACACTGTTTTGGAACTAGGGTTGTAATTACAGCATACAAACCAGACAAGATTGTGTTATGTGGTTACATTTCTTGGAATATTTATGTCAGGCTACGGAGTGCACAGTAAACTGCCACGCAAGGACACTTCCCTAAGGACAGTTTGATATGTGGTCCAAGAAGCCAAAGTCAAACCACCAACCTTTCGATTGGCAGAGGACTGCCCTACCTCCTGAGCTACAGCTGCCCCATAAACTGTTGACTTGTCATGACCCATATTATCACAAAGTATGTATTTTACTCAAACTATAACGACTTTAAGTCTCTGGCATGTGATATTTCAATGTTCAATGTTCATCGAAGAGATAGTCCTGTAAGCATGAGCATTTAATGTATAATTGTGGTGGTGGGGGGAAAAAATCTTCATCTAAACATTGTTTTTGTGTTCAAGTGGTAGGATTTGACTGCTGATTTAGTTCATGCTGTTTTTATGTTCTGCAGGGCTGAATTAGCTCATCTTATGAACACGGTCATTGTGCTCTCCTCATTTATATAGATAAAATGTTTACTGTCTAGTGGGACTAGATCACATACAGAAATTAACATTAAATCTTGTTTCACATGATATGATATGATATGATATGATATGATATGATATGATATGATATGATATGATATGATATGATATGATATTATATGATATGATATGATATGTAATACAATCTTAGCATCCAAACAGTAAAGGCTTCCCTGTCAACAAATATTTCCACATAGATAAAAAATCTGTTCACTTTCTAACATGTGATGACTAACTTACTGAGACGTACTGCACAAAGGTTAGAGTGTAGAATTAAGCTACCACCTCAGTGATAAGCATGAATCAGGCCAGCAGATCGACCAATTGCCTGTTTCCATTTAATTTAATGGCACTTAAATTAAGTGCCCCCCACCCCAGTGTTATAATGATGATTTGGAGCAAGGCAATATGGAGGTGGAGCCTCTCCCAAATGTTACTGGGTGAGAGGCGCTACACCCTGGACAGGTCGCCAGTCCATGAGTCTATGGTTTGTTTCACTTTATTGATTGTTTCACATAAGGATTAACTTTAAAACATGATGCATTAATTGAACTGTCTAAATGAATTGCCTTAACCTTAAAAATAAGTTAATATGAAATTAACTTAACATGTCATAGCCTGGCAGGGTGTACAAACAAGAACAAAAACAGAAACACCATTGTGATAACGATTTAGGCACAATATTAAAGGATGCAATTATATAGTAACAGGAAGTGACGTGATGGGTTTTCACCAAATCTAAATGGGAGTAATCCACTTTGAAAGTTCAATGAATGCAAATTTCCATTTAATTTGTGATAATATTATAATAAACCTAACATCAAAAAGAACATATATAGGCTGTGTACCTCTCAATTTTGTTGTCGTTAATATAATTATATGTCATTTTTAGTTTTTATCTAAAAATTTTTTGTGATTTTTAGTGATCTGCTTCTTACTTACATTTCACTTTATTTATTTATTTATCTATTTATTAATTTTTTGACAATGTGCACTGCTCCCAGTACTAGAGCAGTGTACACAAGAGAAGACCTGTTGGCACTGTCAGAGATTGGGTGCTGAATTAAACATCCAATTCCGACCGAGCTAAAAAAGCTGTACTGTGGATGCAGAGCTGAAACAAAACGAAAGGCAAAGAGAGACAACAGGAGGTGGAGGTACAAGCCTTTTCTGCCATCGGTGATTATGGGAAATGCTAACTCGCTCCCAAACAAGTGTGGTGAGCTAGAAGCGCTTGTGCAGAATGTCTGTGAATGAAATACAACTCCAACTTTGGGGATGGCCATTAGCACTTGCGACTATGTGGAAGGGTTAAGATGAAAGATGTCCGGGTGAATTTTGGAGAAAATTGCTAAAAAAAATTTAACAAGTGACCTTGTTTTGATTAAGATATTTAAGATATTTTAAATAAAGATCATCATGAAGGTTGTGTTACAATTAGCTTTGTTCTGATACATTATGTATTCATATTTTATATTTTACTAAATAACCTATGTTCCTAGCTGGTACTTTTCAACTCTACTCATACAAATGCAATGTATGTCCTTGAACAGTCCAAGACTTTAGGATGACATAGCAAGACAAAACAACTGGGTCAGGCAAAACATCTCTATTGGAGTAGATAGGTCTGATACATTAGATACACGCCTAAAACAGCACTCACACACACACACACACACACACTGTTTATCACATCCAAAGAACACGACGAGTCCAGCGCTGCAATATACTTTACATGTGATCACTAATAAATAATTAGTTTAACCTAAGATTTCTCCAGCTTGTTCTTGGGTTTCCAATGAAAGAATCGGGCTAACAGTTGGCTCCGTCCTGGGGACCCAGCTGGACTCTTTGTTGGTGGTGTCTGAGAGGAGGATGCTGTGTAAACTGCACAGCATCCTGGACAACAACACTCAGCCTCTCCACCAGGTGCTAACCTCCCACAGAAGCACCTTCAGCAACGGACTCATTCCACCTCTTTGTAGGCCTGAACGCCAGAAGAAGTCCTTTCTGCCTGTGGCCATCAGACTCTCAAATTCATCTAACTCAGGTCGAGAGAGGATTAGTGGAAACACTGCGTCCTGAGGCCAAATACCAATGTCACTTTACCCAATGCCACTTCTCCTAATCACTTGCTTGTACATACTGTTTTCTTTATTGAGGCTGCTATTTGCTATTTGCACACTGCACATATTGTACTCAGTTACTTATGTTATTTTTTGTTAGCTTTATTTTATCTTATTTGTCTATTTTATTTTTATTTTATTATATTTTATTTAGTACTTTCCCCCTTGTTCAACATTGTCCAACATCACTGCTGTGTTTGGATCTATTGGGTATTTCTTTTCAATTAAGCCTTTTCAAACATAAATTCAGCTCTAAAATTCCTGGAGCAATATTGATACTTTATTATAATATAATAATAAAGACTAATAAAAATTCAAAAACGAAATGAGGATCTGAATCTAGATCATTCTCAACCTCTGGTGGGGGCTCAAAGTAAAATGAGTGCAACCTTAAGGAAATCTGGCTTTCCATTAGCTAAGATTTGGTTTCACTGCAATTCGCAAGTGTGGGGAAAGTAAAAGAAAACTGCTGGCAAGTCGAAAAACACAAAAAATCCAGGAGAAAGGAGAAAAATTGTGAGAGCAGACAGAATCTGAGTGCAAGGAGAAGGTCTCAAACGTGAGCAGAGCAAACAGAGGTTTTGAGTGTCAGGACTGCCTTTTAAGAGTGAGTCGAGAAAAGTCTGAGAATGAAAACAAGGAATCCTTCTGTCAAGTCCATTGTGACGACCCCTCTGCTCCACTAGTTGTCCCTGTCAATTTTGTTGTTTCTTCCTTTTTGCAGGGAGTAAGGTGGAGGGCTCATCAGGCTGATTGAGCCACACTGGGGCTTGTGTTTTAAAAGCTCCTCTCCTGCCAGATATGGCCCCCCTTCTCTTGGATTGATTTGGTTAGACCAGGTTACGGGGAGGCTGCTGTTTTGTTCTTGTTTTGATCCCTTACACATCCACACACTCATGCATGCATATACTATTTACAACTGACTTCCACATTTCTTTTTAGTCTAGTAAACTTTGAGAACAAAATGTATTCTTGTATTTAAAAAAACTCTAATTTTCCACTCTATCTATCTATCTATCTATCTATCTATCTATCTATCTATCTATCTATCTATCTATCTATCTATCTATCTATCTATCTATCTATCTATCTATCTATCTATCTATCTATCTATCTATCTATCTATCTATCTATCTATCTATCTATCTATATGTATATATATACATATAAATACTCAGGGTACCTGTTACTAGACTATTACCATCTTATAAAAAGAAAGTGCAACCAGAAAGTGTAGTGATGTTGTTGTCACCTACTAGAAGGACAGTTCCCTGAGGACAGACACAGCCAGACAGTGGCTCTCTGCAATTGGTTTGTGCGATATTGGACATCAGCTGCTGTCCAGGAGGGTCCAGCCTGGAGCAGGTGAGGAGGCAGGAGCGTGGAGAGTAGACCAGCAAGCCCGGGCACTGCTGTACCTCTTCACAGTGCACATGGGAGCAATTAAATAATCCCTGTTCACACACACTGGGAAGCAAAGGGAAGGGGAAATTTAATTGATTCAAGCATCTGTTGATCAATATTCATTCATCTGTCAGGTGGACATAAAACTTTTGAAGATTATCCAAAGTTTACAATTCTTAAATCAAAAAAGTCACTTAAAGTCAGTGCAAAGTGACATGACAACATGAGGAGGCAAGTTTTTCCCAGAAGCTAAAGAAATCCAGAGTGCCGTAATATCTCTTTTGCAAATGTGGCCTGTTTGCTCATGAAAGTTTATGATGCACCTATAGATGTTGAAACACAAAATATGCTCAGGTGTCAACATAATCATCACTGGAATCAACATTCCAGGGACTCCATTATATGATATGGATATCTGTATAATAATTAGCCATTTCTTTGCAGTGATGAATCAAGTCAATATTCAGACAATATCAGCGTCACAAAAAAACAGGCATTTTCAAAAAAGGCATTGCACAGACATGTGTTTATACAAGTCAGTCAGTGGCTCTGTGGTGGTCCTATCACTGATGTGAGTCACACGACACTGAATGAGTAACGTTCACTGTGGTTCTGTGGTGAAGAAATGCAATGAAATCAACCTATCCTGTTTAAGAGACCAGGGACATAGAGAGACTTCATCAGAGCTCTTTCACCACTAGTGATTTTCCTTGACTGACATACAAGTGTACACTTTGCAATTTCACTCACTTAAAAGAGAAATACACCCACTAGGGTGCTACTAATTGAGGTACAAGAAATGAATCTGTGTATGTAAGTAATTTCAGATCTTATCAAAGTGACTGTGCTAATACAACCCCTGTCGTTATGCCTCTGACCCTTTTACAGGTTAAGAATATCTGCAATGCTTTATTGCAGTACAACATCTGCACTGTGATCATAATCTTTACAAGATATAGGTTCTTTGATCAACACGCTGTCAGAGACAAACAGTTTTCCTTATCAGTCCCTTGATAATTCTTTTTCCATTTATTCATGCATATCACTGTAAACATGATGTCCTAAAATTAGATAAAATACATTTTGCTCTGTATTTTATTATTCACCAAAATAGGGACTGGATAGTGTAGTGGTATGATTGCCACCTTCCATGTGGGAGACCTGAGTTCAAATCCCCCGCATGAAAGGTATTACTTCCAGTAGGGGTCCTTAGGCAAGACCCCCGTACCCTACCTGCCTACCTGTAAGTCACTTTGGATAAAAGCGTCTGCTAAATGCGGAAACATAAATAGAAAACTTGATTTAGTATTGACATCTGTAAATGGTACCATGAGGTGTGTGAACATATGTTCTTGGTATCTGGTTTGACCTCTTTCTGCAGCAAAAAAAACAGTTCTGCACATCAGCTTGGATTAATTTTTAACCGATAGCTCTGTGCACATTAGCTTCAACAGCTGTATTCTCCTAACATCAACTGAAGCTACCATCACTGAAGTTCCCACCAAAACTTTAAATGGATTAGCGTCATCACTTTTGCTAGGCAATTTCAAAATGTCAAATGTTTTCCTTTTTTAGGTTCCACTCTCCAGAGTGTAAGAAATTAATGGTAAATGGACTGTACTTTATAGTATATTATATTTTGAACCCATCTTGGTATTTTGAAACAATAAGTTAGTGAATCTGACTCCCAATCACAACCTTGCTTCGCTCTAATACATACCTGTCTTTGTCTTCTATTATTAGACTACAATTCACTATATGGAAATCTCGCAATAAAACCTTAAACTACATATTAAGAAAATACAAATGAGAAAATATTTATATTAGAGTAATTTTCCCATTGACTTTTGTAAAACAGACTTCTTGCGTGTCTTAAAGGTTCATTTCTGAATGAGGCTACTTATACTCCTCATTTTCTAAACAGTATATGAGAAAGTTTTAACTGCACTTTGCTCACCACCTCTGCATGGAATCAGTTGTCCATTCAAAGAGCCGTGAGCTTCAAGACAGACCACAAACCTTATCCAATGACATTTCTGACCCAAACACAGATGAGGTGTCTAATATGTGCCAAAAACTCTGTCTTGCAGATGTATTAGAATGGTTAAGTCATTAGCATATTACATATATATTAACATAACACAGTTTTAGTTGGCTTATATGTTTGCAAACTTTCATAGTAGATTTTGACATTGCCTGGCCATTTCCATAAACATGCTCCACAAAGGTTAAATTCTTATATATTTCATATTCAGCCTCAATTTTTAGACGTTTAACAAGGTTCCCCCTCACAGTTATATCATTACATCATATTCCTCACAGTGGAATATCATTATCTCATTGATGTAATGGGTTCTACTTTTAGGACCTGTGTACAAATCTAATGATTCTGAGTCATATTTATGCAGTAATACTAATTATTCATGGGAACAGACACTTTGACCCAAACCTTTACACAACACTGAACTACAGATGACTGTAAATATGCAAGGAGTGAAACTTTGTACTGTAGTAATGCAGCTGTAGAAATGTCTTTGACTTGAACAGAAACATATCCCTCTCACAATTTTTATATATTCTTGACATACCAGGTTTTGCAGTTGTTTTGAACTACAGCCCCAGGTGAATACATCTTGTCTCCTTGTACACAAGAGCACAAAGTGATGGGAACACACTGGCCTTGGTGGTCCTGGACAAGTTCTGCTGGGCATTGACAACCTGGAACACACACTCTGTGACCTATCCCAGCACCACCGTCATCACAGCTCCAGCCCTGTCGCAGGTCTGAGCAGGACCGCCCACAGGTGTGACCACACTCCTGGTACACTTGACCCCCAGGACACTGGACAGCTGGATGGAAAGAAGGGAAGGGACAGGGAATGAAAGATGTTTAGATTTTTGCTTTTAATTCATATTGTGAAATGAAGGGGAGCAACTACAAACACTTTTATAGGTTAGGAAGAAAAGGCAGCAAAGCTTTCAAATCATGAGTGATGTGTGTATTTTTCACCTGACAGGTGATTCAACCAGCAAAATAAGGGAGTAAACTAATGTGAAGGAGACCAGCTCATGCATTACTGTTTGATAAAGACTTTGTATTGTGCAAAAAACATCTGTTGAAACAATGCTGTCCCACTTACGGCAGAAAGTCTGGTTTCGCCAGTTGAGTGCAGCACCTTCTTGAGCACAGTGTTGAGCGTAGACAGTGAGTACGGTGCAGTGACAGGACCTCTGAGGAACACAACTACATACCTCTGACAGACAGAGACGGTAATATGGCTCCCTGTCCACCACATCATGACACACCTACAGGATGGAGGTGCAAAGGGGGTGGTGGTTGAAAAGAGAAAAAAAATGAGCTAATTAGTGATCTATCCATTCATACACCCATCCATTAGTCCATACATTCATCTATCCATTTTCTTTAGCTTATCTGAGGTTGGGTTGCCAAGACAACATAATCAGGAGGGAAATCCAGGCATCCCCTTTCCCAGCAACACTCTCCAGCTCTTCCTGGGGGATCCTGATGCGTTACCAGACTAGAGGGGATATATAAATCCTTCGGGCCAGTTCTGGGTCCACCACAGTGGCTCCTCCCAGTTGGATGGGCCTGAAAGACCTCAAAAAGGAGGCAACCCGGAGATATCCTTAGTGCACTTCTTTCAATCCAGAGCCTGACCATCGTCCGATGGAAACTTATTTTATCTGCTTGTGCCTGTGATCTCATTCACTTGTGGGAGCACTCTACCCTTTTAAGGTTGAGAACCATGGCCTAAAATTTGAAAAGGCTAACTATCATACCAGCAGCTTCACAGTTGGCTGTGAACTGCTCCAGTGCCTGCTAAAGGTCAAGTTCATACATCATCTGCAAAAAATCAACCTTGAGCGTCATGATAATGAGTTTTGCTTGATTATCATCTCATTACTTCCTGTTTTATTTTGTTTTTATCCATCCATCCATTTTCTATACCCACTTAATCTGTCAGTTGGGTTGCAAGAACCTATCAGTCATCAGGTGAGAGGCAGGGTACACCCTGGACAGGTCACCAGTCCATCACAGGGCCACACAACCACTCACTCCTAAGGACCATTTCAGAGACACCAGTTAACCTAACATGCATGCTTTTGGACAGTGGGAGGAAGCCAGAATACCCAGAGAGAATGCACACATACACAGGGAGAACATGCAAACTCCAACTAGAAAGGCCCCAACCAGGAGTTGAACCTGGAACCCTCTGCTGTGAGGCGATGGTGCTAACCATCACACCACCATGCAGGTGTTCTGACAATTTCTGCTACTTGTCGAGAACTGCTACTTTGTGGTTTTGCTCATATGCCAAGCTGATTTCCAAGTTTGATTGGCACGCCCATAATTTTTTGAAACCATGGTTGCGGCTCGTCAGTCCATACTGTGTTAACGGTGAGTAATATCCTCAAAATTCAGATTACTTCCTCTTTTGGCCTACTTAAAAAGTACATTCAGCATGTAGATTGTACAATGACCGTTGAAATTGAATATTAAATGATAGCATGGACTGTGTGTCCTTGCCTGATTATTGGTGATTAGCAGTCTTACATGAATGCATTGAATAGCAGGAGAATGATTTGATAGGATGTTATTGTACTGTCAAAATATTCTACCCCTGATATAAATGAATTTCATTACACTTTTTATAATTAGACACATGAGAGAAGAAAATACTTACTTTATCCCTTTATTTGACAGAGGTAGAAAACCATAAAGTAGCATTTTTTGATAGGGTAGCTTGAATCGAAAAACACACCTATCGGTTTATGCGGCGGTAGCAATTCTTGACAAAGCAGCAGAAATCGACGGAACACAGGCCCTATTTTGTTTTTATTTTTTGTTTATTATGTTGAGTTTAACTTCATTTCTTGTGTCACACCTGCTGTTCATTCGTGATTTTCTCCCTCAGTACAGTTACCTCTGGGTTTCAGTTGTTCCTTGTCGGACCATTTCACATTACTTCCTTTAATGTTGCTGCTCTTCACGTTTTCTGAATGATTTCCTGAGTTTCTTCGTTTGTTTTGCCTCAGTTTTTTCTCTGAGTACATATTAAAAGCCTCAGATCATCTGCCAGTTTTTGCCTCACTCTTTCCATTGTCTGTATTTGGGTCTGCTCCTCCACTAATCATGACTACATTTCAAGATCCTGTCTGTGATTATCACAAATAAGAACAGTGACAAGATGCAGTTCTGGAGGAGTCAGCACACTGCAAGCAAGCTCAACTTTGTGCTGAGGATGCCAACACAGCTCTTGCTTTCAGGGACCTCAAAGCTCAGAACAGCGGCTCTGGTACCCTGTTCTCCTACAGCACGCCCCATAAAAGCCTTTTACAAGTTCCAAGTTCAAAAAATACATGTAGACTGGATGGTTAAATTGCCTTGACAACCCCACAGGAACTCTGAGAGGGTAAATAAATGTTCCAGTGTTTCACGGCCTGGATGAAAACCACACTGCTTCTCTAAATCTCAGGTTAAACAAATGGTTGGAGCTCTTCATCGAGACACTATGAAACTTACCACACTAACACACTGACCTGAAACACACGGCTGTGTATGATGGCGCACACTGTGTCTGCGTAGTGTCTCCGCTGGGCATATGTGGAGCAGGGGTCTGGTGGAGACCCTCCAGGTAGAGTGCAGTGCTCTGTTGTGAATTTGTCTGCAAATGACGACACGCTATTCTCTACGTCTCCTTCTGGAGTGGTAAAGTCATCATGTTGGCTCCAGGTCATTGTTCCACATAGACCACGCACCTTATGCACCCATTATTGTAACAGGTGAAGAATTGCATTCAATGGTTTTTCATTTGCATAAAATGGTCATTTTAAAATCTCTTATGGTGTATATTTTACTACAACTACTTTAGGAGGTAAAAAGTGGAAACCTTTTAGTTAAATTTGTTACAATGACAGAACCAGTTGTGGTGTTGAAGTCACCTTGTTTGCAAAGCCTGGCTGGAGTTTGATCAGGGCAAAGGGTCCATCTAAGTACCAGAGAAGCTGGGCTCCAAAAGTTTGGATGAGGAGAAATAAAGAAGAGACCCTACGGACAACCAGGTCCCCTGTCACCACAGGCAATGTGTCTCTGTGGCCATTCAGTGTTACTGAGCCTAAAAGAAACAACACCAGCCTTGACCAGTTAGGACAGTGAATATTCATTTAAATTTGAATAAATCAACATGTTATCTGCAATACTCCACCAATGTTCACCATTTAATAATAAAAAAAACATGGTATGGGAAAATAAATCAACAATTACTACCACATCAGAAAAGGGTGTTTTCTTTTCACCTGCAAATTTAGTCTAAAGCTGTCACAACTAAATAATTTCATGGGAATATGAGGGATTCAAAGAAACTGACAGTTCCACTGCTCAGCGACAAGTTAACTAACTTACCGGAGTCTGTGATGGTGACTGTAGTGTGGAGAGCTGTAACTGACATCTCCTTTAGACAGCCCAGTTCTTTTCCCCCTGCTACACACTCCCCACAGCGCACACCCACCACCAACTTCCTGTCAACAAAGTCCTGGACACGCAAATTACATTGGTACAAATGGTTTCCACACACACATAAACACCATAAACACACATGTATCTCATATGTACCTGTATGCACTGTATTTTATTAGCCTTACCTCTACAGCAATGAAGGGACAGCCTCCACCGTGAAGTGAATACCTCTTTTTGTCAAAAGTAGTCACATGTAACGCTCCTATCAGTGTGCACTGACCTGCACACTTCTCACCAGTACACTGCCACTGACCGGCTGTGCACACACTGAGAGGGTTAAGTATGTAGAAAAGAAGGAAAAGCAGAAAGTGATTCGTGTAAAAGGGCAAAAGGGGAATTAGGTGAAGGAGTGACATGAAATTTAGAAAAAGCTCACCAGGTGTTGCATCTCTGCTGTATTGTGTCCCCTGGCTGGTAGGTGCGTCTGCGATGGAAACATGGACAATCATCTCTTTTCAGACAGTTGCCCCGGTGAAGGTAGAGACCTGGAGGACACTCACAGCCCCCTACACACTCCTCCCTGCACTGGCCCCTGGCTGTAGGCACCCCTGCGGGATGAGGTGAAGTACAGCTGGGGGCACAGGAGGACACACAGTCTGAAAACATCTGACCTCTGGGGCAGACACGACCTGCAGAGAAAAATTTGAAAGAAACAGAGTTATACATGAGATTTTTGCACGTGGAAATGAGTTTAACATTGGGGGGGACACATATCGGAAACCTGACAGATGTAAAATTATTAAAAATGTGACCCCCCCCCCAACGTTTATTTCCTTTCCCCCAGTGCCAGACATGCACCACACTGTTGCATTTCTTTACCACACAAGGAGACTGTCCTCCACACTATGATAACGTGTTGCTGAGCACACTCGCGGGCGTAGCTGGCCATGGTGTCACACACTGCATTCTCCCTCTCTTTAGGAGCCAGGCTGCAGTACAGATAAAGGCAGGTGTCTATGTAGGCTGCTGGATCCACCTGAAAGACACAAACTTTTCAGTTCTGGGTTATTCACTAGTAAACCTCTCTCTGTTACTCAAAAGTTGCTTTTCACATGCTTGTGCCAGCGTTCAGTACAGTCTGCAACAGATTATTTTTCAGGTCACTGAACAAAGAAATTTAAAAATCAGGACTATATCACCATTCTTTCTAATCTAATAGATCATTATCATACCATTGTACATATCTTAATGTGAATATGCAAAGTTAAAATTTACATCATAAGAATAAATGTTGCTGAATATAAAATACAGTTGTAGGGGATGTGCAGAAGTGGAGTACTTCTCAGATCAGGTCAGGGACAGCCAGTGCGATAAAAAAGGGAGCTGTGGTGTTGTTTTGAGTGTATCAGTGGTGTCTGACCTGGGGGTGACAATGTGTGAAAGGGGTTTCCAGCAGTCTGTGACACACTGATTCTGCCTGTTTGAGCAGGGCGGGGTTTCCTGTGACATGACAGCTGTGACCGAGCTCAGCTGCATCACTGCAGCCCTGATGGAAGCATGAGACACACGGAGACTAAGTTACGGAGGCTGCAGCTCACAGAACTCTGGATGCACACCACATACAATCATTAAGAGCATTAACCTCCTGCGGTTATATGGTTTGTTGCTTTAGTTCAGAATGCTGTAGCTCACCATTTCAATTGTGCATTAAATAGAAGCATCATAGTCATTTTGTTACTCTCACAACTAAAGTTAAGGGAAAAAACACGCTGTGAAAGTGCAATGCATTCAGCACAATACCTCACTGTGCTGGTCTGGCACTTTCCATGAGTTCCCAAAACTGGCAGCATACAGAGACACAGTTCCACCCATTGTGGTGAAATCATCTATGGAAATTAGACACATAAGGTTAATAGCGTGATACAAAGGTATGTAACTACCAAAACAGTACTCATTGTTCCCAAATTTTGCTCTATCAGAAGGGAGGGGGGGCACGCATGTGTCACCATCGACATAGTTGTTGTAGACTCCACAGAGCCCTCTGGTGGCTGACAGGTGCTCAGCAGTCACTGTCAGGTACACTGTGTTGAGTAGGTCAAACTTCACCTTCACCCCAAGGCCGCTCTCCACAAACACAAAGTCCCCCAGCCAATGAACACTCACTCCTGTAGGCAATGAGAAAACCACAACAACAATGTGCTGTTTTTGTTGCAATTAATAAAGAGATGATGAAAAAAGGTAATATCTAATAATGCAAGTATATGTCAGGGTCTGTCAGGGCTCAGCCTAATGGACCCTGGCCTGTTTAGCAGGTTTTTTTTTCATTGTCTTCAGAACAGAGATGAAAATAAGATGATTTTAGTAAGAGCTGAGAACAGTTTACCATTTCGAAACAGCGCCTCTCCTTTTGGAACAGGGAGGTTGTTCAAGGTTAAGTTCCCACGATGAATTGAAACCAAATCCAGGCCTAGCATAATTCTCAGGGCCTGAAAGAAGGGGGCCACAGATCATCATTAGCATGCAACTACATTGACTTTTCCGTCGTGTCATCATACAATCATAATCATGTAGATTTACAGAATGTCTGAGGGTGTAAAATAGTACCTTACTGCAGTCTCCTTTCTTGTCACAGACTGTACTGATGTAGACCGCCCAAGTGCCATCAGTAGATGAGGCAAACAAGTAAGTACAGGTCCCCCGGAAGTGGAAGTGCTGCATATCAAAAGTGCGATAGTGTGCTCCACCCCAGGACATGCAGGTGGCTGAGCCCTGAGGGACCCTGTCAGTACCCAACAGACTGCTACGCAAAAGAGCAGAGGACTGGAAATCTGGAGAGAGGAGGAAGAGGTACTGTGTGTTATTTATACTTCAGGGGTTGTCATCATATGGACTTTTATTTCAGTGTGCAGCTGGGCTTGCGGTCAAACCTGGAAGGAGAGTGTGAGTGCAAGATAAGCAGGTTTGGTCAGAGGCATTCCTCCAGCTCAGTCCCCACAGGCTGCGGCAGCATTGCTCCATAGGCATCAGAGAGGAGTTATGGACCCCAGGGAATTCCTCACAGCTCCATGTGGAGTAACACTGACCACGTGCATCCGTACCTAAAATGTAGAAGACAGAGACATAGAGTCCAAAAAAAAATGTGCAGAATTTACATAGAGAGTGAAGGAGAATGAAAATCACTTAAAAAAATAATGAGCCCAAAGGAAAATACCACAACAGTCAATGTGTGAGAAAAATGTACGATCAGTGTAATTCCAAAAGAGTTGTTGGAAATATTTCAAATCTGGAAGGAGAATGAATTTGTTTATAATTCCTTTAAACAAGTTGCAGTGAATGTGAATCCTTTGTTATTAATGAGACTAATCTTCAGACTTCCGTAAGTGACTGAAGAAACATGGTAAGCTGAGTAAGAATATGGTACTTTACTATTGGTTTTCACTGACACAAATGTCCTCAATGAGTATAGCATCTGTCTTTAGATTTGAAATGGACAAAGAATGCACCCAGACACAAAATTTTATAAAAAATATATTCTTGCATCCTATATTAAAGCACTGAAAAGTAAAATATAATTCAATTCTGTACAACTAAAATCAGTTTTCATTAAGTTTAGACAATATACTATACGAAGGTTAAAATATTCTAATTCTTATAATATACTTTAAAGAGTTTTTGATGGTGTGTTAGTTGGCAAATATCTAAATGCATTTCCAGACACAAAATCTCTAACATAGAGAATGATGGATGAATACTGTCCATGGAAGCGAGTCAAGCGTTTGTTGTCCTAACCCTGAGAGCAGCGTGGTCCAGCCCACCCCTCACAGCAGGCCCTCACCGTCTTGTTCACAATTTGGCTCTCCATCTCTGGGGGTCTAAGGCAGACACATGGATCATGAAACAATTTCAATTCAATTCAATTCAGTTTTATTCATATAGCGCCAAATTACAACAAATGTCATTTCAAGACACTTAAATTTATGACTATCAAATGTTTCTTTTAATATGTCGGTTAAGCAACATGATAACCTCTTATCTGACTCGGAACTTTCAGTCCACTAAACTATCTGTCGCTTTAAAAGGAATTTTGACAATGTTATCTTAATATATCTTAATATATAAAAGCCCCCCTTTTGAAAAGCTGACCTGAACACATCCTACGATCTTTATGGTTCACATAGTGGTTTATCAGAGACAGAGGCCAGTGTTGAATTTTTAACTTACTTGTATAAGAAACAGGATGCCTTTGGGCCCTGTTGTTTGTAATATAGTGCAATGCCATCATCATCCCCATGCTTGATGCGCATCCTGTCCAGATCCAGCCTCCAGCCTTGGGTGTTGTACTGATATACTGCAGAACAGCTCACTTCGAGCTGTAGACGTGGAGACAGGACACGCTCCACTCTCTCTTCCAACATGCGTACACACCAGTTTCTGGAACATGACATACACATTTAATTTGTTCTCTGTTTTGTTCCAAAGGAATGCATTATTTTGCATGTAATATCTACATAGGTCCATACAACAAAGATGTTACAATAAAGACTCTAAAATTATGAAATTATTTTATATCATTGCCTGTTGCAGTGTTTATCTGACATGATGATGAACCCCAACTGTTTTTTTCATTTACAAACCAACCAAACAGCTTTTATATCTAAACCTAACAAAGTATTTATTATATCCAAACCTACATAACAATGATATAAAAAGTTAAATTACTTTTGAAAAAATTGGGTTGGATGGGGCAAAGCAATCATCAACCAGGATTCCGTAAACTTCTGACAGTCAGTAATGTCTTCTTAATTCTGGTTTAATCAAATTATACTCACCCATCACCCATCACAGTCTGCAGACCAAGCAGAATCAGAAATATTAGCTCCATAACTGTCTCATTAATCTTTGTGTTGAAAAGTCCTGTTGAAAAAAAAACTTTTAAGCAAGTTTTCAAATTCCCTTTTCTAACACATTTTGATAATCTGAAATTAGACATCATAACATAAGTATACATTCACTGGTCTTACCTTGATAGCTACAAACAAAAGGCAACTACTTGCAGCTAAAGAAATTCAGGAAAAGTACAATATTAGGTTTACAGTGAGATGATTAGATAGAATGCCTTATCATTGTTTGATTGGAAAAACCATATTCAATTCTTAAGACTGATTCTCTTTTACAGTCCAGCCTTCTTACAGTTGACAAAAGGTACACTTAACTGTAAAGTGTTTTGTGGAAATCTTTGGATTTTTACCAAAAATAGTAAAATAGATTAATGTCCTTACTATCTGCCTCTGTTGTCGGTCTTTTCTTTGTTCTTCCCAGCACAAAACAGTACTATCTCTGTGAGGTGGTACTTGTGAAAGTGATGGAGCCCAAGTTCTGTGGTTTTATATGCACAAGGATAAGAGTTGGGGTAGGGGGTGGGGGTGGTGGTCATGGGATGTGCAGTGGCCATTGAGGTGGTTGCTATTGGATATAAACGGCAAGGTGACAGCTGGGTAGGCTGTCATTGGTCCTTGGACCTGTGCGTAAAACTTCCTCTGACTCTTCAGTGTCAAACATGACAGGACACTGTCGGTGATAGGGGGAGTGGTGGAGCCTCAACTGCAGAAGAAAGTGGTGTCTGTTAGAACTTAATCCTGTAAAGGAACACGTTTTAGGAAGGACGATGGGGGCATTTATTCAATGAAGCATGTCAACAGACGAGGTCTGAAAGGTTTAAGACTTACCAATATCCCAAGTGTGACCTCTTGACCCTGAACAGAAGCTCAAACGCAGCTGTTACCACAAAACAACTTGGTGCCTGAGCAAAGAAAGCGGAAACTGCAATACTGTTGTCACAAGAGGTTTTATCTAAACAAAACAGTGTGTCATCTCAGATCAATCAATCAATCTTCTTTTTCATTAAAAAAACACAAAGTCCTTTACATAGCCAAGAAAATATAAATAAAAAATGAGCGCACATTAACATGATAACTTCTGCTGACTAGCACTTAAGTAACACTAAGTATGTTTGCATGTACTTTTCATACATTTGCATGTATAATTCATATACAACCAAAGGTGTTGAGATTTTCTTTTGACCAGATGAGCTGATAAATAAGTCCTTAAGAAAAGCTAATTAGCCATAGGGTTCATTCAATCTAGATCAAAATACAGACATTGTCATCTGTAAATGCACTAACAGACCAATATCCTTTGTTGCTTATAAACAGAGGTCAGAGATAAAAATGTTCTCTATGCGGTTAATATTCATTAAGAAAAATAAAAAGTCACTAAATACCAACAAAAGAAGCTTTCAGGAAATCCTGTGCTCTCTTCAGGGATGAAAAACAATTGATGAGTCATCTGCACACAACTTTACTTACTATACAAATGGTTATAAAATAAATAAGTCGATACTTACTACAGTTTACTTTTTCAAGTATATTTTAAAAAGCAATTTATTTTCCTTCCAAAAAGTAGAAAATAAGAAAATAAAAAAGCTAATTAATTCCATTAAAGCTGCAAAACATTTAATTTTTTTTCACAGTTGATGAGTTTGTCATCATTGTACCAACATCTGAAAAGTTCTACTGATGAGTAGAACTGCCAGGCATGAGCTAAAACTGCAAACAAAACTGAAACCGAACTAAGATGTACAAACCGACTGAACAAAAGGAAACAAGTGAAAGCAATATGCAAACATACATACAGGCAACTGAAAAGCAATGGTCTTCCAAGGAAGAAATTAAACTCAGGATAATATATACTGATGGAGTGATTAATAAATGGTGCAGCAGGTGTCCCAGGTATCTTTTCAATTCAATTCAGTCTTATTTATAGAGCACCAAATTACAACAAATGTTGTCTCTAGGGACTTCAAAGATACAATCCAATTCAATCCACTCAAATCCAATTCATTACATTCCAAATTAGTCCAATTCATACAGGTTGCCTAGCTAAGGAAACTAACAGATTGCAATGAAACTTCTCTTCAGTCCAATCTCCCATCCTGAGCGTGCCTGAGGTGACTGTTGAAAGAAAAAACTTCCTTTTAACAGGAAGAAACCTCCATCAGGACCAGAACCAGGAAGGGTGGCCATATGCCTCAACCAGCTGGGGTTTGAGAAGACAGAAAAGAGGGGACAACAAGCACCGTAACACCAGGCCAGAGATACATGCTGAGAAAGAGAAGCAATGAATAAACAGTGAGTAATATTACAGTATTCACATCCAGTTACAGGGTAAAATACAACTGGTTTCTGCTGCATAGCGCTATGGTTCATAAAAACATGTTACTGGTAAGGGGACAAAAACGTAAAAAAAATCATTCATATTCAAGCCCTTTTTACTTGATTGTAATTGCTATGAATGGAAAACTATTTTTACAAGACATTATAACCTTAAGAATATACTGTTAACTTGCATAAATCTGAGGAATTCATGCTAATTATGTATGTTTATTTTGCTCCTCTCTGATGAAATTCCAAATCAATTACCAAATTTTTCTTTGACAATTATTAATATCAAATTAATAGCTAAAGTAACCTGTGGGGAACCCCACAGGTCATAGCCATTTGGTCTGAGACATAGTTACGAAGTACCTCCTGTCCTCCAGATAGGACTTGAACCAGTTTAAAGCACTACCAGAGATTCCCACCCACTCTTCTAACCTCTGTAATAAGATGACATGGTCAACTGTGTCAAAGGCAGCACTCAGTCACACACTGAGTTAGACCAAACATTTCAAGGACAGCGGTGAGTTCTTTAGCTTGCTTATTTTGGGCTACATACAAATGCACATTCACGTCCCCTGTTATGACCAAAAAATCAAAAGCAGCTCACATAGCTGAAAGCAATTCAGTAAAATCATCAATAAAACAATTCTGTGGTGGTTTGTAAATGGTGATATAAAGTATGGAAGATTGTTTTATCTCCATTTTGAATGGCACATACTCAAATGATGAAAAAAACCCAAATGACAATTTGTGGGTGGGTATATTGTCCCAGAATATGGCACAAACACCCCCACCCCTCTGGTTTTGTCGTTTCAGACAAAATGGAAGTGAGGAGGACTAGACTCAATCAGGACTGCATCAGCTGTGTTTTTGTCGAGCCATGTCTCAGTTAAAGACATAAAATCAAGATTGTGAGAGTAAATAAAACTATTAATTAAGAATGATTTGTTACTTAAAGATCTGACATTGAGTACTGCGTGTTTGAGATTAGCTAGAGTTGAACTGGACGCTGTGTTCTTGCTGGGGATATGGATAAGATTTCTGTGATTGGACAGTCTGACAGTCCATCTCTTCACTCATCCCTGGACCTCTGGTTGAGGTGGGTTTACCAACACAGAGGCCCTTAGCCTCCGAGACAACAGCATTGATGCTGTTGGAAATAACAGCTGTGGGCACCGATCCACAGCTGTTGAGCTGGGGGGGCTTTGGTCGATGGAGTAGGCTGAGGAGGGAAAGAGGCTCGATGCTTCTTTGAGGATATAATCCTCTTGCCATGTTTGGAATGAAAGTATTTTTTTTCAGATTTCAGACTGATTCTCTCTGATGTCCACTGCACCCACGAACACAATCGACTGTTTCACCCCTTGGTGTTCTGCCAGTACCTCAGGTGGTAGTTTTGTGATGTCAGAGACAGTGACACTTGGATAGCTGCATCTAACTACTCTGTTTATGTTAATATGAGATATGGCTCTATCTCCAAGCACAAGAGTATCTTTGACCTTGACACATGGCACAGTTTTTCTGTCCTTGTGCTGCTTTGTACCGTCTCTCTGTCTGTTACACTGAGTCACATCTGGCTCTGACAGTGGTCAAAATCTGTTTGTTAACTTTATTCCGGGTGATGTTACATGTCCTCCGTTGATACCAACAGTTGGACGTATCTTCGGCTTAGCACCAAGTCCATTCTAAGTGTCTTTGCAGAGTCTTGGAAAAGACACGGTATCATTTAGCTTTAAGTTATAAGTAGCAGTTTTTTTCACCCTTTCCTTTGAAAGTAAACGTGGACTTCTTACCACTGGATTCCATTGGGAGCATTTCATGAAGTCCTTTTTCGGTTTCTAAGGCAAAAATCCTTTCTTGTAGCACACAGATTTCTCGTTGATATATCTGACAGGTTTCACAGGGCATTTTGAAAAGATTGTAGTCGCTGTCAGATAAGTTGTAAAAAGAATGAAAATTATTCAAAAAGTCTTGAGTCAACTAAAAGAAAAGAATAAAATTATATCTAAGATTTGTGTAAAAAGTATGAAAACATGAAAATGGAGCAGTACAACTCTAAAACTGAAAAACATGTAGAGTGTAGAGTTTAGAACTTAAACCCTGAACCAAAAACTTAAACATCAAAACTCGGTACATATAATATTTTAACTCTAAAACCTTAACATTATCATTGGCATCATCCACTGTTAGCAGTGAATAGGAAGGAAAAACTTGCTGCCTGCTACATTCGTAACACGTTCTCATCCACTTGAAAATTCTCCTATGGCCCCATCCCAACTTGGCGACCAACCACACCTTTCAGTGCCTGCGTTTCCACCTCACTACATTATATTAATGTTAACATGCACGGCACACATAGAAATTTTCACAGCGCACGCAACCAAATACCACACTTACACAGCACAGACAGTGCACGTACACATAGTAGCAAACAGCACACACACTCACAAACAGAAGCACGTACACACTGGGGCACGCCCATGCTCCACACAAACATACACACACTTAATGCATGAACACACAAACACACGCAAATGGCATACAGGTAGCTGACACACACCCACTTGCTCACACAGGCGACATTCAATCGCATGTGCACGGATATGTGCACGGATATGTGCGAATGTTGCGACTACGTGTTTGTTTTTTTTTATAACTGAGCACAATTCATGTAAAACTTGTACCTATATTTTGCATGTTCATGCACACACACACACACACACACATTCACCCAGTCACATGCTTGTTATACAGTTGCCGTGTCATCTATAGTTATGTTATATGTACTTGCTGCTGGTGTTGTTGCTGCTTGTGCTTTTTTTCTTTCTCTCTGTTTGTCTACTTGCCGCTGCTCCTGATGGTTCTTCACCTGGTTTCCCCACAGAGACCATCGGATGTTTTCTGTTTGGTTTCTACAGATATAGCAGCTAATTGTCTGGTTTCATCTTGTTTTGGTATTATAATTGGTATTATATAAAACGGTATTCAGATTACAGTTCAGCTGGCATGATGCTGGACAGGACTGCATCAAAATTCACTATTTTGGTCATATCATGTGAACACTCCCCTACACGAACTGTCACAGTCTGCCCTGTCTCAGTTTATGTCATGTCAGTTTATGTTTAATCATGTTTTGTTCTAGTCATGTTTTTCCCCTGTCACGTTCAGTTCACTCAAGTCACCTGGTTCATTGTTCACAGCTGCACCTCATTCACTGATCACTCCCTTCACAGTATTTAGCTTCCCGGTTTCCTTTCAGTCACTGCAGAATCCGCACCATCCCTTCATGCTTCCACGAAAAGATAAGTTTGGTTACCTGCCTCATAGCCTGTTTAATCTAGTCAGTGTTTTTTCATAGCCTTGTCTTGTTAGTGTTTTTTTTATAGTTAAGCATTTTTGATGATTCGGCTCTGCCGCGCCTTTTGTTCATGCTCCCTATTTTGGAATAAACATTGTTTTTGAATCGAAAGAAGCTGCATCTGGGTCCTACCTCACCACCAGTTCCTGACACGAACCAGCAGTCTACACATACATTGTCATCTTGGGACAACTGGGAATTGGGACATTTCCATATTTTGAACATTTGAAAAAACATACCTATTACGTGTTTTCTTATGACACTAGGCAAGGCAAGGCAAGTTTATTTTATAGAACAATTCAACAACAAGGTGATTCAAAGTGTTTCACAGAGACATTAAAACAGAAGAAATAAAAAGCATGATTTAAAATTTAAACAAAAGAAGGAAATAAGAACAATAGATAAAATCAGAAAAAATGATATATATGAAAGATAAAATCAATAGTTAAAACATGATTCCGTTTTGAAACTCAAGCTTATTCAAATGCAGCTGAAAATAGATGTTTCTTCAACCTGGACTTAAATACACTGAGTGTTTCAGCTGATCTGAGGCTTTCTGGGAGTTTGTTCCAGACATGTGGGGCATAGAAGCTGAATGCAGCTTCTCCATGTCTGGTTTTGACTCTGGGAACTGATAAAAAACCGGATCCAGATGACCTGAGGGGTCTGGAAGGTTCATAGTGGGTCAGGAGGTCACTGATGTATTTTGGTCCTTGACCATTCAGAGCTTTATAGACCAGCATCAGAACTTTAAAGTCTATCCTCTCATGGACGGGCAGCCAGTGTAAAGACTTCAGAGCTGGACTGATGTGCTCCACTTCTTTGGTCTTAGTGAGGACTCTAACAGCTGAGTTCTGGATGAGCTGCAGTTGTCTAACTGACTTTTTAGGCAGACCTGTAAAGATGCTGTTACAATAATCAAGCCTACTAAAGATGAATGCATGGACTAGTTTTTCCAGGTCCTGCTGAGACATCAGATCTTTTAGCCTTGATATATTCTTATGGTGATAGTAGGCTGACTTTGTTATTGCCTTAATGTGTTTGTCCAAATTTAGGTCTGAGTCCATCACTACACCCAGATTTCTGGCCTGGTTGGTAGTTCTGTGGTGACTTTCAATCGTTTATCTTTGGCTCCAAAGACAATTACCTCAGTTTTGTTTTTGTTTAGCTGGAGAAAGTTGTGGCACATCCAGTCATTAATCTCCTCAATGCATTTACCAAGGGCCTGTACAGGGCCTCAGTCTCCTGGTGACATTGTTATATACATCTGTGTGTCATCTGCATAGCTATGGTAGTTTATTTGGTTGTTTTTTATAATCTGTGCCAGTGGGAGCATGTAGATGTTAAACAGAAGAGGTCCCAGGATGGAACCTTGGGGAACTCCACATGTGATTCTTGTCTGCTCAGATGTAAAGTTACCTACTGACACAAAGTACTTCCTGTTCTCTAAGTATGTTTTAAACCAGTTTAGTACAGTTCCGGAAAGACCAGCCCAGTTCTCCAGTTGTTTGAGTAATATATTGTGGTAATATAACTGTATCAAAGGCAGCACTGAGATCCAGTAAAACTAAGACTGACATTTTTCCACCGTCTGTATTCAGACATATGTCATTAAACACTTTGGTCAGAGCAGTCTCAGTGCTGTGGTGCTGTCTAAAGCCTGACTGGAAGGTATCATAGCAGTTATTTTGTGTTAAAAAGTAATTAAGCTGTTGAAAAACCGCTTTTTCAATGATCTTACTTAAAAATGGGAGATTTGAGATGGGCCTGTAGTTGTTCATTTGCGTCTTATCAAGATTGTCCTTTTTCAGCAGGGGTTTAATTACAGCTGTTTTTAGTGGCTCTGGAAACACACCTGACGTTAAGGACAGGTTCACAATCAGTAACAGGTCTGACTCCAAAGTCTTTGAGACCCCTTTGAAAAATCTGTTGGCAGGATGTCTGAACAGCAAGAGGAGGACTTAAGATGTCCTCCAGGTCTTTACTGTTAATGGGTTGAAACAGTGTCATGGTGTTTAAACCGGTTTTCGGTGGACACGGTACATATGCTGAACCTGCTGCTGATGTAGCAACTGCTTGTCTAATATTTTGGACTTTGTCTATGAAGAATTGGGCAAAGTCATTGCAGGCCATGGTGGAATGAAGTTCAGTTCCCACTGACACAGGAGGGTTTGTTAGCCTGTCAACTGTAGCAAATAAGGCCCGAGCATTATGACTGTTTTTGGTGATGATGTCAGAGAAGTAGGACTTCCTTGCATTCCTCAGTTGTAAATTATAAGAGTGAAGTTTCTCTTTATAGATGTCATAATGAACCTGGAGATTTGTTTTTCTCCATCTGCGCTCAGCTTTCCGACACTTCCCATTTTTCACCAGTGTGGAATTTCGCCATGAAGACTTCTTCCTTCCAGAGATAACCTTCACCTTAATGGGAGCAACAGTACCCATAACATTTAACGTTTTAGCATTGAAGCTACTGACGAGCTCACTGACTGAACCCCCGGACAGGGCAGGTGTTAAAGAGAAAACCTGGTTAAAGATCTCACTACTGTTTCCAGTTATCCACCGTTTTGAGATCACTGCTGTTGAGACATTTGTGTGCACTGAACTCGTTCTCTCAAAGAAAACACAGGAATGGTCAGACAGGCCCACATCAGACACAGTAATCTTTGAAATGCTCAGACCCTTAGAGATTGCCCTTAGACTACCCTTAGAGTGCGTGGGCTCTGTTATATGCTGAGTCAGCCCAAAGTTGTCCAGAGTGTTCCTCAGGTCTTTAGTCCCTCTGTCCTGAGGGTTGTCCATATGGATGTTAAAATCACCAACAATAATTATACAGTCAAAATCAACACAGATCATGGACAGCAGTTCACTGAGGTCTTCAGAAAAATCTGCACAGTATTTCGGGGGCCTGTAAACATTCAGAAACAGGACTCTGGGTGAGGCCTTCAGCTGTATAGCCATATATTCAAAGGACTGAAAACTTCCAGGAGATAACTGCTTACATTGAAATGATTCATTGAATAAGACTAGGCTTCTCTATCTAAAGAAAGAGCAATATACTTTCAAATAAAGATGTGTGACCTAGTACTTCAGTTCTTACTCAAAACGGAATGTGAATTGTTTGGTTAAAATACATTTATGATTGTCTTCCATTCCACACAGAAATGTTAATAGAAGCTTACTGAGTTAAATATGGAAAGTCAGCCTACTGACCCTTCTTCTTTTGCACCATATGTCTGTAACACCACCTTCTTTTACACCCTTTCTGTAAAGGAAAGTTTATCTTAGATCCACTGTTTATGTGACCTCTGGTTATTTTACAACTTTTACAACCCACTGTTGGCCAATCAGCCTCTGCCACTGCAAAGTAGGAGGTTAGACATAAGCAGCAGTGCAGTGATTCCAGTTTTCATAAAATACTTCCCTTCAGATCCTGAAGCCAAAGAACTGTACTCAACTGTTTTTCTAAGCATTTGAGGCAAGAGGACAACTGCAGGTACAGTAGCTGGGTCTATCTATTTCTAATAGTGCAGAGGTGCTGGTGTTTCTCCTGCATGGACCTTCTCCAAATTCAGAACATCATTGTTACATAAATGTTTTTACCTAAGCATATCATAGTATAAAGAAAACACATGGGACTTTAATTATTTTTTTAATTATTCTAAAGTTTACTAGAATTAGATTGTAACACTGTATAAAATGTGGATAAGTTGAAAGAAAGTATTTCTTATTGTGATAGCTAAATGAACCTCATTATATCTCGTATACCTTATTTTGTTCACTATATTCTTGCAAATATCCTTTTCACTTTGTTTCTTAGCCATGAGGCTTCTCTTTGTGCTGTGGCTGATCTGCTTGGCTGGTTGTTGTGCTTCAAGATCCAGAGACTGGGCTTTTCATGGTTCCCCTATGTTTGCTGACCTCACAGTACGTGAGATGAAAGCTGTGCGGGCCTACCTACACGGTATTCCAGAGATGAAGCTCATAAATGCTCGTAGCAAAACTCTGAAGAAGAACAGTATCCTTTTGATGGAACTCAATCTACCAAAGAAGCATGAGGCCCTAAGAGCTTTGGACCGTGGACAGGCCAACCCCCCCCGTCAAGCTCGTGTGATCATCCAGTTCGGGAACCAGACTAAGCCCAACATCACTGAGTACATTGTGAGTCCTCTTCCATCCCCAAAATCTCACGAAATCAAAATATTCAAAGAGATGAAGCCTGTCCAATTTGAGTCAAGGCCAATTACTGTTGTAGAGTATGACCATATTAACAACATCCTTGAGAAGATCACAACTAAAGCTCACAAGCTCCTGTTTGAAACCACAGGAGGGTTTTCCTACACTAACTGTTCTAACCGCTGCCTGACCTTCTCAGACATCGCCCCCCGTGGCCTGGGTCCAGGTGAAAGAAGGAGCTGGATCATGTTGCAAAAGTTTGTGGAGGGTTATTTCATTCACCCAATTGGATTTGAGGTACTGGTCAACCACCAGGATCTGGATCCAGAAAAGTGGACAGTGGAGAAGGTCTGGTACAACAGCATTTATTTTGACAGTGTTGAGGAACTGGTAGAAAAGTATGATTCAGGAGATGTGGAGAAGATCAAACTACCCAATCACAATGATGACGACCTTTACTCTACCTACATACCCCGGGGTCATAGCAGCACTCCCACTAATATACATGGGCCAAAGCTGGTTGAGCCACAGGGACATCGTTATCACATTGAACGCAACTTTGTTGAATATGCTGGGTGGTCTTTTGCCTACAGAGTCCGCTCATCAGCTGGGCTACAGGTCTTTGATCTCCGTTTTAATGGGAAGAGGATTGCCTATGAGATCAGCCTTCAAGAAGCTATTGCCTTCTATGCTGGTGATACTCCTGCTGCCATGCAAACAAAGTACATCGATGCAGGCTGGGCAATGGGCACCTCAACCTATGAACTGGCACCTGGAATCGACTGCCCAGAAATCGCTAGCTTTATTGACCTTTATCACTACTTTGACACGGACAAACCTGTGCTTCACAAAAATGCGCTCTGTGTTTTTGAGATGACCACTGCCATGCCTCTGAGGAGGCATTTTGATTCCAACTTTCTCGGAGGATACAACTTCTATGGAGGGCTGGAAAACACTGTCCTGGTTTTGCGTACAACCTCAACAGTTTACAACTATGATTACATATGGGACTTCCTCTTCTACCAGAATGGAGTAGTGGAAGTAAAGGTCAGTGCTTCTGGATACATCCATGCCACTTTCTTTACACCTAATGGACTTCACTATGGTTCCAAGGTGTATGACTATGTACTGGGCAACCTGCACACACACCTCATCCATTATAAAGTGGACCTGGATATTGCTGGTAAGTGTTAGAGCATAATCGTTGCTTAGCGTTTAAATCACTTTAAAAACACTATAAAAGATGCCAAAATTCAACATCAGTGGATAACTTGGCCAAATCTCTATGTAGGATGCTCTTTTACTGTTTTCATCATTCCTCAGTCTTAACCTATAATAAATAAAAATGGACAATAAAAAATGCTTTCATTAAAAACAATCTGGTGATTGTATAATCATCCAATTATCACTGTGGAGTAGGGCAAACTTTAAACTATTATATATTTTTTGTTGTAGAATAATGTAAATTTCTTATTTTCCTGCATCACAATACAGTGAATACTGCATATCGTGATATGTATATTTTGTATTGTATAAAGTACAGCATATACATTTTTCTCATTAGAACCCATGAGAAAAAAATGGATGGCATGTGTCTATACAGTGATGTGTTAAAGTTGAAACTATTTTTTTCTTTTATACTCATTTATTGGGTTCTTCTTGTTGTGTACTTTAGATCTTTGGCACTCTGTGTCTTTACTCCTTCGTTTAGATAAACTGGCATTTTTGGACTTTACCCTGTCATAAAGGACACGGACTTAGCCTATTTTGATACTGAACAGTTGCACAATGTTCAGTTACAATGTTTTTTCAAGTGTATCTGTGAACACGGTTCTTTGGAACATTCAAATTAATAAGAAACAACATCTTGAAAAATTCTAATTCAAATTGAAATCACTCTATTTCTTCCCAAGGGCAGTTTAAAAAGGGGAATGAAAGTAGCTTAGAAAAAAATCTAAATCAGTAAATTATAGAAATAAAATAAAAACAAAGTCCATCCCTTTGTATGCCTGGGTTCTCTCCGGGTACTCCAGCTTCCTCCCACTGTCCAAAAACATGCATGTCAGGTTAATTGGTGACTCTAAATTGTCCTTAGGAGTGAGTGTGAGCGTGTGTGTGCTTGTTTGTCTTGTTTGTCTCTGTGTAGCCCTGTGATGGACTGGCGACATGTCCAGGGTGCACCCTACCTCTTGCCCAATGACCGCTGGGATAGGCTCCAGTGACCCAACCGACGGATTAAGCGGGTATAGAAGATGGATGGATGCAAAATTAAAAAAAATAAATTAATAGACACAAGACACTGTACAGCATTCACATATACAAACACATGGATAATTTATATAGTGCTTGGATTATAAAGTGCATTCCTTCAGATGTGAGTGAGTTCTAGGAGGAGCTTGGCAGCTGTAAGGACAAAGGTCTTCCTTTTCTGCATCCAGATGGGAGCCAGAAAACTATGAAACAGAATGTGGGTGGGGTCCTGTAAAATCTTGTGAGCTCATTTCACAGTCTGCTGATCACATAAAGTGGTTAGGGTGCGAACAGGCTGCACAAGGATTTTTGAGCAGACTTAAACCATGTTCAGCTGGCGGTTTCTGTTAAGCAGTATGACTTAATTAAATTCAGTTTTATTTGTATAGCGGTTATTTCATTCACCCAATTGGATTTGAGGTACTGGTCAACCACCAGGATCTGGATCCAGAAAAGTGGACAGTGGAGAAGGTCTGGTACAACAGCATTTATTTTGACAGTGTTGAGGAACTGGTAGAAAAGTATGATTCAGGAGATGTGGAGAAGATCAAACTACCCAATCACAATGATGACGACCTTTACTCTACCTACATACCCCGGGGTCATAGCAGCACTCCCACTAATATACATGGGCCAAAGCTGGTTGAGCCACAGGGACATCGTTATCACATTGAACGCAACTTTGTTGAATATGCTGGGTGGTCTTTTGCCTACAGAGTCCGCTCATCAGCTGGGCTACAGGTCTTTGATCTCCGTTTTAATGGGAAGAGGATTGCCTATGAGATCAGCCTTCAAGAAGCTATTGCCTTCTATGCTGGTGATACTCCTGCTGCCATGCAAACAAAGTACATCGATGCAGGCTGGGCAATGGGCACCTCAACCTATGAACTGGCACCTGGAATCGACTGCCCAGAAATCGCTAGCTTTATTGACCTTTATCACTACTTTGACACGGACAAACCTGTGCTTCACAAAAATGCGCTCTGTGTTTTTGAGATGACCACTGCCATGCCTCTGAGGAGGCATTTTGATTCCAACTTTCTCGGAGGATACAACTTCTATGGAGGGCTGGAAAACACTGTCCTGGTTTTGCGTACAACCTCAACAGTTTACAACTATGATTACATATGGGACTTCCTCTTCTACCAGAATGGAGTAGTGGAAGTAAAGGTCAGTGCTTCTGGATACATCCATGCCACTTTCTTTACACCTAATGGACTTCACTATGGTTCCAAGGTGTATGACTATGTACTGGGCAACCTGCACACACACCTCATCCATTATAAAGTGGACCTGGATATTGCTGGTAAGTGTTAGAGCATAATCGTTGCTTAGCGTTTAAATCACTTTAAAAACACTATAAAAGATGCCAAAATTCAACATCAGTGGATAACTTGGCCAAATCTCTATGTAGGATGCTCTTTTACTGTTTTCATCATTCCTCAGTCTTAACCTATAATAAATAAAAATGGACAATAAAAAATGCTTTCATTAAAAACAATCTGGTGATTGTATAATCATCCAATTATCACTGTGGAGTAGGGCAAACTTTAAACTATTATATATTTTTTGTTGTAGAATAATGTAAATTTCTTATTTTCCTGCATCACAATACAGTGAATACTGCATATCGTGATATGTATATTTTGTATTGTATAAAGTACAGCATATACATTTTTCTCATTAGAACCCATGAGAAAAAAATGGATGGCATGTGTCTATACAGTGATGTGTTAAAGTTGAAACTATTTTTTTCTTTTATACTCATTTATTGGGTTCTTCTTGTTGTGTACTTTAGATCTTTGGCACTCTGTGTCTTTACTCCTTCGTTTAGATAAACTGGCATTTTTGGACTTTACCCTGTCATAAAGGACACGGACTTAGCCTATTTTGATACTGAACAGTTGCACAATGTTCAGTTACAATGTTTTTTCAAGTGTATCTGTGAACACGGTTCTTTGGAACATTCAAATTAATAAGAAACAACATCTTGAAAAATTCTAATTCAAATTGAAATCACTCTATTTCTTCCCAAGGGCAGTTTAAAAAGGGGAATGAAAGTAGCTTAGAAAAAAATCTAAATCAGTAAATTATAGAAATAAAATAAAAACAAAGTCCATCCCTTTGTATGCCTGGGTTCTCTCCGGGTACTCCAGCTTCCTCCCACTGTCCAAAAACATGCATGTCAGGTTAATTGGTGACTCTAAATTGTCCTTAGGAGTGAGTGTGAGCGTGTGTGTGCTTGTTTGTCTTGTTTGTCTCTGTGTAGCCCTGTGATGGACTGGCGACATGTCCAGGGTGCACCCTACCTCTTGCCCAATGACCGCTGGGATAGGCTCCAGTGACCCAACCGACGGATTAAGCGGGTATAGAAGATGGATGGATGCAAAATTAAAAAAAATAAATTAATAGACACAAGACACTGTACAGCATTCACATATACAAACACATGGATAATTTATATAGTGCTTGGATTATAAAGTGCATTCCTTCAGATGTGAGTGAGTTCTAGGAGGAGCTTGGCAGCTGTAAGGACAAAGGTCTTCCTTTTCTGCATCCAGATGGGAGCCAGAAAACTATGAAACAGAATGTGGGTGGGGTCCTGTAAAATCTTGTGAGCTCATTTCACAGTCTGCTGATCACATAAAGTGGTTAGGGTGCGAACAGGCTGCACAAGGATTTTTGAGCAGACTTAAACCATGTTCAGCTGGCGGTTTCTGTTAAGCAGTATGACTTAATTAAATTCAGTTTTATTTGTATAGCGCCATATCACAACAAATGTCATCTCAAGGCACTTCAATAATAAAGGCCATATCAAGCTAATTAAAGTCCAATTAATTGTAATCATAATCTAATCAAATCCAATTAATTAAATTCAAAATTAGTTCACTTCATACATACAGAGTCAATTAAAAAAATAATATCCTAGCTAAGGAAATCAACAGATTGCACCGAAACTTGTCTTCAGTCCAATCTCCCGTCCTGAGCGTGCCTGTGGCGACTGTGGAAAGGAACGACTCCCTTTAACAGGAAGAAACCTCTGGCAGAACCAGAACCAGGAAGGGTGGCCATCCGCCTCGACCAGCTGGGGTTTGAGAAGACAGAAAAGAGGGAAAAGAGGGGGGAAAAACACCATAAGACCATTCAAAGGATATCTGTTGGAACAGGGAAACACAAGTTAATAACCACAATATTATCACATGTACATAATATCAATTGAGAAATTAAACAGGGGGAAAAAGAGAGCAAAGTGAGGAAAAGTATGACAGATGAGGTCCCCCAGCAGTCTAAGCCTATAGCAGCTTAACTATGGGATGTTGCAGGGTCACCTAAGCCATATCTAACTATAAGCTTTATCAAAAAGAAAAGTTTTAGGATTAATCTTAAAGTTAGAGAGGGTGTCTACTTCCTGAACCCAAACTGGCAGCTGGTTCCACAGAGAGGGGCCTGAAAACTGAAGGCTCTGCCTCTCGTTCTACATTTAGAAAGTAGAGTAACTACATAACCACACAATTTCTCCCTGAAGCGCTCAGGTCCAAAGAGAACAACTTCAGTTTTGTCTGAATTTAAAAGCAGACAGTTCTGAGTCATCCAGGTCTTTATGTCTTTAAGACAGGCTTGTAGTCTGACCAACCTGTTGGTTTCATCTGGTTTCGTAGATAAGTACAGCTGAGTATCATCAGCATAGCAATGGAAATTTATACCATGCTGTCTAATAATGTTACCTAATGGAAGCATGTATAAAGTAAAAAGAATCGGTCCAAGCACAGAACCCTGAGGAACTCCATGACTTACTCCAATGTGTGAGGAAGATTCTTCATTTACAAGAACAAACTAGAATCTATCAGATAAATATGACTTAAACCAGCCTAATGCAGTTCCTTTAATCCCAATAACATGTTCAAGTCTCTGTAACAGAATGCTGTGATCGATCGTATCAAATGCAGCACTGAGATCCAACAGGACAAGCACAGAAACAAGTCCGCTATCAGAGGCTAAGAGGAGATCATTGGTAACTTTCACCAGTGCTGTTTCTGTGCTATGATGCACTCTGAATCCTGACTGAAACTCTTCAAACAGATTATTTCTATGTAAATGATCACAAAGTTTAACTGCAACTATTTTTTCAAGAACTTTAGCCAAAAAAGGGAGATTGGATATAGGTCGATAATTAGCCAACACTTCTGAATCAAGAGTAGGTTTTTTAAGTAAAGGTTTAATTACAGCAACCTTAAACGTCTGAGGTACATATCCTGTCAACAAGGACCGATTGATCAAATCCAATATGGAAGTGTCAGTTAAAGGGAAAACCTCCTTGAACAGTCTGGTTGGGATTGGGTCTAACATACAAGTTGATGGTTTAGAAGAGACTATTGCTGTTGTTAGCTCAGAAAGATCAACTGGACAGAAGCTGTCTAAATACAATTCAGGTTCGAAAGATACTTCTAAAGCTGCTCTACTTGATGATACATCAGTGATAATAATGGGAAGGATTCCATTAATCTTCTCTCTGATAGAAACAATTTTATTGATGAAGAATCTCATGAAATCGTCACTGCTGAGAGTTAAAGGAATACATGGCTCAACAGAGCTCGGACTCTTTGTCAGCCTGGCAACAGCGCTGAAAAGAAACCTGGGATTATTCTTATTCTCTTCTATCAATAATGAATAATAAGCAGTTCTAGCTTTACGAAGTGCTTTCTTATACGTTATTAAACTATCTTTCCAGACTAATTGAGACTCTTCTAAATTAGAGGAACGCTACTTTCTTAATGCCTCTCAATGCCATAAGTCAGCACAAGGTCAAGGGTATGATTAAGGCAGTGAGTAGGTCTGTGAACACTTTGAGGAAATCCAATGGAGTCTAATATAGAATTAAAGTTAATATTTATTTTAAAGTCCCCCACTACAATGACTTTATCTGTACTCAGCACTAACTGGGATAAAAACTCTGAGAATTCAGACAGAAACTCAGAATAAGGGCCAGGTGGACGATACACAACAACAAACACAAGAGGTTTTTGTGATTTCCACTTTGGGAAAAACTGAGAATCAGAGATTCAAAAGAGCTAAAACTAATATTGGGTAGAGGACTGATTAGTAACCCTGATCTGAAGATAGCTGCCACTCCTCCTCCACTGCCTGTGGTTGGAGGAACGTGAACATTTAAATAGTCAGAGGGAGTTGATTCATTAATGCTAACATGATCCTCCTGCTGCAGCCAGGTTTCTGTAAGAGAAAATATATCAATATGATGATCACAAATCAAATCATTCACTAACAGAGACTTCAAAGGGAGAGATCTAATATTCAGCAAACCACATTTAATACTTTGATGTTTTTGTTCAGTTGAAGATTTTGTTTTAAATTTTTTTTCACAAGGATTTGTTCCTTTTGTGTTTTTTGATTGAGGGGGGGGCAGCATCAGGTGGGAAGCCGCAGAGAAGTGTGTAAGACTACAACTCTGCATCCTGGTCTCAACCCTGGGATGTCATGTTTTTGGATGACTAATAAATTCGTCCATATTTCTAGAAATGAGAGCCGCTCCTTCCAAAGTGGGATGGATGCCGTCTCTCATCAGACCAGGTTTTCTCCAGAAAGATTGCCAATTATCTATGTAGCCCACGTTGTTTGCTGGACACCATCTAGACAACCAGCGATTGAATGAGGACATGCGGCTAAACATGTCATCACTGGTCAGATTTGGCAGGGGTCCAGAGAAAACTACCGAGTCCCACATTGTTTTGGCAAAATTACACACCGATGTAACATTAATTTTAGTGACCTCCGATTGGCGTAACCGGGTGTCATTACCGCCGACGTGAATAACTATTTTAATGTATTTCCGCTTATCCTTAGCCAGCAGTTTTAAATAGGATTCTATGTCGCCCGCTCTGGCCCCTGGAATGCATTTGACTATGGTCGCTGGTGTCGCTAATGCCACGTTTCTGACTATAGAGCTGCCAATTACCAGGGTTTTGTCCTCAGCGGGTGTGTCGCTGAGTGGAGAAAATCTATTTGAAACGTGGACAGGTTGATGGTGAACCACGGGCTTGACTTTCGGGCTGTGCCTCTTCTTCAGCGATGCAGAGCCGAGCTTATCGCAAAGCCAAAAATGTAGTCAAACAAAACTCCACTCCACTCGTGATACAGTGAAACCAGAAATTGAAAGAAAAGGTTTCAAAATTATCAATGTAGGCTTAATAGAATGTGGTAAGAATATTCTTATTAAACCCAAATTATTTCAACTTCCTGAGCAGGTACTCTCTATGATGGCATTTCTTTAAAATTGAATCTGCGTTGAAGGAAAACCTCCGCAAATTGTCGAACACTCTTTAGGGGAAAAAGGCACCATCATCTCTTTGGCTTTATTTACACTGAGCTCATGATAGAAGTTTCCACACCACCCTACAAGTCCTGCTGAGCTGAGCTGTGATGTTGTATGTTTTATTATTCTGTCACTTCTACAAACTTATTTTAACTGTGATGAAAGATCCATCCATTTTCTATACACACTTAATCCAATTCAGAGGCGTGAGGGGAGGCTGGAGTCTATCCCAGCTGTCACTGGGAGAACTCCCTGGACAGGTGGACAGGTCACCAGTCCATCACATGGCTACACAGACAAACAACCATGCATGCTCACTCCTAGGGTCAATTTAGAGAAAATTATAAAGATTAATGAAATAATTATAAAGATTTCTGATGTACTTATCCCTTGACAACTAATTTCTTTAAACTCTGTCTTGACTATGACACAGGTCGAGAGAACAGCTTTGAGACAATGGATCTGAAATATGTCAACTTCACAAATCCATGGAGCCCTAAGAATTTCATTGTACAGTCCAAACTCCACAAAACAGAGCACAAGACTGAGCGATCTGCGGCCTTCCGGTTTGGCAAAAAGTTTCCCCGCTATGTGCACTTCTATAACCCAAATGAGAAAAACAAATGGGGGCATCAGAAGGGTTATCGGATTCAGTTTAACTCACATGCACATAGCGTCCTTCCAAAAGGCTGGAAAGAGGAAATTGGCATCAGCTGGTCAAGGTAAAAATATGTTTTTTGCTTATGTTGCTCCAAAAAAAAAGAGAAACGATAACATTGAGAATTATCGAAACACAGTGTACCAAGTCCCCCATTGGCCCCTTGTCCCAAATTATTTTTCTTTGGTGTATTTTTTTGTTGTTGCAGTACCTTGTAATATAGTTATAATATATGGTATAATAACAATAGCAGAGGAAGCCAGTCAACTTTTATGCCACTTCTCAAATTACAAATTGAAAGATTTAATGAGTTTTTACTTTGTATGGTTTTGCCCTAGATATCATCTTGCTGTGACTCGTCATAAAGACAGTGAAGCCACCAGCAGCAGTATCTACACCCAGAATGATCCTTGGGAGCCTGCAGTGTCCTTTGAGAACTACATAAACAATGAAGACATAGTGAACAAGGTACAATATGAACATTATTACAAATATACAATGAATACATGTCTCAGATTTCAATTATAATATGAATGTCAGAACACAGTAGTTTTTGCACAATGCTTTTTTAAATCAAAATTATTGAATTGGTTCATGACCGACCTATCAACCAAACGATGAACTGGCTATTTAATGACCTCTCAAAGGAAAATCCATCAAACTCCATTTTAACAGGTTTTTTTTTTTTACAAATAATACACTAAGAAAGTATCAGTAATTTAACCAATATAGTCACCAACCTCTGTAATATTCTAGTTACCATTTTAATTTGTTTAGATTGGATAATGATTCAAGCAAAATACCATGTACAGTCCCTTTTTTACTGGTGCAAGACAGGGTCTTTCATGTAATATTTCCTTCAAAGTTACATCATTTGTTTGCCCCTCCAAAAAAAATCTACTCATTTATTGTGAGTATTCATTATCACAGTGACTTGACATTTCGACATTTGCCTTTGTTTGCTTTCACTTATGGGTAGAATTTGAAAAAACATCTGATTTGTGGTCTATTGTGAAAGTTCCTCTGCAATGTTTGCTTCTCTGCATGCAGGACCTGGTTGCCTGGGTGACAGTAGGTTTCCTACATGTGCCTCATTCAGAAGACATCCCCAACACAGCAACACCTGGCAATGCTGTGGGCTTCTTCCTCCGACCCTTCAACTTTTTTGATGAAGATCCCTCTCTGGCATCCAGAAGCACTGTCATCATTCGTCCTGACCAGGATGGTAAACCCAAGGTCCAAAGATGGACACCTGAGGTCATAGGTCATTGTGTCTCAGACAACCCATTCTTTTACAATGGCAGTTATGTGGGAGTCTAGAAGTGTTTTTGTTCAGTTAGAATTGTGCAATGAGAATCATAAACACTATCGTAAACACTTTTTCAATCAATGTTAAAAACGTTAAAAACATTTAATGGATTCTTTAAAAAAATTCTGAAATCAATCTTGATAAATAAAAGCATATTTTATAAAGGGAAAAATCATATTTTTAAAAAAAAATTTCATAATGATGCCTTGTTTTCGAGAAATTTTCTTTTTTCAAGCTTTAGCCAAAATACAAAACTCAAAATACACATATAATAAGGCAGAGAGAGGAGGGGGAAATGATGTAAGAAACGGGACCGTGAGAGTTCTGTTAATCTTATGTTGGGTCTCCATGGATGAGATTTAACGACAGTGAGCATCCAGGATACAGCGTTCTCTATATCCGCCCTGCGTGGTCTGAAATGGCTTGCCTTAATATGCTCTGCCTGCCCCCCGAGTGGGAGACACAACAGGCCTTAGAAAGCAAACAGCAAGATTCCGGATCCTTCTCAGTAAATACATCAGGTTACCACCTGGCTATGCTGTTGCCCCTGGAAACCTAACATGCAATGTACAGGGTATCAAAAACACATGCAACTACTTTGTCCTTTGCATTCTAAACAAGGCAATGCTACTTCACAATAAATCAATTTTTATCATATTTTAGCTGTTTCATTTGACTTTTATCTAAACTTATCTATAACAGAAAAAAGAATGATTGAGAAGCAGAACTAAGTATACGTTTGCTAGCAAGCCAAGTATAACTGCGTGGGGATGGGGGTGAGGGGGGATTTTGTGGAGACAAAGTTGGTTTGTGTGAAGAGTAAATAGTGGTATTGGTTTGGGGAAAAGGAATCCAGCCAATAAATGTTAGCAGGATTTTCACAACCAAAAACCCTGTTTTATAAGTGTGTGCTGAAGTTTAACAGTATGCATGGTAAAAGACAGATAGTATCAGAGCTGTACATGCACTAGTGAACGGGAGGCATTTGAAAGGAAAAACTAAACATGACTTGGGTAACAAGCATTCCTGCAGGTATTTCCATAGAAATGGTGGTCTTCATGTCACCACTGTAAGAAAGTACAGAGTATAAAATACAGTTTATTCATTCTAAACTCATACCGAATTCTTATATTAACACCTGAATTAACCTGAATTATTATTACCCTTGTGCTTATTTCATATTTTTCTGAGCAAACTGAAATCATTGAGAACATACTTTATTATTCTGATGGCAGATTACAGATTTATTTGTGTATAAAACCAATCAGCTTTCTGTTTCTACACAGGTTTTATATGAAGATTTATTTTTGAATTATGACAAAGAAGACAATAACTGAAAAATACCATAACATTTCATAAAGAAGAGCTTGTGGAGCATGTGGAGCTTGAGAAACCACTGTGGGGTTTCAATAAAATCCTGGGAACTTTGATGGTGACCTGTTGCCATCTTGTGGTTTCTTTAATGATTCTTTGCTTAAATTGTCAGTTGATGCAAAATATCCACCAAAAATTTCAAAGTTCATGTTAGAAACTTGTGTTGTGGTTTTTTTTTTTTCTTAGATGTCAAAGGACCTTGTGGATCTTCGATACGTTAATAAACCATCAAACTGCAGAATGAAAATTGGCCAAGTTAAATTGGTTGGCTTAAGCATTAAACACAGACCTCATCATGGGAAGTCCTAAAATCTGTGTGGCTGTGCTGGCTCTGTCTTAAATAAATTGTAAATGGGAATGTTCTCAAACTGCTTCACTGATTTTGTAGTTCCATCCATCGATTTTCTATACCGGCTTATTCCAATTTTAGGGTCACGGGGGGCCTGAAACCTATCCCAGCTCTCCTTGGGCAAGAGGCAGGGTACACCCTGGACCGGTCACCAGAGACAGACGGGACACACAACCACGCAGCCTCACACTCACTCCTAATCAACCTAGCATGCATGTTTTTGGATGGTGAGAGGAAGTACCCGGACAGATACCCACATTGGGAGAACATACATACTCCACACGGGAAGACCCCAGCTCAGAATTGAACCTGGAACCTTCTTGTTGTGTGGTGACGGTACCAACCTTGATTTTGAATTTGAATTTGAATTTGATAAGTTATTAGAGCAATTCATTATGAACTTTATACTAATATTGTACAAATGCTCCTTGTGCCATAGATAACACAGGAAGATGGAATTGAATACCTCTCAGTTTTATTCATATAGCAGCAGCAAATCACAACGAATGTCAACTCTAGGCACTTACAGTCTAATTGGGCACATTTTAATTTCAGCCCTCAACCCAAATGAATTTCTGTTGCAGGAGCTCACAACCCATGTTGATCGAGCATTGGCCACAAACCTGTAAGCAACATTTTACTCCATGTCAATGTAAACGACCGATAACGACATAAAGAAAACATTGGCTTCAAGTTGCTGCTGCTAAAGTTATTTCTACAAGAAACTGAATGATGGGATGTACTTAGTTTTACAGACACTAATTCTGCATTTGGCTTAGTTTTTATGAAATGAATAATGATACAGTGTAACAAATCATGTGTTGTGTTTACCCAATTTTCAGAGGTGGTAAGGAACAGATTAATTGTACAATGTCCTAAAACACGTCAGCTTAGAAAGGAGCATATGCTCTGATTTTGGTATGACAGCTCTCCGTTTCTTTTGTACGACGACATGGCTGGGCTCCGTCGCTTCGGCTGCTCTAGTAGGGGCGGGGCTCGGTGGCAAACCTTTGACCGCTCTGGTGGGGGGTTTATGGGGGATAAAAAGGGATTGGGCTGGGGGGTAGATCTAAGCCCAGCATTGACCCTCTCCATCATCTCCTCAGTGAATTTCAGGTGAGGGGAGGAGGAGGGAGAAAGGGAGGGTGAGGAGCACGATGACCTGTCGAGGGTTTGGGGGGCTGGGGAAGGTACCGGTCCTGGTCATTGGTGCTGTTGAGAGGGTTGGGGACAAATAAAGACCCCTCTTCTTGCCTCTGATGTCTCTCCTTTCCGAAGCTCTTCTCGGGTGGGGGCAGATGGAGTTCCTACTCAAGGTTTCTGCTGGGATTTGTTTGTTCCTCTCTATGAGATAACTCCTCGTTTGTCTCAGCCCTGGCCCCGAGCACAGATGGATGACATAGGAAATAAAATGTGTTGGAGGTGAACAGTTTCACCCCTGACTTGTTCAAATTAAATCCATTTGCCTTAAAAAGATGCCTGCGTTCCCAAAAAATTTTAAAATTATTAATAAAATGCACTGAGTGGTCAGCACATGCCAATAAAAGCCATTTATTCAGTGCCAGCATCCTGCTGAATCTTTCCTCTCCTCCTCGGACTGGTGGTACAGGTCCACTGATGAATACAGCTGCATTCAGCGAGCTCACTGTGTTTAATAATCCAATGAAGTCCCGTTTCAGAACCTCGGATTGTTGCTTGGACACATCGTTTGACCCTGTATGTAGAACGATGTTTGTCACAGTTGGATATTCATGTGCAATTCCAAGAATTCTCTCCTTCAGATCGTTAACCATATCCCGAGGAAAGCAGAGGACTTTAGTGTTCTTACCGCACATCCTTTGAACATCATTTACGGCAGAGTCACCCACAATCAGAATTTGAGGCCCAGCCTTTAGCTTTCCCTGTGGCCTTTTACTTTCCAACAGGTTTTCAGTCCTTGCCTTGCTGCTTTGGGATGGATGGTCATCCAATAGAGATCCAGAGTCCTTCGATAGTGGAGCAAATCTGTTCTGCAGTTTCACACTCGGTTGTTTAGGAGGTTTGTTGTTAACCTTCCCATTCACAGATGTCCAGTCCTGTTTCCTCCCTGTACAGGGGTAGAAGAGCTCCTCTGTCTTGTAGGAAGTGAAGACCAGTCGGTTTCTCGTCCTCCCACTTTCAGGAGACATGATTTACTTTTTGGTTTTGCACTGAGACAGTTCCAGGGAGGATTATTATTAGCTGATTTATTATAATGCAATGAGTCTGCTTTCTTGGTCGTGTTGTCTGTGCTCCTTAGCTGTGTGTTAGCTTGCTCATCTCCACTGTTTTGAATCAATGGTAAGGTTGTTTAATTTCCACACAGTCCATTTACCTCCACATTTACCCTTTAGCAAAGAATTTTCGTCTCCAGTACTGCAATCTTCTGCAGGAGGCTATAATAGTCATCTGTGGAGAAGGGAGGCATATTGCTGCTAGTTAACCTAATGGTTAGCACCTTTCCAGGCTATTTAGCATTAGCTGAGTGCTAGTAAATCAGGCTTCAGCTGTTTGTAGGCCATGCACACAGAGCGTTGAAGATGAAGAACTATTAAAAATGTTGCAGTTTCTGTTAAAAACACTTTAATTCCAGATATTTATGTTAACCAGAAGCTATCGCAGGTAGGCTTACGTGGAAAAAATGGAAAAAAATCTGCATAAAAATCAATAAAATAAGCAAAGCAAGCAGAGAGTAAGCAGAGGAAGCGGGTGTTACTGAGAACAGCTGTAAGGTACCTTATTCTTAAAAGCAGCTATTTTTCCTCACTGACTGAGCTATTTCATGGATAAAATAAAAGTTTAGATTAAGCTTTTTTTGCTTTTTACAGAGAAGCATAACATCGGTGTGCTTTTTGACTTGTGAAGAAGAATTGTGAATTTATATTGTGACGGCCCTGCCTACAGGCCTGTTGTTTAGGTTGTCATGTGTTTGTTACATAATGGTCTGTTTTTCCGAAGTGATCAGCTGATTCCATCAACCTGATCAGGAACAGCTGGTAGCTGCCTGCCGGTGGTTGCTCTCTTCCCTCGTCAGTGTCCGCACCTTTGTTTGGTTATTTTGGTATTTAATTTATGCTCTTCTTCACAACACCCCACCTTATATGATCAACACACCCGCACTGACATGACTGAAACCACTGACGTACACACCTCATATTTGCGGTACTTTAGGTTGTCTTACTTTATTTAAATAAATTTATTTTTCTATAAACTTTGCACTGCGTCTCTCCCGATTTTGTCATCTCCTTCGAGCTGGGTCATGACAATATTAATGCTTTTTAGCAGTAGCTCCCAATTTGTGTTCTTTGGTGTAATGATTTTGTGGTTTACCCGATATTTGATTCTGTGATTTTATTAATGTATCAAAAAACATGTATCAATACTAAATATTAATAAACCAATACCATACTAAAATACTCTGATTTTATTAATTATTTCAAAAGGGAATTGTCTGTATATTTAGAAAATAATGACCTGCCAGGAATGTCAGCTTGTATTCTCTGGGAAGTAGGAAAAGCAGTTATGAGATGCAAAATAATCTCTTTTTCATCAAATAAGAAAAAGTTCAAGAATATCAGATTTAGAACTCAGGATTAAATCACTAGAAGTTGCCCACAGTGCCTCTAAAGAGGAACATATACTGAATGAATTAAGAAAAGCTAAACTTGAACTAAATGAAATTATTGATAAACACAGTTTCTGATACAAAGATTTCGCTTGGAGAGCTATGAGCACGGCAATAAATCTGGAAGGTTTCTAGCTAATCAACTAAAGAGAAACAAAGAGAAAACAACAATCAAATTTTTTCAAACTTAGACCTTATTTCTTGCATGAAATACGTTCATCTACTCACCGAGAACAGTTTAGCAAAAGTCGATGTCCTTCGGAAGCTATTTAGATAACTCTCGATCAGCGTATATCAATATAACGGAGTGAACAGGGCAGGGACGATGCAGCCTCTAAATAAGGCATTATCTGTCTTTATTTCACCAATACTTTTAGATGAATAAATGAACAAAATGAACTCAAAAGGAGCCCGATGTAATCAACAACACTTTTAGGGACTTCTATAAAACCTTAAATTCATCACAAAATGATCCATCAGACAGTATAATAGATCAGTTTCTCGGTAACATCAACCTTCCAAAATTACAACTTGAACAGGCCATGGCTCTGGATTCACCTCTCTCAATAGGAGAACTCCATGAAGCCCTTCAACATATACCGAGTAACAAAGCCCCAGGACCAGATGGTTTTCCAGCAGAGTTCTACAAAGAATTTTGGACTGTTTTGGCACCTACATTTCACAAAATGGTATTACAAGTTAAGGAGGATGGCAGATTATCCCCAAACATGAACTCTGGTAACATTATCCTACAACAGAAACCAGGAAAAGACCCCATACTTCCATCCAGCTGCCCAATATCACTAATAAATGTAGACCTGCTGGTAGATAATCTGTTTGAAGAGTTTCAGTCAGGATTCAGAGTGCATCATAGCACAGAAACAGCATTGGTGAAAGTTACCAATGATCTCCTCTTAGCCTCTGATAGCGGACTTGTTTCTGTGCTTGTCCTGTTGGATCTCAGTGCTGCATTTGATACGATCGATCACAGCATTCTGTTACAGAGACTTGAACATGTTATTGGGATTAAAGGAACTGCATTAGGCTGGTTTAAGTCATATTTATCTGATAGATTCCAGTTTGTTCTTGTAAATGAAGAATCTTCCTCACACATCAGAGTAAGACAAGACCTAGAGGGCCTCACATTGAACGGCGCACTACTATGCTATGGAGATGATCTTTTACTGTGCTCACCAACTCCAGAGAATTGCCACCAAGATTCCATAAAAATCCTCCAGAGGCTGGCAGAGGGAGGATACAAAGTTTCAAAATCTAAACTTCAGTATTGTAAGCATAAGGTAGAGTACCTAGGGAGATTAATTTCACAGGGAACTATTGCAATTTCTCCGTCCCACTTGGAGGGAGTACGTAAAGCACCATGTTAAAAAACAATTGAGGAAATTATGATCTTTTTGGGGATGAAAGGATTCAGTGCAGATTGGACAGCAGATTATGCAATCAAGTGTGCTCCACTGAGAGAAATTATGAAACAATCCAAAGACCAAAGGTTGAAAGCACCACTGAAATGGACAAACGAGGCTAAGTTTGGTACTATATAGATAAAACTTAATTGAATTAAATTGAATTAAAGTTAGCCTTCGAAAGTTCGAAACAATATTTGCAGAAAGCACCAACACTGGCAGCACCAGACTATGAGAAACCATTTTTCGTGTACGTCTCCAATAGACACAACATGTATGCTTCTGCAGTGCTGATGCAGGAAACGTGTAGTGGTCGCAGAAAACAAGCTTACTACAGCACAAAATTGGATAATGTCGTACAATCCTTGTGTCACAATGTAACAGAAGACGTGCAGTTACGTTTACCTAATAATCAGAGGGGCTAAGGAACAGATTAATTTTCTGTTTCCACAAAGTTTGGAGCTTGAAATTGTAGAAAATCTCTTGGTGTGATCAATCATCCAGAGTTCCTGACTAAACTTGGAACTAAGGTGCCAAGCCCAGCTCCTGAAAAACAACCCCACTTCATAATCCCCCCTCCACCAAACTTTACACTTGGCACAATAAAGTCAGACAAGTACCGTTCTTCTGGCAACCGCCAAACCCAGAGTCATCCATCAGATTGCCAGATGAAGAAGCGTGATTCGTCACTACAGAGAACGTGTCTTACTGCTCCAGAGTCCAATGGTGGCGTGCTTTACACCACTGCATCCAACGCTGTGCATTGCACTTGGCGAAGTATTGCTTGGATGAAGCTGCTCGGCCATGGGAACCCATTCCATGAAACCCTCTCCGCACTGTTCTTGACCTAATCTGAAGGCCACATGAAGTTTAGTCTTGTGTCTTGTGGCTAGTTGGCAGCTTTGCTTTGCAGTAAGACGTATTGCATCACTTCATGTTGCTTTGTGTGTGCACTGTGACATTTCTCGCTCCTCCTGAACTACTAATAATCACCTTATTTCTCCCTATAATTTACACATCTTGCATAGTTAACTCTATCGCATACTTGTTATATTCTAACGCTCACTCTTACAGATCTTTAGTCTTTATTTTTCACTTTTTAGCGGGGTGTCTAGTTCTCTAGTTTAGCATGGCGACCAGTTCTTTTCCTCTATCTCCTGCTTTCACTTTCTCCGTATGTCAGATGTTTAGTTACTCCTCTGCCTCCTTTAGTGGTAATGGTACATGTAACATCTTTTTGTAGTTTTGGAGGCAAGGTTATCTGAATTGGAACCTCGGTTTTGCACTGTTGAAAACCACCGAGCCAGGCCCCTTTTGCTATTGCGGAGCCACCTAGCGTAGCTCGCTCTGTTAGTCATACCCGAGCAGATCCCGAGCAGCCGGGACTTAAGAGTGGCTGGGTGACTGTCAAGAAGAGGAGTCATAGTCCTAAAGTCAAGCCCGTGGTTCACCATCAACCTGTCCACGTTTCAAATAGATTTTCCCCACTCAGCGATACACCCGCTGAGGACAAAACCCTGGTAATTGGCAGCTCTATAGTCAGAAACGTGGCATTAGCGACACCAGCGACCATAGTCAAATATATTCCAGGGGCCAGAGCGGGCCTAAATATTAACTTTAATTCTATATTAGACTCTATTGGGTTTTCTCAAAGTGTTCACAGACCTACTTACTGCCTTAATCATACCCTTGACCTTGTGCTTATGGCATTGAGAGTGAACAGTTAACAGTGTTCCCTCATAACCCTGTCTTGTCTGACCATTTTTTAATAACTTTTGAATTTACATTACTTGACTATACGGCTTCTGAGAAGAATTTTACACATAGAAGGTGTCTGTCAGAGAATGCTGTAACCAGATTTAAAGAGTTGATTTCATCATCCTTTTCTTCACTGCCATGTGCAGATATGACAGAGGACGGCTGCCTAAATTTTACTCCAGTAGAACTTGACTCTCTTGTTGACAGCACTATAGTTTCAATGCGTACAACACTGGACAATGTTGCCCCTCTGAAAAGGAAGGTAATCAGTCAGAAGAGGTTGGCTCCTTGGTATAATTCACAGCTGCTTTAAAGCAGACTGCAAGAAAGCTGGAGAGACAGTGGCGTTCCTCTAATTTATTTTGGCAAAAGTTTCAGAGAATTTCTGCTGCCTTGGAGTTTAACTTTAGGCCTAACTTTAGGGGGGGTTAGGCCTATCCTCGTTTTTACTGGGTGAGAAGAGGGACTATCCCTTGACGGTTTGCCTGTGCACGAGAGAGCCATCACAGAAGCAATCAAACACGCAACTTTTATCTTTAGCTTTTATCTTATTAGTTGTTTTTTTATCCCAGTGTAGCACTTTGAGCTTTTTTTGTAAATATAAAGTGCGTTATAAATAGAATTTATTATTACTACCTTCACATTTACATTCAAATTAGAATCACTAGGTATCCTAAAGTCCACCTCCTGGAAAACTCCATTTTCTTTAAGGCCGAGAAGTGTGAATTTCACGCCTCATCTGTCTTCTTCCTGGGGTACGTCGTGGGGAGAGGGACCGTCAAGATGGATTCGGCCAACGCCTCTGCTATCACCACTTTGCCCGTCCCTGACCCCCGTAAGCAGCTACAATGTTTCCTGGGCTTCGCCAACTTCTACCGGAGGTTCATCAGGGGCTACAGTTAGGTGGCAGCCCCCCTCACAGCTCTCACTTCCTCCAAGGTGCCCTTCCTATGGTCCACTGCTTGTAATGACTCTTTCTAGACCCTGAAGGCACGTTTCACCTCAGCCCCTATCCTCCAGATGCCGGACCCTAAACGGCAGTTCGTGGTCGAGGTGGACGCCTCCAACAAAGGAGTTGGAACCGTTCTGTCCCAGAGAACTGCCTCCGCCCGGAAGTTGCACCCTACACCTTCTATTCCTGGCTTCTGACTCTGGCCGAGAGAAATTATGGCATAGGGAACCGGGAACTCCTCTCCATTAAATTGGCCTTAGAAGGGTGGCGACGCTGGCTCGAGGGGACTAAGCTGCCGTTCCTGGTTTGGATGGACCACAAGAACCTTGAGTACCTCCAGTCCGCTAAAAGACTGAATTCTTGGCCAGGTTCAACTTCGCCCTCTCCTATCGGCCAGCGTCCCGCAACATCAAGCCTGACGCCCTGTCCCGGCAGTTTTTAGAGAAGGAGGGGGACATGGCCACGACACTATCCTGTCTCCTTCTCGTCTGGTTGCGACACTCACCTGGGAGATCAAGGAGAGAGTCAGGGTGAACGCCCAAGACCAGTCCAGACCCAGTGCCTGTCCCCCCGACCGCCTGTTCGTTCTGCCTGACCTCCGCCCAAGGTTTTGCAATGGGCCCACAGCACTCAACTTACCTGCCATCTGGGTAGTCAGCGGACCAAGGATGTTACTCTACACTGGTTCTGGTTGTCGTCCAGACAACGCCGAGGACATTGAGTGTCCTTCATCCTATGGTGAGGATGACACACCTCCCGAGGCCAATGAGGTGGAGATGGACGTCGGGCTCTCGAACAAGCTTTCTGTATATTACCTCAGTCTTTTGTCTCTGACCACGAGTTCTGCCAGTTCCCTCCTGGTTTTTGATCTGCTTGGCTCTGCGGTAACTTGGGGCGGCCGTAGTTCAGGAGAAAGAGGATAATACCTTACAATGAGATCTTTAAGATATGATGGAGCTCGGTCATTAAGAGCTTTATATGTGAGGAGAAGAATCTTAAATTCTATTCTGAATTTAACAGGGAGCCAATGAAGAGAAGCTAAAACTGGAGAAACATGATCTCTCCTGTTAGTTCTCATCAGAACTCCAGCTGCAGCATTTTGGGTCAGCTGGAGGCTTTTCAGAGAATATGTGGGACAGCCCAATAATAAGGAATTACAGTAGTCCAATCCTGAAGTAACAAATGCATGAACTAGTTTCTCTGCATCACCCTGAGACAGGATGTTCCTGATTTTAGCAATATTACGAAGGTGAAAGAAGGCAGTCCTAGAAACCAGTTTTATATGTGCGTCAAATGATGAATTCTGGTCAAAAATAACTCCAAGGTTCACTGTAGAACTAGAAGCCAAGGAAATACCATCTAGAGTAACTATATAACTAGACAATTTCTCCCTGAAGCGCTCAGGTCCAAAGAGAACAACTTCAGTTTTGTCTGAATTTAAAAGCAGAAAGTTCTGAGTCATCCAGGTCTTTATGTCTTTAAGACAGGCTTGTAGTCTGACCAACCTGTTGGTTTCATCTGGTTTCATAGATAAGTACAGCTGAGTATCATCAGCATAACAATGGAAATTTATGCCATGCTGTCTAATAATGTTACCTAATGTTACCAGGTTCTCTACAGGCTCATCAACCATTCTGTCTGTGGTTGGAGATAATTTGTTTGCTATTGGTTTCCCTTAGCAATGTACCTCTAAACTCGCTGCTTTGGAGACTATTCAAAGGAGGCAGAGAGAACAAACAGCAGAGGTGACAAGTCAGTCACATGGTTATCTTTTCACCTCAGCAAGTCACATCTCATAGAACAACTTTAAACCTATAAATAATATGTCCTCTGTGTTTGACAACAAGAGAGGTTAATCTATTCATCTTCAGCATTTTGCATTTTACAAGCCTGTTAAAGGATGGAGTCACAGAGATACTTCAACTGTGGGAAAATGAATGTTTGGCTGGGCTGTTTTTAATGGATAGGTTATGTAGATTGTTAAGTATCCACATATCCTGTGGACTGTTAACACAGACACTGACCCCAAAATACACAAGGAAGAAAAAAAACCTCTTAATGTGTTTCTGTGGGTGTACATTCAGAAGGTGATTACCAAGCTATGGAATACTACACGGATATAGACACAACACTTTCCAATAGTCCTGCAGTATACAAAGCTGAGTGAACAAAATCTAAAATGACTTTTAAACAGTCTAGCAGGAACATCCTGAGGCTTGTCTGACCAAAGGCGAGTACAATGAAGCTTCACAGAGAGGTTCTGGTTAGTCAAATGATGCTTACTGAATACCGAGCTCAGCCTTCAAAATAAAGGTCCAAAAGCAAAAGTGAGAACCATTCTTGATCCACAGTAACACATTACATTACAGTCAGAGTATTCAATAAACTTTCTCTGCATTATGTTGTTCTGTATAGATGAGAAACATGAGATTTATACAACTTTATACTGATAATACAACTTATACTACATATTTAAACGACAACCAGATTAGATGGACATGCTTTAGCCAAACCAGGTTATAAAATCTAAATCATGTCCTCTCAACCCCCAGCTGGTTGAAGCAGATGGCCACCCTTCCTGGTTCTGGTTCTAATGGAAGTTTCTTCCTGTTAAAACTGAGTTTTTTTCTTTCCATGCTCACTCAGGATGGGGGATTGGATTGAATTGATTGAGAGTTTTGGTACAATCTGTTGGTTTTCTTTCTTTTTTAGAAATTGGCTCTGTATGAATTGGACTAATTAGGAATTCAATTAATTGGATTTGACTGGATTATGATTGGATTACAATGAACTGGATTCTAATTGGCTCAAATTGGGCTCTATCTCTGAAGTGCCTTGAGATGACATTTGTTGTGATTTGGCGCTTTATAAATAAAATTGAATTGAACCTAACTGAATTGAATTTAAACAGTTAAACAATTGTTACAATTGCATATATGAATAATCCAATAAATTAAGGATTTCAGAGATTATCCTTAATCGGGTGTGTTGAGCCTGTCAAGTGACATCTTGTGTAAAGTTTAAGATATGCTCAGAAAAGCCAGATCGCAGTGGCTTTGAGAACATGGGTCCTAAAGATAGACCCGGTGGGCTCTTAAACAAACCAGCCTGTGACACAGCTGTTCCCCACAGGCAGACATACTGTGGCATCACTGCGAGTGTTGCCTTGGCTGCTGAGGTCATGATTTTATTTGCAAAGGCTGTACCGGCAGCTGGTGCTGGAGCTGCTGCGAACTTGACAGAAGTTTGAATCTACTTTTTAGCTGCGGTCTGCTCTGTAAGGCTGTGTGTCTGTGTCACTACAAGAGTTAGTCGGGTTAGAAACCAGCAGTTTCCTCCGGGACACAGTCGGTAAGTGGATGTGACTTACTGTCTTTTGTTTGCTGAAGCGGGAAAGATTCGGAACATTTTGCAATCTCTAAACCGCTTTCGTTACAGCAAAGGTAAAGTTTAAGTCTGTCAACCCCATCGTTTTTTACCTAACACGCTAATGTTTCACCTCACTTTGCCACGTCCAGGTGCAGGTTAGTCTTGCGCGGAAATGATGCGAATATTTCTGATGTTCTATCTGATGTTATATCTGATGTGAGTCTTGGCACGTTTTGTTCACGGTGTACATCCAGGTGAGCCCATTCCACTTACAGGTGGGGAGTATTCAGACCAGGCGACATGGTGTTTGAACAGAAACACTAGAGTTAAAGCAGCATTGAGACAAACTTTACAAGACTCGCACCTCGACACACAGTTTTATTACGTCCAAAAGCAGGCAGCGGCGTCAGATGTCTGTTCTGGTCCAAAGAACATGGCACCAGAGTGCGGCCCGTCTCTGTCGATATTGAACCTAAGTACGTTTAAAATCCGCTGGTTATTCAAGATTGATAGCAGAAGATTATGTCATGGTTTTCCACGAACTGCCTGTATTCGCGCTACAGCTGATCCTGCATGGGACCTGTTCTCTGGAGGAGCTGCATGTAGCCATGCTTCTGTTGCAGCCGGTTGACATGCACATTTTCTTTATTTATGGAACACCGTTAAAAAGTGTTTTTTATTTTTCCTCTTATTTGGCAGGTAGCATTGTGTTCTTACACAGCCAAAATAAATAACCTGTAGGTAATTAGGAGGGTTCCATATGAATCCACTTCTTCTGAGTGCAGAGAGGAGCGAATTAGCAGCCTTTCTCTCTCCCTCCAGTGAATCCACAGGGATTGTTACAACACTCCACCACCTTGTACTGTATCCGTCTGACGGCAAAAAAAAAGTTCAGACTTATTTACCAGAAATTTGTGTTATTGTTGTTGTTATTCACTTCTTTTTTCTGTATGACACTGGCTCTAAACTCATCAGCCTCACTTATCTTTACTCTCAGGCCTGATTTAACTTAGCTAGCAAAACATTCCACACAACGAAAATGGTTAATTCTGCTGTGGTGAAAGAATCTGCTGATGTGCTTCTGGTAGTTCTGATTAGAGTCTTTCTCGAGTTTCAAACTGGTGGGTTCAAGTGAAGAAGGGTCAAAGTGATGATTAATCTGTGATGATGGAGTTAACCTTTGTGAATGTGCCATCTTCTTTCCAAAGCATTGCTGTTTAACAAAGTCTGGCATTAATTTGTCTTGTTTCCTTTTTAGAAGGCATATTCTGCTATAAGGTACACCTTGCTAGTTAAAGGTTGCCTTCAGAACTGCCTCAATTCTTTGTGGTATACTTTCAACAAGGTGTTGGAAACATTCCTCAGAGATTTTGGTCCATGTTGACATGATAGCATCATGCAGTTGCTGCAGATTTGTCGGCTGCACATCTATGATGCCAATCTCCCGTTTCACCACATCCCAAAGGTGCTCTATTGGATTGAGATCTGGTGACTGTGGAGGCCGTTGGAATACAGTGAACTCATGGTCATGTTCAAGAAACCAGTTTGAGATGATTTGAGCTTTGTGGCATGGTGCATTATCCTGCTGGAAGTAGCCATCAGAAGATGGTGCACTGTGGTCGTAAAGGGATGGAAATGGTCAGCAACAATACTCAGGTAGGCTGCAGCATTTAAACTATGCTCAATTGGTTCTAAGGGGCCCAAAGTGTGCTAAGAAAATATCCCCCACACCATTACACCGGCACCACCAGCCTGAACCATTGATACAAGGCAGGATGGATCCATGCTTTCATGTTGTTTACTCCAAATTCTGTCCCGACCATCTGAATGTCGCAGCTGAAATCGAGACTCGTCAGACCAGGCAACGTTTTTCCAATCTTCTGTTGTCCGATTTTGGTGAGCCTGTACATATTGTAGTCTCAGTTTCCTGTTTTTAGTTGACAGGGGTGGCACCTGGTGTGATCTTTTGCTGCTGTAGCCCATCTTCAAGGTTCGACATGTTGTGCAACGGTATTCTGCATTCCTTCGTTCTCCTTGAGTGTTTATTTGAGTTACTGTTGCCTTCCTATTATCTCAAACCAGTATGCCCATTCTCCTCCAACCACTCACATCAACAAGGCTTTGTCAACACAACTGTTGCTCACTGGATATTTTCTCTTTTTCAGACCATTCTCTGTAAACTTTAGAGATGGTTGTGCATGAAAATCCCAGTAAGTCAGTTTCTGAAATACTCAGACCAGCCCGTCTGGCACCAACAACCATGGCACGTTCAAAGTCACTTAAATCCCCTTTCTTCCTCATTCTGATGCTCAGTTTGAACTTCAGTAAGTTGTCTTGACCACTTCTACATGCCTAGATGCAGTGATCTGCTGCCATGCGATTGGCTGATTAAGTGTTTGTGTTAACAAGCAATTGAACAGGGGCCTCATGTACAAAGACTTGCGTGGATTTCCTACTGAAACATGGCGTACGCTCAAAGCAAAATGGCCTCCTACGCAAAAAAATATCTGGATGTATGAATTTGTGCGTACGCATGAATCCAAGCACATTTCCTTTCTACATCCCAATCAACATGAAATTGAGCGCACATGTGGGAGTATCCGACTCCTCCCTGCGAGATGCAGGTGCTACTTTCTGGAGTGGAGGCACGCTGTCCTCTGGCATAACCAGCAAATGTCAGAGGAGTGGGTGGGAGAGTGTGTGCGAGGCTGTCAATGCTGTGGGTTCTGAGAAGCGCACACAAGCAGAGGTGAAGAAGAAGTGGTCTAACATTAAAGTGGATGTGAAGCGGAGACTGGCTGCCCACCGCTGAAGTTTGGCCAAAACATGTGGGGGGGGACAGGAGAAGAGAGGCCCACCCTGTTTGAACAGTGAGTTATCGCAACTATGGGTGACACTGCTCTCTCAGGGGTGGTGGGAGCACATGTGGATGACTCTAATTACCCCCAAGGTAAATACCTATGGATCTGTGTAACTCACAACAAACGTGTTCACACAGTAACCTAGTGAAGAAGTGCGCTGCAGAAAAGGTGAGGCTGATTAAGACATTTCACAATTTAGTCACAGAGTTATTAACATTTGCACACAGAGACAATCAGGGGCTTGTTAGAAAGATCTTAAGCTGTAGTTTAACCTTCTAAAAAACAACAAGAAACTAACTTTAACCACTGACTAGTAATGATGCTGTCAAGATGGGATAGAAATTGGGGGACACATGCTCAGTGCACGTCGCGGGGAATAATATTACATGAATAAAGTTATTCACCATGAAGCCACCCATCACGCACAGTGCCAACTTTTAGTCTGTTCTCAACAATTCTGTTACTCAGCATGTATGAATCGTGTATTGATCCAGGCCACCTCGCCACTGTGTTGGTTAATTGCATTTGTGCATCACATATGATCTGTACATTTCCTGTTGACATATACCAATACATCATGTGGTGGCACAATGTGTGTGCAGTTGATAGCTCCGATTACATTAGGAAAACCGGCTTTCGCTTCAAATTGCGTTTCAATGTTGGACTGTTCAATTGCATTGTGGGAATTTGATATACCTGCTGAGATGCAGATAATTCCGTCCCACTCAGCTGGCATGGCTCAGCTCAGTTTGGACTGGCACAGTCCCTATCGGTTGGCCAGCTGCCTCTGGAATGCCCCGGTAGCTTAAACCCCAGTGTGCACATCACCTGTAGCACAAGCAGCGCAAGGCCCCTCGCTGTTGCGCACAAATGCCGGCCGCAGCTCTGCGCACAGTTTCAGGAGGATTGCCCTCAAAACGACTGATGAGCCAGTTGTCATCATGTGCCAGCAAATCCTCTCTGTCTCTTAACACATGCTTTCTTCCAATTGCACCATTTGCAAAGTCTTCTACTGGGGTTGGACAATGAAACTGAAACACCTGTCATTGTAGTGTGGGAGGTTTCATGGCTAAATTGGACCAACCTGGTGGCCAATCTTTATTAATTGCACATAGCACCAGTAAGAGCAGAGTGTGAAGGTTCAATTAGCAGGGTAAGAGCACAGTTTCGCTCAAAATATTGCAATGCACACAACATTATGGGTGACATATCAGAGTTCAAAAGAGGACAAATTGTTGGTGCACGTCTTGCTGGCGCATGTTTGACCAGGACAGCAAGTCTTTGTGTTGTATCAAGAGCCACGGTATCCAGGGTAATGTCAGCATACCATCAAGAAGGATGAACCACATCCAACAGGATTAACTGTGGATGCAAGAGGAAGCTGTCTGAAAGGGATGTTCAGGTGCTAACCCGGATTGTATCCAAAAAACATAAAACTACAGCTGCCCAAATCACAGCAGAGTTAAATGTGCACCTCAACTCTCCTGTTTCCACCAGAACTGTCCGTCGGGAGCTCCGCAGGGTCGATAAACACTGCCGGGCTGCTATAGCCAAACCTTTGGTCACTTGTGCCAATGCCAAACGTCGGTTTCAATGGTGCAAGGAGCGCAAATCTTGGGCTGTGGACAATGTTAAACATGTTTTGGTCTCTGATGAGTCCACCTTTACTGTTTTCCCCACATCCGAGAGAGTTACGGTGTGGAGAAGCCCCAAAGAAGCGTACCACCCAGACTGTTGCATGCCCAGAGTGAAGCATGAGGGTGAATCAGTGATGGTTTGGGCTGCCATATCATGGCATTCCCTTGGCCCAATACTTGTGCTAGCTGGGCGCGTCACTGCTAAGGACTACCGAACCATTCTGGAGGACCATGTGCATCCAATGGCTCAAACATTCTATCCTACACGGTGCCATGTATCAGGATGACAATGCACCAATACACACAGCAAGACTGGTGAAAGATTGGTTTGATGAACATGAAAGTGAAGTTGAACATCTCCTTTGGCTTGCACAGTCACCAGATCTAAATATTATTGAGCCACTTTGGGATGTTTTGGAGGAGCGAGTCAGGAAACGTTTTCCTCCACCAGCATCACGTAGTGACTTGGCCACTATCCTGCAAGAAGAATGGTTTAAAATCCCTCTGATCACTGTGCAGGACTTGTATATGTCATTCCCAAGACGAATTGTCGCTGTATTGGCCGCAAAAGGAGGCCCTATACCATACTAATAAATGATTGTGGTCTAAAACCAGGTGTTTCAGTTTCATTGTCCAACCCCTGTAATACCGCTAAAGCAGCCATTGTTTTTAATGGTATACACTGCAACACTTTGCACATGCTTTTATATCCACTCGTGTAATTGCAGACACATGGGTGTGTTAATTGTTCATCAGTGTTAATTGTTCATGTGTCTCAAATGTGCACATCACTGGTCTGAGGCACCGCACATTTCCACAATCATTTCGCTCTTGATACATCTGATCGTTGACGTGAAAAAGTGCGTATGCCACTTTTTTGTACATATGCACCCTTTGTACATGAGGCCCCAGGTGTACCTGATCAAGTGGCTCGTGAGTGTATGAACTTGGATTTTGCTTTGCCACAGAAAGAAACTCACATGATCAGATTTCCCTCACTGCCGTGCCGTGTGGACTATATACTGTTGATGCTGTTTCTTCTTCAGGCACGTCTTTAGCCATGTTTGTTATAGAATATCTTGTTGGTTATCACCTGACATAGATATACTCACAGATATATCTTTTGTAGGCAAGAAATCTCTCAGACGTGCAATGCATTCCATCCGTTCAGGTGGTTTTATTAGAGGCAGATGTCATGCCATCACAGCCATTTTGGAAACACCTCTGATCAGTCATTTTACTTTAACAAGGCCTGGGGTCCGGTTGAATGGTCAAGATCCTGTCCTTAAGCTTGATGGAAAACATCATGGGGTTAAGCAAATGTGTTAAAAAATTCTTAAGGATTTTGGTAAAGACAACTGTGTTGCAATGAGAGACAAAATGCTCTCATGTAATCTTATCACATTGTTTCATTATCTCCTATATAACATATTAGAGATAATGTAGAATATAACTTTATCACCGTTTGTAACTGAAAATTGAAAGAAAACTTTAAAAAAGTGAAATTTAGTATTGTCACCACCTGTTCCTTTTGTCCACATGTGTATGCACATTAAAAAAAAGTTAGTAGAAGTGGATGAAAATAACCAAGTGTCGCTATTAAAGATGTGGCCACAAGGAAATGTGGAACTGAATGATCTCTTGTCAATGATAAAAGATGGTCTGGTGTATCCCCTCCTAAAGGAGAGACTTAAGGAAGCATTGGAGCTCCTTTCCTTTACATTTGAAGAATTCAAACAGCTTTTTGTCTTGGGTGCTACTGGGTTAGGTTGGGTGTAGAGTGCCTGTGTAGAAATCCCTCCGTTAGCTCTCCTATAGCCACAAGTAGCCACATAACAGCAGCTCTGAGCTAACAGAGCTATAGTACACGTTCGTTCATTCATTGTTCTTAAAGTATTGCTGAAATAAAGACAGATGCCTTATTTAGAGGCTGTATCGTCCCTGCCCTGTTCACTCCGTTATATGGATATATGCCGATCACAAGTTATCTAAATAGCTTCTGATGGACGCTGACTTTCGCCAAACTGTTCTCAGTGAGTAGCTAAACGTATTTCATGCTAGAAATAAGGTCTAGGTTTAAAAATACCGGAGTTCCTCTTTAACTATTACAATCCCTCCACTGCTGTATTACCAGGGACCTGTGTGTGTAAGAAAGGGGTTACAACTCTGAGCTCATGACTGCCATTGATGATGGACGATGGCATGATCAATTGACCATAACCCTACAGTTGATGAATAACGCAGATGTTGGCAGATGTAATTATTCAGGAACACCAAACAACCTCTAGTATGAAATCATTGTAAATATTTATAATTTTTTTAGCTACTCTACTAATTTGAATTTCTCCCACTGGGGGATGAATAAAGTATTTTTCCATTTCTATTTCAAAACCCACCATAAGAGCTGCCAGCTCATGTAGTGCAGCCTGCTTTATTTCTGTGATAATTTCTAAATGATTTCAGTGAAATTATTCATTAGTCTCAGTTTGAACAAACAGCTAGCACGACTGACTGCAGATGAGATGTGGTTGAGATAAAGATGAACATTACCCTCCACTCTTTCATTGTACTTGAGTGTTGATGCACACTGTGTTCACTCTGAGTTTATTGATTCTCATAGTCTCCACCCTCCGAGTTTCTGAATGTGAAATTCTTAGCAGAAGTTGTTATATAATTGCCGTTGGGAGTTACATCACTGTTTTGGGGTCCCTTGTTCATACAGATGGGGGCAGGATGTCAAATGAGACCCACATATTTCTGCTATTGGAAGCAGATGGTAAGTGAGCCTCTCTTTCTGGGGATGTGGCTCAATGGCGCTGATGGAATGAGGCCCCACCTGTAAGCATAGATGGACTTTTTGCATGCATTCTGTGTTTTTAAGCCTGTCAGTGTTTGTTGCAGTTTACTTATGTGTATAGTTTGGGTGGGCTTGGTTGTCATGACATCAAATGGAAAACACAAAAAACAGGAATGATCTACAGACATGCGGTCTTCAAAACAACCCCACCTCTTTTGCTTGCTGCCAGTAAAACAAACTTTGATTTGTAGTGAAACAGTGTTATATACAAAACCAAAAGTCAAGTCCTCTAAATGTCATAATCAGAAGATTTTGAGTAGATGCTAGATGCTTTCGTATTTAGAAATTCCTACACCTTTTGAACAGTGTGGCTTCAGAGTGTTTCATGTGGCTTGTCCTTTCTTCAATCAGTAGTCACATTGTGTTTCAGATCATTGCTTTTTACTGCTTTTTCTCCTTGTACACAAAGCCCCTCTTATTTAAGAGTCTGACTGTTGCATTTGTATTTGATGTAGAGCACATGTGGCCAGAGGAGCTCTTAATGCAAGTGAAACATAAATAAGTACATCCTCAATTCCCCAAAAGTTGGGATGCTGTCAATTGTTTAATTTTTATTAATAGTAGAACATAGAAAACATGGCAGCAACATATCTCTGGAAAAAGTGGGACAGGTCACTGTGTAGCATCCCAGAGAATAAATGGACACCCTTTTATCATACTAATTTGACAGGTGACCTTTGACATCTAAGGGGAAGGGGGGTTATGGGTAGGGTTAGGAGGTTGTGAGAAATGTCTGTTGAATATTTAAATAAGAGAAAGGAATAGAATAGAGAAATACTTTATTCATCCCCAAGTGGGGGAAATTCAAATTAGTCGAGTAACTCAAAAAATTATAAATATTTACAATGATTCCATACTATACAACAATAATAATAATAATCAATGACGGAATAAATAGATTTGAGAAGAACATATCAGCAGTCTGTTAAAAAGCCTTATGGCTGTGGGGACAAAGGACCTCCTGAACCTCTCAGTCCTGTAGTGCAGTGAGATGAGGCTCTCACTGCAGCTGCTCCTCTGACCTGCCAGGATGCTGTGGAGAGGATGTTTATTATTATCCAAAACGGAATATAATTTCCTCCTCATCCGTTGCTCCACCACATCACTGAGAGGGTCCAGTCTTCTACCTACAAAAGAACTGGCCTTTTTCACCAGTTTGTCCAGACGCCTACAGTTTTTGTCTGTAGTGCAACTCCCCCAGCAGACAGCAGCATAGAACAGTGCCCTCTCAGTGATAGTGTGATAAAACATGCATATCATATCACTACAGACACTGATGGACCTGAGACGTCTCAGGAAGAAGAGACGGCTCTGGCCTGTTCACTGCTTCTATGTTGGCAGACCACTCCAGTTTATTATCCAGCACCACCCCCAGGTATTAGGCAGGTCTCTATCTCCCCTCCATCGATGCACACTAACTGGTATGGAGTTTTAGATCTATTGAAGTCCACCATCAGATCTTTGGTTTTAGTAGTGTTCAGGAGCAAAAAGTTATTTTTGGTCCAGCCATAGAAGGACTCCACAAGGTCCCTGTCCACCTCGCACACATGCCACAACAGCTGTATCATCCGAATACTTCTGTATGTGGCAGGACTCTGAGTTGTACCTGAAGTCCGATGTGTACTGGGTGAAAAGAAAAGGAGCCAAAACAGTACCCTGCAGAGCCCCAGTACTGCATTCCAGTGTTCCAGAAACACATCTCCCCATCCTGACATACTGTGGTCTGGCAGTCAAATAGTCTATAATCCATGATGTCAGGGAGGGGAACACACCCATACCTAGAACCTTGTCTTTCAGTCTGGGAGGCCGTATGGTGTTGAAGGCACTGGAGAAGTCAAAGAACATGATTCTCACATATGAACCAGGCACATCCAGATAAGCATATGCCCAATGCAGCATGTACAGAATCGCGTCTTCCACTCCTATGTGTTACTGGTAGGCAAACTGGAGGGGTTCAAGATCCTCAGCAACCTGCAATCTCATGCGACGAACAAGGAGTCTCTCCAAGGTCTTCATGATATGAGATGTCAAAGCCACCGGTCTGTAGTCATTCAGCTCCACCGGTTTCCCTAATTTGGGCACCGGTATGAGACAAGAAGCTTTCCACAGCACTGGGACTTTTTCCATCTGAAGGCTCATATTGAAGAGCCTATGAAGAGGGACTGCTAGTTGACCAGCACAGTCTCTCAGAAGCCTTGGACAGACTCCATCTGGGCCTGCAGCCCTTTCTGACAGAAGTCTCCTGAGCTCAGCTCAAAACTCATCTATAATTAGACAAAGAGGTTGTAGCGGAGGGATGACGACAGGAGTGATGTTGCTATCAATTTTAGAGATGGGGTGGGGGTGCAGCTGGACAGAGGAGGGTAAGTGGTGGGAGTTGCTGCAGATGTGGAGGAGCAGGTGAAACGGGGAGGTCAGGCTGTGGGAGCAGCCACATGTGGAGGTGCAGCTGGGCTCAGGAGGCCTGGTGCTGGAAGCTACCGCAGAGGTGGAGGTGCAGCTGGGCTCAGGAGGCCTGGTGCTGGAAGCTACCGCAGAGGTGGAGGAGCAGCTGGGCTCAGGAGGCCTGGTGCTGGAAGCTACCGCAGAGGTGGAGGAGCAGCTGGGCTCAGGAGGTCTAGTGGTGGAAGCTGCTGCAGAGGTGGAGGTGTGGTTGGGTTCAGGAGGCCTGGCGGTGGAAACTGCCGCAGAGGTGGATGTGCAGCTGGGCTCACGATGCCTGGTGCTGGAAGCTACCGCAGAGGTGGAGGTACAGCTGGACAGAAGAAGCCTGATGGTGAGAGTTGCTGTGGAGGTGCAGTCAGGAGGAGGAGGAGGTTTGGCGATGCGAGTTGCCATTGAGGTGAAAGTACAGCTGGGCAGTAGAAGCAGTATAGAGGAAGCAGCTGTAGTGATGGGGGTGGAGGGAGCAGTGGCAAAGATGGAAAAAGCCACAGTATCAACCTGTTGAAATATTGGTTGAAAATACTATCTCTGTCATCATCACCTTCCACAGACTGAGAGTTTTTCAGTCTGCATCCAGTGATGGTCCTCGTGCCCCTCCACACCTCCTAGGTGTTATTTTTCTCCAGCTGTCTCTCTACCTTTTTCTTGTACTCCGCCTTAGTCTTTTTAAGCTCCCGTTGTACATTCCTCCACCTTTCTCCATCCCCATTCTGGAACGCCATCTTTTTCTGGTTCAGCAGGTCTCTGATGTCACTGGTGATCCATGGTTTATTATTAGGATAGCACCTTCCAGTCCTCACTGGAATCACAGTGTCCCTACAAAAGTTAATGTAGTCAGTGATGGTGCTGACCCTCCTGTCCATGTCAATGGCCATTTTTTCTTCCTCCAGCTGTACAGCCCAGTCTGTGACATCAAAGCAGTCTCTCAATGCATCACACGCTTCTGGTGACCACTTCCTGGAAGATCTGGTAACAGGAAGTCTTTGTACATAAGGTCTGTACGTGGGTTGTAGATAGACCATGCTGTGATCAGATCTACCCAGTGGTGCAAGAGACACTGTCCTGTAAGCCTCCTTCACGTTAGCATAGAACAGATCTAATGTCTTTTCTCCATGTGTTGGACAGTCCACATTCTGTACAAAGCCAGTCAGGCAGGAGGATAAAGAGACGTGGTTGAAATCCCCTGTGATTGCAATGAGTGCCTCAGGATGCTGGATCTGTATCCTAGCAACGGCGTCATGGATGACGTCACACGCCGTTGTCAGTGCTGCCCTCGGTGGAATGTTAACAATGATGATGACTGTATGTGGGAACTCTCTGGGCGTATAGAACGCATGGAAACCAACTGACATCAGTTCAATGTCTGGACAACATATCCTCTCCTTAATGGCCACATTGTGGGGGTTAACCCATCTCTGATTTTTTTTTTTTTAAAAAGATCTTGTACTCTGGTCACGATCCGCTCGTATGGCTGTGAAGCCAGGTATATCCACACATGAGTCTGGTGTGTTGACGTTCAGCCAGGACTCAGACAGACAGATCAAACTGCTCTCCTTATACAGCCGTTGGTTCCGCACAAGTGCCTCTAGCTCATCACACTTGTTTGGTAGCGAATCACCGAGGGCAGAAAAGGCTTGTACCTCCACCTCCTGTTGTACCTCTTTGCCTTTCGTTTTTTGCTCCAGCTCTGCATCCACAGTACAGCTTTTTTAGCTCGGTCAGAATTGGATGTTTAATTCCGCGTCTAATCCTTGACAGTGCCAGCGGTTCTTCTCTTGTGTACACTGCTCTCATACTGGTAGCAGTGCACATTGTCAAAAAAATTAAAATAAAACAAAACAAAATGTAAGTAAAAAGCAGATTACTAAAAAAGTTTAGATTAAAAACTAAAAATTACATATAATTATATAAACGACGGACAAAATTGAGAGTAACACAGACTTGCTGCCAATAAGGCTGGTATATAGCAACAGATGCTAGGATGGAGGGATGGTTAATAGGAAAGGTTAAGTTTTAGAAAATAAGTTGTTTTTTGACAGCTTCAAAGATTGGTCCCTGTAAGGTAAAGATGAGAAAATAATTAGATGTGGAAGGTATTGTTTTACTCAGGAGTTGTCAACACTGTGAGGGGTGGGGAGAGAACAGACAGCTAATAATGAATGTAAAAGCACCAACAATCCTGCTTTGTTACTGTCTCAGTAACAGACCTGGCAGTCTGTTAAGGCTTAAGGATATCTGGAATTATCGGACTAGGCAACTCATACTGTGAGGCTGGACAGTCAGGGTCTCTGCTCTAGTTCACAAGTAAACAAATTTAGTAATCTGCAACTAAGCGTTGGATGGGAGTAGAGTAAGGGTGGAGAATTGGTGTTTGAAAAAAAAAAATAAAAAATAACAGCTGAAATGAAATTACCACTTCAAGGAAGTTGAAAACATTCCTGTATTTCTCTAGGGGGTTGTAAGACCAATAGTGCTTCGAACAATTACTCTCAGGTTTCGTCAAGAGAAGACCAGGATCATGGACTCTGGTATGTAAAAAGGCTTTGTGCAAACATACCAAACAACATAGAAACATTCAGTTGAATAAAACACTGAGAGTATGCCTACTTTTCCTTTCCTTTTTCTATTTTTTTTAACGTTTTTTTTAATTTTTTTTTTAACTGCAGCCATCTCAAAGGGAGTTGTTACAGCAACGGCCTTGGCCAATGCCGGTGCCACGGAGGGCCCGAATGCAGATTAGATTATGATTGTTGGGTTAGGGGGAGTAGTCGCATTTCAGTGGACACGACTTACTGTTTATCCATTCTGGTCACCAAATCGATCCATTTGCCTTTGCAAAGCCAACAGCTTCTCCAAGATGTTTTTCACAGCTATAAAATCAACACAACTATATTTTTGCTGGTGCCGCTCGCTACAGATGCAGTTTGCTAGCTCTGGCTAGGACACTCTCTGACTATCCAATCAAAGGGTAGGAATATGCTGACTTTACCGTACGCCTGCTAGAAGGCCTTGGTGTCGCCAACTCAAAATCTGATTGGTTGAAGCAACAGTTTGATCGACACTTATTTTATGTTACAGGGTGAAGGCCTCCGTGCAGATTTCTTTGACCATGGCAACAAATGATGAAATGGCTGAAATGTGATTGGTTAAATGCTTTAATATACACGTCTGGAAACAGGGCAACCAAGGGAAAAGCTATGAAGCGGACAGACTATTTGGAATTAAGTATTCATGGACAAAATATAATTAATATCAGTCTGTGATTCAGATATTTTTTAGGCCGGCACAGAAGGCCCACCACTGGAAGTCTTTAAGACTGGTTAACAGCTTAACTACAATCTGGCATTAAGTCAGATTCAGGTCCAATATTTTGGAATGTTGCAATATTAATTTATTAATATTTTATTATTAATACTTTATTTTATCAGGAATATGTGTGAACCGGCTTATTGAATCAAGTTTCACCTTTGACTTATCACACTAATGTTTGTACAGTGCAGCATTACACTTCAGAGTAATTAATCAGAAAGTTCCTGGTTGGACCATTGCATTGCACCCCTAAAAGGTTTTGTGGAAAGATAACTCTTGACTACATTTCAGCGTGCACGCTGCAGATTTGCTGCCATGAAAATTTACTCCACATTTGAGCATATGCAGGATATGACTTGTACATCTATCTGTTACACATATCTAATATAAATGTTTAACTGGAAATTAATGAGATCTCAGAATGAAAGATGGAATCAAACATTCGTAGTTCTCAGGGTGACAGCTGAGAACCAGACCTTGCTGAAAAAGTGACCTACCATTATCTCCAAAGAAGTTTTTCTAAGCCTGTAGTTGTCAAATCACTTGGGTGCACCCTGTTCTCATGACAACATTCTTAGTGTCTCTGTGACTAAACTGCTAATTCATGCAGGTGATGGTGTTCATTTTCGAGCTGTTAAAAATGAATTCTGAAGTTTATTGTATGGTCAAATCCGTCTTTTTTTTTTTTTTTTTTTTTTTAAATTTTAAAATTTTATTATGTTCCTTATCTCATATGAACTAATATCTCATAATTAGCCAGATGTTAAAAAAAGGAAAGGAAAAGTAGGAGTACTCTGTTTTATTCAACTGAATGTTACTATATTGTTTGGTATGTTTGCACAAAGCCTTTTCTACAATAAAATCCGTCTGATCCGGATGAATCAGTTTAGGCATAATTGTCTCCAGCCTGCCAGCCAATACCTTGGTCATAATTTTATAGTCGCAACACAATAAGCTGACCGGACGGTAGAACTAACATATTAGCAGATCTTTATCCTTTTCTAATAATAAAGAGATTGAAGCCTGTGTCATAGTTTGGGGAAGACTTTTGTTAACCAGAACCTCTTCAAATACCTTTGATAGTAATCCAATTAATTTAGGGCCAAATGTTTTAAAACAATTGTAAAATTGGAAACCCGTCAGGACCGGGTGCCTGTCCTGATTTCATTTTTTTGATTGCACTATCAATCTCCGTTTGAGTTATATTCCTTTCCAAGTCTGATTTGTCTGATTAGTCTAAGGAGGGCATTTCCAGTTTACTGAAGAAATTCTCTACCAACTCCCCATCACCTGATTCTGAAGTATGTTAAATTCAATTCAATTCAATTCAATTAAATTTTATTTATATAGCGCCAGATTACAACAATTGTCATCTCAAGGCACTTAAGTAATATAGTCCAATTCAAGCCAATTGGAATTCAATTCATTGTAATCATAATCCAATTAATTCATATAGAGCTAATTCAAAAAATTAATATCCTAGCTAAGGAAACCAACAGATTGCACCGAAACGTGTCTTCAGTCCAATCTCCCGTCCTGAGCGTGCCTGTGGCAACTGTGGAAAGGAACGACTCCCTTTTAACAGGAAGAAACCTCTGGCAGAACCAGACTCAGGAAGGGTGGCCATCTGCCTCGACCAGCTGGGGTTTGAGAAGACAGAAAAGAGGGAAAAGAGGGGGGAAAAACACCATAACGCCATTCAAAGGATATCTGTTGGAACAGGGAAACATAGGTTAATAACCACAATAATGTCACATGTACATAAAATCAATTGAGAAATTAAACAGGGGGAAAAAGAGAGCAAAGTGAGGAAAGGTGTGACAGATTTGGTCCCCCAGCAGGCTGGGCCTATAGCAGCTTAACTATGGGATGTTTCAGGATTACCTGAGCCATCCCTAACTATAAGCTTTATCAAAAAGGAAAGTTTTAAGCCTAATCTTAAAAGTGGAAATGGTGTCTGCTTCCCGGACATTTACTGGCAGCTTATTCCACAAGAGAGGGGCCTGATAACTGAAGGCTCTACCTCCCATTCTACTTTTAGAAACTCTGGGAACAACAAGTAAACCTGCAGTTTGGGAGCGAAGTGCTCTGTTAGGAAAATATCTTACAATTAAATCTTTAAGATATGATGGAGCTCGGTCATTAAGAACTTTATAAGTGAGAAGAAGAATCTTAAATTCTATTCTGAATTTAACAGGGAGCCAATGAAGAGAAGCTAAAACTGGAGAAACATGATCTCTCCTGTTAGTTCTCATCAGAACTCTGGCTGCAGCATTTTGGATCAGCTGGAGGCTTTTCAGAGAATATGTGGGACAGCCCAATAATAAGGAATTACAGTAGTCCAATCCTGAAGTAACAAATGCATGGACTAGTTTCTCTGCATCACCCTGAGACAGGATGTTCCTGATTTTAGCAATATTACGAAGGTGAAAGAAGGCAGTCCTAGAAACCAGTTTTATATGTGCGTCAAATGATAAATTCTGGTCAAAAATAACTCCAAGGTTCCTCACTGTAGAACTAGAAGCCAAGGAAATACCATCTAGAGTAACTATATAACTAGACAATTTCTCCCTGAAGCGCTCAGGTCCAAAGAGAACAACTTCAGTTTTGTCTGAATTTAAAAGCAGACAGTTCTGAGTCATCCAGGTCTTTATGTCTTTAAGACAGGCTTGTAGTCTGACCAACCTGTAGGTTTCATCTGGTTTCATAGATAAGTACAGCTGAGTATCATCAGCATAACAATGGAAATTTATGCCATGCTGTCTGATAATGTTACCTAATGGAAGCATGTATAAAGTAAAAAGAATCGGTCCAAGCACAGAACCCTGAGGAACTCCATGACTTACTCCAACGTGTGAGGAAGATTCTTCATTTACAAGAACAAACTGGAATCTATCAGATAAATATGACTTAAACCAGCCTAATGCAGTTCCTTTAATCCCAATAACATGTTCAAGTCTCTGTAACAGAATGCTGTGATCGATCGTATCAAATGCAGCACTGAGATCCAACAGGACAAGCACAGAAACAAGTCCGCTATCAGAAGCTAACAGGAGATCATTGGTAACTTTCACCAGTGCCGTTTCTGTGCTATGATGCACTCTGAATCCTGACTGAAACTCTTCAAACAGATTATTTCTATGTAAATGATCACAAAGTTGAACTGCAACTATTTTTTCAAGAACTTTAGACAAAAAAGGGAGATTGGATATAGGTCGATAATTAGCCAACACTTCTGAATCAAGAGTAGGTTTTTTAAGTAAAGGTTTAATTACAGCAACCTTAAAAGTCTGAGGTACATATCCTATCAACAAAGATTGAAGCATTAATGTTCCTTTGGTCCGTAACTATTTTACCTTCCCCGTCCTTTATTGCAGATATAAAACCAGCCGTTGCTGACTGTTTAAGTTGGTGGCTCAATAGTTTACTGGCACGCTCGCCGTATTCATAGAGATTATGATGAACTTTTAAACAAAGATCTATAACACTGTCCTTTGCCAGAGAATCGAATTCTGTCTGAAGTGAAATTCTCTCACTGTAAAGGCTCTCAGAGGGTGATGCTGAGTGTAGTTGATCCACCACTTTAATCCTGTTGATTAACTCTGTAACCTTTTTGAATCTTTTTTATTTTCACCAGCAGTGTAGGATGTCACTTGTCCCTTAACATATGCTTTCATGGTTTCTCACAGCGTGCAATAGCTTATCTCAGGAGACTCATTAGTTACTAGGTCTACAAATAAGTCTATTTGTGTATTGATGAAATCAAAGTTTTTATCAGCAAGTAATCTTGAGTTAAGGCGCCATGTACGTTTAGGAAGTATGTTTTCTGGAAACCGAAGCTTTAAAAGTACTGGGCCATGATCTGAAATTACTATACTATCGTATTCTACTTGAATAATCATGGGTAGTAATTTTTAGTCTATCAAAAAATAATCAATTCTAGAGTAAGTCTGATGCATCAGAGAGAAGAAAGAGAACTGCTTGGATGTTGGATACTTAAATCTCCAGGGGTCAGTGATTCCATAGGCTTGAAGAAAAGTATTAATGCACTGTGCCAATTTGCTAAGTGACATGACCTTTGCACTGGAGCGGTCCTTCTTCGGATCCAAAACACAGTTGAAATCTCCCCCCAATATTAGATCATGTGAATCCAGACCCAGTAAAAGTGAAAAAAGATTCTTGAAGAAGTCAACATCATCCAATTGGGGGCATAAATATTTGCCAGCTCCACTGGCCTATTGAACAGTTTCCCTTGAATGATTACACAGTGACCATTTTTTGTCCCTTATGTTGAGATGTTATGTTAAGAGATGTTAGACTCTTCTAACAGCACATTTTGATTAAGGAGAATAGCCACCCCCTACTTTTGTGACCGAAATCAGAGTGGAAAACTTGCATGAATCCTCCTCTGCAGAGTTTTGCTTGGTCCTTATTTAACAGTTTTGTTTCCTGCAGATACACTATTTCAGCTTTTAATTTGTTTAATTGAGAAAATACCCCACTTCGCTTAACCGGTTGATTCAATCCCCTTACATTCCAGCTCACCAACACGGTGTCAGCCCTGCCCGTATCTCTATCCCACACCATCCTATTGACTCGTCACATAATGCCACTGCTTCATCTCTATGACCTGTTGGTGGTGGTTCTGGAAATATTGCAATAGAGGTTCCCTGGACTTGATGATGGAGTGATAGCCAAAGAAAAGGAAAAAAAAGATGTGGGGGGGGTGAACATATGTGTATCTGAACACATAGAAAAAAAAAAACACATGCAAAAAAATTATGCAACATGTAAGTCTAACAATCTTAAACATTGCAAACAACAGCATGAACACAGCATCGCTTGTCTCTCTTGCATGGAGACTGCCTGCTCTTCCGGTCACCCTCTTCTCCTACACTGCTTACCATGTGAGCTCCCCACGGGAACAAATTTAGAACTCAACAAATTTCTCAAATCTTAGAACATATCTATTAACGCTGGATATGCTGATAATATAGTATGTTAACGAAACAAAACAAAAGTCGACCGATTCATCTTGACAAATATTGACTTTGGCGTAGCACGAGATGGTTATTTTTCACTCAACAAGAATATCAAAATATTCCAAATAGTAAGCTAAACAGTCCTACACACACAGTACCATGGAATAAATAAATAAAGGTGTCCCGATCCCCATAATAAAAGATTCAAACTCTGCACTTCCAATAATTTTTGAGCTTGTAGACAGCAAGGAGTTTTTTTTTTTTTTTTCACGTGGTGGAGTGAAGCGGTCCTGAACGTGGAACAAAATAACAAAATGGAAGTCTTAGCTATACTCCAGTAGCCTATACTGAATTGTTGACAGCAGGGACACGCCTTTGCCTAAAACTGGTACTTTAGTCAATGGCCACTTACTGAAACATGTAAATTATGACGTCTCGTGCACCACCCTCTTTTAAAACGAACTCCTTCACCAGCTTCAGATCCTTGAGACTTGCCTCCTTTCCATGCGCTGAGGTTATTCTCAGTATCGCGGGGTATCTCAGGCCGTAGCGGACTCCCTCACAGGCTCGAAGTAGCCCTCTCACGTTGGTGAAGGCTGCCCGCTGTTTACTCATGGTCTGGGTGGAGTCCGGCAGGATTCGGATATGGTCGCCATCTGCGGTGCTCACTGACTTCATCTCCATGGCTTTCTTCAAAAGTGACTCTTTTTCGGAGAGGTAATGGCACTTCACCACAAATGCCCAAGGAGGGAGGTTGTCTTGTGTTGGCTTACTGCGGAGTGTACGGTGTGCCCGCTCTATGGTCGGGGGTTTCTCGAGATTAAGAGCCTCTTCAAGCAGGGCAACTACAAACTGAGACGGGTGTTTCCCATGTCCACGGCCTTCCTTTACTACCGTTATGCGTATATTGCAGCGCCACGATCTCGCCTCCAAGTCCTCGCAGCGGTCTCTCAGTGTGGCCAGTTCTTTTTTTCATCCCGCTGACATGTGCTTCCATTGCGGCAAACAAGTCCGAGCGACCGCTCACCTCAGCCTCCAACTCAGACACTCGGCTCTCGGCTGCCTCCATTCGTTTATCAACTCGTTCCATCGCACATCATAGTTCGGCCTGAATCTGACCAATCTGGCCCGGGAGTTCTGCCGACTGAGCTGTCATCTTTTCTTCCATTTTTGCCATCAAGTCTTGCTTTAAAGATTTAATGGCCAGTAGCACTGCCTGTTGGCTATCGTCGTTTGCATCCTCTGCTAAGCTAGTGCTGGCGCTAGCTATAGCGTTAGCCTCCAACTTGTTCCCTTAGCGATTTAAAAAAAAAAAAAAATATTCATTGCATTTTCTTTTCCGCAGTTGAAAAATCTTGTCGACCTAACTCGTTTATAGATGCGCGTAGGGTCGTAGAGTGTGTTTTAAAAAGGTGTATAAAGAAAAAGAAATTTTTGTAGTGCCGTGAGGAGCAAAACTACATCTTCACATGGCGCTGCACATACTGGATCCCCCCCACAAATGGTCTGTGTTGCACTCATTTTTTTTTTTTTTGTTGCAAGCGTCTCGTTTCTCTACTCCATCGGGGATGCTGAGAATCTTAATAAAGGAGCCATGTGCCGGGCCATCCGTCACGTGCATTTGACACTTAAATCAGTCATGCACATTTTTGTAACATTCCCTGGCCACAGACGACTGTGTTACATCAAGGAAGCTTTTTACAAAATCGCAGGTAATATGAAATACACACACGAAAAAAAAATGGGATGGGTTGCGCATTATGTTTTTCACAAGGGTTTATTTTTATAACGGTAAAATCAGTCTGTCTCCAAACTTCAAGACAGCAGCGGTGCTTCATTTTATGAGAGGTGTGTCACCTTACGTCAGCATTGAGATCCGCTGTCCACACCTGTCGTCTCATCAGTGAATCTGTGATCCATCTCTGTGGTCTCCTGAAGAAAGCCGTGGCCGCGCACTTATTCAAATTAGTTAGACCTGGCTTGACAAAGCCGCCCCTCCTCAGCCTGGCTCAGCATTTGAACAACCAATTAAACCAGGATGGACTTATAAGACTTTGTCCAACTTGGCTTTCCCACTTATCCTTGATGTCTTTATTCTACTTTCGAACAACAGGCCCCAGGAGTCCCAGTCAGGTGTTAATTGCATATACATTAGGGGCGTGACGATACACTCAGCTCACGAGACGAGATGAGATTTTAAGAAAATTACAGTGACAAAATATATGACTGGACCAACAGACTTTTATTTAATCGAGTTGCACATGCATTTTGAAATGTTTTACTATAACTCTTTACATGCATGATGTAAGCATGAGCTTTTAATGAACTTCTTCCACAAATTGAACTAAAACTAAAATTTATAAAAAAATGTCTATCATATATATATATCAAATAATGTCTGTCATTACTTACATTATTATTAGTGTTGTTATTCATAACTGCTCTGCTCAGACTCATGGGAGATGTGCTTGTTTCCTGCTGTTTCCATAGTGATAGCAGCATGCCAGAGAATTTTTTTTTTCTTTTTTTCAGCTTGAGTAATGCCATGTGTGAGCATGTTAACTTGTTGTAATGCGTGTCTTGCTCTCGTTGCGTGAGACTTGAGAGCCCTTTACACAGCCGTGTCTTATCAGTCACTCTACTGCCATTTATCATTTCCGCTCGGTACCCAAAATGCTGCCAAAGAAACGATTTGTGTACAGTTAAACATAAAAACATTAAACATAGGGCCAATTCTAACACGGTACAAACCACCAAAAACAAATGTGTACCAAAAATACACTTTGCCTAACGACGGCTCACTGTCCTACTCTTAATCTCAGAGAAATTCCAGTGAGAGGGATCTCTAACGGAAAAAAGATACAGACGCTGTTATGGAAGTTTTCAATCGCTTCCTTCCTAATACCTCTGATGAGCAATGAAATAGAGAAACTTACTTTTTCTGCCGGCCGGCTAAGTTTTTATTCTTTGTTGCAAGGAAAAAGATCAGTCCACACCATTCAGCGGCAATGGTATGAAAAGATACAGACAAAAGGAACACAAAGGATTTATACCTGAGGTGGGGGCTTTGTTCTTTAGATGTGTAACAACATCTCCAGAGGGGGGCAGGATGCAGTCTTGATGATAATTAAGAAACAGGAGGTTAAAACAATTATCTTGTCTGAGTGTTAATTAAGAGGTAAATAGTTTAAAACAATTAGCGTGTCTGGGTGATACAAATGGTTAATGTGGATTGGAGGGTCTGTCAGTCCTGAGACATAAAATTTACCATCACAACACAGGGAGGCATCGCTTTTATGTCCCTTCTACTTAATCAAAGTCATTGAAAACTCAAAGCTCCGGTTTAAATCCAGTTCATGTCCATTAAAGTACCCGTATCGATACAAGTCCAGACAGTCTGCTGCTTGGCCGGGCAGTCGTCTGATCAACTCTGACAATCATTCACTGACACGGTAGGTCTCCTCCAGAGAATTGAGTAGCGCTCCACCTCATGGGGGTTGTTATACAGCCTGGTTGATCCGCAAAGAGTTACTTTTATTAAAGCCGGGTAGATTTGCCTGTATTCTACGCCGAGTGACTTGAGCCGTTTTTTCACCACGTCATAGCTCTTCGTCTTGCGGAAAACAGCAGCCAACAAATCCTGTGGGAACATTACTGTTGAATCACCGTGTGTCAACGCCTGGTTCTTCATCCCTAGCTCTGGGGCGTTGCTTGTCCTGGTAATTGTGAAACCGCACAAGCACCGGTCTCGTTCTCTTCGTGGAGGAGGGTTTAGGGGCTAGGGAGCTATGTGTTCTTTCCAATTTTATACGCCCCATCTTCGTGTCAATATGCAACACTTCAGGAAGCCAGGATTTTTTAAAAAACACAGTCGGGTTGGTTCCTTCCACACCCTCATGTAATCCGAGGATTTTCGTCCACCCTCTGTTCTAAAGGTTGTCAGTCCGTTCGTTCAGTTTGTCCACCATCTCCTCCAAAGCTTTGAGCTTGGCCTCTACTGGGCTAGTGCCATCCTCCAGCGCTAAAATCCCTTGTTCTGTCTCAGTTAACCTTTCTTTGTGGTTGTCCTGTGTGTTACTGTGTTTCGTCAATAGCTCTGATATTGGGCCCAGCTTCACATCAATGATTTAGGATATATTTACTGTTATTTCGTCCACTGCCTCCCAAAGCGTCTGCAAAGTGGCAGCAGCTGCGTCTTAATGGTATGACGAGCCTCTACCTCGGCTACCCTAGCTTGTTCAGTACTGTCTGTAGCGGCCTCAGCAACTTGGTTCTTTTAGCGTGGCATTGCATCGGACTGTCTCAGAAAATAACTATTAATGCTCTTATTAGATTAGTACACCTCCTGGAGCTTGGAGCTGTTGTGCCTAGTAGGGTAAAGTTCAGTTATTAGAACATTTCTATACCTGCTCTCCCGAATGTGACCTATCCTTACGCCGCCATCTTGAGACGTCCAGCCCCTCTTCTTTTAACAACATCTTGAACTGAAGAGGCCAGCTGCTGGACCTTTAGGAGAGGAATTGCTATTCGGATTTAAGCTGGTTTGTCGCCCTACAGAAATTTGGACACAGACATGTCTAACCAGTAAAAGAATGTTGTTATGTTGAGTGTAGGGTTACACCTAAAGAGACAAAGAAATGTAAAGAAAGAAAGATAAACCTCTTAATTAAACCTTTAAAGGGATAGTAGTAAAATGGTGCGATTTTTATAATTCAGTTTTAACTAGTCGGGTCCTTAACTAAAACTTTTTTTTTTTTTGAGGGGCCAGGCAAGATTTACTGGATTTACTGACTCTAAGACATTCTTCTGACCCATTTAGCTTTCTTTTTTTTTTTTCCAAAAAGTACCTACCAAAAATAGAGCATTCCTTTGAACTAACATTCTCTGCTTCAAACATAGAGGGGGACTTTGCATCGGTATATTACATAATGTTCATACAGGTAAGTTGCATTTGATTCAATTTTCAATTCTTGTTCCACAGAGGGGGGGCTGATAACTGAAGGCTCTGCCTCCCATTCTACGTTTAGAAACTCTTGCATCAAAAACAACCTGGGTCTTGATGGAGTGGACTTTCTCTCGATTGACAAACACATCCTCGTCTATTGATGGCGCAATTATTTTGATATGCGTCCGGTCAATAGCACCGACCACCCCGGGCATGCCTGCAATTGCCATAAAGTTGGCTTAGATCCTATGTAGTTGCTGATTGTCCAAAGGAAACCAGATAAACTGTTGTATGATATGTGGTCTAGAGAGCGCATTGATGGTTTGGTTTATGGCACTGCTGACTGATGGTTGCGATATTCCTAAATAGTCGGCATTGCAAAGTTGCATTTTTCCTGTCGCTAAATAGTCGGACGTTGTAGCATCCCGCACTAATTCTACCACAAGTTTAATACCCTCACGATTTAGCCTATATCTCTTCATCAATTAACAGTCCTCCATTGCCTCCAAAACAGTTAGTCTCGCTGCAGCCATTTTCTGATTCTTTGTAAATGGGTCGTAATTCCGTTCAATTCAATTCAGTTTTATTTATATATGGTCAAATTACAACAAATGTCATCTCAAGGCACTTCAATGATATAGTCCAATTCAAGCCAATTGGAGTTTAATTCATTGTAATCATAATCCAATAAAATCCAATTAATTAATTTCAAAATAATCCAATTCATTCACATAGAGCCAATTAAAAATAATATCCTAGCTAAGGAAAACAGATTGCACCGAAATCCAATCTCCCGTCCTGAGCGTGCCTGAGGCGACTGTGGAAAGGAACGACTCCCTTTTAACAGGAAGAAACCTCTGGCAGAACCAGAACCAGAAAGGGTGGCCATCCGCCTCGACCAGCTGGGGTTTGAGAAGACAGAAAAGAGGGAAAAGAGGGGGGAAAAACACCATAACACCATTCAAAGGATACCTGTTGGAACAGGTAAACACGCATTAATGACCACATTAATGTCACCTGTACATAATATCGTTCGAGAAATTAAACGGGGGGGGGGGGAGCAAAGCGAGGAAAGGTGTGACAGATGAGGTCCCCCAGCAGTCTAAGCCTATAGCAGCTTAACTATGGGATGTTTCAGGATTACCTGAGCCATCCCTAACTATAAGCTTTATCAAAAAGGAAAGTTTTAAGCCTAATCTTAAAAGTGGAAAGGGTGTCTGCTTCCCGGACATTTACTGGCAGCTTATTCCACAAGAGAGGGGCCTGATAACTGAAGGCTCTACCTGCCATTCTACTTTTAGAAACTCTGCGAGTAATCTAAATATTTTCCGAAGGACGCCGACTTTCACCAAACTGTTCTGGGTGAGTAGATAAACGTATTTCATGCCAGAAATAAGGTTGAGGTTTTAAAATACCGGAGTTCCCCTTTAAGTATGTTAAATTCTATTCTGAATTCAACAGGGAGCCAATGAAGAGAAGCTAAAACTGGAGAAACATGATCTCTCCTGTTAATTCTCATCAGAACTCTGGCTGCAGCATTTTGGATCAGCTGGAGGCTTTTCAGAGAATATGTGGGACAACCCAATAATAAAGAATTACAGTAGTTCAATCTTGGTTTCTCACTGTAGAACTAGAAGCCAAGGAAATGCCATCTAGAGTAACTATATAACATTATAGTTATAGTTATAGACAATTTCTCCCTGAAACACTCAGGTCCATAGAGAAAAACTTCAGTTTTGTCTGATTTTAAAAGCAGACAGTTCTGAGTCATCCAGGTCTTTATGTCTTTAAGACAGGCTTGTAGTCTGACCAACCTATTGGTTTCATCTGGTTTCATAGATAAGTACAGCTGAGTATCATCAGCATAGCAATGGAAATTTATGCCATGCTGTCTAATAATGTTACCTAATGGAAGCATGTATAAAGTAAAATTAATTGGTCCAAGCACAGAACCCTGAGGAACTCCATGACTTACTCCAATGTGTGAGGAAGATTCTTCATTTACAAGAACTAAAATCTATCAGATAAATATGACTTAAACCAACTTAATGCAGTTCCTTTAATCCCAATAACATGTTCAAGTCTCTGTAACAGAATGCTGTGATCGATCGTATCAAATGCAGCACTGAGATCCAACAGGACAAGCACAGAAACAAGTCCGCTATCAGAGGCTAAGAGGAGATCATTGGTAACTTTCACCAGTGCTGTTTCTGTGCTATGATGCACTCTGAATCCTGACTGAAACTCTTCAAACTTTAGACAAAAAAGAGAGATTGGATATAGGTAGATAATTACTCAATGTTGTAGAAGTTTTTCTCCTATCACTTCAGGTGAAAAGTTAAATATAGATTTCTTTTTGTCGACAAAGTTTTATTTTCTCTTCAAAGACAAGGTCAATTAGCACCTCAGCGGTCACGTTGAAGAAAGACTTAAACATTTATACCTGAAGAAATGCCCCTCAGGAAGGGGCTTTGATCTTTGGGTGCGTTTTGGCGTTTTGTTTGACCGTCATCTCACCACACCCCCTGGGGGTGTCTCACACTTGGGGCAGGATGTTGTATCTCGATGGTAATTAAGAGGCAAATGGTTAAAAACAATTGGTGGACAGTTGGGAAAGCATGTTGTTGGGTTTCTCATGCAGTTCTAACAAAGACGTTGAAATTACCATTACACCAACACTTCTGAATCAAGAGTAGGTTTTTTAAGTAAAGGTTTAATTACAGCAACCTTAAAAGTCTGAGGTACATATCCTGTCAACAAAGACCGATTGATCAAATCCAAAATGGAAGTGTCAGTTAAGGGGAAAACCTCCTTGAACAGTCTGGTTGGGATTGGGTCTAACATACAAGTTGATGGTTTAGAAGAGACTATTGCTGTTGTTAGCTCAGAGAGATCAACTGGGCAGAAGCCGTCTAAATACAAATCAGGTTCAAAAGATACTTCTAAAGCTGCTCTACTTGATGATACATCAGTGATAATAGTGGGAAGGATTCCATTAATCTTCTCTCTGATAGAAACAATTTTATTGATGAAGAATCTCATGAAATCATCACTGCTGAGAGTTAAAGGAATACATGGCTCAACAGAGCTCGGACTCTTTGTCAGCCTGGCAACAGCGCTGAAAAGAAACCTGGGATTATTCTTATTCTCTTCTATCAATAATGAATAATAAGCAGTTCTAGCTTTACGAAGGGCTTTCTTTATACGTTATTAAACTATCTTTCCAGACTAATTGAGACTCTTCTAAATTAGAGGAACGCCACTGTCTCTCCAGCTTTCTTGCAGTCTGCTTTAAAGCAGCTGTGAATTATACCAAGGAGCCAACCTCTTCTGACTGATTACCTTCCTTTTCAGAGGGGCAACATTGTCCAGTGTTGTACGCATTGAAGCTGTAGTGCTGTCAACAAGAGAGTCAAGTTCTACTGGAGTAAAATTTAGGTAGCCGTCCTCTGTCATATCTGCACATGGCAGTGAAGAAAAGGATGATGAAATCAACTCTTTAAATCTGGTTACAGCATTCTCTGACAGACACCTTCTATGTGTAAAATTCTTCTCAGAAACCATATATTCAAGTAATGTAAATTCAAAAGTTATTAAAAAATGGTCAGACAAGACAGAATTATGAGGGAATATTTAGGCTGTCATTTTCAACATCTACATGAATGTTAAAGTCACCCACTACAATGACTTTATCTGTACTCAGCACTAACTGGGATAAAAACTCTGAGAATTCAGACAGAAACTCAGAATAAGGGCCAGGTGGACGATACACAACAACAAACACAAGAGGTTTTTGTGATTTCCACTTTGGGTGGGAAAAACTGAGAATCAGAGATTCAAAAGAGCTAAAACTAATCTTGGGTCTAGGACTGATTAGTAACCCTGATCTGAAGATAGCTGCCACTCCTCCTCCTCTACCTGTGGTTGGAGGAACGTGAACATTTAAATAGTCAGAGGGAGTTGATTCATTAATGCTAACATGATCCTCCTGCTGCAGCCAGGTTTCTGTAAGACAAAATATATCAATATGATGATCACAAATCAAATCATTCACTAACAGAGACTTCGAAGGGAGAGATCTAATATTCAGCAAACCACATTTAATAGTTTGATGTTTTTGTTCAGTTAAAGTTTCTGTTTTAATTTTTTTTTTGCACAAGAGGTTTTGCTCCTTTTGTGTTTTTTGATTGAGGGGGGGGCAGCATCAGGTGGGAAGCCGCAGAGAAGTGTGTAAGACTACAACTCTGCATCCTGGTCTCAACCCTGGATTGTCATGTTTCTGGATGACTAATAAATTCGTCCATATTTCTAGAAATGAGAGCCGCTCCTTCCAAAGTGGGTTGGATGCCGTCTCTCCTCATCAGACCAGGTTTTCTCCAGAAAGATTGCCAATTATCTATGTAGCCCACGTTGTTTGCTGGACACCATCTAGACAACCAGCGATTGAATGAGGACATGCGGCTAAACATGTCATCGCTGGTCAGATTTGGCAGGGGTCCAGAGAAAACTACGGAGTCCGACATTGTTTTGGCAAAATTACACACCGATGCAACATTAATTTTAGTGACCTCTGATTGGCGTAACCGGGTGTCATTACCGCCGACGAGAATAACTATTTTACCGTATTTCCGCTTATCCTTAGCCAGCAGTTTTAAACAGGATTCTATGTCGCCCGCTCTGGCCCCTGGAATGCATTTGACTATGGTCGCTGGTGTCGCTAATGCCACGTTTCTGACTATAGAGCTGCCAATTACCAGGGTTTTTTCCTCAGCGGGTGTGTCGCTGAGTGGGGAAAATCTATTTGAAACGTGGACAGGTTGATGGTGAACCGGGCTTGACTTTAGGACTATGACTCCTCTTCCTGACAGTCACTCAGCCACTCTTAAGTCCCGGCTACTCGGGGACGACTAACAGAGCTAGCTACGCTAGGTGGCTCCACACTAACTGAAGGGACCTGGCTCGCTATCAGGTGGTTTTCAACAGTGCAGAACCGAGCTTCCAATTCAGATAACCTTTCCTCCAAAACTACAAAAAGACTACATTTGTTACATGTACCATTACCACTAAAGGAGGCAGATGGAGTAACTAAATATTTGACACACGGAGCAGGTGAAAGCAGGAGATGGAGGAAGAGAACTGGTAGCCATGCTAAGCTAGAGAACCAGACACACCGCTAAAAAGTGAAAAATAAAGACTAAAGATCTGTAAGAGTGAGCGTTAGAATATAACAAGTATGAGATAGAGTTAACTATGCAAGATGTGTAAATTATAGGGAGAAATAAGGTGATTATTAGTAGTTCAAGAGGAGCGAGAAATGTCACAGTGCACACACAAAGCAACAGGAAGTGATGCAATACGTCTTACCGCAAAGCAAAGCCGTCAACCAGAGAGCTATCCTATGTGGCCCCCTGGTAGCGCTGATTAAATATTGTGGCCCCCTCCATCTTTTAAGTTGCTCTAAGAGCTCTGCTGGGTTTATATTCTCTGAACATATCACAAATGTATTTTGGGCCTAAAATGTTCTGGGATTTGTAAACCATCAGCAGACTTTTAAAATCTATTCTGTGACTGACTGGAAGCCAGTGTAAAGATTTTAAAACTGGTGTGATGTGTTCAGATCTCTTAGTCCTGGTTAAAACTCTAGCAGCAGCGTTCTGGATGAGCTGCAGATGTTTAATGCTCTTTTTGGGAAGTCCAGTTAAAAGACCATTACAGTAATGGAGTCTACTGGAGATGAATGCATGGATGAGTTTCTCCTGGTCTTTTTGGAAGAGAAAACCTTTAATTCTGTTCATGTTTCTGAGTTGGTAAAAAGCTGCCTTGGTGACAGCTTTGATGTGGCTGCTGAAAGTCAGATCTGAGTCTATAAACACTCCAAGGTTACGAACTTGGTCAGTGATTGTAAGAGCCCGAGTCTCAAGATATTTACCAATGCTGACCCTCTTCTCTTTGCTACCAAACAGAATGATCTCAGTTTTGTCTTTATTTAATTGTAGAAGATTCTCCCTCATCCAGGAGTTTATTTCCTCCAGACACTGACACAGTACATCTGCTGGGCTGCAGTCGTCTGGTGACAGAGACACATAAAGTTGTGTATCATCTGCATAACTGTGATAATTGATGTTAAAGTTCTGTAATATCTGACCGAAAGGTAGCATATACACGTTAAACAGAAGAGGTCCAAGAATTGACCCCTGGGGGACTCCACAAGTCATGGCCTCTCGCTCAGATTCAAAGCTGCCAATTGTAACAAAATAACTCCGGCCTTCTTCTAAATAGGACCTGAACCAGTTATGGACCGCTCCAGAAAGTCCAACCCAGATTTCCAGCCTGTGCAACAGGATTCTGTGATCTACAGTATCAAATACAGCGCTGAGATCCAACAGAACCAGGACTGAAACATAACCAGAATCAGTATTCAACCTAATGTCGTTTAACACTTTGACCAGAGCTGTTTCAGTGCTGTGATGACGTTGGAAGCCTGATTGAAAGTTATCAAGACTTCCACTTTCATTCAGAAAGTCATTGAGCTGGTTAAATACAACTTTCTCAATAATCTTGGATATAAAACAGAGGTTAGAGACAGGTCTGTAGTTGTTCATCACAGAGGCGTCTAGAGTTCTCTTCTTTAGGAGTGGCTTAATGGCAGCTGTCTTTAGTGACTTGGGAAAAATGCCTGATGCCAGTGAGCTGTTAACTATTTGTAGGAGATCACTTTCTACTGAGGTAAAAACAGTGTTAAAAAGTCAGATGGTATTATGTCCAGAGTGCAAGTTGTTGATTTCAGATGCCGAATTGTTTCCTCCAGGATTTTTAAACCAACAATATTAAATTGGGACATAACATCAGAGTTATTTCTAGGTTTTAGACACAGATTAGTTTTTGTTGTTTGTCTGTGTGTTCAGCCTTCCTGCATTCTGTTTTCAGGTTTTTGACCGTTGTGGTGTTTCTCCATGGTGTTTTCTGTTTGCTTAAGGTGCTCTTGATTCTTATCGGTGCAACAGCTTCCATTACATTCAAAGTTTATAAGTGTCAAGTTGAAATGATCCAGCAGTCCATCAACAGACTCATTGTTGGTGACATAGTTATGGCCTCTCTGAACTGAGCACTTGTTTTTTCTCAATAATGTACCTCATCTTAACTGAGAAGCTGGTTGTTTGAACATTCTGATTGATCAATAAATCAAATAAAATACAGAAATGGTCAGACAAGGCCAAATCAATAAGCACAACAGAAGAAATATCAACACTTTTAGAAATGACCAGGTCCAGAGTGTGACCTCCAAGGTGGGTCGGTTCTGTTACATGTTGCCAAAAACCAGCACAAAAGAAAATTCTGTGGCATTACCATCCGTCATATTGAAGGTTAAAATCCCCGGTCAAGATGAAATGGTTAAAATCAGTCGAGATAACAGACAATAATTCCGTAAATTCATCAATAAAACTTGCGCAGTGTCCTGGAGATCTGTAAATGATTAAGAACAGAATTTTAGGAACACCTTTTAAAATAAAACTAAGATATTCAAAAGAAGTTAAATCACCAAATGAACTGGAACTGAAATGTATCTTTAAATAAGGCAGCTTCTCTCCACAAAAGACACATCATTTGTTCCCATTTCTTTAGCTGCATCTATGAAAAACAGCAAAGAAAACACAGTTTGACAGACAGAAAATAGGATTTCTGCAGCAACAAGGTGATTCCCAAAGAGCTATTAGCTGAAAACTTGGCATATCTCAGCATGGTGTGCAGTGTGTCCTTAAAACATTTGAGGAAACTGGACAAGTGGAGGACAAAAGAAGAAGTGTCAGGCCTAAAAAACTATCTCCAGCAGATGAACAGGATCTGAAAGTGATGTCCTTAAGAAAGAGGAAAAAATCCAGCTGTGACCTGACAGGACCTGAGAGATGCATCTGGACCTTCAGCTGATCCATCTACTGTTGGCCCAAGCCTCATCAGAAATGGTCTCCATGGAAGGGTGGCTGTCAAGAAGCCGTTCTTAAGGAAGGGAAACAGGGAGAAAAGGCTGAGCTGTGCCAAATGACACAAGAAGTGGACTGAAAATCAGTGGCAACAGGTCTTATGGAGGGATGAATCCTCCCCAGAGCCCGGACCTCAACATTATTGAAGCAGTGTGGGATCATCTGACAGAGAACGGAACAAAAGGCAGCCCACATCCAAAGAAGAGCTTTGGGATGTCCTTCAAGAAGCCTGGAGAACTATTCCTGAAGACTGCTTAAAGAAATGACAGAAAGCTCGTCTCAGAGGGTTCAGGCTGTGTTGGAGAATAAAGGAGCTCAGACCAGAGATTCACTTTAAAGCTTGTAACAGTTGAACCAACTTTTTTTTCTTTCTTTTTTTCTTGTTCTGAACAAATATATTTAGGATTGAACATGTATTCCAATCCAACTTTATTTGTAAAGCACTTTAAAATAACCACAGTTGACCAAAGTGCTGTACAGGATAAATAAAAACATCATAAAAGGTTCACAAGAAATTTTAAAATCACTCCACATATTTTCTGTTTTCATGAGTATATTTAAAGAAAGGGAGGGTAACTAACTTTTGCACAGTACTGTATATAATGAAATCATATGACATTTTGAACACAGTTGGACTTACATTAACTGATTTTGTAACTTCTTAGTTATTTAGCAGCATCGGAAAATCAGTTTAAGGCTTTGTGGCAAAGGGATTGAAGACGCTGTATATGCACGATCTACGAAAATATGTTTATATTCCTTTATTTCGTTTTTTGATTTCACTACACCAATGTGGTCTTATTTTTAGTCATCCATTACATAAATTCCCAAAGCATTTAGATTCAAATAAGAAGTTGTAATTAATTTTTATTTTTCTAAATCACCTATTTGGTGATAAAATACTTTTGCAAGGTACTGTATTTGGTGATGGATGCAATGAAAATGCTGTTCTTTTTTTATCTAATTCACTGAATCTGCTAAGAAATCAAGAAACTTCAATCTACTAATTGTTTTATAATACATCTTTTCACTGCAGTGCTTTCATATAGACTGAGGTGTCCTCTCAGACTGTACGGTAAAGTAATGTAGGTCACAGAAACAATGCTGCAGTGTTGCACAGTAATTGATGGGGCTTTGATATGTGAAGCGCTCATCAGCTGAGATTTTTAGCTTTTTTCTTTTTTTTCTTTGTGCTTGAGAAGGAGGGGGAGGGTATAATCACCTGCTGTTGTTGACCAGTCATTATATAATAGAATAGAAAATACTTCATTTATCCCCTTTTATTCATTATAAAGGGGGATAATACTTTATTCAAAAAGTCCCTTCCCAGTGCAAAAATAGTGATAATCAAACGAGTTATAATAAAAAAAACAGGCAATAAAAAAAGAGCAATAGTGAAGTGCCAAAAGCAATGGAATCGACTATAAAAACACTTTTCCTATATGTAAAAAGTAAATAATTTTTTTTTAATAATAAATGGACCAGTTTATGTATACAGAAATGTGTGTTCCTGTAATGTTTTGTTCACATCTTGGATGGTTTACTGCACAAAATCAAGATATTGCACAGCTTTGTGAAAGCTTTCAGTATTCATTGATTATTACAACAGCCCTGGGATACGTGCTGTTTTTCAGGGCATTTGTTAAGGCATACCGGGTGATCTGCTGGGTGCGATGTGTCCTTCAGGATGCTGTTGGCTTTGCTGTGGCAGCTGGACCTGTACAGCTCCTTCAAGGAGAGCTCGTCACAGCCGATGATCTTCTGTGCTGTGTTGATGACCCTCTGGAACGCTGATTTTTTTTTTCTGGACGGTGCAGTTGGTAAACCATACTGGGATGCAGTTTGTCATTGTAGTGTTGGTTTTCTAGGTTAGGTCACCATTCAGGTGCAGATCTGTTTCTCCTGATGTCCACTCTAATCTCATTTGGTTTTGTGGTGTTGAGGACAAGGTGGTTATTGCTGCACCATGATGACAATTCTTCCACTTTGTCCCTGTATGTGGACTCATCTCTGTTCTGGCTGCTGGTAGCCACGCTCTAACAAGGTAGAACCCAAGAGCAGACTGAGACAGGGTAAGATGGAGAATAATGTATTTGTAGTGATTAGATGGTAAAGCGGTTCCGGGAGATTCTGGACCGATGGTTCACTAAAATGAGAGTGTTTGTCAGTTGACTCCAAGGAGCATCCGTAACGTGAAATGGACAGAGACACTTACTTATTTCTGGGAGGGGTTTGGCACAGGAGGGGTACCAGGAGTTGTGGATGGCTGTGAAGCTGTTCTGAGGCACAGGCAGGGCGAGCAGGCATGTGAAGGCAGCAGGTAGCAGATCCGGTCTTCAATAGTGAGTCAGCAATGGAGTATTAATCCGTCGTGTCTGTAGAGAGTGTACAATAGTAGGCAGAGTGCTGTGGAAAGGTGAGGCTCTATTTTGACTCTCTGTGAGGGGTCGCTGAGGAAGTCTTGAATTCAGAGGCAGATATACATACCGTATACATTAGGGGTGTGACGACACACTCAGCTCACGAGAACAAGGACGAGACGAGATTTTAAGAAAACTACAATGACAAAATGTATGACTGGACCAACAGACTTTTATTTAACTGAATTGCACATGCATTTTGAAATGTTTTATTATAACTCTTTACATGCATGATGTAAGCATGAGCTTTTAATAAACTTCTTCCACAAATTGAATTAAAACTAAAATTTTTAAAAGTTAAAATAAATAAAATGAAATATTTCTTTCTTTTTTTCAAGTGGAAACAATATTATGTGCAAAACCAAATCAAAGTTCTATTTGTATCTGTATCTATACAGAGTGCAAATAGTGCCTGATCAAGTATGTCACTGACAACTTCACAGTGAAGGCATCTCGTGGCACGAGATCTCGTCACACCCCTATTTGGTTGTAAATTTTACTACCCTAGCGAGGTCATCAGCCTTTTATATTTTAAGTAATATTATTTACTTTGTTACACTGTAGAACCTTGGAGTCAGCATTGAAACCTAATTTACTGCGTAGCACAGCACTGACTCAGCACTGACTCAGTCCATCTTCTTACTCTGCTGGAGTAAGTAGAATCATGTTCGTGTCTGCCTTTCTGGCACTTTCATCTGTTGGGCTTCATCCATGTGGGAAAGTAGTTCTCTCTGCCTCCGAGTTGTTTCTTTTTCAGTTTTACTGCCCCTCCATTTGACTCATCAGGTCTACTGGAGAAAATCAAAGGTGATTGGGTGATGTCTGCTGGGTGACTCTCCAAACCTCTTCCCAACCCTCATTAGGACGCATTCTCATTTCTGCTCATCATGGTCACGATGTCCATTAGAGCTGTCAGAATCACCCCAGGTGTGTTTGCCCCGACCCAACCCAACCCAACCCTAGATGCCGGGCTCACTCAAGTTGTTCTCGCCATTACTGCCTAAACAAGACAACACTAGTCACACCACCAAACCCTGCCTGTGGTTTTGTGGGTTGTGGTGACTGATGAAGCGCCTGTCGCCTCCAGTCTGGTCATGTGACTCCTAAAGCTTCCAGGCTGTACCCTCTGGCAGGCTCACTCTTTCTCTGTCCTCTTGTTCTGGACTGCTGTCTCTTCGATCTCTTGGGATCTTCCATTTCACAAAGAACAACAGAAAGAAGGAGAGCAACAAAAGGTAGCATTCGTGTTGTTTTTCTCAGTTCATTCTACACTATTGGCTCTTAGTCTGCAGCTTCTGTTTTTCCCATTGTGTTTGCGGGGTCCACTGTGCTTTGAAAGCCTGTCTATCTGCTTCTAGTCCCAGTTTAACTGCCAATGATTAGACATGTAGGTCATGGCAGTGTAGAATGATGGTGGTGAGGTGTTGAGAATAGACGGGGAGGGCTGATAAATGTATGAAGGGAGCAGAAGGACTGAAGCTGTCTTTGAAGGCTGCTGTCAAGATAAGGCGCTCTTTTTTCTGTGTATGCAGCTTCTTCTTATTTCAGTTGTCTTATCTTTACTTATCTTCTTAGATGTTTTGATTTCTGAATTTTACATGTGTATTTTTTCATCTTCCCCCCATTGCTTTTTTCCCCTCTTAACTTCACCTTCCTCCTTATCAGCTCTCTCTGAAGACCTTATTTGCTCCTTTGGTATCTATTTGTGGCCACTAAATGACAACTCGAAGTCTTGGGCTGCAGTGCTCAAAGTGTCTCTGGTTCTGTGCAGGGGCCTAGTGTGTGTTGTTTCAGGGCAGATTGTAAAGGGTTCAGCAAAAGATAGACGTTTTGATCTCTCTAGATGTTTAACTAACATTTCCAAGGTTTTTTGGAAAGCTTCAGGAGCTTGTGCCAGATTGATTCCTTTCCCAACCTGGAAGGAGTTTGGACTGATGTTGTACAGTTTATATTGTTTCATACAACTCCTGAAATTTGAGGCTGCAATGCCAGGTTAAAACAAAGTGCAGTTATCATTAAAGAATCTACTAACATAAATGTATACATTTTATTGAGGTCTTTGTTTGAGGCGATGATAGTTCTTTAGAACTTTTTTCCACTTGTTGCCAATCCTGATGACTTTAACTTCCGTGAAATATGATCTAAGAGAGGTGGCAGTGAGATGGATTTTCTTTGTTACTGCCTGTTGCTTTTGTTTTCCCAACTCTTTACGAAGATATAGTTGTTTTGGGGGCTCGTGATGGTTTTCAGGCCTGATCAGTCTGGCAGGTTCCACTCTCCCTGTATCCTTCCACTCCACAGATGTGAGGACTCTGCCTGGTACAAAGAGGTTGTCTTTTAAGCACAAGCAGCTGAGTTTGAATTTGCCTGCATGGCTAACGCTCATCAAAGCAGGGCAATACTACACATATTTCCCGTTTTTCCTGCATCCCAGGACACTGTTGTGGTCTGTCTGCAATTGTTTAGTGAAAAACAGGAGTCTACTTTCTTTTGCCTTTTAGTTTTGTGTTTTGTGCTGACACTTGGTATGTTAGCAATCAGCATTCAACCAAAGGGGTTCATTATTTGATTTTCTTAGGTAGGTTTTGGATGAACCAGTGTTTCCAATTATCCATCCATGTTTCCATTTTCTATACCCGCTTAATCCAACTGAAGGTCACGAGGGTAGGGTTGGGGAGGGGCTGGAGCCTATCCCAGCTATCATTAGGCGAGAGGCAGGGTACACCCTGGACAGGTCGCAAGTCCATCACAGGGCCCCAGAGAGACAATCAAGCGTCAGAACTAATGTTTGTCCACTTCTAATTCGTTCTGGTGGGATTGAACATCTGCAGAACCTGCAGAACCTCATAGCTGGGCCCTGTGCCCAGAGCTGCTGTCTGGATCAGCTGAGAAAAGGGTTTACCTTTTCACACAGCCATAACCATATCAGCTGTGTGGCATCTCCAAGACAGAGGCTATATTAAAAGGAAGAAGCCAACAGCGTGATGCCTATGTTTGCCTTGTGGTACCATTAGATGGTGCTGTTGGCTGTGAAGTGGTGGCCAGTGTTTGCCTGACAGTGAGTCTGTGACTCGTATGGTAAAACAGGCTGTTTCCACACACCTCTTCCATGTGAGGGTCTGAGACTGTATCATTGGATCTCTGAGTGTGTTTGATTCCTTTCCCCTCTCTATCTGTCCAGTGTTGTGCAGTGTCAGTATTTTCTAGATCTGAGATCACAAGGATAAATGAGTTCCCTCATTCATATTACATCGCTTATGAGGGTCAAACAGGACAGGATCAAATCACATAAATGATAAGCTTTTCTGCAGAGTGACTTACAGATGGTGATTTGTAAGGTTTGATGAACAAACACCGTCAAAATAGTTTCAATAATGCTACCTTCATGTCGTCCAAAGAACAGCAATTTTTCCCTTTTTTATGCTTTGATGCTTAAAAACCACGGGCCACGTGCCGGAGACCAGACTGAAAACAGGCTTCACAAACATATTAACTTCAGTAAGTTAATATTTTACGTTGGATATCAAGTGGAGGAGGTTTTTATCACGCAGGTTTTACACTAAGGCAAACTTGTTTGTGTGTATTTGGTAGGTCTAATAGCCTGACAGCTGAATTTGATCCCACAGACCATTAGTTCTTCAGAGGTCTTTTTTTGCTGAGATTGAAAGCAATGCCTTTTGATGGGACTCTCTTAGTGAAAGTTAAACGTTTTTGTTTGCGTTCTAGGAGGTATCTGGAGGAGCAACTCAACCAGCATCACAAAGTTTAGTTAGATGTAGAATAAGATCCCTGTGAGCATCGGGGGTTATCTGAGCTTTGGCTTTAAGGCTACAAATGTGCACAAACTGGCTTCAGAAATTTCCTATAACTCATCTGCTGTTAGATTATACCCTGCCTGCTTTGTAGATGTCCATGTATTTGAAGGTTTGGAGCTCAACACATCTTAATGTTGTCTGAACAACATGTATGTATGCTATGACTCTCTAGCACTAGTTGTATCATGAAACTCTCAGGACCATGCACCCCTCATCCTTTGTTTCATCAGGATTGTTTTTTTCTAAAAGGGGCAGGCTGGATAAATAGAGTTCAGTTCATTTTACAGCTGTTCTATAAAAAGATTTGAAAGAATGATCATTACTGACACTTGACTTTTTTTAAGACAATGTCTGAAGTACCTGATGTAGCTAAAAGGTCAGTTTTTAACCAACTGAAAATGGTTATCATTTGTAGTTTTTGAATGGAATTGCTTCCTACTTTCATTTGATTGATCTGGCCTGGCACTGACAGAGTGGGAAAGCACCGCTCTAAATTTACCACCTACCCTGACACCCACCCTCTGAGCTCATGCCTGCTGCACATCTAGCCACAAAACATGCCCCCCCCCCCCACAGGAGGTGGGTGGGGGTGAACCTGTCAGTCTGTCTTTATGTCCCTGTAGTCCTGTTTGACAAGCCTCCAGAGCTCTGACCTTCCATCGGGAGACAGAAAAACCTTGAAAGACTTCCTACTGAGTCCATCAGAAACATTTCAACTTCTCTAAAGACTCAATAGCTCTCTGAGAAGATACATCATCAAGGTATGTAGCTGTCACTGGATGATTTCATTGATCAGATCTGTAGATAAATCATCATTGTTGAACAGCTTTTTTGTTTTAATGTTTTTAACTTTAATGTCTTAGTGTTTGAAAAGCCTCAAAGGTTTTGGCTTACTGACCTGAGAGGTGCTTCTGAAAACATGCGTTTTTGATAGAACTCCAAATCAAGCAGAGTTTGGCCCAACACTGAGATTTTTCCGACTGTGGAAACCATCTTTGTGACTGTTACTCATCACATTGACAAATTCATGATGAAACGTGATGCCTGCAATTGATTTGGTGTTTTTGTGTGTGTGTGTGTGTGTGTGTGTGTGTGTGTGTGTGTGTGCGTGTACAAGTCAAAGAAATGAAAGGTCAGACATTTAGATTTTGGGGAACTGCTGAGCTCCTCCAAGTGTGACTGACTGGCTGTGGACATGACAGTTGTTAATTGTGTTGCACCTGCTCTCACTCTGTCAGGACACACAGACCGAAATAGAGCATTGCCTAACACGGCAACACACACATCAAATAGTTTTGCGCATGTTTTTCCATTTATACAAATGCTGCTGACATCATCACAACTTTTAGCTCGGTCTTTTAGCAAATTACACACAGAATACTTGTATAATTTGGCTGTAAGTCTCATCTCAAAGTCCATTTTAGTGTTTAGTGAAAGGATGAAAAACAAAAAGGTGCCATAAAGATGCAAGGGCTGTATGGCTCATTCAGTGCTCAGTGTGTCACATCTGCTCTGTGCAAAGTGTGCTTATAAAGCTTAGAAAACAGAGAAATGTCATTTTTACTTTCCTATGATCAATGCCACTAAATGGCTCTTCTTTTTGTGTTTTATGAAACTGTTAGTGGACTGAAGTAGTTGCATTAAACAAACAGGAAAGTGAGACTGTTGAAATGTTAGAATTATTTCAAATGAAACTGTATGACATTTGCCAGTTAAGATCTCATGATTGTGGCATCCATTGACTCGTGTTTCAATATGTCATTTAATCAGAAATGTGTGAGCAGTGGGTTTATTTACTCCCTGTTTTGAATACATTCAGTTCAGTTACTGAATTGGCTGAGGTGGGATCTGATTTGCGGCTCTGACGGAGCGCATGAAGCACTGCACTGATGGTGTTGCACACTATCTCTAAGTTTTCTGCTCGTGGTGTCACGCTTGCTGTGATTTGATAGGCTCTGATACGGAGTAACTCGTCCTGGTGGTGTACATGACAAATTGTTGATACATTTGTAACGTGTATTATTTCTCTTATTTAAGTTCCCCTTTGAGCTTAAGATGAGTGGTTAATTCTCATCAGGAACTCCACTATCAAAGGGCACATTAGGTTCGAGGTATAGCAACAGCACAATGTGTGTGAATCCTTCATAGACAACAGGTCAGATAGTTGAACCTATATGTGGGTGACTGTGTCCCTGACAGAAGCAGCATGGCTGAACGTGCCTCCTACTTTATTTTAGCCTGAATGTCCCTAAATTTTACAGCAAACCAGACTCAACAGGAGATGTTAAATAGGTTTAAAATGACATGAAAATTTGTGTTTATTGTCTTGGCTTCATGATTTAAACCCATTTTATGGGTTTTTATACAAGTCAAATAAGATTATAGTAGGTGAGGTTGCATGTTGAACACTCACAGGTTGAGTTGTCCAGAAGCTCGTTATGCTATAAAGCTGTAAACGACATCATATTTTAGGAAGTGGTTTGAAAGTATTTTTTTTTGTTTCTTCATATATGACTAAAAGATTTTGAAAACTGTGGCACTGCTATGACATGAACCTGCTCTGGGCTTCATGTAGCAACCAGAATCTTTTAGCAGTCTTAGTAGTCCTGGAGGTCTCGAGTGGTGCATGTTTACCTCTCCATGACAGCTCCTCCTTTATTTTAAACCCATCAACCACAGTTTTAAATTGTGATGAGTGACTTGTGGCAACAAATGACCAAAACCAAAATCATCATTTGTCATTTGTTTTCTTACTCCATTACAAAAATCATACAACAAGCGCAGATCAACTTAAAAAATGTCTCTATTTTGCATGAAGTCCGGCAGGACTCCGACATCTGCAGTTCAGACATTAGATTTTTTTTCTGCAGCATTGAGCTTAGGTGTTGGATTTAACAGATAAAAAGTTGTTGGAAACAGAGGTCATAAAGTGACACAAAGTAACTGATCAAGCATGGATAAGTATCTGATCCAATGGCGATGTCTATTGGGATGTAGAAGAAAGAAGACTGCTGAACCCACAGTTCCCAGCTCTTTGGCAGTAGGTGCACCTTCTAATCACTCTGTGAAGAGCCATGACCTTTCCACCAGTGCCTGTCTCCTGGATGACAGTTCTTGGGAAGGTGTGCATGGCGCCCCAAGATGGAAACAAATTCCCCTCCTGCGTGCGTGCGTGTGTGTGTGTGCGTGTGTGCGTGTGTGTGTGTGTGTGCGTGCGTGCGTGCGTGTGTGTTTTACCTTGGATATAGGCGTTTCCCCAGAGCTCTGTTGGAGTCAGACGGATGTTTCAGGTCCATCGCGTGCCTTTGGGGTCAGGTCATGGTCCAGCTATATTAGCAACATGTTTCCATTTCAATCATTCAATCATAGTTGCATTTACAGTTTGGAAAGAGTGAACTCCAATCACTGGTATTGTAGTTAGTCTTTTACAGGAAATTCAGTTCAGTTCACTTTTCATTATGTAGTGCCAAAAGCACTTGAAAATGTATGTGTATGTTTTTAGGTGTTTCTCACCTGGTCATTGGGCAGAAGAGACTGTTACTGTAGCTGAAGTCCAGGACCAAATTTAAGCTCTGTGATGGATCTTAAAGTGCACCTCCATGGTTCACTCCATTTGGAGACTTATCTATTTTATTTTGGGAAAGTCATGCTGAGGTGTCTGTGTTTTTCTTGATGTCAACAGAGCAGTTGACAAAAAAGGTCATCAGAGACTGCAAACTTTCAAAGACGTGGCAGTTATGAAAGGAAGTTGATAACGATTTCTGAAGCTCTTGTCCAGAAGTGTCTCTTGATGTGTCCCTCCTCTGGGAGGCCAGATCATGAATATCATACTAGCTATCTGACTCCATGAACACATACCTGCCTGACACCTTGCCTGAGCTAATGTCAGAGTGGTCACCTGATGGGGAGCAAGACAGCATATTGTTCTGAATGAAAAGGTTTGGAATAGAAATGTTCAAAGTCCATCAGATGTCTAACTGAATCCTGCTGAAAGAGGGCCACTGCCAACAGTGAATAAAGTGGTTTGTATTCATCAGTGTTTATGTTGGTGGTACGTGTTGGAGTAACATCGCTCGTTGCATTTTAGTAACATTTATGTTTAGAGTTGTCACAATACCAAAATAAGTAACCACGATACTATACCAGACAAAGTATCACGGTTCCGGGTATTATCGCGATACTGCGTCCTTTTTGCATTATTATTATTTTTATGAACTGCAATGTATTTGTACAAGTTATGAATACTTAGAGGACAAAGTACAATAAACAGGAACTGATTCCCTGTGAAAACTATATTTTCATGTATTTATAGGTGCTTTGACATCTTTTAACTCTTCATTCTTCAGCCTGTAAACGGAGCATATGGCCTAATATTAGCCAATTAGAAAATAAACAGGAAATACTAACCTGGTTTTCATCATGTAAATCTGGGTGAGGTTGGATGTGTTGCCTCCTTTGGCTTGATGGCAGCGCCTGCACAGTGGACGGCCACGTCTATTGCTTTACCATCTGTGCCTCGTTTAAACCCAAAATAGTTTCAAATGTGGCTTTTGGGGTTTGTTTTTAGTGGTGCCACTTGCACGCTGCGGCAGACTCACCGGGACTCGAGGCGGCCGCCGTGTAGCGGAAACTGGCACCGTCAGTATAGTATTCCACGGTAGTACCGTTGTGTAGAATTTCTAGTGTAGTAGGAACCGTAACGATTTGGCACCGCGGGGTACCGTGGGTATCGTGGGTATCGTGCAACTCTATTCATGTTAATAATGTAACTGAAGGTGTTCAAGCCCAAATACTCAGCTCAACTCACTTCCTCTGCTGGCTTGCCTTCTGTTTGAAGCTGATTGTCCATCCATCCATTTTCTATACCCGCTTAATCCAGCTCAGGGTCGCTGACCTCTTGATGTAAAAATACATTTAATTGCTGCTTGTATACTCTGTTTGAGTAGCAGTCCATTTTCATGATAAAAGCTGAGGGCCAGCACTGCAGTTATTTAGTTTTACATGAAAATGTCTCAACTAAGATCTTAGAAGTTTGAACAGTTTGAATTGTTGCCACTTGTCAACTTGAACAGAAACTATTTGTATTGTAGTGTACAGAACTCGGTGTAGTTTCTTGGGAGTGATATCTTCATAGATTTCTGGTATATAACCATTTCAGTGTTTCGTCAGTATTTTCCACTGGGATTTCTGTTCTCATTAAGCTTTGAACAGTCGAGATATGCCAGTGTGTTTGTATTTAGACTCAAACTTAATTAAATTCCCATTGTCACTGTCACAAAATAGATTGTGTGCTTATGGAAGGCTATGTCTGGGTTTTCTAAGATGTATTGGACTTAAAGGACTTCAAAGGTTTTCTCCACAGAAATAAAATGAATAGTTATACAGTTTATTTTAGGTGTATCGCTGTGGGTTTTGTGTTCATGCTTGTTTTATATACGTCCTTCTTCTCTTGGGGTTTTTAAAAAAACAAGAGCAGTTACGTCATTGCAGTGATCTGTAAGGTCTTGCCCTTCCTTGGCAGGCTCAGCATTACTAATAATGGGGTAGAAGCTGTCTGTGGTTTGGTGGGACTGATGTCAGCTTTTTTTTTTTTTTTTTTAAATCAAGCACAAAAGGCTGATCTTATTGCCTTTGTGCACTTGTAGATAACAACCCAAGTTACTCCAAATGTTTCTCTCCGGTACTCCGACTTCCTCCCACCGTCCAAAAACATGCACGTTAGGTTAACTGCTGTCTCTAAAATTGTCCTTAGGAGTGAGTGTGAGTGTGTGTGGTTGTTTGTCTCATGTGTCTCTGTGTGGCCCTGTGGACTGGCGACCTGTCCAGGGTGAACCCCGCCTCTCACCCGATGACCGCTGAGATAGGCTCCACCCCCCACGCGACCCGACCGGCGGATTAAGCGGGTAGAGAAGATGGATGGACTCTAAATGTCTTGCTACTTCTGTAGCTAAAGATTATTTCCAGCATCTGAAGATGAACTGCTAAACATACTCCCATTTCCCAGACTGGCCGAAACGGTTTTCGGTTTACGCTCTGTAGGCATCTGAGTTTTCAGATGTTCCTGACTTAAAAACAGCACAGTACAATCTTTCGTTTTCTGGTTTCCGAGTCATTCCCGCTAACCTCTTGTGCCATATTGAGAAGCAACATTTCTGGTGATCATAATATTATGTTTAATAAGTTTTCCTAAGCTTCAGCAGTTGTTTTGAGACCTCGTCTTGAATAGATATCTTAAATAGGCTAGTTACCTAACATTGAACAGTTGGCCTTGAAACACCTTGAAAGGGTTCAGCTGCTGGTTCAGCAGGGCTCGTCCCATCTACTCCCGTGTGAACCGACAGGTGTGTGATGTGATGTGTGTCTGTGTTCATGTGTACAGCTCATGTTCTAAGCCAGATGAGTTCATCAGATAGACGGATCCAGACCTGCCACCCCTGAGGTTTACACACCCCGTTTAATCACTGGGACAGCTGGGCTGTATTTTGACACCTGTGATTTTACAATTCATCAAATGTGTGTGTGAGGCCAGATAAATGTGATGATGTAATGAACCTCATCCGTGACACCGGCCAGCTGCCTTGCTTATGTTTACAGCTGAGGAATATGAAAAAGGCAGCGGGCTTCCTCCAGGTCTTCTTATTTCCTTCCAGCAGCTTCTGAAGTGAGACCGATCTGCCTTCTGTTGACACCCATGTGGCGGTGACAGCCTTCAGTCTGCCTGCTGCAGAAGATGAGGTGGAGCTTGGGGGTGTGCCAGCCTCCCTGCAGTGCCCTCTAAGAACAAGAAGTGTGTCATTGTCATGTTGATGTAGAGGTGAGGTGTGTGTGTCTACATGCTAGGGATGGGCATTTTAAGTGATTTATTTTTTTAGTCTATCAGTTGTGACGTCATCATTAAACTGGCCTCAGTCACCACAGCAGCTACTTGTGCCTGTCGTTTGCAGTCACACGAACAACAGCGAATTCTCGCTGGTAGAACCGCGGTAAGCAAGCGATACAGGGCAGTGAAAGCCCGCACAGCCAGGGTGACAAAAGGCTTTGTTCCATGGGCCATCAGAACTCCAAACACGCTTAAACTGCATTAGACTGGTAGTCCTGGTGGTCCAGTTTTTTTAAAAACAGGAACGGCGCTTCAAGCCTTTTTATAAAGTTACAATTTAATGCATATATAAGCACACCAAGAACGAATATTGTTGTGCTTGTGCACAATGACAATAAAGCTTTCTATTCTCTTCCAGCTTCATCCTACATAGTGTGCATTGGACTTTGTTGTCCAGTCGAGTGGACTATGGTCCAACGCTTTGCGTTGTTTAGTTGCCAACATCAGCTCCGGTCTGTTGCTTGTGCTGTAGGTGCAACCTCCAGCAGCAGGACCCAAACTTTTAGTGTAAGAATATATAGCTTGCAAGTGAGTTCCCAGTCTTTGTTTTGCGCTTTCTTTCTTACCTTCTCCTCGCCCTTCCCTTGTCTTCTCAGCTGCATGTGTTCCTTTCATTTAGTTGCTTCTGATAGACTACTGGAATTTGTCACCTGACTGAGACAGTCATTTTAACTTCGTTCTCTTTTCCCCCTTCTTGCCCTTGTTTTTTTTCCACCATCCTCCAGCCCCCGCACGCTTTCTCTTGCCTCCCCCTCTCAACCTCTGCACCGGTTTCTTTGGCATCCCACTGTGTGTGTGTGTGTGAGTGAGTTAAGGGAAGGCAGCATTCTCATGGGGCACTCTTCTTTTTCCTCTTCTCCTTTCCCGTGAGGCTCATTCTGAAGCATACAGGAGGAAACTTTGCTCTCTGCAGAAGGGGTGGAGTCTAATTTTCTTGCGTAGACTAATGAGCTTAGCCCGTGCTGAGCAGCTTTCAGCCTGCTGGTTGTCATTGTAGTGGCTGCTGGTTAGTGAGAGGAACCAGGGTGGATCTTAGAACAGGCAAAGCAGCAGCCAGACCTTCGCCGCTCCTCTGTTTGCCTACAGGAACTTCTCTGCCTGTGCCAGCATTGCAGCTGGGATGTCTCTCTCTGCGCCTCCCTCCCTCCCTTCTTTGGCTTTCCCTAACACTACCTGACTCCCCCTTCTTCCTCTCTGTCTGTTCTTGAGCATTGACAAAGTACTTTTGTAGCTGCATCACCTCTCAGGCAGCTGCCTCTCTTTCAAACCCATCTTTCCCACTGTTTCACTCTTTTCTTAACTTCGTGCTTGACTCTGTTGCCAAAATGTACCAGAACCCGTGGATCTCAAATTACCTGAGTCATGTCAAGTTTTGCAGCCAAGGTAAGAGCAATGACTTTGGGGTTTTCAGCTCGGGGACATATTCCTCTGTGTTTGAGAGTGCTGGGAATGTGAGCTGTGGACTCCTTTCCTCTCTGCTCACTGTCCTGCTTTTCAGCCAGTTGTCCTTGCACTGCAGCTGCAGCTGCCAAGGACACAATGTAGCAGAGAAAAGGGACTGTTAACAATGCAGAGGGTGTTTTAGCCAGAACAACTATTTCTAGGCTTTACAGTTACTTAGACTCATATTTAGAAGAGCAGACTCATTTATGTATTATTCAGATTTAGGTGTGGCTTTGTAGCTATGCATGGCTGGATTCACCCATATTTTATTGACTTATCAACATTCTGAACATTATTTAGACTTCAACTAATCCGTAAGGTAAGACATTTTCAGCTGGGACCGTGTCTCACTCAGTGATGTCATAGGCTGAAACAGTATATATTATATATATAACCTATATATATTGTATATATTTTTATTTTTTGACAGAGCACATACTTGCAGTTTAACTCAGATTAACATGATTGAGCACTTTAGCACAATTGTTTTTACCTGCTGGCTGCTGGTGTAACTATGTTTTTGAGCTAGTCCACTTTGACAGCACTGATAGGATGACACTGCCATGGTCCGGAGTAGCATTCTCGGGTCTTGAAAATCCAACCAGTTGCCATCTCTTCTGTGTAGCACATGGGAATTTTTGACAGTAGCCAGTTGGTTCTATGATTCACTTTTTCACAAACATGTGAACCGTTGTCTATTCCCACATAGGAACTGCTGAAGGCAGACAAAATTTAAAATGCTGTTTTAACATAATTGCTTCATCCTGGTCCTGACTTCAAATTGTAGGATGATGATATCTATGACATGTCTTCCATTAATTGTGAATTGTGCTGATATTTAAGTCATTAAAGACCCGGTCCTCATCACCCTGAATGACTCCTTTTTATTGCACTGTCCTGTCATAATGTAATTATTCAGAAGTGTGCCAGCATGGGAAATAGATATTTGATGTGAGGAAAAACTCCCTCAGTATGACTGTTTCTACATTGTTATCCAGCCTTTGATAGAAGAGTGCCCTGTGCTGACTGGTCCACGGCTGAGTGCTGAGCTCTGGCTTGTCTATGCTTCACTGGCTGGGAATCCACAACAGGTGGTCCACAGTCTGGGTGAAGGAGGGTGTGTACTAAGGCGTTATTTAAAAAATGTGTCAGTAGTTGCCTTTTGTCCTGTTTTTTCTCCACAGTTGTGACTGAACTGCTTGTGTACTTGTTAGTAGTTGAAGACATACTTGGCTTATCGACATCATTTTGTTAAGCCCAAGGTTTGTTGCCATAGTGTCACCATCTGTGTTTTTAAAGGCCCTGCCTCCTACTCTATCCTAGTGAGGGTGTTTCGTTGTACTCAGCTGTTAGAGTAGGTGGGCAGTCGATGTGTACTGTATTATGATGTAATGCAGCTGGTTAGTAACACGTTTCTGGTTGGACTGCAGTAATCCCAGGATTCAAAGGTAATCCTGTATCTTAGTTTGGACACGTGCTGAGATCCTGATGCCTCTTTGGTCACTTCAGTCAGTGTTTTTGGTGTTCAGCGTGGAGTTAGTGCCAAGTTGATCAGAGCAGGGCATTTCCAGAGCTCGCTTAGCTTCTTCATTTGCACACAGTGGTCTACACCCTTTGTGCCTTACACCTTTGATACCGAGTTAGTAAGGGCTAGATGGCCACTGGGGTTAAGACGGGGTTTAGGGTAGAGCAGTGGGTGAGTTAGGAGTGTGAGGTGGCCTCTTAAGTGGGCTTTGGAGAGAATATGGAGTGAGACCACTTGTGGCTGTGGTCATTTGGATGTGGAAGAGCAAGCAAAAGCAGAAGTTTGAGGTTTGACCTGAATAAGTGAGGCAGACATTTGTTACAGTCTGTGTATGACCGGAGTTTACAGCATCTTCAGCTCTTTGACTGAACTTGAACAGGGAGGATCGTGGACTCGTATGTAAAAGTATCTCATGACTTCATAATGCTGTGACTGTAACGTATGAGGGAATGGTTTCTCCGTCCTGTATCTTCATTGCAGGTGTTTGCAGTGCTGGCCATCAGCAGTGATGTACTTTGACTCCTCCTGGCACCATTGCGATGTGATGAGGGTCTTCTATCAAAGACTCTGAGGTGTGAGCTGATTTACACTGATATGTTAGATGGAGGCAGTCGGTGTCTGGATGGAAATGCAGTGATGATTTGTTTGAAGTGGGGGTTCAGGAGTGGAGGAGTGACCTTTTTATTGTTGGATGTGATCGATGCAGGCAGGTTTCCACGTCATTTCATTTGTCTGCGGAAGTCCACTTAATGAAATGTGAAAGTGGTTCTGAGCCAAGGAGCTGCAGACAGGCTGCATGCTTCACCTTCAGATGCCCAGCTGCAGTGATGTCTGCTCATTAAAGGCTGCAACCACAAGCTCTGCTGCTAGGTCTGGAATGAATGAATGAACAGTGAGACATGACTGAATGTTGCTCTCTCTTCTTCTGCCCACAGGTCTCGGGAGTGAGACCCCGGTTAAACTCGGCAATCCCAGGTTGCTGCATAAGCAAGCGCTGAGGTAAGAGAAGCTTTTCAGCGACATTTTCCCTCTGTGGTTGGGTCTCTTTTACAAAACAAACCCTTCTAACACATTTAAAACTGGCAGCTGCCAGGGCTTTGTCAAATCTTCGAGACTGCCTTTTAGACACTATACAGCGGGCTCATTTTTTATGTTGCAATTATGTTCAATTTCCATCTTTACCAAGGAAAATAGAACAAAATCACTTGCAGCTCAACATCGTCTCCCCTATCACCTTGAAACTGACTATTTCCTTTGTGATGGTCATTGAAACTTAATGTCAGTCCAGTCACAAAGATGAAAGACATCCACAGAAAAAAGTAAAGTCATTATGAAGCGAGCAAATTTGAAAAATTAATTTCATACATACAACATTTTTAAAGGAAAATAAGTCAAACTTTTAGGGAAAGCTTAGTGAAATAATAACCCAACTGACGGTGGTGTGTTGTTTAAACAGAAACCTCGTTCATTTTCACCATCTTTTCTGTTCAAATCATTTCTCAGAGGTGCAGTTACTTTTTCCTTCTCATTATAATCTGTTGCAGTTTGCTCAGGCTCTAACCACTGATACCAGTGAGTATCTTCTGTCAATAGTTGAATTTTTGCTGCTGTGATTGATTTCTTCATCCTTAAGAGTTCTCCAACATGTGTATAAACAGGCCTGTTCTTTTTGAAATGACAGTATTACTTTCTCTATTTTGCTAGAGAAGTTTCATCTTCAACAGCATATGTAGCCGTATGCATGAGAGGGGGCCGTCCTTTCAGTACACACTGAAGCGATTGATTAAAGTAGTGACAGATGCCAAAGATAGATGATAGCACAAGTATAATACTCCCGGGTGCTAAACACAGTACAAAAGTGGAGAGGTGAATCTGTTGAAGAGCCACTTTGGTCACCAGTGGCACACTTTGTCTTTTTTTTCGTCTTCCTCAATATGTTTATTCTTAGATGGCGATTTAACACGTTCCAGCATGGAAATGGAAACCAGTGTCTCCATTTGTGATTTTTACTTCCTGTATCTAGCGATGTCTTTTTGTTTTTTGCTGAGGCGCTTCATGAAGTCTGTTATTTTTTGCGCATGTGGCTCGGTTCATTATGGTGAACAGTTTACACTGAAAAGAGTACTGTGAACAGGCCAGCAGCAGATCGGGTCTGAGCGTTAAGGCCTGCAGCCCGAACGTAGTCCAGCTATGGACCTGCTCCACTCCAGAGGTTTTACCAGGTACCAGGAACTGCCTCGTTCAAAGGGAGCTGAACATGTACTGAACAGTGAGATGAAAACATTGCTGATCACTGATTGGTCAGAGAGAATCCCACTGGTATAACAGGAGTGTCCTGACACACACTCGTACACACCACCTTGTTCTGTCTCTCCTGTACACAGGGACCTGTATTTCCAACACTCTCAGCAGCACATGAAGTATCACAGCTGAGCTAGGCCCAGGATATGCCAACATGTATGTATGCAAACCAGAACTTCCTCCTCACTGTGCTGGTCATCATTTAAATGCAGATGCATAGAAGCTAAATTGTTGTCAGATGATATCCAACAGCTTATGGTACCAAGGCTGCTGTGCGTGGTTCTTTTGCTGAACAGGGGAAAGGATGGACACAGCATATGTTTGCTGCTTCACAGAGCGTTTCTCACACGTCTGCCCACCAACACTGTTTTGTGGGGGCACCATCAGCACAATATTTTGATATGAAAACAGATGCTGTTGTGATAGAAAAGGATTTGGTGTGCTTGTTTAGATACTCTGTTCACAGGGAATCACGTTTTCTCACTACTCAACGCTTTCCTACTGCCAGCTCTCTGTTGCAACCTTGTGGTTTAGCATCAAATCTATAAATGACTTCAGTATGTTTCTGCATGTGTGTGAGGCAGAATGTGTGATGGGATTTGAAATGTCTCTGCATTTCTACACGCTGTAAATACCTGACATCACTTCAAACCCAGCAATATTTCAATGATGTGGGTGTGACTGAGTAAGCCTTAACAACTGTCAGTCTACAAACAAATCCTGTTCCCACAGCTTAGTCCTGTTTCAATAACAGTTGGTACTTTTCCTGCACCCCTCAGCTTCCAGAAAGAATTCTCCTTTGATGAAAAAGACGAGCCAGCCAAATACACCAAAGATATAGATGTTCATCTCTCAGCCAATCTCCCCAAAGGTCTGTAAGTTTAGTTGTTTTTCTGATGAGTAAAAGGCTTTCATCTCATTTTAATGCTTCAGTGTAAACTTTTCACACTTGTTTTGTTGATGTCCTCCTTTTCAGTCAGTTACAGCAGTATAATTTTAGATTTTATTCTTAAGTCTCTGAATTAAGGAAACTGTTTGAGGAACTTACCACAAGTGGAAGTGACTGGGAAATGAATAGGTAAGACAATAATCTGACTAAAGGCTGCGTGAACCTTTAACTGTAATGTTTCCAATGCTGAGCTGGTCTCAGGTTGAGTAGTGTTTCCCTTTTGGTTGTATCTAGAAAAGAGCGTATTGCTCAACGGCTGGAGGGCATCGAGGGTGAGGCGCATCCGTCCCTGCTGCCGAGCTTGGTTGCCAACCGGCTTCTGGAGGAGGACACACCACGGTACACCAGGGCCTCTGACCCCTGTGCTGGTAAGACTGGTAAAATAAAAGCAGCAGATAGTTGTGTTTAAAGTCGTATTTCAGCTTGTATTTTCTGCCTGAAGTGATGCTTCAGAGGTATGGGATGGAAGGATCTGAAAGTCCAGGCATGCCACTGAAGTCTCCAGATCAACATACCAGAGGTCAATACAGGACTGACCCTCCATCCTGCATCCACCTGGAACCGCTCCAGAGTTCGGGTTCCACCACCGGCGTTCGAGAGCTGGAGTCCAAGGCTGAACGAATCGCCCGCTACAAGGCAGAGCGCCGACGCCAACTGGCCGAACGCTATGGCATCTCTTTGGATCAGGAGCCAGAGTTGGACTATCCCTCTCGTTATGCCCGTAGCCGCAAAGAGTCGGACAGCTCAGAGAAGCAGAACAGAGTGGAATCTGTGGGGGAGGAGAGCAGGGACATCAACCCGAGTGCTTATACCAGCACCAAAGGGCATATCCATAGAGGCTGCGGCTTAGCAACACTGCAGAAGCACCCTGAGCCAACCTGGGATGTCACTCGAACCCGGGGGGAATCTCTGTCAGAGAGGGACAGGCTGATGAACCTGGAGAACCAACGCAGGGCTGCTCCACCTGTGTCTTCATCATCTTCATACATGGATGTCACTTCACTGTCCTCCTCTGCCAGGCTGCCTGCTAAAGACAACTGTTCAGTAGCATCGCTGCCAGCCAGCTCCCCCAAAATGAGCAGACGTTCATCACTATCCTCACCTAAACATGAAATGTCTCCAGGGGATCTGTTGGTTAAGCAGCAGACCCACAACATCCTCGGCAGACAGGGGTGAGTGCTTTGACCATTTGTCACTTTGTTTCTTTTTTCATCTCCTCAGTAGAAATGGTATGATTCAGTCTTCTTGTGTAAAAGGCTCATTGCCACTGCAAGCAGGGCTTTTAATCCATATACACAGGGTTTGAGCCCCACCCCTGCCCTATCATTCTCTTTTATAGATGACTGCGACAGTGTTGGCCATCCAACCGTCGCCTCTGTCAATCATGTTCAAAGTCGTCCTCTTGGTAGGACTGCTGTCTTGTAGCAGAGACCTACATCTGGCCACTGAATGCAAAATTGGCGTTTGTCTGTGTGTTTTTAGATGGAATACTTGGAAATTCCAAAGGACGTATTAGTGTCCAAGTTGTTGGAGTTTCTAAAGGCGTTTTGTGGGGCAAATCCATTGATCCAGCATTTAGAAAGAAAACTGTTCTGGGTGCTTCTCTACCCAATCTGATGCTCTGTGTTGTAAAGAGGTCTGAGTAAATATCAGTTTTAGTCCTTTATGATATCTCAGTTAAAGCTACGCTGGTACATGGGCCCAACAAGTTTGATTTAATTAATCATTTGCTAAATCAGTTAAAAGCCAGGTAAGCTACGCTGCACATAGTGATACACCATCAGTTTCTAGGCTCTTGGCTAAATGGTTGAGAGATGGTCAGGGACTCAGAGTTAACTTTTTGGACCCTTATGTTGATCTGACCCTAGCGCTCACAGTTTTCTGCTCAGTCAGAGGAATTTTGTCACCTGTCCTGCTCACATGCAGCGCAGATTGTTGTTCAGTTGCACATGAACACATCTTTGTGTGAATCTATTCTGTTATTATTCTGTCCTCAGCTCTCTGCTTTTGCAGCTGTATAATAACAACCGAAATGGGAGTTATATCAGCCCTAAATTTGAAAGAAGCTGAATTACCCCTCAGCCAGTTCTATCAGTATGAAATAAATGATCCTAATATACAAAATATTTAGTATTACCTGTACAAACTTTTCTAAAAGCATGCCTCTTATCTCAAAGCCCTTTGTCTTTAAAAGTATCAGTGGTCTTATCTCCAACAAATGGATCACTTATTGCTGCTGAAAATGACTAGAATGTGATTTTTCTCCTCCACTGATGAGCATGTGCTCCTGTGATGATGTGACAGCTCTCTGTAGCCCTGCAGTCTGCTGTTGCAAACATAAAGACTGCGAATTCCTTACCAGACCAGGCCAGGCCATCACAGCCTCTCCATCTCTGTTCCTGTCCACTCTTTGTTCCTTTCAGGTTTCAAAACTTGGCCGGGATGTCTGTGTTTGTGGTGCATGGGGGTGGTTGTGTTATGGGGCAGCTCAGTGTGGTCACATCAGAGGTCACATCAGACCCACATCTGGGCCTGATCAAGACCAGTCAGGCCTGAGGAAAAATAAGCAAATAGCAGAGTGGCCCGACTGCCTCTTCACAGCCAGCTGATGGGGCTGGCGTGACTCGCCTCGCTTTCTAACTTCATTCCAGGCTTTAGAAACAGGTTTGTTAATGTGGTTTCTCCTAAAAATGATCTCATTGGTATTAGACAGACGGAGCACCTTGTTGTGACTACATGAAGGATTGTAAAGAAAACTTTGACAGGATCATTTCAAAGTAAAACCTTTAAAAACGACTTTGGAGAAATGTTTAACTGTTAATTATGGCTCATATTGGAAGTCTCTTGAGCCATAAATCCATTCTTAACTTTAATCTAGTCTGCATGAATAGATGAAAATAAAAGGAAAACCCCAAATCTGAAATGGACCTGAGCACAACTTAAGGAGCAGCTGCTGCACCTTCAGTTCAACATTGACAGAAACAAACGGTCACACAAACTAAGAGAGATCGGAGAAGTTGGTGAAATGACTTGTTCACGCAGTACACACACAGTCGGGTTGTTAGATCTGTCTGTAACGGGTCATACAAGGTCCTGGAAGTCAGGGACAGATGTACAGCTGGTTGCTTTGACAGGAAATTAACTTTTGATATAGAGTTCATTGTGTTTGGCCGATTGTTCAAGAAAACTTATTTCTTGTGTTCTCTTCTGTGAAGTGAATTGTATCCAATCAGCATCTATTAACAATACCATGATCTTCTTAGAATGGGTCCTCCGAATAAATTCCACTCGCTTCTGACTCTGTCGTCTGCCTCCAGGTACGGCTTCATGTGTCTCTTGTTGCTGTTTAGCTCAGGCCCGTGCTGATACAGTCAGAGGGGAGTCAGTTAAAGCTTTACTGAACCCTGTCTCCAGATACGGTGATGGGTGCTGTCTGCTGTCAAATCCGTTCGAATAAAGTTCACCGCGCATGTCGTGGCCGTTTATGATCATTAAGTTAAAGTGTTAGTCTTTATCTTTTGTTGCTGGCGTTGTCTCTTCCAAAACCCCAGGTACAGTGTGACCTCTCACTGGTGCTCTGCTGGGGGCCAAGCTCATTCTCACTCCGGCCAGGCTGACAGTGTAGTCAGTGGTGTGTGGGATGTAGTGTGTGTGCTCTGGAACACAAGTTCAGCACTCACCCAGTCACTCACTCATGTTTCCACTGGTGCAGTGCGAGAGCCAAACTTAGCACTGATTGGTTCCTCCGGACTGATGCCGAGGGCGACACCCACTCCATCATCAACTGGCCATCAAGGTACACCCACGCTGGCTGTGTGTCCGCCCGTTATGGCTGACCCTGTCCCCGTTCTGCTGGTTCTGCTTTTAATCCTCTCACACTGTCTGGGTCCTGTGCTCACTGGGAGTTACTCTCTGTGTTTGAGTGTTAAGTCAGCTGACTTCATCATCTTCATCCTCACTATCTCCAGCCCCGGTCTCCTTGGCCACAAACATAACTTCTAATTTCTCATGCACATGTTGCTGTGTTGTTTTTAATCCCAATGTGGAAATAAATGTTTTGAAGATCATGCACAAACTGCTGGGGAACAGTTTATATAGAACAAACTTCCTACCTCCTGCTACTGAGCAAAGTAACCTTAGTTTTTAGAGGGACAGGACTTGTCTGTTTTCTTATACAGCGCAGACATCATTGTGTAACCAGGAACAAAAAGGCTGTAACCTTAAATATCCCATGGAGGTGGTGAGCACATCGACTCACAGCAACAGGCTTCCAGGTTCAATTCCTGAGTTTGCATGTTCTCCCTGTGTCCTCTCCAGGTACTCTAGCTGCCTCCCACCACTGTAAATTGTGGCTAGGAGTGAGTGTAACGGGAGCATGAGCCAGTGTGTTTCTAGTGCCGGTCCCAAGCCCAGATAAATGGCATCCAGCATAAAATGTGTGCCAAATCAATGCTGCGAGATCGACCCCGAGAGGCCGAAAAGAGAAGATCTGCTGTGTTAAAATAATGCCCTTAAACGTCACCCCAAAGCCTGAAAAAGATGCATACGCTTGTTTTTTCATGCTGAAGGAACTTTTTTGTACAGCTCTCCACTCACACATCACTGGGAGTGAAAGACAAGATTGCCTTTAAAGGTCAAACTCTCCAGGCAGAGCTCGTGCTCGTTGTCCACTGCGAGCGTTAAGAAAGCTGAAGTGATCGCACCACGAGGAACGAGTCACCTTTCACTGCACGGTACTCTGTTTTTGCCTCAGGGATGTCTTCAAGAAGATATGTTTGTGGTTGTGAGGGCAAGTTGATGCTTTGCAGCGCTTTGCAGACACTAAAACCGTCTGTGTTGTGCTGGCATTAGACATGTGAAGTGATTTTACATCATGATTACTCTGAGTGAAAAGGCAACTGAGAGGGCTAACGGTACTTTGTGTTAATGCATTTATACACAAGACAACAGAGAGGATCATTTGTTGCTGGTACAACTGCACACAGAGTTGCTCACAGCAGCAGGTACTGAACAGATTTACCAAACGCAGAGGTCCTGCTGTAATCTTTGTTGTGCTCAGTTTGATGTTCTGGTGCAGATTCTGGCTCCGACACATACGTCTGGATCTCATGTGTTGTCAAGTGTTACCTTGCTTATGTGTTGTCGTAGTCTCCTGAGACTACGACATGAGTTACCATCATCTCCTTCCCCGCTCCAGAAATTCAACCAGTCAGAGGACACCTTTGCCAGATCCTCTCGTTCTCAGGAGGCTTCCCCCAAGCAAAAGCTCTCCCTTAATCTGAACTAAATACAGACTATTTGGAGTTATTAAGTTTGTAAAGAGCTACAGGTACCCAAGAATAAGTATTAAATGACTGGAAATGATCGTGCCATGTCCACTAAATCTAGAGTCCATCACCTCTGTTGTGAAGCTGTCCTGAACACTGATTGAATTTGAGCTTTTTGTACATGACAGACCCTTCCCCCCACCGTCCAAAAACATGCATGTTAGGTTAACTGGTGTCTCTAAATTGTCCTTAGGAGTGAGTGTGTGTGCTTGTTTGTCTCGTGTGTCTCTGTGTGGCCCTGTGATGGACTGACCTGTCCAGGTGACCCCGCCTCTCGCCCAATGACCGCTGGGATAGGCTCCAGCCCCAACTGAAGGAATAAGTGGGTATAGAAAATGGATGGATGGATGAACTTTTCAACTACAAATTGAAATAATGTGAATAATTCCATGAAAAAGCAGCTGCCATCATGCTTAGCTGCACGTGCACAAACCATAACACAGAAATGGTTTCTTCTTTTTTCAAACTTTTTAGGCCTTATTTGAAAAACTGAAAACCTGCCTATTTGCTCCAACTACAACAAAAAAATCTGAGTATTGACAAGCTACTTTGTTCTGCTTTACACCAACACGGAGCATGATGAATACAGGTTGGAATGAATCTTAACACCTCTGTTTTCTGTTTCTCCATCACATATATCGGTCAGTTTGGTTAGAAATCATTCTGTAAGGAGTTACAGAGTTTCTTCAGTTTGAAACTGACCTGGTTGTCTGTAGCCATGGTTACAGTATAAGCAGAAATTGCTTTGGCATGACATAGTGCTGACATAATGTGTAAAAAACATCAAATTAATCAACTCTTCTTACATTAATTGTTAGCAACATCACACCTCTTACATGCATTTGAAAGTGGAAATTATAGTTAAAAACTGAACAAATAACTGTCAGTATGCGTTGTTAAATGGCCTGAAACAGTCTTTCTATGAAAACACTGTTTGCTTCTAAAGGGAGTGAAGAAATGCATTCAGAAACCTGATTAACAATCTGATGTTAACCCGTCTTTGAGGACCAGAAACATTATACCAAGCCATGCCACATTTTCTGTTGATCGGCTCTGCTTTTTCCAGTTGGATGAATATTGAAAAACTGCCTTAGATAAAAGGAAATGAATAAATCTGATGAAGTAAAACTGAAAATCCACCCCAGGGTTTGATATGAGTTTAATTAAAGGTGCGCACCCTTCCCTGATGTCAAACAAGCTCCTCCCTTCATGCTGAAATGCATAAAGGCAAAGACATCTGAGGAGGAGCTCACTTCTGTGTTTGAGTACTGTGTCTGTTTTCCTTTGTCTCCCTGAAGAATAAAAGTTAGGGAGAGGCTTGGCAGGGAGGAGGGCCACCAGAGGACCTCAGAGTTGGGAAACCTCACAGAAGCTCCAGTGTATCGCAGACAACTTCAGCCCCAGACATCCGCACACTATCACAAAGACACACTCGACTCCCAGAAGACCTTCTCCCACCTTCACCATCAGTCTTCAACTCAACTCAGCCAGTCAAGTCAGCAGGGAGGACGAGATGTTGGCAGTTATTTCAGTTACCTGTCCATGGCCTCTGGCCCCACAGCTGAGCAGCAGTGGCAGCAGGAAGAGAGTGAGCCTGAGAGTGAACCTGAGGATGTGAAAACAGAGGGTCTTCTGAGAAGCAGAAAAGCAGTCCTTCCCTCAGAGATCCGCCGCAGGGAGAGGAGCACCGAGGACCCACAACGAGGAAGGGTAGAGGAAGAGTTGGGGATGTCCAGGGGGCAAAGCCAAACACAGGATGCTGCGGTGGAGGAGAGGAGTGCAAGAGGAAGAGTCACAGTTAATGCACTGAGGGAGGGAACAGAGCACACCTCCTATCTGCAGACAGCAGGAGGTAGGCCCAGAGAGCAAGAAAATGCCATTTATATCCACAAAGAGCTGACGGCAACCCACATCCAACCCAGAGTGTCACACACAGGCCCAGGCAGCTCCACCTCCAGGACAGCCCTGGTGTTAGATGCTGAGGATCCGCAAGGGCTGAATCCAAGGTGCCTGCAGCACCAGCCACGGAGCCTCAGGGAGGGTGAGGGGGTTGGTAGCAGAGAGGGTCAACTGGACAGCCGGTGGTCTGTGGCCCAGCTCAGGCACACCTTCATGGAGAACACCAGCATCGCTCACAGCAGTTGCAGGATTGAGCTGTAGGTGGAAAACGCTGCACCGCCGCTGCTGACTGCTGAGGAGCTCAGCACTGCTCCTTGCTGCCTAACATCTGCCGGCTGCTAAGCAACTAACAAACAGCTCAACTTGTGTGTAGTTAACATGGATGCACAGGGATTCTGCTGCTGTTTTTTATCTTTGGGGATGACATTCACGTACTAATCACCTAACACCAGGCCTTCTACAGCTGAAACTTTTCTGCTTTGAAAGCGGGACTTTGGACCTGGGGCATATGCATGTGTGCTCTAACTCTTACCTGGCTTTAAATGTGATTTAAAAACCTGTGGCCGTGTTCACAAAGAGTTTTATTTTACCGCTAGGAGTGCTCCTAACTCTAAAAAGTACTTATACTAAGGATAAATCACTAAGAGTTAGCTAATAGTGACGCACCGTTGCTATGGATTACGTCGATTCTCGTGTACGACTTTAGAAGCTCTCGGTACGGTGATTGGTTGTTTGAGTGCAGGTGGTCTCGGCGAAACTCTTCCGCAACATCCCACAAACGAGCCCACTAAATCAACGAAAGACAGCCTAGGCTACAAATGAACTCCTATTGAGGCCGGGACTTTAAGGCGTTAATTAATTACTGATTAATTACGCAAAATGAACACGTTAAAAATTTTCACACTGGATGAGTTTCAGGCATACCGATTATACAGGAGCACCAACTAACGTTCATGACTTCAGACAACAAGAAACCAGTGAACAATAGTCAAACATGAACGAAGCTTTGGTTGGCCCCGTGGACAGGAAATGTTGTTTTAAGAAAGCGACAGATGGGGTGGTCGGTAGCGTAGTGGTGGGTTGTGCAGGCGCCCCCTGTATAGAGGCTACAGTGCTCACTGCAGTCGGCCCCGGTTCGGATCGGGCGGCCTCTGATCCCCCTCTCTCTGCTTTCTGTCTCTTTTTATCTGTCCTGTCCATTAAAAGGCATGAAAAAAAACAAAAAACGGACGGATGGATGGAAGCGTCGATAAGAGCACGGTTGGTTAAGTATCACCTTAAAAAAAAAATAAACAATGTTTTGTTGCTTAAGCTTATGTATTCAGTCATTATTCAATGGCATACTAAAATCCATGTGAAAAAATGCCAGCACGGTGGTGTGGTGGTTAGCACCGTCACCTCACAGTAGAGGGCTCCAGGTTCAGCTCCCAGCTGGGGCCTTTCTGTGGGTTCTCTCTCTCCTGATACTCCAGCTTCATGCATGTTAGGTTAACTGGTGACTCTAAAACTGTCCTTAGGAGTTGTTTGTCTCATTTGTGTCTGTGTGGCCCTGTGATGGACCGGTGACCTGTCCAGGGTGTTTGTGCAGACTACATTACAACATTATGCACGTTACAGAGAGACAGAAAGCAAACGATACAAATATAATTGCATTAAATCAATGTTTGCACCCTGCCACTGACCAAGTATCCAATGAGCATATTTCCAGCATTTAAACCCTTTAAATATCAGCCGTTTAAGTCCTCCTTCATGATGAGTGAAACAGGTGAAGACACTGTCAAACGCAAGCGAAAGCCCAATTGGTCCCAGCACCAAATATTACTGCTGGCCCAGGTTGAGCTGGAGAGGAGAGGGATTATTAAGGGTCAACAGTAAGCTAAGCGTAATCACATACTTTAACTGCGCTCCCGGCTGTGGATTGAGAGGGTGTCAGAGCAGGGATAGCCACTGTCACCCAGAAAGTGACATCCAACTGGTACATGGCGCCTCTCAAAAAGCTGCCTCAGACCGCTCTCCATTAAAATATGTGAATCATGGGTAGACCCAGGCCACTTTGCAACAACATCAAGAATGTTCAAATTTGCATCAAAAACAACCTTGATGGAGTGGGCTTTCTTTTGATTGACAAACACGTCCTCGTTTATTGATGGTACAATTATTTAGATTTTATCCTAATGAAAATTAGGAGTCCTAAATTTGAGACGGACATTATTTTTAGGAGTTTCTCCTAAATTCGCCAGATAGGAGCTACTTTTAGCCCTGAGATCGTTTGTGAATACGACCACAGAGGTGTAGTTGAACCTTCTGTACCTTTTTGATAGTCTCTCTCTACGTCTCCCTCACCATGCTGTATCTCTCTCTTCTTTGGCCTCTCTGCCGGTTGGTCATGCTCCTGTTGTGCGCCCCACAGTGAGCTTGAGGGGGACGGGACACCTGGGGGCTACCAGGCCCCATGGAGAGGTGAAAGAGAAAGGGCGTGCAACTGTCCTGGAGAGAGTAGAAAGACCTCAGGGAGGTTTAGGACACAGCCCATCCCCTCTGCGGAGCGCCAGGAGACTGATAGGTACTGCTTTTGCCTTAAGAATGCACGTGGCTTAGAGAGACGAACGCTGGTTGTGGTCATGGTTCTGCGGGTGTGTGTTTGGATGCACAGAAATGTTGATTCTAATCTTGTTTTGGTCAGTTACTTTAACTTGTTTTCTTTACAGTTAATATTTTTCTCATATGTGGTCAAAGCAGAATCGTATTAATACTGTGAGCTGGCTGAGAACTTCCTCCGAGCTAGTGGGACTCCCACAAACATGCACAACATGAACACACTCATCTCCTTAGTTTTGCTCCTCACTCCAACTGCACGCGCAAAGCTTACAGGCCAAAGGTCCGTCTGCTTGGGCTTTGGCAGTGGTCATAACATGTGAGCACAGAGTGGAGGCATGAATTGGCCTTTGTTGGTAATCGCACTGGGAGGCCATGGAACTGAACAGACTTCTGTAATGCTGTCTAATACTTGAGCTTAGTCTGCTTTACTGTTTCCATTTCCTCACCTCACACTAGCTACCATACGCTTGGCACACAGAAACAACTGCCTCTCTCCTCGTCTCCTTCACCATCACCCCTCCCTGTTACATGTGCATTGTTGCATCTGCTGGAGAAGCTTTGACTGACGCCTTTTCTTTTTATCTCTTCTGAAGGTCACGTGTCAGTTCAGACTTTGCTTCCACAGAAGGTGAGTCATTTTTCTCATTTTCAGCACATTAGGATAGAACTTGATTTTTAGATATCTGTAACAATAAAACATCTTTAACAGTCACATTAGTTGAATGTAAGTGCTCAGTGCATTGAACGCTTTTCCTTTAAAAACACAAGTTGTACAGTTATCTAAGTAAAACTCACAATGTTGTGCAGCCTCTGAAGTCTACGTGGAGGAAAAAATGAAAACACAAATGGACTGGCTCCTGTAGGTGATTGGCCAGTGAGATTGCTTGGCTTGGATGTCCAGATGCTTTATATTTGATGGCGTATTTGCAGCAGTTGAAGTGATTGGGGTTTGTTTTTGGCTGGAGACTAAAGTGGAATTCACATTTCAGTTTTACTTGCACTTGATAACTGAAATCGCACAACCTTGTTAGTTACTTGGACAGCCACCAAGAACAATGCCTCTGAGTTTTCACTCAAAGTCACTGTATTTTTTTTAATGTCCCTGGCCATCATGATGTTAGTATAGAAGCCGGTTAAGTTTATGCTTCACTTTACTTGCTTTTCTTTTAAAGTGAGCTTACTCCTACTGCTGCCATAATCTGTCATTCAGTGATTGATTACAACCATGATAACTATACAAACTATGAAAAGCTACAGCTGGCAACAAATGTTCAGTGGCCTCATATCAAAGCTTCATGAAATGTTGAAAGTGACCTTGAACAGCTGGAAAAGGTTGGGACAGGGCAACAAAGGGCTGCAAAAGGAAGTGGACAGCTGGAGGAACATGTTGGAACAAAACAGGTTAATGATCAACAGGTCAGTGACACCTGAGAGAGGAAGAGTCTCCCACAACTGAAGATGGACAGCTCTGCATTAAAAGCAGACCTGATTCTGTCCTGGAAATCACTGCCTGGGCTCAGGAACACTTCCAGGAATCACTGTCTGTGAGCACAGCTGAAATCTTCAGGCCTCAGGCAGCTCTGCATTAAAAGCAGACCTGATTCTGTCCTGGAAATCACTGCCTGGGCTCAGGAACACTTCCAGGAATCACTGTCTGTGAGCACAGCTGAAATCTTCAGGCCTCAGGCAGCTCTGCATTAAAAGCAGACCTGATTCTGTCCTGGAAATCACTGCCTGGGCTCAGGAACACTTCCAGGAATCACTGTCTGTGAGCACAGCTGAAATCTTCAGGCCTCAGGCAGCTCTGCATTAAAAGCAGACCTGATTCTGTCCTGGAAATCACTGCCTGGGCTCAGGAACACTTCCAGGAATCACTGTCTGTGAGCACAGCTGAAATCTTCAGGCCTCAGGCAGCTCTGCATTAAAAGCAGACCTGATTCTGTCCTGGAAATCACTGCCTGGGCTCAGGAACACTTCCAGGAATCACTGTCTGTGAGCACAGCTGAAATCTTCAGGCCTCAGGCAGCTCTGCATTAAAAGCAGACCTGATTCTGTCCTGGAAATCACTGCCTGGGCTCAGGAACACTTCCAGGAATCACTGTCTGTGAGCACAGCTGAAATCTTCAGGCCTCAGGCAGCTCTGCATTAAAAGCAGACCTGATTCTGTCCTGGAAATCACTGCCTGGGCTCAGGAACACTTCCAGGAATCACTGTCTGTGAGCACAGCTGAAATCTTCAGGCCTCAGGCAGCTCTGCATTAAAAGCAGACCTGATTCTGTCCTGGAAATCACTGCCTGGGCTCAGGAACACTTCCAGGAATCACTGTCTGTGAGCACAGCTGAAATCTTCAGGCCTCAGGCAGCTCTGCATTAAAAGCAGACCTGATTCTGTCCTGGAAATCACTGCCTGGGCTCAGGAACACTTCCAGGAATCACTGTCTGTGAGCACAGCTGAAATCTTCAGGCCTCAGGCAGCTCTGCATTAAAAGCAGACCTGATTCTGTCCTGGAAATCACTGCCTGGGCTCAGGAACACTTCCAGGAATCACTGTCTGTGAGCACAGCTGAAATCTTCAGGCCTCAGGCAGCTCTGCATTAAAAGCAGACCTGATTCTGTCCTGGAAATCACTGCCTGGGCTCAGGAACACTTCCAGGAATCACTGTCTGTGAGCACAGCTGAAATCTTCAGGCCTCAGGATCACATATATTTATTGACTTCCATACAAGAGAGGTTGATGTTTTCAGGATTTTTTCCCAGAGTCTTTGGCACTGTTTTATATTTTCTTATAGAGCTAACAGGCTGAGTAATATTTTACAACGAGAAAAATCCACCCATGTAATGTGAATATGCAACACATTTGATTTGAATGATTTTGAACATAAAACTGACCAGTAATTTTAGTCAGACAGAAGATCCTCTGGCTGATCTCTGCAGCTGTCGAGAGCAAGCTACAAGTAATTTAGTTTTGTTTAGACTTTGTGAAGTGTCCGGCTGCATTGGGTTACATGATTACATATGATGGCTTTATACTGTATATCATACTAAAAGACTACGGCTAAAGCTGCAGTAATGTGTCCAAGGTAATGCTTACTGAAATATCATGTTCACTCTGAAAGATTAAAGTCTGTGGCAACTCTGGTATTTTGATGAAAATTCAAATCATGTGTTTTTTAGATAATTTATTACTGGCCTCTTAGTTATACTGTTATTTTCCTGAAGAAGAAAGAGCTTTTGATGTCCTGTTTTTACCTCTCTGCAGCTGATGAAGAGAAGCTGGATGAACGGGCCAAACTGAGTGTAGCAGCCAAGCGCTCATTGTTCAGGGTGCGTTTCAGCTTCTGCCCAACATCCTGTTTCCAGATCCAGACCTCAACAAATGTGCTTCCAATCAAACACACAAATATTGACTCCAACAATGGTGGTTACTTTGGGAATTTAGACACGAGACTTCATGCATGTGTCAGATTACATGGAGCATACCACCAGAACTAGCTAGTAATGATCACATTTCAGTTCATCAGTAAAAAATGACTGCTAAAAAGTCAAATTACCTTTTGTTTTAAAGCTCTGCAATACTGTGTGATCTCACTGCATTCAATCATGTTACCTTGAATCACTGTTATAGTGTTGGTATTCTGAATCTCAAACTCACCGTGTCCACTCTCACTCTCAATGCTAACCTTATCAATATCAAATATATGTGTTTGATCTCATAATGATCTTCCATGTTTACTCCAACATGTCCATTCAGGAACTGGAGAAAAGCATTCACATAGAAGCTCCTAAGCCACGGTCCAAGAACGCAGCAGTGCACAGGAGACTAAGACGAACACAAGACCGATCAAGAACGCAGCCCATCACCACTGAGGAAGTAGTCATAGCAGCGACGTAAGTGCAGTTAGTTTGAGCCATGCTTTAAGCAAAGTTAAACACTTTCTAATCCGAGTTCCAAGCTCTGTGCACGTAAGAGTGTATTAGACTATGATGATTCATCAAAGTCTCCTCAAGAGAGTCAAAAGCTGCATGTCCCTGCCAATCAAGTACACTCAAAGACCCCCAAAATAGAAAACTATTCCTTGCAGTTATCTGTCTGGTAAACATTTTTTTACTTTTTTCTTTCCTAAAGTCTTCCAGTGCTTTGATCAGAACAAATAGTTTGATTCACCCCCTTCTTTATTGGGTACAATGACTATAAAAAGCACCTGACACCAGTAGTTGGTGAGACGAGTATGCGTCACCTCCTCAGCTCCACATATTTAAAGTTGTGTTTCTGTATGACGCTGATGGAATTTTGGTCTTCACCTCGAACCATCTTTGTGAACAGTGTCTCTACTTCAACACGCCTTAACTTTTTGACCCTGTCTGGGTCACACACGTGTGCACGAGAATGTCACCTTATGACAGCCTGGATTGATCTTTAGCGGGCCGGCTGAGTCACCGCAGCACTCTCCTCAGAGTGGCACTCTCAGACATTTAATCTGCTGAATGCAGAAAAGTCTTTAAACTCAGTCTCTTTTGGGTTTTGGTGCCCTCCTGTGTGTTCAGAGGAAACTACATGACTGAATTATTAAATGGCACAGATTTCACATGCATGTGTAAAAGACCTCTTTATTCAATTCAATTCAGTTTTATTTATAAAGCGCCAAATTACAACAATTGCCATCTCAAGGCACTTAAATAATACAGTCCAATTCAAGCCAATTGGAATTCAATTCATTTTAATCATAATCCAATGAAATCTAATTAATTAATTTCAAAATAATCCCATTAATTCATATAGAGCCAATTAAAAATAATACCCTAGCTAAGGAAACCAACAGATTGCACCGAAACTTGTCTTCAGTCCAATCTCCCGTCCTGAGCCTGAGGGACTGTGGAAAGGAACGACTCCCTTTAACAGGAAGAAACCTCTGGCAGAACCAGAACCAGGAAGAAACCTCTGGCAGAACCAGAACCAGGAAGAAACCTCTGGCAGAACCAGAACCAGGAAGAAACCTCTGGCAGAACCAGAACCAGGAAGAAACCTCTGGCAGAACCAGAACCAGGAAGAAACCTCTGGCAGAACCAGACTCAGGAAGGGTGGCCATCCGCCTCGACCAGCTGGGGTTTGAGAAGACAGAAAAGAGGGAAAAGAGGGGGAAAAAAACACCATAACGCCATTCAAAGGATATCTGTTGGAACAGGGAAACACAAGTTAATAACCACAATAATGTCACATGTACATAATATCATTTGAGAAATTAAACAGGGGGAAAAAGAGAGCAAAGTGAGGAAAGGTGTGACAGATGAGGTCCCCCAGCAGTCTAAGCCTTTAGCAGCTTAACTATGGGATGTTTCAGGATTACCTGAGCCATCCCTAACTATAAGCTTTATCAAAAAGGAAAGTTTTAAGCCTAATCTTAAAAGTGGAAAGGGTGTCTGCTTCCCGGACATTTACTGGCAGCTTATTCTACAAGAGAGGGGCCTGATAACTGAAGGCTCTACCTCCCATTCTACTTTTAGAAACTCTGGGAACAACAAGTAAACCTGCAGTTTGGGAGCGAAGTGCTCTGTTAGGAAAATATCTTACAATGAGATCTTTAAGATATGATGGAGCTCGGTCATTAAGAGCTTTATATGTGAGGAGAAGAATCTTAAATTCTATTCTGAATTTAACAGGGAGCCAATGAAGAGAAGCTAAAACTGGAGAAACATGATCTCTCCTGTTAGTTCTCATCAGAACTCTGGCTGCAGCATTTTGGATCAGCTGGAGGCTTTTCAGAGAATATGTGGGACAGCCCAATAATAAGGAATTACAGTAGTCCAATCCTGAAGTAACAAATGCATGAACTAGTTTCTCTGCATCACCCTGAGACAGGATGTTCCTGATTTTAGCAATATTACGAAGGTGAAAGAAGGCAGTCCTAGAAACCAGTTTTATATGTGCGTCAAATGATAAATTCTGGTCAAAAATAACTCCAAGGTTCCTCACTGTAGAACTAGAAGCCAAGGAAATACCATCTAGAGTAACTATATAACTAGACAATTTCTCCCTGAAGCGCTCAGGTCCAAAGAGAACAACTTCAGTTTTGTCTGAATTTAAAAGCAGACAGTTCTGAGTCATCCAGGTCTTTATGTCTTTAAGACAGGCTTGTAGTCTGATCAACCTATTGGTTTCATCTGGTTTCATAGATAAGTACAGCTGAGTATCATCAGCATAACAATGGAAATTTATGCCATGCTGTCTGATAATGTTACCTAATGGAAGCATGTATAAAGTAAAAAGAATCGGTCCAAGCACAGAACCCTGAGGAACTCCATGACTTACTCCGATGTGTGAGGAAGATTCTTCATTTACAAGAACAAACTGGAATCTATCAGATAAATATGACTTAAACCAGCCTAATGCAGTTCCTTTAATCCCAATAACATGTTCAAGTCTCTGTAACAGAATGCTGTGATCGATCGTATCAAATGCAGCACTGAGATCCAACAGGACAAGCACAGAAACAAGTCCGCTATCAGAAGCTAACAGGAGATCATTGGTAACTTTCACCAGTGCTGTTTCTGTGCTATGATGCACTCTGAATCCTGACTGAAACTCTTCAAACAGATTATTTCTATGTAAATGATCACAAAGTTGAACTGCAACTATTTTTTCAAGAACTTTAGACAAAAAAGGGAGATTGGATATAGGTCGATAATCAGCCAACACTTCTGAATCAAGAGTAGGTTTTTTTAAGTAAATGTTTAATTATAATTAATAATATGATAATTTATCTCAATGTTGAATAATTTTTGGGATATTGTTGGATGAAAACAACCCACAGCTTTGTCTGAGACATAGCCTGCCACGTGTTAGCTTGCATGAGCTCTTTCAAAGCTTACTAGAGGTGTCCCTTCCTCCTGGTCTTTCTGTGTTCGTCATCCCATCAGCCTACAGGCATCTTCACAACAAAGCTCTGCTGGCCGAGAACAGCAGGACGCCCAGGACTCCAAGCAGACACCCACAATGGAGGGAAAGGTGGAAAAGAAGGATCAGGAAGAGCCCGACCTCTGCACCCTCAGCCTGGCAGAAAAGATGGCGCTGTTCAATCGACTTTCACAGCCTCCAACCAGGGTGACCCGCACCAGAAGTGATTCACGCCAACGCAGAGCCAACACTCGCTACCAGACACAACCCATCACTCTGGAAGACATGGAACAGGTGGGGAAGTCTGTTCTGTTTTCTCCATCTCAAGTTTCTATCTGTTTATCTAGCTCTGCTTCATTAATAGATATATATGTATGTGTGTGGGTATGTACATGTTAATGAATGATAATATATATACATATATATACACTATATTGCCTAATGTATCCACTCACCCATCCAAATAATTAACTTCAGGTGTTCCAGTCACTTCCATGGCCACAGGTGTGTAAATTTAAGCAGCTAGGCATGCAGACTGCTTCTACAAACATCTGTGACAGAACGGGTCTCTCAGGAGCTCAGTGAACTCCAGCATGGTACCCTGATAGGAAGCCACCTGAGCAACAAGTCCAGTCGTGAAATTTCCTCTGCTAAATATTCCACAGTCAGCTGTCAGTGGTGTTATAACAAAGTGGATGCGATTAGGAATGACAGCAGCTCAGCCAGGAAGTGGTCGGCCACGTAAAATGGGGTCAGGGGATGCTGAGGCGCATAGAGGTCACCAATTTTCTGCAGAGCCAATCGCTACAGACCTCCAAACTTCATGTGGCCTTTTTAGCAAACTGACATACTACTATGTTTTTCTGCACCTTTTCCACCTCCTGGTTACATAGCTTCAAAATGGCACAGGCTCTCGGTTAGGACATATCCCCTCTTCATCATCCTCCTCTGCACTCAGACCAGGAGGCACTGTCTCCACCGACCATGCTGGAGACATTCACATAACCAGAGCAGCAGCCTTTGTTGAGCCCATTCCTGCCAGCTCTGACCCGCTTCTGCAGCCTCGTCACCAAGACAGAAGTGCCTTCAGGTCCCAGGACTCCTCAGGCTGCGACAGGTACCAAATCTTGCAACAGACACAAGCTGATCTGAGAGTGATCAAGAGGAAGCTGTCTTCTCCTGATGGAATAATAAGGCAGCCCGCTCTGCCTCAGACTGAAAGAGAGAGGTGGGGAGAGGAGGAGGACGAGAGAGAGGAGCAGCAACAGTGGGCAGAGGGAACTGTACAGAGCCCAGATGAGCACAGGGGGTATCTGAGGGAGGAAGGACACCACTCGGACCGCCACCGGGGCAGACCTATCAGTGGAGGTAAGAACAGCAGAGGAATCTCTGAGCTTTTGGTTAAGCTTTTAATATATGCTTTCACTGTCTTACAGAGTTGCTGTTGTTCCTGGAAAGACTCTGCAGCAGATTTCTGTTGCATATTAGTTTCTTTTTACATAAAAAACATTCAAATGTCCTGTATTAATTCATTTTTGTGTGGCTAAATAGACACATTTTTTAAACTTAGCAGCTTCTAGCAGTCTTGCTACTTAACCTGAGGTGGTAAACATTTCAGTGTTAGCTTTGATACTACATTGTTAGCAGTTAAAATAACACATGCCATGTATCCCATCCACAAAGTGTCTAAGGAAGTTAGAAGAAAAGGATGTAAGTTTCTTTTGCCAATCAGCTGGTTTTACCATTTTTGTGTAACACACTACACTAAGTAAGCATAATTGTAGCTCAACACTGCGTACGGTTATGAGCATGTAAGTGTTCATCACGGGCCAACACCATTAAGGTTTTCCTCTCTGTTGATGGGTTTAATTAAATCTCTCAGAAATGTGCTGCGTTAAGATTGGAATTGGCTTTCAATATTTCACAAGCCATTTGATAGACTCTAACTACAAGTTTCACTTTCAGTCAAACATTTCTTGTTCAATGACATTTTCTGCGTGTGAAAATGTTGCCTTTGGATAGTAGTTTTCAGGCTTCCTTTATGTCTGAGCAGAAATATCTTCTTGGATTGTCAGAGAACATCTGCCACTGCTGTTGAGTAGTTTCTGCAGTGCTGGTTATTTGATAGCAGCCGTGGCAGAAACGTTAAAAGCCGTGACGACTTCTTTTCATGAGCAGATGGGAGCCTCCTGGTGAGTGTGAAAGACATTGTCTCCCACACGGTTTGTCTTGCTGAGTCTGCAGTGCGAAAGTGACGGTTGTACTTTTGCAGAATGTATTTTTCACCTCAGCCATTTCTGAGCAGACCATCCAATCCCCCATGGAAACTTTCTGTCAAGTTATTGATTTTACTCCCTCTGTTTGTGCTCTCAGAGTCTGCTGCAGTAGCATCCAGAGAAACATCTGTGTCTCCAGCAGGGGAACACTCGGCCGGCCTGGTTCAGTCTGAGCAAGAAGACGAGCTGAGTGACATGATGATGGCCCGACACATGTCCATCAAACAGAGGTGAGCGTGGTGGGGTGCTCAGCCACTACCTTTTAATGACTGAGGGGACATTCTGTGTGTAGAAAGTGGTCTTTACTCCAAGTATGGCAATATGTAAGTAATGGTAATCTTTGGATTCAAGTGGCATGCCACTTCCAGCAGCTTGGCTTGAAATGTTTGCCTTGTGGAAAGAAACAAATCGAAGACTAAGTGCTGTTGGAGGGGGTTAGATGGAGATGGGAAATGGGATCATTGGGATAAGATGGGGTGAGTTAACTTTTTTCATGAAGCACATTGGTCTGGCTTTATCTTCTTAAAGATAAAAAAGGATCCAAATCTGACAGAGCTGGGGCCTCGGACTCAAGTTGCACTAAAGTCTTACTAAACTGTGACTTCAGACTTGACTTCGACTCGAGACTCACAAACAAGCTTTATTTCATGTTATTATTATCATTCATGTTTTTGTATGATCTCTGGCTCTGAGCGAGATGTAAAGGCCAACGTCACGTCATGCGCCATGTGTGAAGCGCACAGCTTCAGTATCATACTTTTGATGCATTACTTCAGTATCAGACACTGGCGAGGGCGAAAAGTTCACCTGGAGTGCCTCAAATCATAGCATATGGATGCAATGCCCTCACACAGACGGCCAACAAGCGGACAGCAGTGTGCAAAGAGTGGTTGTGGTTCAACTTCATCAAACTTGATCTGCATCTGAAAACCCACCCAAACCGGTTAGTCACTTGCTAACATGAAAGACGTTAAAATTGGCAATTAGCCATCAAACGAGCCACAGCGCACTGTGTGTGTTAATGCTGTGAACAGGCAGACTGAATATTTGCTGCTGGCATGTGATGTGACAGACTTTGGGTTAACATTTCACCAGGTCTGGCATGTGTCAGAACATTAGTCATAGCAGCCAACAATTGAGAAGTAAAATCCGGGAGATTTTAGGAGACACTAAGTTAGTGTAACTTCTCATTTTCTTGCACCATGGTTGGTGTGTTTTGTTCATTTTGTTGTATTTTGTTAAAAAATGATTTTTTGTTGAAGATAATACAATTATGGAATAGAAATAATTCATAGTGTGTGTTTCTTCACATCACATTGCAGTAGATTCTCTATAGTGAACCCACAGTTGATCAATTTTCACACTGTCCTATATCACAGTCAAGGTAACTTTATTAATACCCGAAGGCAGATTTGGTAACGGTTTCAGGAGAGGTCATCTCAACATGCATGCAAACTTCAGTGCCAGCAGACCACGAAAACAGACATGGGTCGGTGCTGGCAAGACTAACTGATCAGGATGAAGGATTTTACAGCTCTAAGGTCAGAATTTGAATTTGATTTAGTGTTGAAACTTGACTCGGACTCTTGACCAGAGACTTGAGCTTGCCCCACAAAGACTTTAGACTTGACTTGGACTTGAAAAAATGACTTGTGGACACCTCTGAATTCTGATGAAGATGCCAAAAATAGCTGTTTGATTTCCAAACACATTGTTACATAAGTCCAGTTATGTCATGCCATGTTAACTGGCTCAGGTTGTCGGTTAGACTGGTAAACACTGAGTGCTCATCTGCTCCGCCATTGATTGATGACATAATGGAGTTCCATGTTAACTTGTGCTAAAGGCTCTGTGTCCCCTCTGTCACATTTCACTAAGTCCTCTTTGCATCGCTCCCACATTCAAAGCATTTAGCTGGAGGCAGGGACTGATGCCACATGCAGCTGGCTACATGGACTCAGTGTTACTTGATCCTGTGCTTGGTGTTGTGGGGCAGCTCTGGGACAGAACAGGTGTCCTTACTGAGTCATAGAGGGCTGGTTGTGGCTGGTTGAGTCTCATCTGCTCGAGAATCCAGATTCTGTTGGGCATCATTTTCTTCTCTATAATCATCCTGTTTGGAATCCTAGAGTTGGTGTGATTTTTTTTTTTATTCTTTTATTTATTTGTTTATTTATTTTTATTTTTGGGGGGGGGGGGGGGGGGGTTTACAGCCTGCCAACCACTGTCTCACCCCCCACTCACACTGACTGACTTCTCTGTGTAAGTCTCATTTCTCTCCAGCTATCTCCAGTCTGTTGGTCCCTGATTCAGTGCTGTTCAGTGTAGAGGGTTTCCATCATATGGGTGTATGGCTGGACACTGCAGTCTGTGTTTATAATGGTACATTGGACTGATCCACTCATGGTGGTTGATGAGGACGGGGACAGCCTGAAGTTTCTGCTTGCTGGGCAACCACAGAGAAAAACTGCATCTGGACTAAATGGTTCAGAAACATAACTCTATAGAACTACAGCTTGTTGTCATGTTCGTTTCCAGATTGAAATAAAACATGTTTAGTGAGCTGTCTTATAGTGAGCTTTACAGATGCTGTAACTATGAAAACTATAAAAATGTAGGCAAGGAAGTTAAAGGGAAGTTTCTGCAGATCAAAAATAATCTGTAGTGCCATTTGTCGAGCTTGATTTTTGGTGTATCAACAGTAAAAGAGAGACAGTGATGGATCAAAGTGAAGAAAAACATTGCTCTACAAAGGTTTGCTGTGTACCTCTCCCTTTACAAATGCCATATTAAGGTTAAAAATAAAACTCATTCAAGTCAACTGTGTTTTTCTTTTGATATGCTTGTTGGTTTAGCAGTGAGGGAAGTTCAGTCAGGTCCAGCACTGGTACTGATCCCTCCCCCATCTCCTCTCAGAGTCGCCCTGTTGAAGAAGAGTGGTGAGGAAGACTGGAGGGACAGGATCAATAAACAGCAGGAAGTGATGAAGGTTGCCGTGGGCGAGCAGCACACTCAGCTCTGGGAGGTAGAGCAGAGCTTCAAGAAGAAGGTACTGACTTAACACTCCATCAGACCAAGAACTGTGTGCTGCATTCATATCATCTTGAAAGGTTTAGCTCCTCCTTAACATAAGCACCTGACTGTTGGCTCAACACCTTCAAAACGAGCTCTAACACAGACAGAACTAATACAGCAGCACCGCACCATGACAGTGTGCATTTCCTGCTCCTTCAGTGGCACTGAGCATTTCACATGACTTTGAAGGTGTTCTACTGCTGGCCTGTAACTGTCGCTCAAAGAAATCTCAGACAGAATGTGAGTGCAGCATGAAGCTGCAATAATATCTCTAACTGTGTGTTGTCCTCGCCTGTCTGTTTCGATCTGATTGTCTCTTTCCTCCTCTCTGTCTCACACGTTTGTGTTCTTGGACTGGATCAACTCATAATCTGCAGTTCTTTCATTCAGACGCTGTAGCATCAGGATCTGCCATACAAGCTGTTTTCGTCCTTTAGATATGGATGTCTGTGGCCAGCGGTGTGTAAGGAATTCTTTTAATCAAATTGGAATTTAAGGGAATGAATGATTGTGTAAACTAAACATTGGAGTACAAATTAAAGCTTCTGTTTTTTCTGTTTGTTTTTTTTAATGCATGTGGTGTAATTTAAATGAAAATCGGAGGCCAGCAGTCTGGTCCAGCCTTGATTACAGGCATTTTAAATCACTTTCACTCTAATTGCAGCATGTCTCCTCTCTTTTTTCCATCTTCATCCTGATGTAACGCAGTCTGTGTGGTTGTGGAGTATGTTAGTGCCACTTGGAGCATGGTTCAGCCAATAAGAGTGGAAGTGTAGTGGAATGATGGCCACCTTTCATGTGGGAGACCTGCATGAAAGGTACTACCTCCAGTAGGGGCCCTTAGGCAAGACCCCTTACCTTATCTGCCTCCCTGTAAGTGGCTTTGGATAAAAGCGTCTGATAAATGCAGAAACAGAAACTGAAAGGTCATTGTACCATGTTCACTTTGCACATTCATTTACAGATTTATCTTATATAGGTGAGCTGGTTTGTGGTGTAGGCACTGTTGATAATATGAAACCTTCCATTTCATACAATTGAATACTCATTGCATCATTCTGGTTTACTGGACAAGTTACAGTACACTTGCCAAAACGATGACTGTAGCATTTCAGATTGATTTGTATTGAAGGTTGAATTGAGGTTGCTGTAGAGTACTTGATGTGTTTTGATTTTAAGATCAAAGCACAGATTGATGAAGTTGGAAACACACAGATGGTAGAAGTTGTTGTCCTCAGAAAGCTTCCTTTGTCCCGCACAAGCATCCTGTGACATGCAGTGTGTGTCATGTCTCGTCAAGCTTTCTCCCCTCTCAGCTGCATGTGACCTTGCATGTCCTTCATCTTTAAAAGAACTAAACCTTTTATCTGTCTCTGCATGTTGACTGTGTCTCTGTTTTCCCATTCTCAGTGTTTTTGAAGGGAGGTTCAGGGTGTGCACCGTACATTGGCCTCTCTGTTTAGACATATTCAGCCTCAGCACAGCTGTTTTTGTTTCCAGCAGCTTATCAAGGCTTGGCCAGCTCCACTCCACAGTTCTGACGTCTGATTTCAGCTGATTTTAGATCAGGCACAGCTCTGCTTTGATCAGACATGCTGGCTTTGTAGAGGCTTTTTCTGAGTTGTTTTAAACAACAGCAGTGATGTTTGAATCAGCTAAATCAATTAGTCCTTGACCACATTTAAGTGCAGGGAAAGGACAGTAGATGTTGTCCATCTTCTTGTCATCCTCCCATTCATAAGAGCCAGTGGGTGTGATTCAGCACATTTCCTGTTTGCTCAAAGAAGACTGAAGTAGGGCGGAGGCAGCAGTTCCAATCCCAGTAGCAGAGCAGAATTCAGTCTGCTGCTGTGCCCCCACATGGACATGACCTAAAACAAAGGAGCATTTACTGTAAAAAAAAAACCCCAAATGTGAGTGTGATGTAGGCCCCTCCATGAAATGACTGCTGAGACCTCAGAGCCTTCAGAACATGTCTCTTCTCCTCACCTTCAATGTGTGTGTGTGTGTCTGTGTGTGTGTGTGTGTCTGTGTGTGTGTGTGTGTCTGTTTGTCTGTGTGTGTGTGCGTGTGTGCGTGTGCGTGTGTGCGTGCGCGTGTGTGTGTGTCTGTGTGTGCGTGCGTGTGCGTGTGTGTGTCTGTGTGTGTCTGTTTGTCTGTGTGTGTGTGTGTGTCTGTGTGTGTGTGTGTGTCTGTGTGTGTGTGTGTCTGTGTGTGTGTGTGTGTCTGTGTGTGTGTGTGTGTCTGTTTGTCTGTGTGTGTGTGCGTGTGTGCGTGCGCGTGTGTGTGTGTCTGTGTGTGCGTGCGTGTGCGTGTGTGTGTCTGTGTGTGTCTGTTTGTCTGTGTGTGTGTGTGTGTCTGTGTGTGTGTGTGTGTCTGTGTGTGTGTGTGTCTGTGTGTGTGTGTGTGTCTGTGTGTGTGTGTGTGTGTGTGTGTGTGTGTGTGTGTGTGTGTCTGTGTGTGTGTGTCTGTTTGTCTGTGTGTGTGTGTGTGTGTGTCTGTGGGTGTGTGTGTGTGTGTGTGTGTCTGTGGGTGTGTGTGTGTGTGTGTCTGTGGGTGTGTGTGTGTGTGTGTGTCTGTGGGTGTGTGTCTGTCTGTGTGTGTGTCTGTGTGTGTCTGTTTGTGTGTGTCTGTGTGTGTCTGTGTGTGTGTGTGCGTGTGTGTCTGTTTGTCTGTGGGTGTGTGTGTGTGTCTGTGGGTGTGTGTGTCTGTGTGTGTGTGTGTCTGTTTGTCTGTGGGTGTGTGTGTGTGTCTGTTTGTCTGTGTGTGTGTGTGTCTGTTTGTCTGTGTGTGTGTCTGTGTGTGTGTGTGTGTGTGTGTGTCTGTGTGTGTGTGTGTGTGTGTGTGTGTGTGTGTGTCTGTGTGTGTGTGTGTGTGTGTGTGTGTGTCTGTTTGTCTGTGTGTGTGTCTGTCTGTGTGTGTGTGTGTGTGTGTGTGTGTGTGTGTGTGTGTGTGTGTGTGGGTGTGTGTGTGTGTCTGTGTGTGTGTGTGTGTGTGTGTGTGTGTGTGTGTGTGTGTGTGTGTGTCTGTGTGTGTGTGTGTCTGTTTGTCTGTGTGTGTGTGTGTGTGTGTGTGTGCGTGTGTGTCTGTTTGTCTGTGTGTGTGTGTGTGTGTGTCTGTGGGTGTGTGTGTGTGTGTCTGTGGGTGTGTGTGTGTGTCTGTGTGTGTGTGTGTGTGCATTCATTCGGTGGGAGTGATGCTACTTTGTTTGTGGGCGTGTTCCTTTTGTTTTGTTTGGATTGCAGATCGATTTCTGTGTCAGAACTTTCTCTTCTTGTCTCAAATACTGTCCTTAAATCAGTGTCACATTTACTTTTGGCTTGTAACTTTTATTTGTCTCCAACAGGTTTTCATTTGCCGGTTGTTTCTCATTACTAAAGAGAGTTGGTCTGCAGCCCATCTCTGCTGTAAAATCTAGTTGCTGTTGCTTTAATCCAGACGTGTTTTTCCTCTTCATTCACAGCATTAACATGCGAATAACACAAATATTACAGATAAATGAACACCTCCACACCTGAATTCCGACTTTCTGTATAAAATTCTGGTCTCCAACCCCAGGCTGACTTCATACCGATGACATCACTATGACACCACTTGGCTCATTTTTCAGACTTGATGAGTTTGTCCAGCAGCTCACAGAAAATTCTAGAACTGCTTCCTACAGTTTTATATTAAATAACACTGAAACATTAAGCAGTGAACCTTGTTACTTCCATGTTTCTAAAAGCCCGGCCACTATTCTCTTGATGCGTCTCCCCTCTCTGTGGCTTCTATAGGAGCCTGTCTTTGCTGCTCCCTTCTCTCCTCCTCCTGAGCCTCCTTTCCATACTCCATCCCCTGATGACGCAGTCAGCCAGGTAGGACGTTGCAACAGGTCTTGCAGCTTGCATGGCTTGCTTCCTTGCCTACCCACTTCCTGTGTTAAACCAACTGAAATCTATTTTGCACTTTAGGAACCTAACGGTTTTATTTTTCTGGAGACTGTTTCAGCTTTTCTTTTTTAAATAACACATTGACAGACGAAATGTTCTTCAGCTGATTCCCTGTTTAATCGGAACGGCTCGCTGTCAACTTTACAGCTTTCACCTTCCTGGAAAAGCACAGAATTATCCCGACTGCTCTGTGGTCCATCACAAATCCACTTCTGCTGTATTATGCCACTAACTAATGTTTACAGTGCCAACGCTTTACCATTGTAAAGCCATTACAGCCCCTGCAGCTTGTGTGGTTTGCGCAGAGTTTAGTAATTTTCTTCCATGTTTTCCTCCTTATCTATTTATCCTCATCCATCCGTCTGGTTGTGAAGGCCACCAGATCTCCCAGACCCATGCAGGTGGATGAAAGACACCCATGGAGACGGAAGGTGACCTGCCTCTCCCACTCCTCCTGCTCCCTAGTGGCTGCCTTTACACACCCACACACCAAATCTTCAGTGAAAATCAGAACCAAAAGAACAGCAGCCAGTCACTACATGAAATTGTCTGCAATTGTCACTTCTTCTTTTTTTTAGAGAATAGCCGACACTGAGATGGACAGTCAGACAATAGAGGCTCACATGTCCATCCAGGAGAGGAAGCAGATGATTGTGGCTCGGGAGGAGGCCTGGAAGACCAGAGGCCACGGAGCTGCCAATGACTCCACCCAGTTCACTGTGGCTGCACGCATGGTGAAGAAAGGTCAGAGGGCAAACACACATTCCACAGTCCAGCTCCACAGAAGTGACCCATTTTAGCTGAAATGCACTCATGTACATTGAAAACCTCATGACTTCATCTCCTTCATCAACGTTTCCACTCATTGGCCCAGAGCAACTGGCCTGTGCTGGAGGAAAATGATCCTTTTCTGTCATACTGTCTGAGATTGTTGAAGATAAATATGAGGACATGAGTACAAGCATCCATCCTCAATGGAAGAGCAACATAGTTAACTTTGTATATTTTTTTTATCGTCTGAAAATACCAACTTTGGGAATGATGGAATGTTTCTCCAGGTTGTCCTCATTTATACTGTACAGCCTGCATGAAACGCACAGGGTGAATAATTTGATGTTCCATCTTTAAAACAGTTCCAGCAGTACAGATCCAAATCACAACCAAGTGAAACTGCACTCAGATTGTCTTTTCATTGGTCCTAATAAATTCCTCCCCTCAGGACATTTTTTGCTGAGAAATCTGTAATGTTTTCTTCTTGCTTCTTTAAATTCCCTGGACTGTCCTCTCATCTCCGAAACTGTAACCTAATATAGTTAATAACAAAAGTTAAAACATGCATACTTGTTTTCTGGGTCAGCTCTCAAACTGATATCAACACAAACATGCATGCCTATTTTCCAGCATTGATCGTAATACTGGTAAAGCACAGGAAAACATAGCAAATATCAGAAACATTCAACTATCATATGAAATGAAAAAACACTTCTAATAATTCTTTTCTTTTTTGGTGCCTGTGTTTGTGATTATTGCTGCTGGCAGGAATGACATCCTGTATCTTTTTATGTTGCAATGAAGCTGAAGAAGCCTCTGACTGAACAAACTGGGCTGTTTCAACATTAACATATGTAGAGGATCTTCTTCAAATTCGTCAACTTGTGCAGCATTCTTCCTTTAACAATAAAATCCAGGGGCTCCAGAGCAGCACAGAACCAGCCTTCTTCACCAGTTTGTTCAGTTGGAGTCTCTGGCTCTAGTGCTGCTACCCAAACAGATGGCTACAAAGCAGATTGTACCACAATTCAATTCAATTCAGTTTTATTTATATAGCGCCAGATTACAACAATTGTCATCTCAAGGCACTTAAATAATATAGTCCAATTCAAGCCAATTGGAATTCAATTCATTGTAATCATAATCCAATTAATTCATATGGAGCCAATTAAAAAACAATATCCTAGCTAAGGAAACCAACAGATTGCACCGAAACGTGTCTTCAGTCCAATCTCCCGTCCTGAGCCTGAGGGACTGTGGAAAGGAACGACTCCCTTTAACAGGAAGAAACCTCTGGCAGAACCAGAACCAGGAAGGAACCTCTGGCAGAACCAGAACCAGGAAGAAACCTCTGGCAGAACCAGACTCAGGAAGAAACCTCTGGCAGAACCAGACTCAGGAAGAAACCTCTGGCAGAACCAGACTCAGGAAGAAACCTCTGGCAGAACCAGAACCAGGAGGAAACCTCTGGCAGAACCAGGAAGAAACCTCTGGCAGAACCAGAACCAGGAAGAAACCTCTGGCAGAACCAGAACCAGGAAGAAACCTCTGGCAGAACCAGAACCAGGAAGAAACCTCTGGCAGAACCAGAACCAGAAAGAAACCTCTGGCAGAACCAGAACCAGGAAGAAACCTCTGGCAGAACCAGAACCAGAAAGAAACCTCTGGCAGAACCAGAACCAGGAAGAAACCTCTGGCAGAACCAGAACCAGGAGGAAACCTCTGGCAGAACCAGGAAGAAACCTCTGGCAGAACCAGAACCAGGAAGAAACCTCTGGCAGAACCAGAACCAGGAAGAAACCTCTGGCAGAACCAGAACCAGAAAGAAACCTCTGGCAGAACCAGAACCAGGAAGAAACCTCTGGCAGAACCAGAACCAGAAAGAAACCTCTGGCAGAACCAGAACCAGGAAGAAACCTCTGGCAGAACCAGAACCAGGAAGAAACCTCTGACAGAACCAGGAAGAAACCTCTGGCAGAACCAGAACCAGGCCATCCGCCTCGACCGGCTGGGGTTTGAGAAGACAGAAAAGAGGGAAAAGAGGGGGGAAAAACACCATAACACCATTCAAAGGATACCTGTTGGAACAGGGAAACACAAGTTAATGACCACAATAATGTCACATGGACATAAAATCATTTGAGAAATTAAACAGGGGGAAAAGAGAGCAAAGTGAGGAAAGGTGTGACAGATGAGGTCCCCCAGCAGTCTAAGCCTATAGCAGCTTAACTATGGGATGTTTCAGGATCACCTGAGCCATCCCTAACTATAAGCTTTATCAAAAAGGAAAGTTTTAAGCCTAATCTTAAAAGTGGAAAGGGTGTCTGCTTCCCGGACATTTACTGGCAGCTTATTCCACAAGAGAGGGGCCTGATAACTGAAGGCTCTACCTCCCATTCTACTTTTAGAAACTCTGGGAACAACAAGTAAACCTGCAGTTTGGGAGCGAAGTGCTCTGTTAGGAAAATATCTTACAATGAGATCTTTAAGATATGATGGAGCTCGGTCATTAAGAGCTTTATATGTGAGGAGAAGAATCTTAAATTCTATTCCACACATTTATTGAAAATATATATATAACACAATATATCTAACACTCCTGTCTTCCTCCCTGAAGACTTTCTTTTTGCAGCTTATTCAGGTCACCAGGGTTAGTTATTGGGGGGGGTAATACTCTTGTTGGTGTAATTTGTCACACACACCCTGTGGCTCATAGTGGTTCAAATCTGTAGATTCAAAGCATCCCCAGAGCCATTTTTTTCAAAGTTCGTACTGTGACAGGTTGATGCTCAACAATGGGTGTATAATATGAGGTAAAAATAACCAGAATGTAGTCTGATTTTCCTAATGGAGCACAAGCAGAGGAGCTCTATGCATCTTTTACATTTGCGTAGAATAAGTCAAAATTTTCAATTTTATCTTTTGGAACAAACTGACAAACTTGAAATATTGAAAGTGTAGCAGAGAGAGACACTAAAAATCTGATGATGTCACAGATTAGCAGTACCAGCAGTACTACATAACATGTACACCGCTACCAGAATAACACGGATGAACCGACTTCCAGGTCCGCCTACTTCCACCTCCGGAACATCAACCGCCTCCGCTCTTCACTCACTCCCAACAGCGCAGCTATCCTGGTTCACTCTCTGGTCACTTCCTGCCTGGACTATTTCAATTCCCTTCTCTTTGGTCTTCCCCACAAGCTCCATAAACTCCAGCTGGTCCAGAACGCTGCTGCCTGGATCATCACCAAAACACCATCCATCAGTCACATCAACCCGTTCTACACCAACTCCACTGGCTTCCCATCAAACACCGTATCAACTTAAAAATCCTGCTCTAGACGTTTAAGGCCACCCATAACCTCGCCCCCCCATACCTCTCTGCCCTCCTATGCTTCAGTACCCCCACCCGGTCTCTCAGATCTGCCTCCTCCATCAGCCTGACTGTCCCCCCAGCACGTCTGTCCACCATGGGGTTCAGAGCCTTCAGCCGCTCTGCCCCCTCTCTGGAACTCCCTGCCCCCTGACATCAGGAATATTGACTCAGTTTCAGTTTTTAAGACTGATCTCAAAACCCACTTATTTCAACAGGCATTTGACCTGTAGTACCTGTCTTTTTGTTCTGCTGCAAACTTAAATTTAAATTGTGTTTTATATTTTGATTGTTGTACGGTGACCTTGAGTGCCATGAAAGGCGCCTCACAAATAAAACGTATTATTATTATTATTATTAACTCTCGGTAGATAAAATGTATGTAAACTTACAGCTAGCAGTCTAATGTCCCAGCTACAGATCTTCTCCCTTCTCCTTAGTTGGAAGGTCAGTTAGCTTCCCACATTTGTAACATCTCTTGTGTTGGCATGGTAACTCATAAGATGAAAAGTGTGAAATACGAGGAGAATCCACTCAAGGAGCAGTGCAGAAAAAGCTTTAAGAAATCAATGTTATTGGTGGAAATATCAAAGACAAAATGCACACAACATGATCAGAGATGCTGGAACTTGCTGCCATTGTGGTGCAATGCATTCCAGAGGAACAAATCTCTGATCAACACACATGAAATAAGTCCTTATGTAACCAACATGATGCATTAATTACTGTGTGAATACAGTTCAAGTACATCTTTCATATTTTCCCCAGTAAGACATGTACAAAGCACAACAAGGCCTTTAGCCTCACACCTCCTTTCCATCACACACCATGTTACTATCTGCCTCTCGGTGTGTTCCTGCAGGCCTGGTCTCTTCTTCTGCTGTTTGGTCTCCAATTCTGTCAAAACCCAAGAACAGCAGCCCTGCCATCTCCAAACCACAAGAAGGTGATTTTTACTGGCTTTTTTATTCTGCTCTGAGCATTTTTCCACACTGTCTGTTATGTCCCACTGTTGTCCTGATGTGCCCTGCAGCTCAGTAAGATCCTATTGAATTTACACCTGATGACATGAATTAGTTGTCACCAGAAACACATTTTTTAAACATTCACTTAATTAACATTGCTTTATAGAATATGAACGCTGTCCCATCACCTGAGTAACCTTTGTGACTACATTCAGATTAACGTCATTGTTCTTGCAGCTGTTCATCATCCATAGTCATCATCAAAGTCAGCTGGAGGCTGCCTTTTCAGAGATCAAATCAATTTAACAGCTGTGTGTGTATGTGTGTGTGTGTGTCTGTCTGCAGAGATCAAGGCCATGCCAGATGTGAACCTAGAGTCAGACAGGAAGCTGGATAAGCTAGAGTCATTCCTGGACAAGCTCAACAGTAAAGGTTATTTGCTCTCTGGGTATTCATTCTATTTGTGTTTGGCTCAACAAGATGGAACAAAGTGAGGAGTCAGCCCGTCTCCCTGTAAACATGTTTAGCGCAGAATATCCTTTGTACATGCGCATGAGGGCAATATTTACGTCTAAACCCTTTTTCCGGTTTGGTTAACGGGAAAACGCTTACGTTGTTATACACAGTTGGTGTGTTTTTATATAATATTATAATATTTGGAATAATTGTTGTTGGTTTTTATGTTTCTAGCAATAAAAGATGGAACGCATAAACAACAAGCAGACATGTGTTTACACTGTGTTCTGTTCACCCACAGTGTCCGCGATGCCAGAGGCAACCATCACTGTGACTGACACGAAGTTAAAGGAAGTGATGACCCTTGAAGATGAAACTTTTTCCAAGTTCTACCGCCAAGTGGATCACCTCCCCACTAACTCCAACAACGTGGAAATAGATGATGACTTTGATGACATATTTAACCCCCAGGTCCCAAAGTAAGCTGTCACTGTCAGAAGTCAATGACAAAATCTCTAAAAAGATTGACCTTTGACCTCTGGTCTCCCCACAGGCTGACCTCAGTGATGGTGCAACACAAGCGGGCAGTACGTCCCACTCGTAATGTCCAATCATCCAGGAACCCTCTGAAGATGCTGGCTGCAAGGGAAGACATCAGACATGAGTACACAGAGCAGAGGCTCAATGTTGGCCTGTTGGAGAGCAAAAGAATGAAGGCTGAGAAGAGTGAGTGCTGAGAGCTGCAGTAACAGACACAGAATGTGGCCGGCTGCTTAGAGTAATTTAGGTTCTTTTCTTAGAACTTCCTATTGTGATTGTACAATGAAAAAAAGAGCTCTTGTTTCCTGTTGAAGTTTAATTTACATATATATATATATATGGTCATTTATTTAACATGGGGGGGTAAGACAGCACTCTGGACGTATGGTAATGAGGACATAACACCAAAGATTCAGGTCAATAGCACAAGGATAAGAGAGACATGGGACTTAATATTTCTATAGCGGTCTCTGGCTAATTATAGGGATGACTTACTGCGTGAATCATAACTTGGTTATTTTAACTCGGCCCTATTTATTACCAAACCACAGCCGAGGTTCCTTGAGAGGTAGACAAGGGTGGACCTTACTTTTCGCAGAATCCAGAGAATTTGGCCACCGGCTCCCAGGAGTTTGGATGAGCAAGTCCCCAAGTGGACGCTTGTAGATTGTCTTTCTCTGGTGGAATGGTGGCCGGTGGAGCAGCTCAGGATCCTTGGAGCGTGCGGTCCAGTCTCTGGTTCTGGTTCGTCTTGAAGGAACCTGATGCGGTATCTCGTCACCCCTTTTGCAGAAGGGTGCGGGCAGGTGTCTGAGTGGCTTTTGAGTGGGGTTGAGTCAAAATAACCCCAACAAAAATGGTGTTTTCAAGTAAACTTGGTAAAAAAAAAAAGGAATTAGGTTAAGTTTGCCCTAGGAATTTTGCTTAGGAAATGAGCGTCTCATAAAGGTAACAAAAATGGGATAAGTGAAATAGTCTAAGTAGAGGTTAAATAAGTGACTAAAAGAGTCTGAAAGTGTAAAATAAACTATAACTGAAACAAACAAAACTAAAAACTTAACTAAAGACTCAAAATTAGACTGGACTTGAATGGCAGCGCGCTTCGCTTTCACTGGCGAGGGCGGAGTTTCGTCACTGGTTTAAGGAGTTCTGGTGCAGGAGAATAAAATACAGAATGATTTTAATCCCAAGATTCGCTGTCGCGACCTGTAGATGGCGCTGTGGTTCCACAGCACGACGGTCGGGTCCTATGGAGTAATATTAACTTTCCTGGTGTTTTACGTACAGCTTCGTGGAAAGTCTTAAAATGATGCTTGAGCTGTCCCTTTTCGTATTTCACAGTCAGTAGGTAATCATGAGGCATATTGGTAACAGATTCATTAATCCATCTGAAACTGGCTCTGAAGCTCTTCCTTATTTCCAACAAGAGTCTGTCTTTTGTCCGGATGGTGAGTGTCATGTTTTAATTTACAACTCTTTAGATAAGGATGGTAATGTTCTTTTTGGTATGTGCTTCACTGACCTATCTGGTACCAAAAGGTGAGTCTTTGTTTATCCAACTCAGCTCTGGCCGGCCAAGCAGATGTTAGTCGAACTCCAGAATCTTTCAAAGGTGGAAGGTCCTTGTTTAGAATGTTTTTTCACTCAGTTTCTCATGATTGTAAATTAGGGGGTTTGTTATTTTGAAACCACTCCTAACAGATCAAAGAAAAAGGTTTTCTTTGGGTCTCCCGTCTTTTACTGGTCATCAGAAGTACGCTACAACTTCCACATTCAGTCATCCAATTTTCCAATCAGAGAATTAGATTCCAGGACAGTCAACCCCTTATCAATTTATCCATCCGCCCATCTATTCAGTTTCCATACCTGCTTTAGCTGGAGCCTATCCTAGCTGCCATCAGGCCAGAGGCAGGGTTCACCTGGACAGGTCACCAGTCCATCACAGGATTCCACTACAAAGTATAAGACGTCCATTAAGGAAACAGCCACATGTTTTTTGTTGTTTTACATACTGTATAAAGCACCAGGTCAGCTTTCTCAGAACACTTAGCTCTCAAAATAAGATCCAATATTCAATAATAATTATCAAGGTAACAGTGAATACATCAATAAGCCATGAACAGATTCACAAATCAACACAAACATACTCTAAAGTAAGGACTACATTTAAATGTTCGAAAATGAATAAGACCCCAAGAACAGGAGAGCCCGGCCCAAAAAAGTACCAGGACACACTAACTGGGAGAAGTATTAGGTTCACGAATGCAGCCTCCCTTTATGTGTAACATCATGACAATGTGAAAATCCCAGAAAACAATGTTTGTTGTACATTACATCTAATAAGGGTTCACCATTCAGTCTGGAACGTTACCATCCAGAAAACCTCGCCTCCTTTTATGACGATTCTCCCTCCGATGCACCTGTCACTCATTCAGGTGTGTCGTCTTTTTTTGTGTCAGCCAGGGCCAGTTCATACACTTAAATACAAGTTGTTCAGTGTTATTTCAGTCTTTTGCAGTCATACAGTAATTACACATTTTAGATAGACCACAGTGCAGATCGGCCTGTGCTGCTTTCAGCTTTGTGTCACTTAGAGCATCTCTCATGTCCTATGATATAACCACGTAATCGCCTAGTTTCTGGTCTTCTTCTTCTCTCTCTAATGAGCTGTTGACCTTTATTGTTTGAAACAAAAGGCTCACTCTTTGGCTGCTCCGCCTTTTGGCGACAGCAGTACATCAACCTCAAGTACAAAATGACTGCTGGTAACACTGACACTAAACATCCCTGCCTGCTTTGAGTGACCCTTCAGGAGTTCTTTTAGGATGTGAGCTGACCACCATGCGGGTCCCAACTCTGTGATTGTGCAGGGGAGGCTTCACAAGCTCTGTGTTGTTTACAAGCTGCACGTGCTCTGCAGCTGGTTTTCACTGTGACAAAGTTGGGGTCATGTAACTTCATCTTTCATCTTCTCTGACAGAAAAAAAACGGCAGCAGGCTGTCAGCCTCTGCTGTGCTGGTTGCAGAGACCTTCACTGTCATACCTAAAATACCATTTGAACGTCTGGCTGTTCTCTCTTAATCTTGTGTGTCTTTGTTGTGTTTGTGCTCCTCTGTGTTCTTTGCAGTGAATCAGAACTCTGGTTTCTCTGAAGTGGCTCTCGCTGGTCTGGCCAGCAAGGAGAACTTCAGCAACGTCAACCTGCGCAGCATTTGCATCTCTGAGCAGATGTCCAACAACAGTGCCGTGCCATACAAGAAACTCATGCTTCTGCAGGTCAAAGGTCAGTTGAATGAAGAGACTGTTCTGATAGTTCACATGTTCCTGTACGACCAGCACAACAGTGTGGTTGTAGTGCTGAGCCCTGCACTGCCTGTGGAAGGTTCTTTCACAAAACAAAGTCTAAGGAGGAGTTGCAGTTCCAGTAACAGTTGATCAGCTAGTTAGATCGACATGCAGTATGTGTGAAATCAATCTTTGAGGTGAGTCTTTAGCATCTCCTATGTTTTAGTAGTTTGAAAGAGGGTGAAAAAAGAAGTGGCCACTGATTCACACAGAGCTCAGAGGATGCTGCTTCAAGCGTGTCCTTCAGAGGATATCTAAAATGGGAGACAAGAGTTGGTCTATTTTGGTGTATTTGCATCTCCTCCACACGTCTGTTGGTGGCAGCTGTGGCTCCAAATCATTCTCCCCATCAGTGGTGGTCCTGGCTTGCTGTGTGCCCTGGGCAAACACCCCCCTCTCTTAAAATTTCTATAGTTTTTAAGTTTTAATGTAAACAGTTAGCTCACAGTGGAGCTAATGAAATAAAGCCAATAGTTTTTGGCCACACACTGCCTTTATCAGGGCTTAACAATTAAATTAATGTATAAAAGTAGTAGCATAACATAGCTAATGTTGCTACTTCTAGCTATTATTACCAAGAGGCTAATAAACACACTAACTCACATTTGGCTATTGCTATCTGTTTCATTGAATGCATCATACTCAGAGACACTGACATGACGGCATAGTGCAGGGATGTCCAAAGTGGGTCCTCGAGGGCCGCTATCCTGCAAGTTTTAGATGTTTCCCTGCTCCAACACAACTGATTCAGATGAAATGGATCTCTTCAAAAGATTGTTAAGTTCTGCACAAGCCTGGTAATGATGCATTGATCTGAATCAGGTGCGCTGAAGTAGGGAAACATCTAAAACCTGCAGGACAGCGGCCCTTGAGAACCGGATGTGGACATCCCTGGCATAGGGCATACCTTTATCTTTTGACCTTTTCTCTTCTTATTATTTCCTTCTTTTCCTGAACTGGGCACCTCACAGCTTTTTTGACCTTTTATTTTCCTTCCTTCATTGAGCACGCATTTGACTTGAGCATCAACTCTCCTGACGTAATCCGCGTCCGTCTTCTGCTTCTGCATGATGCGCTGTACGGTTTTAGCTAGCTACATATTGTTGGAACTAGAAAAGCCCAAACAGTCACGGTGCGCCCTTTCACAGATTGTGCCCTGGGCGACTGGCCACTTCGCCCATAACTTTGCTTTAGCATTGATGGCTTTGTATGTAGACAAGTGTATGCCTCTGCCACAGACAGGAGATGGAGCCAGGGCCCAGAGGGTTGTAATCTAAAAAGGTGCAGAGTCAGATACATGCACATACATGTACAGGGTCAAATGGTGATAGCTGGCACAAATCAGGTCCGCTGCTGGCAGTTTGATAATCTAAGCGTGCTGACAGGTGGGCTCCAATTATCGCTCTCTGTGTGTTTGTGTAAAACAGGCCGACGGCATGTCCAGACCCGACTGGTCGAACCAAGAGCATCTTCACTGAATAGCGGCGACTGTTTCCTGCTCATCACACCGCACCACTGCTTTGTCTGGATCGGAGAGTTTGCCAATGTCATTGAGAAAAGCAAGGTGAGGAACTATTGTTTGAACGCAACATCAGGGAAAAGAAAACATCTTGCCTTTTTTAACTGTTTGTAATTAATGTTTGATCTGCATTGTGCATGTGCTCAGCTTGTATGTGAATCTGAAATGATTAACAAGCCTGTCAGTAACATTCTGCACGTGGGACAGGCTTCATGTGCTGGATGTAAATACACTGTGAGGTGGCAGTGGCAGCTCGCTACAGCAGCTCCGATCTCATCAGCTCTTTATTGAGATTTTCCAGTAAGGTTTTTCTGTTAAAACAGATTTTGGAAACCTTCTTCTATGCTGGTTTGGATGCTGTGCAGATGGAATGAGCTCTGCTAGAATTACAACACTTTTTAAGTGACACTTATCTGTTATGAAGTGTAACCATGCCAACAAGAGAGTAAACTGATCTTTCCAAAGCCCAACTAATGCCTGGAAGAAAAATGAACTGATGAGGATACGTCTAGGAGGCAGAGAAGGAACAAAATGAAGAATGCATGGGCTTGGATTCCTGATGAGGACTCAGCAAGAATGTCAGGCAGGCAGTATTATTTGTTTCACTGGGACCTGACTGCAGGAACAACTCTAACAGCTCTCCATTCAGCTGTAAGACTTCAGAGGTAGCACTGAGAGAGTTCACCTGTGTTACCTGCTGACACTGTGTGACATCATCAGCTAAGTTGTTGCCAAGAAAAAAACCAACACAATCCATTCATGGAGATCGCTGAAGAGTTCTACCACACCTTCCTGTCTGTTACACTTCAACTTTACAACTTTACTTCAACTTAACTCAATTTTTATTCTTGTTTGCTTTGTTATCTATTACAATGATTTATACTACAGCAATACAATTTTCTTTTGGGGATTAATAAAGTATTATTTATTAGAATACTTCTTTTTTTATGGTATAATTAACTGATTTTTATATTTATCCTTTTTTTTAATAATATTTTGACCTTGTCCCTTAAACATTAGCAAAATCTTCCATCCATCTATCATCTGCCGCTTCTCCGGGGGTCGGGTCGCGGGGGGCAGCAGCTTGAGCAGAGAAGCCCAGGCGTCCCTGTCCCCGGCCACTTCCTCCAGCTCCTCCGGGGGGACCCCGAGGCGTTCCCAGGCCAGCCGAGAGACATAGTCTCTCCAACGTGTCCTGGGTCCTCCCTGGGGTCTCCTCCCAGTGGGATGTGCCCGGAACACCTCACCAGGGAGGCGTCCAGGGGGCATCCTAACCAGATGCCCGAGCCACCTCATCTGACTCCTCTCAATGCGGAGGAGCAGCGGTTCTACTCCGAGCCCCTCCCGGATGTCTGAGCTTCTCACCCTATCTCTAAGGGAGAGCCCAGACACCCTGTGGAGGAAACCCATTTCGGCCGCTTGTTTTCGCGATCTTGTTCTTTCGGTCACTACCCACAGCTCGTGACCGTAGGTGAGGATGGGAACGTAGATTAACCAGTAAATACAGAGCTTCATCTTCTGGCTCAGCTCCTTCTTCACAACGACGGGTCGGTGCAGAGCAACACTGCAGATGTCGCACCGATCCGCCTGTCAATCTCCTGCTCCATTCGTCCCTCGCTGTGAACAAGACCCCGAGATACTTGAACTCCTCCACTTGGGGAAGGATCTCATTCCTGACCCGGAGAGAGCATTCCACCCTCTTCCGGCTGAGAACCATAGTCTCGGATTTGGAGGTGCTGATTCTCATCCCAGCCGCTTCACACTCGGCTGCGAATCGCTCCAGTGGGAGCTGAAGGTCACGGCCTGACGACGCTAACAGAACCACATCATCCGCAGAAAGCAGAGACCTGATTCTGAGGTCGCCAAATCGGGCACCCTCAACGCCCTGGCTGCGCCTAGAAATTCTGTCCATAAAAGTTAGGAACAGAATCGGTGACAAAGGGCAGCCCTGACGGATTCCAACTCTCACCGGAAACGTATCCGACTTACTGCCGGCAATGCGGACCAAGCTCTGGCACCGGTCATACAGAGACCGAACGGCCCCTATCAAGGGGTCCGGCACTCCATACTCCCGGAGCACCCCCCACAGGACTCCACGAGGGACACGGTCGAACGCTTTCTCCAAGTCCACAAAACACATGTGGACTGGTTGGGCGAACTCCCATGCACCCTCCAGGATCCTGCCGAGGGTATAGAGCTGGTCCACTGTTCCACGGCCAGGACGAAAGCCACACTGCACCTCCTGAATCCGAGGCTCGATTATCCGACGGATCCTCCTCTCCAGTACCCCCGAATAGACCTTACCAGGGAGGCTGAGGAGTGTGATACCCCTATAGTTGGAACACACCCTCCGGTCCCCCTTTTTAAAGAGGGGGACCACCACCCCGATCTGCCAGTCCAGAGGCACTGTCCCCGATGTCCACGCGATGCTGCAGAGGCGTGTCAGCCAAGACAGCCCTACAACATCCAGAGCCTTGAGAAACTCAGGACGGACCTCATCCACCCCAAAAACAGAACACCTTTTTTTTTTTGGGTCACATTTTAAAAAGAGCTTTTCCATAAGTAATAAGACTATCTCTCTTTGTCTTTCCTTCAGGCTTCTGAGCTGGCAAATTTCATCCAGAGCAAGAGAGATTTGGGTTGTCGAGCTAACTACATCCAAGTTATTGAGGAGAGTATCAGCACACACAGCCATACCATCAAGGAGTTCTGGAAGATTCTTGGGGGGCATTCAAGTTATCAGTGTAAGGATTTATATAAGTCAATTTTGAGGGAACAGCCCCTGAAGTTCTAAAATAAGCTGTCTTTACTTTTCTTCTGATAGCTGCAGGAACACCAGATGAAGATGAGCTTTATGAAGGTGCCATTGTGGAGACAAACTGCATTTACCGCTTGATGGATGACAAACTGGTTCCAGATGATGATTTTTGGGCCAAAATCCCTCGTTGTTCTCTGCTAAACCCTAGGGAGGTGGGACACAAAAACTCTGTTAACTTCTGTTGCACCAGTTCACAGCAGAAATAATCTCCCTTTGCAAGAAGTCAAATGTGTTCAATTTAAATAAATCTGCATACAGGCCAATTCTGTCTAAGTCCAATCCTGAAGTAACAAATGCATGAACATCACCCTGAGACAGGATGTTCCTGATTTTAGCAATATTACGAAGGTGAAAGAAGGCAGTCCTAGAAACCAGTTTTATATGTGCGTCAAATGATAAATTCTGGTCAAAAATAACTCCAAGGTTCCTCACTGTAGAGGAACAATTACTATTTAGAGTAATTACGTGGTCAGATAGTTTTCTTCATGACATATCTGTAAAGCAGTCTGAACAAGGGAGTTAGTGCAAAGAGACTTTGGCTCTCCTCAGTCATGGTGTTGCAGAGATTGTGCAGCTTCTCCTATTGAGAGAACACCTCTGTGTTTTGTGTCCTCTGTGCAGGTTTTGGTGTTTGACTTTGGCAGTGAGATGTACATTTGGCATGGGAAGGAGGTGTCTCTGGCACAGAGGAAGGTCGCCTTCCAGCTGGCTAAGCACCTGTGGAATGGCACTTTCGACTATACAAACTGTGACATCAACCCACTGGACCCAGGAGAGTGCAACTCACTCATACCAAAGTATGGAGACTTATTCTAATCTGCTTATATTCAATACACAACTTCCAGGACAAGTTCATGATGCTGTCCCCTTTCCTGAATCAATTTAAGAAAGAAAATATTGTCTCTAAATGTATTGATGACTGAAACCCTGGTGTTGTGTAATGGTGTACCTCTGTAGAAAAGGCCATGGTAGACCTGACTGGGCAGTGTTTGGCAGACTCACCCAACACAATGAGACCATCCTGTTCAAAGAAAAGTTCCACAACTGGAGTGATTCCAGGAAAACACCCAGTCCCACAACTTCTAATGATCATGTTGCCGATCACAAGGTGACAAAAAGTAATTTATGTCCACAAAGTTGTCCTACTGTCATTGAAGTTGTTATTGGACAAGACTCTGTCTTTCTCTTTTTCACTCAGTTCTCTCCCCAGGAGCAGCCCATATCTGATCAGCCCTGTGCCTATAACGCCTCCCTGATGCTGGCTCTCGTCCAGGCTCCGGTCTGCACCACACTGGATGGGTTTAATGTGGGCCGGGGCTATGGCCTGGTGGAGGCAGAGGAGTGGCGGTGCTACGAGATTAGAACTCTGGCAGTAGAGGTTTGGCACATCCTGGAGTTTGACTACAGCCGCCTGCCTTGCCAAAGCATTGGACAGTTCCATGAGGGTGACACCTACGTGGTGAAATGGAAGTATATGGTCAGCACTGCAGGTCAGTACTCAGCTCTAGAGTTGCACGATACCCACGGTACCCCGCGGTGCCAAATCGTTACGGTTCCTACTATACTAGAAATTCTACACAACGGTACTACCACAGCGTGAATGCTACACAGCGGCCGCCGCTACTCTCCTCCCGGCTTCTCACCGCTTGCTACACCCTTATAAACAAACCCACACAGCAACCACTGCAACCGAACCACACAGCTGCCGAATGATTGGCTGTTTGCCTGTTACTGGTGGCCTCCGGGATATGATAGGCTGTTTCCGCACGCTGGGTCCACCCATCTGTTTGCTGATTGGCTGTTCGTGTGTTTCTGACAGCTAGAACGAACACCATGTAGACAGCTCCGCTTTGATAGAAATTTGTCTCACCCAGATGCGCGCACAGCGGTCACAAACAGGAGACAACACGCACACACTCACCATGGCAGAAGCACCGGGCCCGAGCTGCGAGTCTGCCGCAGCGTGCTCGTTAGTGGCACCACTAAAAACAAACCCCAAAAGCCATATTTGAAACTATTTTGGGTTTAAACGAGGCACAGATGGTAAAGCAATAGACGTGGCCGTCCACTGTGCAGGCGCTGCCATCAAGCTATAGGAGCCAAAGGAGGCAACAGATTTACATGATGAAAACCAGGTTAGTATTTCCTGTTTATTTTCTAATTGGCTAATATTAGGCCATATGCTCCGTTTACAGGCTGAAGAATGAAGAGTTAAAAGATGTCAAAGCACCTATAAATACATGAAAATATAGTTTTCACAGGGAATCAGTTCCTGTTTATTGTACTTTGTCCTCTAAGTATTCATAACTTGTACAAATACATTGCAGTTCATAAAAATAATAATAATGCAAAAAGGACGCAGTATCGCGATAATACCCGGAACCGTGATACTTTGTCTGGTATAGTATCGTGGTTACTTATTTTGGTATTGTGACAACTCTAAACATGAATGTTACTAAAATGCAACGAGCGATGTTACTCCAACACGTACCACCAACATAAATACAATACAAACCACTTTATTCACTGTTGGCAGTGGCCCTCTTTCAGCAGGATTCAGTTAGACAGCTCATGGTTGTATTTTCTAAATGTTCTAAAAGGAATATGTTGATGTAGATTCCAGTCATCCAGGTCATGGTAATCATAACAGCTTGAATAAGGGTAACTGGACTTCTTTTTGGATCTTGAAGATGTTTCAGCTCTCATCCGAAAAGGCTTCTTCAGTTCTGAACTAGATGGTGGGGAGTATCAGCTTATAAGCAGAGAGGGTCGTTACAGTCACGTGTCACTGAACCACCTGCCCACTGTGCATGTCATTTGTCATTATCACCTCTGAACTGTCTTCCTGCCTGGAAGGGCGAGTTTTGGTCACAGGGTCCAAGGTGTGAATGATTGTGAAACTGCCTGGGGAGGAGACACAATGCTGCTCTGTAGGTGCTGGGAAGGTGCTACCTGAGACCAGTCCTCTGTTCAAAGATGTTTTTTCCAGTTTAAGACGGATGGCTTCCTTGACTCCTCTCTCAAACCATCTGTCTTCTCTGTCCAGAATGTGTACATTAGTGTCGTCAGAGTGTCCCTTTTTCTTCAGATGTAGGTGCACTACTGGGTCTGGACCTTAAGAGGTGGCTCTCATATATTTATGCCATGTTTATGTTTCAGCATTTAGAGGTGACAGGGGTGGCAGTGTAGAGATAGAGTGCAGGCATTGAGGGAAGTACAGGGTAAGTGCTAGGATAGGAGATGCTCTCTGAAGAACTGTCAGCTGTCAGGTGTGAAAAGAGTCTGAATTGTCTTAGGCGTGGTGTAGGAGCTGCTAGACGACAATCCTGTGACGACCGGAGGGGCCCGAGTCGTGACGTAAGCCTTTGCAAGAGCATTCAAGTAGATGGGAGCCGTTCCATTAAGCACTTTGTAGCTAACATCAGGGACTTGAACCTGATGCGGGCAGCTAAGGGCAGCCAGAGGAGCTCAATGAACAGAGGGGGGACGTGTTCTTTTAGGCTGACCGAAGACCAGACGTCCTGCCGCGTTCTGGATCATCTGCAGAGGTTTCACAGCACAGGCTGGGTGACCAGTTACTATGATCTGATCTTTCTTTTGTTTAGCAATGCAAAGCGGCACAATTGAGCAGCAGAGCTAACGTGATCTTTAAAGGTTAGTTGGTCATCAATCATGACACCCAAGTTTCTAGCTACCTTTGATGGTGTCACGATTTACGTTCTGTTCCATGTCTTGTCTCGTCATTTCCTGTTTTATTTTGAAAGATCACTGACCTTCTCCTCTCGTTTCAGTTATCTTGCCCTTCCTCCCGTGTCAAGTGTCTCATTGTCTTCCCTGATTCCCAAGTGTTTCCACCTGTTCCCCTTGGTCCCTCATGTGTTCAAATAGTCTGAGTTTCCCTTGTCTGGTGCCAGTATGTTGTCTCTCCCCATGAGCTGCATTACCAGCCTTTTGTCTTGAGTCATAGTTTACCACGATCTTAGATTCCACGAGCCTGCAGAGAGCGATCCTCCTGCAGTGTAATCTTGTTTTGTAATTTATTCTTATTCATAGCATTAATTTATTTATTCAGTACGGTAAGTTTCATAGCCTTGTTTGTTCCTCCGTTCTCAAGGAGAGATTTTTCATTGCAACCTTTCATAGTCGCCTCCGTTAAAGGAGAGCTTTAAGTTTCTAGTTGTTTCATAGTGCTCCTGTTTTTCGAGTGCGTCCTTTGTTTAAACCGCCTCGTTAGGAGAGCGTGTCTTTGTTTTAAGTGTTCATAGCTTTTCTGTTTCCTCCCAGTTTGGAGAGTTTTTATGTTTTGTAACTTTCATAGCTGCGCTTCTCCTCCGCTTAGTTAGAGGAGAGCGCTCAGGTTTTCCACAGCCCATTCTTTTGCGCTGCCTGGAGATCGCCCTGCCTTGCTGTGCTCTGTGTGAATAAATAGTAAACGTCTCTTTGAATCTGAACAAGACCCTGCGTCTGTGTCCTGAGTTCCCGTGGTACCTGACAGATGGAGCAAGAGATAGGGATTCAGTTTGGATGCAGATGCTGTGGTGTCTGGTTGGTTTGGCTGGGAAGACAAGCAGTTCAGTTTTTGGGAGGTTAAGTTGGAGGTGATGGGCTTTCATCCATGTTGATATGTCAGAAAGACAGTCAGATTCGTGCTGAGACCGTGTGGTCGTCAGGTGGGAATGACAGATAGAGCTGGGTATCATCAGCATAACATTGGTATGAGAAGCCATGTGATTGGATGATTTGTCCCAGTGAGTTGGTGTATATGGCAAAGAGAAGAGGTCCCAGTACTGAACCTTGGGGGACCCCTGTGGCGAGGTGGTGCGCTGCAGAAGTGTGACCAAGCCAGGATACTTTGAAAGACCGACCAGTGAGGTATGATTCAAACCAGGAGTGTGCTCTCCCTGTGATGCCCATGCTAGAGAGTATGGACAAAAGGATACTGTGGTTGACTGTCAAATGCAGCTGATAAGTCGAGCAGGATAAGGACAGAGGACTTAGCTGTCGCTCTGGCTTCTTTTAAGGCTTCTGTCACGGCCAATAGAGCCGTTTCGGTGGAGTGTCCACTTTTAAACCCAGATTGGTTTGGGTCAAGGAGGTTGTTATGAGAGAGGTACTCGGTGACCTGCTTAAAGACGCCCTTTGAATGATTTTAAACAGAAACGGGAGGAGAGAGACTGGCCAAGGGTGGGACTGGGAGGATCTATCCAGAGATCTATGTAGAGCAAAGGGACTCCGTGGCATCATTAACCTGAAGGGAGGAGAATGTGTTGGAGGTCGGGAGAGCGGAGGCAACAACGGAGGAGAAGCGGGTGGGCGACAGGTTGCAGAGGTTGTGGTGGAAGGAAAGCAGAGCATCTTCTCGGGAGACTTACTCTGAACTGAATGAAATAGTGGTCAGAGAACTGCAGAGGTGTGACAGATAGGGCCTCTGTGGCACAGTTTCTTGTGAAAATGAGATCTAGCACTTTGCCAGCTTTATGGGTCGGAGGACTGCTGAGCAGTTGTAGCTCAAACGAGTGCATTAGTGTCAGAAAATCAGAAGAGTTAGGACTGTCAAGGTGGATGTTCATGTCACCAAGGACAATTATGGGAAAGTCATGCTCTGGGATAGAAGAGAGAAAAGGTGTCGAGGTCATCTAGAAAGTCGCAGAGTTGTCCTGGTGGGCGATATATGACAATCATATAGGTTTTGACCGGTGTAGTTACCAAGATGGCGTGGTATTCAAAGGTATTGTATTTAGCTTCAGGTAGCAGTTGGTTGTATTTCCATTTGTTGGAAATGAGCATGCCTGTTCCACCACCTCTCCCAGATGTATGAGAGGTGTGGGAAAATGAGTGGTTGGTTGAAAGTGCAGCCGGGGTAGCTGTGTTTTCAGGCTTAATCCATGTTTCAGTGAGAGCCAGGATGTCAAGAGACAGGTGGTTGGCATTATTCATAATGAAATCTGCCAATCAGCTTTGTTTACTGCCGATTGGCAATTCCACAACCCCACAGACAAGAGCGTGTCACAGAGTGAAGTGGGCTTTAGAGAGTGGAGGTTGTTAAGGTTGCGGTGGCGTTTGGTTGTGTGAAACCTTCTATGCGAGTTGGAGACAACAGCAATGGGTTTGTGGCACATTTTAAAGCAGGTGGTGAGGCCAGAGTGACATGGATAAGGCAAGTAGAACAGGTTTGCCTTATTCAGAGGCCTTGCTCAGTGGACACGCACAGGTAGACACGCTAGTCTTTAGCCAAGAATGTCAGAGAGGGGAGTGAGTAGCCGTTCACAGCACCTGATTACTCTGCTTGATTTCTGATGGCCCAACAGAGACTTCCAGACACCAGGTTTTACCCACTGATGGGTTTCAGTCATGTGCCATGCGCTTGTGGAGTTGTTGTTGGGTCTCTTCTATATAGAGGTCCGCACACTCCTCTCTGCACTGTACTGCATATTCAACACCACTCAGTTCCTGTTTGAGTGTTTTGTCCTTTGGGTGAAGCAGTCTCTGTCTGAAGGTGTTCTTGGGTTTGAAGTGCACTGGAATGCCATGTTTAGAGAATATCTTTCTAAGTTTCTCTGAGACTCCTGCCACATATGAAATGACAATATATTTGCATCTGTTCTTCTTAGCTTTTCTACCAGTGTGGTTTGGTCCCTTTGTCCATTTGACAAAGGCTTTCTTGGAGTGCTGATGTTCCTTTTGTTTTCCCTCAGCCTTGGTAGGTACACTCTCCCAGTGGTGTAGCTTTCTAATGACATGTAGTTTGTGTTCTAGTAGATGGTGTGAGTTTAAAAGCTGGTACTGGTGTGTATGTGTGGGTTTCCTGTAAACCTCTTTTATGTGCACAGCACAGTCCAAAAAAGGGCAGCTTGTGGTCTTTTGCATCTTTCCTCGTGAACTTGATGTTGCTGTCCACCAAACTGATGTGCTCCATGACCCGGGTGTCGTCCACATATCTGAACCAGTGGCTTGGTGTTGTTCCTTTGTATGCACTCAGAGCTTTGATTTCTACTTCCTCTATATAAAGGTTAGCCACAATGGGGGACAGTGGAGATCCCATGGCACAGTCTGTAGAAAGGAAAAAAGGAAATTAGACGATTATAAATTATATTTTAAATTGTTTTGTCATTTTCACCAAGTAAAATTTTTCACATTTCTTCACTATGTAATCCTATTTTGTATGTGGATTACTGTGGATCAAGGCAAATAAACTGTTTAACACATTCTTCTTTGATGAAGATGTCTGACTGAACACATCCAAAAATATCAGAGCGAGTGTTGATTTAGACGGCAGTCCTCAGTACATGGACAAATTTCCACAAAAGAAGCCACGCTGTTTCTATCTTTTTTAGGTAGATGAAGGCTGTTTTTGTCAAAAATTTAGCAAATTAGTGACAAAGTTATATAAAGTAATATCAATAGTGTTATTGTGTGGACAGATTAGGCTGTACACTAACTGTTGAACTGCTTCAGTGATCATTTTTAGATCTGTTAAATATTTAATTTTCTTTATTAAAATGTCATCAATTCAGCTATTATAGAAGTGTTTTCCTCATGGATTCATACAGAACTTTGGACATGTCGACAGGGAAGTTTCCACCAGTCACTGCTGGCAGTGGACTACAGTTCAAATGTTCCAGTTCGTATTCTGAGGCGCGTCTCTGATTCTTCTGTGTTTTACCATCAGTTGGGAAGAGTCAGAATCCAGAACAGCTGAAGACTGCAGGAGCTGGGAAGGAAAAGTGCTCCTACTTCTTCTGGCAGGGTCGTAATTCCACTGTTAGTGAGAAAGGAACGTCAGCGCTCATGACAGTGGAGCTAGATGAGGAGCACGGAGCACAGGTACACAAAAGAGCGACATCACCATGAATGCAGTCCACAGATAGAGCACAATGGTACATGTTTCACTTTTTTCTGTTTAATGTCGTCCTCCTCCAGGTTCAGGTCCAGCAGGGGAAAGAGCCTCCATGTTTCCTGCAATGTTTCAAAGGAGGGATGATTGTCCATTCAGGAAAAAGAGAGGAAGAGGAAAACTCACAAAGTATATATAAATAGATAGATATTCCACAACTGTTTATTGGATTTTGGAGACATTTTATTTTATCACAGTTTTACAGAGAAATTAAATGGTGTAAAGAACAGATATAATTATAGCTGTGATATATAATTATTTTATATGAGAATTAAAAAAGTCTGATAGTTGTTAATCTGTCATACCTTACTTTATGTACCACCTGGTTTTGTGCATGTTTACCGTGAGGAACTTTTGACAGAAAAGTCACGTGTTATTAGAATGCCATAATTGTGACTCACTGACTGAGACCAGTGGTGTTAAGTTCCTGAGTCTGGTTCTGCCAGAGGTTTCTTCCTGTTAAAGGGAGTCGTTCCTTTCCACAGTCGCCACAGGCACGCTCAGGGCGGGAGATTGGACTGAAGACAAGTTTCGGTGCAATCTGTTGGTTTCCTTAGCTAGGATATTAATTTTGAATTGGCTCCATATGAATTAATTGGATTATGATTACAATGAATTGAATTCCAATTGGCTTGAATTGGACTATATTACTTAAGTGCCTTGAGATGACAATTGTTGTAATCTGGCGCTATATAAATAAAATTGAATTGAATTGAATTGAAGTATCTGGTGGCAAAAAATACTTTTTCAGACTTTCTATAAACATCAGGGTCCTCCTCAGTTAATGAAATAATGAACACAGCTGTGTGGGTGACGATGTCTCTATATGTTCAGACCACGAGAATGTAGAAGGCCCTGCCACCTTCAATTCTTCCTGTTCTCCTCTTCATCTCAGATGATTGGCGTCTATACTGTGCACGTGGGGAGGTGGAGGTGGAAGGCCACCTGTTGGAGTTAGCTTGTCATTGCAGTAGTCTGCGATCCAGAGTCTCCATGGTGCTGCTGAGTGTCAGCCAGGCTCTCATCTACCTGTGGCATGGCTGCAAATCTCAGACGCACACACGGGAGGTGGCACGCACCGCTGCCAACAAACTCAAAGAACAGTGAGTGGAAAAGTAGTTTTCAGTACATGGGAAGTTTGAACGACCCGATGGTTAACAGCTTGCGTTTCCGTGCAGATGTCCTCTTGAAACAGGCCTCCACAGCAGCAGCAAGGTTACCATTCGGGAATGTGATGAGGGAACCGAGCCAACGGGTTTCTGGGAAGCCCTCGGCAGGAGGGACAGGAAAGCGTACGACTGCATGCTGCAAGGTGGGGCAATGCCACACACAGCTTACACACAGTTGAAGTGAAAGTAGATGGCATTGGTGTAGATCATCTTTGCATTAAGTACTTTCAGATTTTTATCTGTAACATTTTTATTTGTCTACAAGCTGAGGCTGAGAGACGAGCAGTAAGGGTTACTTCAGGAATGTGTACAGTCATCATTCACTTTCAAAAGCATTAACCATAAAGTATAAGCTTGCACGTTGGTCATTGTACATGAGTAAAAGACTTTTGATTAAAAAAAAAAAGTGAAATGAAATGTTTCTTACCTTCTGGACTGTTCAGTTTAAATGTAGAAGGAAATGGATTATCCTAATATAATACGTGGTGACAGACCGTTACTGTAAACAACAGCAAACGGAGTGGTGTGATGTAACATGTTGTTTAATTTAAACCATCAGATCCAGGCAGGTTTAACTTCACTCCTCGTCTGTACCAGCTGTGCAGCAGCTCGGGGGAGTTTGCTGCTGTGGAGTTTCTCTACCCTGCCAGAGAGCCAACACAGGTCAACTCAATGCCCTTCCTACAAGAGGACCTGTATGCAGCTTCCCAGCCAGGTACACACACACAGATGGATGGATATGTCGCAGCTTGTGAAATTGGCCTTTGGTGGACAAAAGATTAACCCATCCATCCATCTTCTCTACCCGCTTAATCCGTCGGTCGGGTCACGGGGGGGCTGGAGCCTATCCCAGCGGTCATCGGGCGAGAGGCGTGGTTCACCTGGACAGGTCAGTCCATCACAGGGTCATACAGAAACAAACGAGACAAACAGCCACACACACACTCACAATTTTAACATGCATGTTTTTGGACAGTGGGAGTGACTCCCTCTTGAAGCTCATCGTGAGAATGCCAACAGTGTGCGAAGCAGCCATCAGAGCAAAGGGTGGCTATTTTGAAGAAACTAGAATATAAAACGTGTTTTCAGTTATTTCACCTTTTTTTTGTTAAGTACATAACTCCACGCGTGTTCATCCATAGTTATGATGCCTTCAGTGAGAATCTACAATGTAAATAGTCATGAAAATTTGAATGTACTGAAGCATCATTTGTAGGAGTGTAGACAAACATTTTACTGAAGGGTTCATGTTTTGTCTCTCCGGGTACTCCGGCTTCCTCCCACTGTCCAAAAACATGCATGTTAAAATTGTGAGAGTGTGTGTGGTTGTTTGTGTCTGTATGACCCTGTGATGGACTGGTGACCTGTCCAGGGTGAACCCCACCTCTCGCCCAATGACTGCTGGGATAGGCTCCAGCCCACCCAATGGCATGCCATTCAGGAAATTAATCTTTGAATATATGGAATGAAACTTTGAATATATGGAATGAAACTTTGAATATATGGAATGAAACTATGAATATATGGAATGAAACTATGAATATATGGAATTAAACTATGAATATATGGAATTAAACTATGAATATATGGAATTAAACTATGAATATATGGAATTAAACTATGAATATATGGAATGAAACTGAATATATGGAATGAAACTTTGAATATATGGAATGAAACTTTGAATATATGGAATGAAACTATGAATATATGGAATGAAACTATGAATATATGGAATGAAACTATGAATATATGGAATGAAACTATGAATATATGGAATGAAACTATGAATATATGGAATGAAACTATGAATATATGGAATGAAACTATGAATATATGGAATGAAACTATGAATATATGGAATGAAACTATGAATATATGGAATGAAACTATGAATATATGGAATGAAACTATGAATATATGGAATGAAACTATGAATATATGGAATGAAACTATGAATATATGGAATGAAACTATGAATATATGGAATGAAACTATGAATATATGGAATGAACCATGAATATGTTGAATGAAACTATGAATATATGGAATGAAACTATGAATATATGGAATGAAACTATGAATATATGGAATGAAACTATGAATATATGGAATGAACCATGAATATGTTGAATGAAACTATATGGAATGAATATGGAATATAGGTATATGTGTGCTGAAGAGTTTCCATCAGCCTGAAGAAAACAACTAAATGTAGCTTAAACTGCCAGTTCAGCTTCGTCCGGTTATTGTCAGTCATTTTCCTTTTTTTCTCGTGCATTTCATTTGCGCTGAGTGTTATTTATTTATTATATTTACAGGCACCTCTCAACTGCATGCAAATGTGCACTTTTACACTAAAACTGCCTTCTTATCCTAAGAAAGCAGAATGTGAATTCACTTAATGAATAATGATGCCAACTCTGTTTTTTCTTCTGTGGTTAGCGCTGTTCCTGGTGGACAACCACCATGAAGTGTACTTGTGGCAGGGCTGGTGGCCTCAGGACTGTGAGAGCACAGGCTCAGCCCGAATCCGCTGGGACTCAGACAGGAAGTGTGCCATGGAGACAGTGTTGCAGTACTGCAGAGGTAATCTTACACAACATATAAAGCCTGCTCAGGTTACGTTGGTGTTTGGAACCCAAAGTTAATGAAAGCTAACATTGAACAGATGGCATGCTGTCACTCTGTTTCCCCAGAAAAGAATGAAATGAAACCTCCCAAAGCATATCTGATCCATGCGGGCCTGGAGCCGCTCACCTTCACCAACATGTTCCCCTGCTGGGAGCACAGAGAGGATGTTGCCGAGATCACTGAGAGGGTATGTGGATCAGTCATTTCACCTGCTTCCTCACAGTTCCACAGTCAGTGTTGGTGTCAGCATGAAACCATGGGGTCGGCAACCTTAAACCCTCAGTCATTTGGACCCTTTTCCCATAGAAAAGAAAACACCGGGAGCTACAAAACCCTTTTGACATCTGAAATGAAGATAAGATTTCATCTTCATACTTTGTATAAAAACTAAAGTGTGTTGCATTGATGAAATCAATGAACTGTTAAAGAGAAAACTATGTTTTATTTCTGCATGCAACAAAAACATTTTGAACTCTGAAAAAAAGATGCTGGGTTGAAAGTTACATTCAAATAAAACACTTAATGTCTATTTGAATCTTCTACGTATTTCTGAAATAAAAAGCCAAACTTAAATGATTCACCTGCAGCAAACCAAGAATGCCGTCTGTTGGTGGAAAAGCTCAATAAATGGCGGGTGTCGCACATCGGAGGTTAAAAAACGAACAAACTAAAATTAAATAAATTATAATAAAAAAAAATCCTCATTTATTTTCCAAAGTGACAGGGAGCTGCTGGGGTGCCGGCCCCTGGTGTAGACAAACACACACTGAACAATATCTTTCATATGCCCGAGTCTAGGTGGAAACTATCTTCAGCACTGTGTTTTTACATGAAATGTGTGTGTTGTCAGGAGGCAGAAGTCTGTAATCAGATCATCCTTGTGGAGGACGTGTTAGCCCGCCTCTGTAAGACTGCGTATCCGCTTACAGAGCTTCTGACCCGGCCGCTGCCTGAGGGAGTGGACCCTCTTCGTCTGGAAGTCTACCTGTCTGACGAAGACTTTGAGGTCAGATATGTTACGATTCGTGTGCTCCCTTTTCTGTTCACAAAATGACAAGGCATTCAAACTGTAGACCTTTGACTTTAATTTGAGGGTGTTCACTTTGGAATGAAAGCTAGATTTAAAATCTTTTGAGTCAGTTCTTTATTTAAATTGGACTCCCTAAAATAGGGCTTCATATGCATTAAAAAGCTGTTATTTCTGAAGTTTCCCTCTAGTTAAGATTCAATTCAGTTTTATTTATATAGCGCCAAATCACAACAAATATCATCTCAAGGCACTTAAATAATACAGTCCAATTCAAGCCAATTAGTGTCCAAGTCATTTTAATCATAATCCAATGAAATCTAATGAATTAAATTCAAAATAAGTCCAATTAATTCATATGGAGCCAATTCAATAATAATATCCGAGCTAAGGAAACCAACAGATTGGACCGAAACTTTTCTTCAGTCCAATCTCCCGTCCTGAGCCTGAGGGACTTTGGAAAGGAACGACTCCCTTTAACAGGAAGAAACCTCTGGCAGAACCAGAACCAGGAAGAAACCTCTGTCAGAACCAGAACCAGGAAGGAACCTCTGGCAGAACCAGGAAGAAACCTCTGGCAGAACCAGGAAGAAACCTCTGGCAGAACCAGAACCAGGAAGAAACCTCTGGCAGAACCAGGAAGAAACCTCTGGCAGAACCAGAACCAGGAAGAAACCTCTGGCAGAACCAGAACCAGGAAGGAACCTCTGGCAGAACCAGGAAGAAACCTCTGGCAGAACCAGAACCAGGAAGAAACCTCTGGCAGAACCAGAACCAGGAAGGAACCTCTGGCAGAACCAGGAAGAAACCTCTGGCAGAACCAGAACCAGAAAGAAACCTCTGGCAGAACCAGAACCAGGAAGGAACCTCTGTCAGAACCAGGAGGAAACCTCTGGCAGAACCAGAACCAGGAAGGAACCTCTGGCAGAACCAGGAAGAAACCTCTGGCAGAACCAGAACCAGGAAGAAACCTCTGGCAGAACCAGAACCAGGAAGAAACCTCTGGCAGAACCAGAACCAGGAAGAAACCTCTGGCAGAACCAGAACCAGGAAGAAACCTCTGGCAGAACCAGACTCAGGAAGAAACCTCTGGCAGAACCAGACTCAGGAAGGGTGTCCATCCGCCTCGACCAGCTGGGGTTTGAGAAGACAGAAAAGAGGGAAAAGAGGGGGGAAAAACACCATAACACCATTCAAAGGATACCTGCTGGAACAGGGAAACACAAGTTAATAACCACAATAATGTCACATGTACATAATATCATTTCAGAAATTAAATGGGGGGGGGGGGCAAAGTAAGGATGAGGATGGAAGATGTGAAAACTACTAATAATAGTCTGAACTTTATACCATGTTTTTTACGAACAGCTAAAACATAAAAAGGTGTCCAAATACTTTTTGACCGCTGCTGCACTGCTCCAAAGTTTCATATGAACACTGGCTGGAATTGTTGCTTGTGCTGGGTGGAATGTTGTGGGTTTACCTGAGATCTGTGGCTGTGTGGTGCCATTTAGCCTCTCAGGATATCCTGCTTCTCTTTGAGCTCTTCTAAATGTCTTTAATCCCATCAGCGCTTCATCCCTCTGTATCTTTATGAACTTGTCTGTTTCACTCGTCCCACCCTGCAGGGTGTCGGGGCTTCATCAGAGGTAAGTGCACTGGTTTGAATGTGGAAAACTCAAACTCGCTGCATCCTTCAGCGCTGTCACCAGCACTCCATTTACTTCTCAACACTACTGTCTTACTCTGCTCTAACATCCTCATTTGTTAAGCATGCTGATCACATCACAAGTGTTTGGGCTGAATATGTGTGTTTTTTTTTTTTTTTAACTTGACTGCAGTGGAAGATTGATGTGTCCAGATTGTTGTCGTTTTTCTTTTGATCAATTAAGCAAGAGTTTGCTCACAGAGGTTTGTCACTCACCATGCAGGCTGCAGGACTGGTTGACAGGGTGGAGAGTGTAGAACATCATGTGACCTATACTTGATGCTGCCTGTGTTACTCCCACAGAAAGGCCTGCAGATGAGCAGAGAAGAATATGGAGTGTTGCCTGGATGGAAGCAGGTGAACTTGAAGAAAGCTAAAGGACTTTTCTGAAGAGGCCTGGCAGAATGTTGATCAGGCTTTCTTTTGTTTCTGTCTGCATGCAGCAGAGGCTCAGGGACTGCTCCTCTTGAGTTAAGCCTGCAGTGGAGGGTTGAGGACGAATGAGAGAGCTTAGTGTGTGTGTGTGGGGGGGGGTTCCATGCTTCAGATTTTCCTCTGACCAGCATTCTGTGTTGGTACGTTGTCATAAGTAGCTAAAAGTATGTGGGTGTCAACATTTTTAAGTGACTGCGTTAATAAGCTTCCTTTTGAATATTACTTGCTAATGTATGTACATATGTATCATAAGCAAGGCAGCCAGTGCCCTTAGACTGTTAGCTTCATCTGTTAGAGTGGGAGCAGGTCTGTCAACCTGTTGGACACACTCCACTTCACACTCATATTACATGTATGTATGTATGTATGTTTGTGCATTTACTAGTAAGTTATATCAAGTCCACAGAGTAATTAAGGACAGTTTCAGATGTTAAGATATGTTGAAATAAAGTAAATATTGGAGGCTTGTGTCATATATTAATATGTACTGGATGTAAGCAGATCTGCTGTATAGATCACCTATTACCATTTACTAATGAAGTAGACTTATCTGAATGCATCATTACTGTTTTAGGTTGTCACAAAGAAGGAAAAGAGGCAGCATGATGATGAACTGACTTCAGTGTATAGTGCCTTGCTTTGTGTACAGTTTATATACAGATTCTTACTTACTTTATCATGACTTTTGTGATATTAAGAACTATAAGAGAAATAAACAGTTTGATATTGTGTCACATGTTGTTTTTATCTCCACCCGCAAGCACCCAAAACTGCCCTCCAAGCCCGACACACAGTCCCCCCCAGCAATGATAAACCCGGTCCCCACGACCCGAGAGACCACCAGACGTCCGAAGCCACACAGCCCCCCCCAGCACACACCCAACCGCTCAGAGCGACGGGACAGCAACCCACCACCACCACTATGTGATAAAGCTAATCAGAGGGGACCAGAGAGAATGAAATTCAGCCAGTTGATGTTTTGAGGAGGCAGACATTGTTTCCATGCTAATATAATCTAAAAGAACATTTCTAAACTGGTTAATACACAGATTGTTCTTCACTTTCCAGTTCATGAGAATAGTTTTCTTTGCGATACATAACACTGTGAGGACCATGTGTGCTGAGTTAATTTCCATGTTGATGTTGTCTAAGTCACCCAGTATGCACAGTGTGGGGCATGCAGGAATGCTACACTTTAGCCATGTTGATAGGTCCTCACAGACTTCAAGCCAGAACTTCTGGACAGGCGCACAGGACCACAAAGCGTGTGCATAATCATCAGGTGTGTTATCTGTGCAATGTGAGCAGATATTTGAGTGTGTTAGACCCATCCTGGACATCCTTTGTCCTGTATAGTGTGTTCTATGAAGAATTTTGTATTGTATGAGCTGTAAATTAGAATTCTGAGTCATTCTGAAGGTGTTCAAACATATTTGTGGCCAGAAGCTATGACTAGAACTGATGGATAAATCTGCCTCCCATTTTGAGGATGGAAGAGACATTGTGTCATCTATCTTAGACAATAATTTATATATTTTTGATAGTAGTTTTGGGGTGCAGATGCTTAGAAATTCTGCTACCCTAATGGGGAGTTGTAAGTCTGGTTGGTGGAGGATATATTTCTTGGTCATTCTGTTGTAAGGTTTTTAAAGTTACAGCAGTGTTTTGTTTTTTTTACACCAGACACTTGTATGTTCTTTTATCAGCCACAAGAGGGCAGCGCAACACTAGTTTCTTTCTTTCTTTTTTTTTTCCCCTTATCCTGTCCAGCATTATGGCAGCAGAATTGTAATCTGAATACCTTTTATGACAAACCGATTTGCTTTTCCAAGGGAAGCTTTATGAATGTAAAGCTCCCCTTGATGCCCATCAACTACTAATTTATTTATTTTTTGTTACAATATTTAACATGTCATAGTGCCGAACCGGACTGCGGGACAGGGAAAGAAGAAGAGCAAAGAAGAAACAGAACAAAAATAGAAAGAAAAAAAAAACAGACAACCAGCTGCTAAACTTGTAAAAACAAAACATACGACAATCCATGGCCTCTGAGGGGAATCCAGCCTTAGCGCCACCAGGAGCACCTGAAAGCAGACAAGCAGAGAAAAAACAAACACACAAAAACAAGCACAAGTATCAGCAATCGCATACAACACAGCTGTGGATATAGATGACCACAAACCACAGGATAACACATCAACTGCTTAGCAAGCATGCTACTGGGCTAATGTGTGTGTGTGTGTGTGCATGAACTTCCGATACACATGACACGGGTTCTACACGATAACTGTGCTTAGTTATGAGTGTAGAAGTGTACAGAGTCACAATCCACAGCCCCCACCCCCAGCAATCAGAAGCAGGCAGAGAGGGCCACAAGACCCGGGCCACAAGACCCAGGCCACCAGCAGCCCCCACGGAGCACAGAACCCAGGAAGCCCACCACAGGGACAACCACGCATCCACCCAGAAGACTGCAGAGGAAGCCCCCGGACAGAGCCCCCATAAGCATAGGGCAGAGGCCCCCCGGGAACCAGCCACCCAGACATGGACCAGCAGAACAACTCATCCTCCTGGCCCCTCTGGCCCCGGGCAGCAACCAGGTAACAGGGGTGTGGGAAGACCCCTCTGGCTCTTCAATATTTTCTAATAGTGAGCCTACGTGTGTGAGTGTGTGCTGTGTACAAAAGCCAGAAGGGAGAGGGGTATGGGGATATAGACTGGAGGAGAGACTGGCTGCAATAGGCACCCCCGCTACCTGGGACCCGCCACAGGGCAGGAGGGCCTGATGTCCACCAGGCTCGGGGCCTGCAGTCACCATATTCCGGGAGCCCCTGTACCCCCAGAAGGAACCCATCCCACCGCACCCCAGAGGACCTCTACAAATAAAGGAAAAAGGAATAAAAATACAAAAAACAAACAAATCACGCAGTCACACCAGTCGCAGCAGGGGGAAAAGCACCGCCCACCCCACCGCATGCCTCAACACCCTGAAAAAAACAACCTGCGGACACATCGGAGGTCCCAGAACAACCAGCCCGACATCAGGACCTGCACCAACCCACCCATACTGTGGTGTGCCCAGGGCAACCCAGACCCCCCAGGCACAGGCAGGGCCCTACCTCGGGGCACAAGGCAGCGCCCAGACACCAGGGCCAAGGCCCAGCAGTATCACCCATGCCAGAGCGGCCCGGCCACCCGGCATAGAGCCAGCGGCCACCATCCCAGGGCCCTTAAGATGCCGCAAGACAGCTCCACCCGCAAGCCCCAAAACTCCCCTCCAAGCCCGACATACAGTCCCCCCCAGCAATGACCAACCCGGTCCCCACGACCCGAGAGACCACCAGACGCCCGAAGTCACACAGCCCCCCCCAGCACACACCCAACCGCCCAGAGCGACGGGACAGCAACCCACCACCACCACTATGTGATAAAGCTAATCAGCAGGGACCAGAGAGAATGAAATTCAGCCAATTGATGTTTTGAGGAGGCAGACATTGTTTCCATGCTAATATAATCTAAAAGAACATTTCTAAACTGGTTAATACACAGATTGTTCTTCGCTTTCCAGTTCATGAGAATAGTTTTCTTTGCGATACATAACACTGTGAGAACCATGTGTGCTGAGTTAATTTCCATGTTGATGTTGTCTAAGTCACCCAGTATGCACAGTCTGGGGCATGCAGGGATGCTACACTTTAGCCATGTTGATAGGTCCTCACAGACTTCAAGCCAGAACTTCTGGACAGGCGCACAGAACCACAAAGCGTGTGCATAATCATCAGGTGTGTTATCTGTGCAATGTGAGCAGATGTTTGAGTGTGTTAGACCCATCCTGAACATCCTTTGTCCTGTATAGTGTGTTCTATGAAGAATTTTGTATTGTATGAGCTGTAAATTAGAATTCTGAGTCATTCTGAAGGTGTTCAAACATATTTGTGGTCAGAAGTTATGATTAGAACTGATGGATAAATCTGCCTCCCATTTTGAGGATGGTAGAGACATTGTGTCATCTATCTTAGACAATAATTTATATATTTTTGATAGTAGTTTTGGGGTGCAGATGCTTGGAAATTCTGCTACCCTAGTCTGGAGTTGTAAGTCTGGTTGGTGGAGGATATATTTCTTTGTTATTACAGACTTAAGTTGTTGCTATTCTAGGAATTCATTGCTGCCTATCTCATGTTGTGATATGGGCTCCTCAAATGAAATAAATGTTCCATTTTGGATTATATGTTCCAGATGTTTGATTTCTTTGATCTTCCACAGAGTAAAGTTTAGCATTTTTTTGTTTTGTAGGATGTCAGGATTGTTCCAGATGGGTATAAACTTACACGGGAGAAGTGAAGACTTTTACGTTTTTTTTTTTTTACGTTTTGACTAATATGTGGCAGGTCAGAGATTTCCAGATTATCACACAATGCTTGTTCTATATTTATCCATGGTTCATCTATTGGGCTAGGTTTAAACCATTTTGATATATACTGTAACCTATTGGCTAAGGAATAGTGCTGAAAATTAGGTAAATCTGATCTACCACTGTCCTTGGTCTTCTGTAGGGTTTTTAAACTAATACGTGGTGGTTTGTTTTTCCACAGAAATTTGGAGATGCATGAATCTAGCGACTTAAACCAAGTAGCGGATGGTTTTATGGGGATCATTGAGAACCAGTAGTTAACTTTTTTTCTGGAAGCCTGGAGGAAATGTTTATGCTTAAATATCTAATATTTCCTGACTGTAAAGTGATCACAGGTATATTCTGGACCCTACAGTTAATGGGCAGAACTGTGGTCTTAGTAATACATCATCAGCATAAAGACTTATTTTATGCTCAATATTTTTGCGTTGGATGCCTTTAATATTTCTATCTTGTCTGATAGCAGCTGCTAAAGGTTCAATGAAAATAGCAAAAAGTGAGGGAGAAAGTGGGCAACCCTGTCTTGTACCTCTCTGCAGACTGAAGCTTGGAGAGGTTTGATCATTTGTCCTGACACACGCATTTGGGGAGCTATATAATATCCTTATCCAGTTGATTAAGTGTGACCAAAACCCGAATTTGTTTAATGCTGCGAATAAAAATTTCCAGTTCACTCGATCAAATGCTTTTTCTGCATCTAGAGAGACTATTGTGGTTTCCAGGTTGTTGATGTTAGAATAGTCTATGAGATTAATTAGCCTGCGAGTGTTAGTGGATGAGTGTCTACCCTTTATGAAACCTGTCTGGTCAGGATGTATTATAAGTGGAGTTATTTTTTCTATTCTTTTGGCGAGGGCTTTACAAATTATTTTGAGGTCTGCATTTATTAGAGACATTGGGCGGTAGCTGGATGTAAGTATGGGGTATTTTCCTGGTTTCTGTAGCAGGATAATGTTAGCACAGTTCATGTGTGGGGATAATCTGCCATTCTGCTTAACTTGTAATACCATTTTGTGAAATGCAGGGGCCAAAACAGTCCAAAATTCTTTGTAGAACTCTGCTGGAAAACCATCTGGTCCTGGGACTTTGTTACTAGGCATATGTTGAAGGGCTTCATGGAGTTCTCCTATTGAAAGAGGTGAATCCAGAGCCATGGCCTGTTCGGTTTGTACTTTTGGAAGGTTGATATTACTAAGAAACTGATCTATGTTACTGTCTGATGGATCATTTTGTGATGAATATAAGGTTTTATAGAAGTCCCTAAAAGCATTGTTGATTACATCGGGGTCATGGGTGACATTTCCTTTTGAGTCTTTAACAGAAGTGATTGTTGTTTTCTCTTTGTTTCTCTTTAGTTGGTTAGCTAGGAACATTCCAGATTTATTGTCGTGCTCAAAGTTCTCCAAGCGAAGTCTTTGTATCAGAAACTGTGTTTATCAATAATTTCATTTAGTTCAAGTTTAGCTTTTCTTAGTTCATTCAGTGTGTGTTCCTCTTTAGAGGCACTGTTGGCAACTTCTAATGATTCAATCCTGAGTTCTAAATCTGATATCCTTGAACTTTCCCTCTTTTTCATATTTGATGAAAAAGAGATTATTTTGCCTCTCATAACGGCTTTTCCTGCTTCCCAGAGAATACAAGCTGACATTCCTGGCAGGTCATTATTTTCTAAATATACAGACCATTCCCTTTTGGGGTGGATTTTGGTGTCTGAAATATCGCTCATCAAAGAACTGCTGACTAAGAAATAATCTATTCTTGAATATGAGTGGAGTACCGGTGAGAAGAAGGTGTATTCTCTAAGAGTGGGGTGGTGGGAGCGCCAAGCATCACAAAGACCAAAATCTTTCATATACTGTTTAACAATATTCGTGGACTGCCAGTTCCGCTGACTTCCTGAAGTACTGAGTCTGTCTACTCCTGAGTCTAATACCATGTTAAAGTCCCCTCCTATGATGAATGTGTTATCTGAGTGATCAGAGAGTGAAGTGAAAAAGGAGTGAAAAAATGAGGGGTCATCCACATTTGGACCATATATATTTGCAATGCATAAATTCATATTTTGAATAGATAAATTAACTATTAGAAATCTATCTTCTGTATCTATAACTGTGTTGTTTACGGTGAAATTTACTCTTCTACTTATCAGAATGGCTACACCTCTTTGTCTGGAGTTGTAACAGGCTGAGTACACATGAGGAAACTGTGCTGTGGTGAGAACATCAGCTGCAGTCTTTGGTAAATGAATCTCCGGTAATAAGACCATGTCTGCCTGCAGATCCTTCAGTTTATTGGAGATTTTTAATCTCTTCTCCCTGGACCCAGCTCCATGCACATTCCATGAGATAAACTTCAGCGTGGACATGCTCAGACTAACGCAGTGAGTGCTGGATGCTTGCATTTTAATAATATGTTTTAAACTCCATGTTTTAGTTATACGTTTTAACTTCTTGTTGGAGTTATATGTTTTAACTCAATGTTTTAGTACATTTTAACTATATGAGCTGAAAAGCATCTTATCTATTTTGTTCATTTTACACCCTTTTATCTTATTTAACTGTTTTAGTCTTTCAGTTTTTAGCTCCAGTGTTTCCTCATGGGGGGCCTACCACACTGGGAGCTGCTTTTGGTCCACTGAGGGGGGTGCTGTTCTGTGGACTGCTCTGGCCCGGGTGGCTGGAGGACTCTGCACTTTGGTGTGGGGCCTCTTGTCTGCCCGGGTCGGGACTGTCTCTGTGGCGGCGCTCCCTGTGGTCGTGGGCCAGGAGCCCTCTCAGTGTGGTCGGCCCCCCAAGGTGGCTTTTTCCTTGCCTTAGGTCTGGGTGCCACCATGTCTCTGTCTGATAGGTGCAGTGGGTCTGAGCCTGTGTGTTTGTGTGTGCGTGCAGGTGTGTGTGTGTCTGTTTGTCTCCGTGTCTCTCCGGGTATTTATGGGGGTGGGTAGGTTGGTATGTTGTACATCGTTGTTTTTATCCTCTGTGAGGCACTTTGTGTTGCTTTTAAAGTATGAATAGTGCCATATAAATAAGATTTGATTTGATTTGATTCCGTCCCGTGCGTGTGTGTGCATATTTGCTTGCATGAACATGCGATTGATTGTGTTTGTGTTCGTAAGTGCAGGCATTACATTAGCATTAGCATTAGCATTACATATAAAGGTAGCAGCGGGTTGGGGAAGAAAAGCAGTGCAAAAGAGTGGAAGTGTGAGATAGAAAAAAGCCCAAAACAAACCCAAATAAACAAATGTGACCTAGTTAGACTATCAGTGAGCTATTTATTTTACCTTGACAGACTACTGTGAATTGGGTAGACTATTTCAGAGTTACTTATGTACCATCTACAGTGATATGAGTAATACAAGTTCACGAATTCAGATCATCAGATCATCTGGGTGTCCTGGTCGCGGTACAGCTAACCATTGATGAATAATTTATCCACCGCGATGACAGCTCGGGAGCTTCCTTCCATGAACTTTCTCTGGATGGGGAACAGAACCCTGCGTCTTTCCAGGATTTCTTTGGGAAACTGGTTGTTGACGCTGAAGTCCGTTACTCTCAGCTCCGTGCCGCGGCCCCTCACCTGAACTTTCTGTTGGTAGTGTTCAAACTTGGCCACATTGGTCTTGGTCGGTGGGCATCTGGGGCCTCATGTACAAAGACCTGTGTGGATTTCCGACTGAAACATGGTGTCCGCTCAAACCAAAATGGCCTCCAATGTACAAATATATCCGGATATATCAATGTGTGCGCATGCATGAATCCAAGCACATTTCTTTTGTACATGCCAATCAACATGGAATTGAGCGCACATGTCGGAGTACCCGACTCCTCCCAGTCCCCTCCCCCTACTTAAATATGCAAATAATATTTAAATGAGCCTTGCACCTGTGATTCCTCTCTCTGCATCCTTAGAAAATAAAGAAAAAAGAATGAGTAAGACGGAAAAAGAATACCTTGATGGAAAGCGAGATGGAGGGGCTACTTTCTGAAGTGGAGACCCGCAAAAATGTCCTCTTTGGCATGCTGTCCTACGATATAAGCAGCAACGATGCTGGGGCTTGTTAGAAAGATCTTAAGCTGTAGTTTAACTAGCAAAAAACAGCAAGTTACTAACTTTAACCACCAACTATGATGCTGTGAAGACGGGATAGAAATTGGGGGGGCACATGCTCAATGCACGTCACGGGGAATAATATTAGGACAATTAAACGAATAAAGTTACTCATCAAGAAGCCACCCATCGAGCACAGTGCCAGCTTGTAGTCTGTTCCCAACAATTCTGTTACTGAATGTATGAATCGTGCGTTGAACCAGGCCACCTCCACAAAGCATTTGCGCATCACATACGATCTGTACATTGATGGAATGAAAATGTTTCCTGTTGATATACAAATTCATCATGTGATGGGCTTTTACAGCAATGTGTGTGCAGCTCTGATTACATTAGGAAAACCAGCTCTCGCTTCAAATTGCGCTTCAATGTTGGCCTGTTCAACTGCATTGTGGGAATTTGATATACCTGCTGAGATGCAGATAATTCCGTCCCACTCAGCTGGCATGGCTCGGCTCAGGGTCGACTGGCACAGTTCCAATCGGTTGGCCAGCTCCCCCTAGAATGCCCCGGTTGCTTAAACCCCAGTGTGCACATCACCTGTGGCACGAGCAGCGCACTGTGTTTAAAGACATAAAGACCTGGATGACTCAGAACTGTCTGCTTTTAAATTCAGACAAAACTGAAGTTGTTCTCTTTGGACCTGAGCGCTTCAGGGAGAAATTGTCTAGTTATCTAGTTACTCTAGATGGTATTTCCTTGGCTTCTAGTTCTACAGTGAGGAACCTTGGAGTTATTTTTTACCAGAATTTATCATTTGACGCACATATAAAACTGGTTTCTAGGACTGCCTTCTTTCACCTTCGTAATATTGCTAAAATCAGGAACATCCTGTCTCAGGGTGATGCAGAGAAACTAGTTCATGCATTTGTTACTTCAAGATTGGACTACTGTAATTCCTTATTATTGGGCTGTCCCACATATTCTCTGAAAAGCCTCCAGCTGATCCAAAACCCTGCAGCCAGAGTTCTGATGAGAACTAACAGGAGAGATCATGTTTCTCCAGTTTTAGCTTCTCTTCATTGGCTCCCTGTTAAATTCAGAATAGAATTTAAGATTCTTCTCCTCACATATAAAGCTCTTAATGACCGAGCTCCATCATATCTTAAAGATTTAATTGTAAGATATTTTCCTAACAGAGCACTTCGCTCCCAAACTGCAGGTTTACTTGTTGTTCCCAGAGTTTCTAAAAGTAGAATGGGAGGCAGAGCCTTCAGTTATCAGGCCCCTCTCTTGTGGAATAAGCTGCCAGTAAATGTCCGGGAAGCAGACACCCTTTCCACTTTTAAGATTAGGCTTAAAACTTTCCTTTTTGATAAAGCTTATAGTTAGGGATGGCTCAGGTAATCCTGAAACATCCCATAGTTAAGCTGCTATAGGCTGAGACTGCTGGGGGACCTCATCTGTCACACCTTTCCTCACTTTGCTCTCTTTTTCCCCCTGTTTAATTTCACGATTGATTTTATGTACATGTGACATTATTGTGGTTATTAACCTATGTTTCCCTGTTCCAACAGATATCCTTTGAATGGCGTTATGGTGTTTTTTCCCCCTCTTTTCCCTCTTTTCTGTCTTCTCAAACCCCAGCTGGTCGAGGCGGATGGCCACCCTTCCTGGTTCTGGTTCTGCCAGAGGTTTCTTCCTGGTTCTGGTTCTGCCAGAGGTTTCTTCCTGGTCCTGGTTCTGCCAGAGGTTTCTTCCTGGTTCTGGTTCTGCCAGAGGTTTCTTCCTGAGTCTGGTTCTGCCAGAGGTTTCTTCCTGTTAAAAGGGAGTCGTTCCTTTCCACAGTCGCCACAGGCACGCTCAGGACGGGAGATTGGACTGAAGACACGTTTCGGTGCAATCTGTTGGTTTCCTTAGCTAGGATATTAATTTTTTGAATTGGCTCTATATGAATTAATTGGATTATGATTACAATGAATTGAATTCCAATTGGCTTGAATTGGACTATATTACTTAAGTGCCTTGAGATGACAATTGTTGTAATCTGGCGCTATATAAATAAAATTGAATTGAATTGAATTGAATTGAATGTTCCCAAATTGGACCTAAGAGTAACAAGTGTATGTAAACTGTGTGTCTCCTATTCTGTAGACTTTACAATAGTGGGGATCTGGAATATGATAAGTCATCATAAAATGGACATCCTATGGAAGTTTCATGAAGTTAGCCTTAAAACTGACCGAGATATTGAGGATCAAAAACAAAAAAAACCTGCAAAAAGTACACGGTTGGGCCCTAAGGTGCCACGAGGGTTAAAGCCCTTTTTGTGTGGTTTGTTTAAATTGGGGATGTTTGATTGACTGAGTAGGTCCTTCTATCAGCTGACAAAGGATTTGTGATGTTTTGGTTTAAATTGTGTTTTTTTGTGAGTTGAGATATCATATCTGTAATTTCATCATCCGGTCTTGTGTCAGGATAACAACCCTGAATCTTGAATATGAATGTATGTCAGGGAGCAAAAGGGCTGCAGGGACTTACACGCTTACAGCTTTCAACCGGACACATGTCAGATGATGAATGAATCCCTTACAAAAGCTGAAGGAGGCTGTGACTCACAAACAGTTTCTCTCAGTGATTCCCACTGAGTGGAACGTTTGAGTACGTCTATCTGTTGAGCGTTTAGTCGTAGTGCTCTGTGTGCTCCTATGATGGCTATTAAAAGTTATTTCAGCTGGTCTAGGTGGAAGAGCAGGAGTAATTAGACAGGAATTTCATGCAATCACAGTAAAAAAAAATACATTCAGCAGGTTTCTGCCCATCCAACTGATGCTCAAGTGTTTCAGCAGCCCTGAAACAGCGACATGAGGGAGAACCTTTTCTGTAAAGAGTTCCCCGGCACTGTGTGGTTCTGAACTTGGTGGATGTTTGACTATTCTGTTGCACATGGCTCCTCTGAACTCCTTGGGCCCTTTTTAGGTGAGTTTCACGTTGTGACACGGTGTGTGTCCACCCACCTCCACTCCCACTCATAGACCTCCTCCCTCCCTCTGTGTCTTCAGGAGGAAGGTGGGATGTTCAGTGTACACTGCTTTGCACGCACTGCTTGGCTTGTGTTAGTGTATAACTCTGAGCCCAGTTTCTGTTCTGAGTTCCAACCAGCTTTTCTTTTCATTCAATCTCTTTACAGGATACAGAGAGGAATGTGAAACACTGCAAAACAGGCACACATCTTGTATGTATTTATTGTGGATATATTGAAAAGAGACTGACAGTTTTATTCTTTAGCTGCAAATATGCATTAACATGTGCTAGAGTAAAGAGAATATGAAGTCATGTAAATGCTCATACTCTGAAAAAAACATCTGACTTTCTTGATGAGAGCACTGATGTGACAAGCTTCAGTTCATCTGCACAGGAGCAGTCCACAGCAGGTGGACAGAGACATCATTATTAGAAAATGATTCTGACGGTCTGCACCTTCACAGTGGTGCAGAGAAAAGGTGAAAATGTGTTTTGTTTTATAATGAGATTATGTAAAGGGTAATTAGAATATCTGCCAACATTTACTGAGCCATATGTCACGGGTTCTTTTTGCAGTCCATGAATTCTAATAACCCAAATGGGGTAAAAAAAAAAAAAAAAGCCCCCTTTTGGCAGGTATCTCCCTAATGCTCTTAACCATCTGTGTTTCTTCAGCCCACTGCCATGCTGCAATAATGTTTTCTTTGTGATAACAGTGTTCATTCAACATAGGCGTCGGCGTGAAGAGCCACAGTTGAACCTAAGCACCGTGTGTTCCATAGGATTTGCATCTGGCAGCGTGCATGCAGCCCTCTCAGTTGACAAACTGCAAGCAAGGAGTCCAAAGCAGGCTCAGAACATGTTCCTTTTGCAAACTGTGATCCACTTTATTTCTGCTTCAGCCTCTTAGCATCACAGTGGGCACTGCACTGCATGCTGGGAGTTTGCACAAGTGGTAAGTAATTGAGTGAAGCTGTCGATTGAGTTTGGACTGTAAATTTTCAATCTTTTACTGTGTTTATCATGACAAGGTAAGATCAGTTAAATCAGTTAGTCTGCTGTTTGAGTGAGTGTTCGGCCCTGTCTATCAGACCAGGACTAGAGATGTGACTGACCCACAGTACACAGTGGAACAGATTCTCTTGGCTGCAGAAGAAGAGGTGGGTGGTGACAGTGTTGTGTATCAATCCTGTATGAGAAAGGGCATATTGCTTTTTCTCCTAGAGGAGCGCTTGACTCGCCTGCTGGTTGAGCAAGACCTGATCCTGGATGATCTTCTTGCGGTTGTGTCTCCAACCCAGATAAATCTGACCAGTGATGACATGTTTAGCCGCATGTCCTCATTCAATCGCTGGTTGTCTAGATGGTGTCCAGCAAACAACGTGGGCTACATAGATAATTGGCAATCTTTCTGGAGAAAACCTGGTCTGATGAGGAGAGACGGCATCCATCCCACTTTGGAAGGAGCGGCTCTCATTTCTAGAAATATGGACAAATTTATTAGTCATCCAAAAACATGACAACCCAGGGTTGAGACCAGGATGCAGAGTTGTAGTCTTACACACTTCTCTGCGGCTTCCCACCTGATGCTGCCCCCCCCCCCCCCCCCCTCAATCAAAAAACACAACAGGAGCAAATCCTCTTGTGCAAAAAAAATTTAAAACAAAATCTTCAACTGAACAAAAACATCAAACTATTAAATGTGGTTTGCTGAATATTAGATCTCTCCTTTGGAAGTCTCTGTTAGTGAATGATTTGATCTGTGATCATCATATTGATATATTTTGTCTTACAGAAACCTGGCTGCAGCAGGAGGATCATGTTAGCATTAATGAATCAACTCCCTCTGACTATTTAAATGTTCATGTTCCTCCAACCACAGGCAGAGGAGGAGGAGTGGCAGCTATCTTCAGATCAGGGTTACTAATCAGTCCTAGACCCAAGATTAGTTTTAGCTCTTTTGAATCTCTGATTCTCAGTTTTTCCCACCCAAAGTGGAAATCACAAAAACCTCTTGTGTTTGTTGTTGTGTATCGTCCACCTGGCCCTTATTCTGAGTTTCTGTCTGAATTCTCAGAGTTTTTATCCCAGTTAGTGCTGAGTACAGATAAAGTCATTGTAGTGGGTGACTTTAATATTCATGTAGATGTTGAAAATGACAGCCTAAATATTAGCTTTAATTCTATATTAGACTCTATTGGATTTTCACAGACCTACTCACTGCCTTAATCATACCATTGACCTTGTGCTGACTTATGGCATTGAGAGTGAACAGTTAACAGTGTTCCCTCATAACTCTGTCTTGTCTGACCATTTTTTAATAACTTTTGAATTTACATTACTTGAATATATGGTTTCTGAGAATGGTAAATGGTAAATGGACTTGTACTTGTATAGCGCTTTTCTAGTCAAACTGACCACTCAAAGCGCTTCTAACACCACATGCCACATTCACCCACTCATACAGCACGTCTTAAGATACACATAACTATGTGCTTTCTAATCACTCATACACATTCATACCCTGATGGATACATCAGGAGGCAACGTGGGATTCAGTGTCTTGCCCAAGGACGCTTCGACATGTAGCCCGGGGAAGCCAGAGTCGAACCACCGATCTTCCGATTGGTGGGCGACTGCTCTTCATAAGGACATCTTCCTCCTGAGAAGAATTCTACATATAGAAGGTGTCTGTCAGAGAATGCTGTAACCAGATTTAAAGAGTTGATTTCATCATCCTTTTCTTCACTGCCATGTGCAGATATGACAGAGGACGGCTACCTAAATTTTACTCCAGTAGAACTTGACTCTCTTGTTGACAGCACTATAGTTTCAATGCGTACAACACTGGACAATGTTGCCCCTCTGAAAAGGAAGGTAATCAGTCAGAAGAGGTTGGCTCCTTGGTATAATTCACAGCTGCTTTAAAGCAGACTGCAAGAAAGCTGGAGAGACAGTGGCGTTCCTCTAATTTAGAAGAGTCTCAATTAGTCTGGAAAGATAGTTTAATAACATATAAGAAAGCACTTCGTAAAGCTAGAACTGTTTATTATTCATTATTGATAGAAGAGAATAAGAATAATCCCAGGTTTCTTTTCAGCGCTGTAGCCAGGCTGACAAAGAGTCCGAGCTCTGTTGAGCCATGTATTCCTTTAACTCTCAGCAGTGATGATTTCATGAGATTCTTCATCAATAAAATTGTTTCTATCAGAGAGAAGATTAATGGAATCCTTCCCACTATTATCACTGATGTATCATCAAGTAGAGCAGCTTTAGAAGTATCTTTAGAACCTGATTTGTATTTAGACAGCTTCTGCCCAGTTGATCTCTCTGAGCTAACAACAGCAAGAGTCTCTTCTAAACCATCAACTTGTATTTTAGACCCAATCCCAACCAGACTGTTCAAGGAGGTTTTCCCCTTAACTGACACTTCCATATTGGATTTGATCAATCGGTCTTTGTTGATAGGATATGTACCTCAGACTTTTAAGGTTGCTGTAATTAAACCTTTACTTAAAAAACCTACTCTTGATTCAGAAGTGTTGGCTAATTATCGACCTATATCCAATCTCCCTTTTTTGTCTAAAGTTCTTGAAAAAATAGTTGCAGTTCAACTTTGTGATCATTTACATAGAAATAATCTGTTTGAAGAGTTTCAGTCAGGATTCAGAGTGCATCATAGCACAGAAACAGCACTGGTGAAAGTTACCAATGATCTCCTCTTAGCCTCTGATAGCGGACTTGTTTCTGTGCTTGTCCTGTTGGATCTCAGTGCTGCATTTGATACGATCGATCACAGCATTCTGTTACAGAGACTTGAACATGTTATTGGGATTAAAGGAACTGCATTAGGCTGGTTTAAGTCATATTTATCTGATAGATTCCAGTTTGTTCTTGTAAATGAAGAATCTTCCTCACACACCAGAGTAAGTCATGGAGTTCCTCAGGGTTCTGTGCTTGGACCGATTCTTTTTACTTTATACATGCGTCCATTAGGTAACATTATCAGACAGCATGGCATACATTTCCATTGTTATGCTGATGATACTCAGCTGTACTTATCTATGAAACCAGATGAAACCAATAGGTTGGTCAGACTACAAGCCTGTCTTAAAGACATAAAGACCTGGATGACTCAGAACTGTCTGTTTCTAAATTCAGACAAAACTGAAGTTGTTCTCTTTGGACCTGAGCGCTTCAGGGAGAAACTGTCTAGTTATATAGTTACTCTAGATGGTATTTCCTTGGCTTCTAGTTCTACAGTGAGGAACCTTGGAGTTATTTTTGACCAGAATTTATCATTTGACGCACATATAAAACTGGTTTCTAGGACTGCCTTCTTTCACCTTCGTAATATTGCTAAAATCAGGAACATCCTGTCTCAGGGTGATGCAGAGAAACTAGTTCATGCATTTGTTACTTCAGGATTGGACTACTGTAATTCCTTATTATTGGGCTGTCCCACATATTCTCTGAAAAGCCTCCAGCTGATCCAAAATGCTGCAGCCAGAGTTCTGATGAGAACTAACAGGAGAGATCATGTTTCTCCAGTTTTAGCTTCTCTTCATTGGCTCCCTGTTAAATTCAGAATAGAATTTAAGATTCTTCTCCTCACATATAAAGCTCTTAATGACCGAGCTCCATCATATCTTAAAGATCTCATTGTAAGATATTTTCCTAACAGAGCACTTTGCTCCCAAACTGCAGGTTTACTTGTTGTTCCCAGAGTTTCTAAAAGTAGAATGGGAGGTAGAGCCTTCAGTTATCAGGCCCCTCTCTTGTGGAATAAGCTGCCAGTAAATGTCCAGGAAGCAGACACCCTTTCCACTTTTAAGATTAGGCTTAAAACTTTCCTTTTTGATAAAGATTATAGTTAGGGATGGCTCAGGTGATCCTGAAACATCCCATAGTTAAGCTGCTATAGGCTTAGACTGCTGGGGGACCTCATCTGTCACACCTTTCCTCACTTTGCTCTCTTTTTCCCCCTGTTTAATTTCTCAAATGATTTTATGTACATGTGACATTATTGTGATTATTAACTTGTGTTTCCCTGTTCCAACAGATATCCTTTGAATAGTGTTATGGTGTTTTTCCCACCTCTTTTCCCTCTTTTCTGTCTTCTCAAACCCCAGCTGGTCGAGGCGGATGGCCACCCTTCCTGGTTCTGGTTCTGCCAGAGGTTTCTTCCTGTTAAAAGGGAGTCGTTCCTTTCCACAGTCGCCTCAGGCTCAGAACGGGAGATTGGACTGAAGACAAGTTTCGGTGCAATCTGTTGGTTTGTACCTGGTACTTGTCTCAGTGTTCGTGCGGTTCATATCGAGCTGATTGAGGCCATGGATACCTCGAACTTCATAAACGCCCTTAGACGATTTTTCGCCATTCAGGGTCCGGTGAAGCTGATACGCTCCGATTGTGGCACAAATTTCAAGGGAGCATGTAGGGAGCTGAAAATACTCCTTCGAGATGACAAGGAGCCTAACGTCTTCCAGTTCCTCAGCAAAGAAGGCTGTACATGGATCTTTAATCCACCATATTCCTCTCACATGGGTGGAGTGTGGGAGAGGATGATTGGGATCTCCAAGAGGATTCTCGACTCCATGTTGTCGCAGATTCAGCCATCTCATCTTTCTCACAAGGTTTTGTCTACAGTCATGGTGGAAGTGTCCGCCATAATTAATGCTAGACCTCTGACGACCATCTCTACAGATGTGAGTGCTCCATCGCTCCTTACTCCAGCCATGATCCTTTCCCAGAAGGTTTGTAGTTCTCCTCCTCTTCCAGGGAGCTTTGTCGATGCAGATCTACCCTGCCAGCAGTGGAGGAAAGTCCAGCACTTGGCCAACATCTTTTGGGAGAGGTGAAGGCGCGAGTATACTCCAGAGTCGGACCAAGTGGCTGGGGAGCCGCCCCAACATCAAAGAAGGAGATTTAATGCTTCTTCGTAATGGCGCTGGTCACAAAAACCTTCCCTTCAAGCAATCGCAAGGTCAGGAAAGTGGAGCTCAAGGTGAGAAGAGGAGAGACCTCCAAGACCTTTCTTTGTCCCATCACGGAGGTGGCGGTGCTTATGTCTTCCTAAGGTGACATGAACCTTTGTTTTACTCCCCAAGTGTTTATCTTTCATAGTGGTATTGTGTTAAATACCAGGTGGGGAGTGTGATGTTGCATGTGTTTTATTTTGTGAAGTGGTATAGCGCCTCCTGTGGTCTTTAGGAAGAATGCAGCCTTTTCACAGCATTTTTATGTTCCCATCCTCATTGGTTGTTCAGGTCACATGATCTTCAGCTATCGAGTCTTATGATTAGTTGCAAAAGGCTAGAGGATTGCATAGTTGGTACCTGGTTAACCTGCCTGTGTAGAACTTGGAGCAGATTTGTGTTTTCACATGATTAAAACAGCTTGGCATGAAACGCAAATCTTCAATAAATGGAGTTCACGCACATCCTGCCTGCTCATCATTGAAGCTACGTAGCCACTTCAGTCAAGTTCAAAAGTGTTTAGCTGTCTGGTGATGTGTGCCTTGCTACGTGCTCAGGTGCCAGAACATAGGCCATTCAAGTCTCTGGAATTTCCATTGCATGAGTTAGGATCACTATGATTACATTAACTTATAGACTTTGCTTAATTATAATGTATGAATTAGTTTGACAGATCATTGGAAGTTGCAAAAGTAGAGTTATTGCATTTAGAATGCTGAATTTGAAATATGATACAGGCATCAGGACTAAATAACCGGTTACAATGATTGCATTTTTACTGGTTAGGATTTTGCTGAGGTTATAACATGTATATTTTGCCTGTTTTTCAGTTGGCGAGATGATAATGGTCTAGATGCAGTGTTCGATACAATTGAAGAGGTGGTCCTGGCAGCACAGGGTCTTCGGTAGGTCTCAACTACAATTAAGAAAAACCTGGCAAGTTCCAACTGAACAGTGTCATTGACAGAAGTTGAAGTAGCAGCTGTTGAAGATACCTTCACCTGTGTCTGCAAGAGTAAATACAAAGTTTTGTCTTCTATAGGCAGATGTCAGTGTAACTCATGTACTCATGTCCATGAAGAAAATAGACCCTGACGCTATAAATAATGTAACCATGTGTAAATTTTTTGTAAAAATGTTTTCTGAATCAAATTTGCAGGTCCAGTGGTTGAGCCCATGGTTTCATCGTGTTGCCATAGCATTGTTGACTGCAGGAGCTGCATCGAACAATGGCAGCAAAATTCTGCATTTTGCCCAAAATGCCGAGTGGATGATTTTGACAACAATACACAAAAACTCACTGGACTGTCTGATGCATTGGCTGCACTGGAAAACATACTGTGCCAGTAAAACTGTACAGTATTTAGTTGTGCTCATGCTGTTCTTCATTGTTCAGTTTTTTTCCTCTTGAATGTTTTAATGATGCAAAGCACTTTTGACTTTTAAAAATGTTTATACATCTTTATAGTGTTATTTTATTTTGCAAATATCATCTTTCAGTATTGTAAGAGAGTACCTCATATTTGCACTATTTTATGTTATATGTTTCCTTACTGCTTTCCAAATGGAAACATTGGAAATTAGGACTCACTTATGTTGAAATGCTTTAAACCTAAAAATGTTAAATATAACCTTCATAGTTTTTTATTTTGGCAAAATCATATTTCAGTGTTGTAAGAGCCAAATTACCTCATATTTGCATTTTTTAAGTTGTATATTTTCTTACTGTTTTCCTGAAACATTGGGCATTTTATACAGTTAGGACTGTTTCATTCCATGAATCTGCATTCCGGCTCTCCTGTGGCCTTGGCCAAGGCCGCTGCTAAAACAACCCCCCTGAGATTGCTGCTACAAGACTCTCTGAACTACTTTTCCTCCCTCCCTTCCTTCACAGACACCTGGGGCCTCATGTGTTGCAGCAGCGCGTGTCAATGACGTCATCCCAGTAGACAAGTGTGTAGAAAGCCCTCTATAAGCCCCCCGATAACAACAATAACAACAACACAGCAGCTACGAGCTAACAGAGCTATAGTACGCGTTCATTCATTCATTCATTCATCTTAAGGTATTGGTGAAATAAAGACAGATAATGCCTTACTTAGAGGCTGTATTGCCAATGCCCCCATTCTCTCCTGTTATATGGATATATGCAGATCTTGAGTAATCTAAATATCTTCTGAAGGACGCCGACTTTAACCAAACTGTTCTCAGTGAGTAGATAAACGTATTTCATGCCAGAAATCAGAATCAGAAACAAGTTTATTGTTTTATATATATATATATAAAATCTGGATATATATACACAATAGGTCTGGAGGGGGGAGGGAGAGAGTCAGTGTCAAGGGGGGCTCTGGGCGTTGTTGATAAGGCTAGTAGCAGATGGGAATAAGCTGTTCTTGTGGCGTGAGGTTTTGGTAGTTTGTGACTGGGGTGCGAGGGATCAGCCTCAATCTACCTCAGAGTCCTGGGGGTGTACAGGTCCTGGGGAGATGGAAGATTGCAGCCAATCACCTTCTCTGCAGACAGTGGCAGCAGCATATCAGATGGTGATGGAAGGAGTGAGGATGGACTCAATGATGGAGGAGTAGAAGTGCACCATCATTGTCCTTGGCAGGTTGAATTTTTTAAGCTGCTGCAGGAAGTACATCCTCTGCTGGGCTTTCTTGATGAGAGAGCTAATGTTCAGCTCCCACTTTAGGTTCTGGGAGATGATAGTTCCCAGGAAGTGGAAAGACTCCACAGTGTCAATTGTGGAGTCACAGAGGGTGATGCTGAGGCTGAGTTCTTCCTGAAGTCCACAACAATCTCCACTGTCTTTAGAGCATTGAGCTCCAGGTTGTTCTCCCAGCACCAGGTTGCCAGATGGTCAGCCTCCCACCTGTAGGGGGACTCGTCAGCATCAGAGATAAGTCCGATGACAGTAGTGTCGTCCGCAAACTTCAGGAGCTTGACGGACTGATGACTGGAGGTGCAGCTGTTGGTGCACAGGGAGATGATCAGAGGAGAAAGAACACAGCCCTGGGGGGAACCAGTGCTGATGAACTGTGAGTCGGAGACAGGTTTTCCCAGCTTTACATGCTGCTTCCTGTCAGACAGGAAGTCTGTAATCCACCTATAGGTGGAATCAGGAACACTCAGCTGGGAGAGCTTCTCTTGAAGCAGAGCCGGGATGATTGTGTTGAAGGCAGAGCTGAAATCCACAAACAGGATCCTGGTCTAGGGGTACCTACAGAATCAAGGTGCTGGAGGATGTAGTGAAGAGCCAGGTTTACTGCATCGTCTACAGACCTGTTGGCTCTGTAGGCAAACTGTAAGGGGTCCAGGAGGGGGGTCAGTGATTTATTTCAGGTGTGAAAGCACAAGAACTTCATAACCACTGAGGTCAGGGCGAAAGGTCTGAAGTCATTAAGTCCTGTGGAACTTGGCTTCTTGGGAACAGAAATGATAGTGGAGGCCTTAAAACAGGTTGGCATGTGACAGGTCTCCAGCGATGTGTTAAAAATGTCTGTGAACACTGGAGACAGCTGATCAGCACAGTGCCTCAAGGTGGATGGAGAGACAGAATCTGGTCCAGCAGCTTACCCAGCTTTAAGGTGGGTATTGGTAGAGATGCCCAGGCCTCTGCTGAGGTGGGGGAGGTGGAGGTGATATGAAGCTGGAACTGTTGAGAGGTATCGTGGGGGATGGTAACAGGACTGTCCCTTTGTCTGTCAAAGCGACAGTAGAACTCATTCAGGTCGTTGGCTAAGCGTTGGTCGTTCATGTGGTCGTTCCTGCTTTAGGCTTGTAGTTGGTGATCTGCCTGAGCCCTTTCCAGACAGATGCAGAGCTGTTGGAGCTTCTCAGAGTACAGTCGTTTAGCCTCTTTCACCGTCTTGCTAAACCTGTACTTTGCCTCTTTGAATCTGTATTTGTCCCCACTCCTGAAGGCCTCTTCCTTATCCAACTTTAACCTTCTGAGTTTGGCTGTGTACCAGGGTTTGTCATTGTTTTAACTCACCCTGGTGCATGGTGGAACACAGCAAATAAGGTCTAGGTTTAAAAATACTAAATACTAAATTCCCCTTTAAATGAGCCCTGCACCCGTGATTCCTCTCTCTGCACGATCAAAAAATAAAGAAAAAAGAATGAGTCAGACGGAAAAAAGACAGAAATGGAGGTGCTACTTTCTGAAGTGGAGGCCCTCAAAAATGTGCTCTTGGGCACGCTGTCCAACAGGACAAGCACAGACACAAGTCCGCTATCAGAGGCTAAGAGGAGATCATTGGTAACTTTCACCAGTGCTGTTTCTGTGCTATGATGCACTCTGAACCCTGACTGAAACTCTTCAAACAGATTATTTCTATGTAAATGATCACAAAGTTGAACTGCAACTATTTTTTCAAGAACTTTAGACAAAAAAGGGAGATTGGATATAGGTCGATAATTAGCCAACACTTCTGAATCAAGAGTAGGTTTTTTAAGTAAAGGTTTAATTACAGCAACCTTAAAAGTCTGAGGCACATGTCCTGTCAACAAAGACCGATTGATCAAATCCAAAATGGAAGTGTCAATTAAGGGGAAAACCTCCTTGAACAGTCTGGTTGGGATTGGGTCTAACATACAAGTTGATGGTTTAGAAGAGACTATTGCTGTTGTTAGCTCAGAGAGATCAACTGGGCAGAAGCCATCTAAACACAAATCAGGTTCTAAAGGTACTTCTAAAGCTGCTCTACTTGATGATACATCAGTGATAATAATGGGAAGGATTCCATTAATCTTCTCTCTGATAGAAACAATTTTATTGTTGAAGAATCTCATAAAATCATCACTGCTGAGAGTTAAAGGAATACATGGCTCAACAGAGCTCAGACTCTTTGTCAGCCTGGCAACAGCGCTGAAAAGAAACCTGGGATTGTTCTTATTCTCTTCTATCAATGATGAATAATAAGCAGTTCTAGCTTTACGAAGGGCTTTCTTATACGTTATTAAACTATCTCTCTGAAGATAGCTGCCACTCCTCCTCCTCTACCTGTGGTTGGAGGAACGTGAACATTTAAATAGTCAGAGGGAGTTGATTCATTAATGCTAACATGATCCTCCTGCTGCTGCCAGGTTTCTGTAAGACAAAATATATCAATATGATGATCACAGATCAAATCATTCACTAACAGAGACTTCGAAGGGAGAGATATAATATTCAGCAAACCACATTTAATAGTTTGATGTTTTTGTTCAGTTAAAGTTTTTGCTCCTTTTGTGTTTTTTGATTGAGGGGGGGGGGGGGGCAGCATCAGGTGGGAAGCCGCAGAGAAGTGTGTAAGACTACAACTCTCCATCCCCTGTCTCAACCCTGGGTTGTCATGTTTTTGGATGACTAATAAATTCGTCCATATTTCTAGAAATGAGAGCCGCTCCTTCCAAAGTGGGATGGATGCCGTCTCTCCTCATCAGACCAGGTTTTCTCCAGATTGCCAATTATCTATGTAGCCCACGTTGTTTGCTGGACACCATCTAGACAACCAGCGATTGAATGAGGACATGCGGCTAAACATGTCATCACTGGTCAGATTTGGCAGGGGTCCAGAGAAAACTACGGAGTCCCACATTGTTTTGGCAAAATTACACACCGATGCAACATCAATTTTAGTGACCTCCGTTTGGCGTAACCGGGTGTCATTACCGCCGACGTGAATAACTATTTTACCGTATTTCCGCTTATCCTTAGCCAGCAGTTTTAAATAGGATTCTATGTCGCCCGCTCTGGCCCCTGGAATACATTTGACTATGGTCGCTGGTGTCTCTAATGCCACGTTTCTGACTATAGAGCTGCCAATTACCAGGGTTTTGTCCTCAGCGGGTGTGTTGCTGAGTGGGGAAAATCTATTTGAAATATTTGTTACATGTACCATTACCACTAAAGGAGGCAGAGAAGCAACTAAACATCTGACACACGGAGCAGGTGAAAGCAGGAGATAGAGGAAGAGAACTGGTAGCCATGCTAAGCTAGAGAACCCGATAGACCGCTAAAAAGTGAAAAATAAAGACTAAAGATCTGTAAGAGTGAGCGTTAGAATATAACAAGTATGCGATAGAGTTAACTATGCAAGATGTGTAAATTATAGGGAGAAATAAGGTGATTATTAGTAGTTCAAGAGGAGCAAGAAATATCACAGTGCACACACAAAGCAACAGGAAGTTATGCAATACGTCTTACCACAAAGCAAAGCCACACAACAACAAATGATGTGCCTTTGTGACAGGCTGCTTTGTGACCCACCTCCTCCCTTGTGTTTACCTGTTCCAACACGTATCCTCTGAATGGTGTTATGGTGTTTTTCCCCCTCTTTTCCCTCTTTTCTGTCTTCTCAAACCCCAGCTGGTCGAGGCAGATGGCCACCTCTCCTGAGTCTGGTTCTGCCAGAGGTTTCTTCCTGTTAAAAGGGAGTCCTTTCTCTCCGCAGTTGTCTTAGGATGCACACTGTGCATTTACTGATTATCTTTCGGATGGCAGAATTGGCTTGTGGGATCTAATACTTGCATCTTAGTTGTGCCAAAATATGGCTCTGTCCACAGTGTCCTGTTCTGTTCTGTATTTAGCAGACGCTTTTATCCAAAGCAACTTACAGATAGGCAGGTAGGGTAATGGGGTCTTGCCTAAGGACCCCTACTGGAGGTAATACCTTTCATGCAGGGGATTTGAACTCAGGTCTCCCACATGGAAGGTGGCAATCATACCACTACACTATCCAGTGTTGTATGTCACTATCTTTGGTGTATGTCTCTCAAAATCAGCATATCGACTCCACTGTGCTTGGAGAGTATCGCTGGATGTTTGACGTTTTCTGGCATGGCATCTTCCTCCGACTGTCAAAGTGCCATCCTGAAGAACTGGATCAAGCTTGAACAGCTGACTGTTACAACTGACTTGTTTGTTCTTTTGCAGAGCTATGATTTCTTCTGCAAATTCTGTCTTTGGCTGAACATAATTATCTCCTTTTCTGTGGCAACCAGATCATCCAAGGTAAGTGATTTCCGTTCTGTTGTTGTTTTGTATTTTTCCATATGCTGTCCTAACTGGCACACAAAGTGCGAAGATCATGAGCCAAGGTCACTGCAACATCTTCTGTAACTACACTTTTCAGACAGTCATCTACGTAAAAGTTACGTAAAAGCACAGCTTAGGGGGATGCAGTGGCTTTGTGGTCCTCTGCAGCTCTTCTCAATGCATATGAAGCGACACTCGGCGATGAAGTGGCCCCAAAGAGGTACACTGACATCCTAAATTAAAATAAAGTTAAAAATTAAAATTAGATTAGATAAAATTAAAATAGAAAAGCACGTAATTATGAATCTTAAGACGTGCTGTATGAATGTGTGTGAGTGGGGTGAATGCGGCATGTAGTGAAGCGTTTTGAGTGGTCAGCTAGACTAGAAAAGCGCTATACAAGTACAAGTCCATTTACCATTTACCATTTAAATTCCTCCATAGGCCCATTCAAATTGCCTTTGGGCCACCATAGATAGCGGAGGAGATCTGTATCCTCTTCTGGGACCTTGACTTGGTAGAACATTGATTCGATGTCTGCCATCATGGCTGTTGGCTCCTCACGAAATCTTAAGAGGACACCAACCAGTGTGTTGGTCATGTCAGGTCCCTGAAGTAACTAATCATTCAAGGACTGGCCCTGAAATGAGGCCGTGCAGTCGAAGACCACTCTTAACATTCCTTTTTTAAGGTGATACACCCCATGATGTCGTATATAGAACACCCTGTTGTCATCACGGTTCAGCTGATGTGCTGGAACTTGGACAGCGTAGCCTTAGTCTATAATTGTGTCCATGAAGGCTTTGTACTCTTCATAGAACCCATGATTCTTCTTGAACTGTCTGTGCAGAGTGGATATGCGCTGTTCTGCCACACAACAATTATTAGGCATTTGGAGTTTTCTGTTCCTGAGTGGCAATCCAATCCTGTAATGTCCATTCTCTTGAGTTGCTGTTTCCTGCACAGACTGCATAAATTGTTTGTCTTCTTGTGACAACACTTCTTTGTCGTCATAGTTACGCTCTGGGAAGTCATGACATTCACGACCCAGCCAACAGCAGTCTTCACCGCATAAGGTCCTCCATCTCGACTGCTGATGATGTGCCATGGCTCCATTGCCTTTGGACAGTTTGCTCCAATAAGTAAGTCTACATCCGCTTCTATTTCTGGCAAGCGTACTTCTTTGAGGTAAGACCACTGCTCTATGTCTGATTGCTTTGGTATGTTGTCAGTGTGAACAGGTATGTTGTTGTGAGTGTACACCTTGGGTAACTGAATATACCTGTTGTCTTCCAGTCCACACACTTCCAGGTCCAATATCACATAACTGTTCATGAGTTTCTGTTCTCCAGGTTTGTCTTGACCCATGGTGCTGAGAAGTATTTGTGTTGGTTTCGACTTAATCTTCACTGGTACTATTGACAGCACACATTCAGGTTCTCCGGACCCCATGAGGCTACAAGATTCTTGAGTGAAAGAAACTTGAGCACATGATACTTCTTCTTTGTGGGCTTTGTGGTCAGATGTAATAGAACAGATTTCCGTGGTCACCATCACTTTTGTCAGGTGAGACAGAAACTTCCCTTTTTGGCACGTGTAGAATGTCTGGGTGCCTTAATGCACATTCTTTACACTCAATTCTTCTTTTGCAGAATTTGCTGAGATGGCAAGGGTTAAGCATCCAAAACACAGGCCCTTTAACTTCAAGAACTCCCTGTGTTCTTTGTGTGGCTGCATATTGTTTTGGTACATGTAGCTCGGATGTGAGATTGCTGGCAGTACAAACATGGCTTCTCAAAGGCAATCCCTGTCTTGCTTGAATTTGTTGGTTTCACATATGATCCTGGAGGCCGTTGACTTTCAGCTGAAACGTTTGTGGCAAAACTGCTTCCACGGATCTCTCTCTTTGCAGGATACCTTTCTTTGTGCTCAGTTTTTCCAGTTGTGACAGAGCAGCTGTCTGGTATGTTACCGAATAGGGGATCAAGCATTATTTTAGCTTGTTGGTCTATGTAACTCACTAAATCAGCAAACCTTGCTCTTCTGCCTCTTCACTCTTTGATATCAAAAGCTTCAGCACGCCAGTGTTCTTTCATTTTGTTGGGTAGCTTAGACACCACTGTTCGTAAGTTAGTAGGATTGTCCAGCTCATCTAAAAAATCTATGTCCTCCACAGAGTTGCGACATCTGACCAAAAACATTGCATAAGCACTTAATGCCGATCCGTCATCTGACTTGATCTGCGGCCATTTTAATGCCTTATCAATGTATGCACTGGCGATCTGAAGTTCATCCCCATAGTGTTTATGAAGCAGACACTTTGCTTAGTAGTAGCCTTTGCTGGATGGCATGTGAGCACAGCTGCGGACTAACTGTTGGGATTCACCAGCTGTAAACTGTTCTAAAAAATACAATCTGTCTTGATCAATGTTTGTCTTTTGTTCTATTGAGTGCTCAAATGATCTGTTGAACGACTTGTATTGCAGTGCATCGCCTCTAAAGCATCCCAGTCTCACGGCTGTTCTTGCAATTGTCACAAAATTAAACTTTCAAATTCGTGCTCTCTGCCACGATTTAAAAATAGGTTTTCGTGCTGCTCAGCACGACTTTAAGATGAATGCATTTCAATAGCAAGCATCTTTCGTGCTGGCACCACATATTTTACAGCTGTGCGATGGTGGTTCTGATGATGTTGTTAATGTCTTAATTGGCGTTTAGAATTCAATCTTGTCTTTCTGTAATTATTAGATAATTAATAGGTCCTGGAAGCGCAATGTTTTCATGTGTCGGTGGCACATATGACAGAAAATAAGAGCGTTTTCATGGTTCTTTCGGGTCAAAATAAAATAAAAATATACTCCTGATCATTGACAATACTGGAGAGATGTGTAGTGACCATTGCTAAGAAATGTTTTTGCTTGTTTTCCAAGAAAAATTGTAATTTCATTGGTTTGTTGCGTCAATTTACACTACAGTTCCCATGAGTCTCAGCGGCGGTTGCTGTGGTGATCATAATTTATACATTTTATGTGCATTTTATTTGCAGCTTTTAAAGCCAGCACAGTTAGAAATGAAAGCTTTTATATTTAGGATAACCTGTATTTTACTGTAAGATGGACATTATTTTATGTCGAGATGGACATTATTTTACTTTGCGCGCTGTTTCAGCAGTTTCCTGCGGGGATCGGCTCATTGCGGTCAGACTACTACCCAGGTAGGTTGTGTGCTCATAATGTTCTGCTGCCTGTGTGACTGAAATGTCATTAATGATGCTGTTCTTTGCCATGACACGCATAGTTAATACATTTGGCCAATGATTCAAAGAGTAGTAGGAGTAGGCGTAGTTTGGACTTTGTCGGCAACGTAAATGTGACAGTTTTTTTTTTCTGGTGAAATTAGGCTTGCTGGCTAGCTAACGTTCAACATAAGCTAGCGCAATGCTTCATTTCCATCAGGTGAAAGGAAGCTTAGATAAAAAGCATCAACCTTTTTAAAGACTAGAATGTGATTGCATGTCCCTGGATGAATTGCTTCTTCTTTAAATTTTGAGCGACCGTAGAGCGATTTCACCGGAGCGAATACATTTTTTTTTCTGGTGAGCGGAGAACGGTACTGAGAAGGGCCTTTTAGTGTGACTTTGAGTGGTGGGAGCGAACACCTACGTGAGCGAGGAGCGGATTTTTTTCCCGCTCAGCTCCGTTCACATGCTCTGCTCCCAACCTGCATGAATGTACCTGTAATGACAATATTGTTTTAGCCTGTCCAGCCTGCTGCGCAGGCCCTTTAAATCTTGGTGAGGAAACCCTCGACGCTATTACACGCTTTTAACAGTGTTACAGGAAGTGGACAACCCCGAACTTCCAGTCTTTTACTGTAATTACTGAAGACCCAACGGAAAATTACAATTTCTTCATTCAGATACACATTTCAAACCTTTCATTAATATAGACAACACTGTGTAGTAAATGATTGTGTCTGGGTTCATCAGGATTACATTATCAGATTACAAAAGAGTAGTAACTAGAATCAGCATTACATCTTTTTTTCTCCGCTCAGCAGTGGTCCTGGTGAGAGAAAAAAGAACGGTCTAGAGGATGCAAAATGCCTATTATAGCCATTGAAAATGTTTTGAGATTTTAAGTAGAAAAAATATATTTGTTTTGAATTATATGTATTTATTTATTTTGTATTTTGTAACTACATTAACTTTCTGTGTTCTCTCTGCAGCTACATCCAACACACGATACACACAACGCATAGTACACCCACACTACAAAACCAACGGCACTTCTAAGAGCCAATCTCTATCTGTTTCTCTGAATATATTTTAAACCATCTCTTTTTCTTTACCTCTGTCTATCTCCCTGTCTGTATTTCTAACCATCTCTCTCATCTCAATCTAAATCTTTATCCCTCACTTTCTTTATCTATCTTATCTATCTATCTCTGTCTGCTTATCTGTTTATTTGTCTTCTTTTTGTTTGTTAGTCTGTAGTTTGTCAGAATGCCAGGGGGGGGTCAACAAAAAACACTTGTCCATTTTGTCAGGGCATTTTATTTTGTGCACAAAAGAAATGCTCACATTGCCACAAAGAGCAGCCTGTGAAGCAACAGCTTAAGAAGAGGCTTCAAAGGTTTGATGAGAAATGAGAGGAATGGGTGTCCAATTGTAAGCACCACAATGCTGCATCCATCAAAGATGAGGTCGATGTCATGGTATGTACAATTTTGTACATGATATTAAACTTTCCAGATGATATTGGACATAAATATTAAATCATAAATGATGTAAATTAAGAGATCATTCTTCAGCAAGGTTAGAAACATACATGCTCCTGTTATTTTTATTTTATTAATTCATTATTTATTTTATTTATATCATTTATTTATTTTTATAATTATTTTAATTATCTGTGCAGTTTGTGTCTATGTCACATTTAGTAACTCAACTTTGAAGTCAAGTCAAGTCAACTTTATTATCAATAATGCCATATGTACAGGACATACGGATAATCTAATTTGCATTTCCCTCTTATCCCCAGATGAGAAGCAGATTGTAATTGTGTTTCTACAAGAGCATCATTTAATGTACTGTATCATATCTCCCCATTCACACAGTGTTCTCAACATTGTTTCGCATAGAGTTCAACTTTGGTGAACTTTGACCAGTTAAATTACAGCCTCAATCAATAGCAAATATGTGTGTGGTACCAGTAAACTGACAAAGCGAAATAAAATACAGACAGGATCTGTACAGACACAGACACACACCTCTGGTTTATAAGTGTGGCTTAAGTTCTTGGGCACTATGCCTTTTTTCAGGCATAGCAATTTTAAATTCATGTAATACCTGTTATACACTTTCTCCTGGACAACTTTTCATTTTTTACATTCTGTAATCTAAAGTAACCACAAATCTGTTCAGGAAGAATTGGACTGTAATGATTGTCAGAGATGAACACTTCAGGTAGCCTATGGTCAGTCTCATTGTTTTAAATAAGAAAAACAGCACTCTGTTTAACAGGTTGGACCCAGGATGCCAGTGAAAATCATACAACACTGCACCTCACACTATGTGAGCAATTGGAGGACAGAAGCAATGAGGAAATGGTGAGGACCATCAAGGGGCAGGTGGGGCAGGAGGAGAGTACCATCAAGAGCCAGATGGGGCAGGAGGAGAATACCACTGAAGGCCAGGTGGGACAGGAGGAGGGCACCATCAAGGGGCAGGTGGGGCAGGAGGAGAGTACCACTGAGGGCCAGGTGGGACAGGAGGAGGGCACCATCAAGAGCCAGGTGGGGCAGGAGGAGAGTACCATCAAGGGGCAGGTGGGGCAGGAGGAGAGTACCACTGAGGGCCAGGTGGGACAGGAGGAGGGCACCATCAAGAGCCAGGTGGGGCAGGAGGAGAGTACCATCAAGGGGCAGGTGGGGCAGGAGGAGAGTACCACTGAGGGCCAGGTGGGACAGGAGGAGGGCACCATCAAGAGCCAGGTGGGGCAGGAGGAGAGTACCACTGAGGGCCAGGTGGGACAGGAGGAGGGCACCATCAAGGGGCAGGAGGAGGGCATCATCAAGGGCATCAAGGGCCAGGTGGGGCAGGAGGAGAGTACCACTGAGGGCCAGGTGGGACAGGAGGAGAGCACCATCAAGAGCCAGGTGGGGCAGGAGGAGAGTACCATCAAGGGGCAGGTGGGGCAGGAGGAGAGTACCACTGAGGGCCAGGTGGGACAGGAGGAGGGCACCATCAAGAGCCAGGTGGGGCAGGAGGAGAGTACCATCAAGAGCCAGATGGGGCAGGAGGAGAATACCACTGAAGGCCAGGTGGGACAGGAGGAGGGCACCATCAAGGGGCAGGAGGAGGGCACCATCAAGGGCCAGGTGGGGCAGGAGGAGAGTACCACTGAAGGCCAGATGGGACAGGAGGAGAGTACCATCAAGAGCCAGATGGGGCAGGAGGAGAATACCACTGAAGGCCAGGTGGGACAGGAGGAGGGCACCATCAAGGGGCAGGTGGGGCAGGAGGAGAGTACCATCAAGGGGCAGGTGGGGCAGGAGGAGAGTACCATCAAGAGCCAGATGGGGCAGGAGGAGAATACCACTGAAGGCCAGGTGGGACAGGAGGAGGGCACCATCAAGGGGCAGGTGGGGCAGGAGGAGAGTACCACTGAGGGCCAGGTGGGACAGGAGGTGGGCACCATCAAGGGGCAGGAGGAGGGCACCATCAAGGGCCAGGTGGGGCAGAAGGAGAGTACCACTGAGGGCCAGGTGGGACAGGAGGAGAGCACCATCAAGGGGCAAGTGGGGCAGGAGGAGAGTACCATCAAGGGGCAAGTGGGGCAGGAGGAGAGTACCACTGAAGGCCAGATGGGACAGGAGGAGGGCACCATCAAGGGGCAAGTGGGGCAGGAGGAGAGTACCACTGAGGGCCAGGTGGGACAGGAGGAGGGCACCATCAAGGGGCATGAGGAGAGTACCATCAAGGGCCAGGTGGGGCAGGAGGAGAGTACCACTGAGGGCCAGGTGGGACAGGAGGAGGGTACCATCAAGGGGCAGGTGGGGCAGGAGGAGAGTACCATCAAGAGCCAGATGGGGCAGGAGGAGAGTACCATCAAGAACCAGATGGGGCAGGAGGAGAATACCACTGAAGGCCAGGTGGGACAGGAGGAGGGCACCATCAAGGGGCAAGTGGGGCAGGAGGAGAGTACCACTGAAGGCCAGGTGGGACAGGAGGAGGGCACCATCAAGGGGCAAGTGGGGCAGGAGGAGAGTACCACTGAAGGCCAGGTGGGACAGGAGGAGGGCACCATCAAGGGGCAAGTGGGGCAGGAGGAGAATACCACTGAAGGCCAGGTGGGACAGGAGGAGGGCACCATCAAGAGGCAAGTGGGGCAGGAGGAGAGTACCACTGAGGGCCAGGTGGGACAGGAGGAGGGCACCATCAAGGGCCAGGTGGGGCAGGAGAAGAGTACCATCAAGGGGCAGGTGGGGCAGGAGAAGAGTATCAGCATGGACATATCAGCATGGATGAAAGCCCATCACCTCCAACTTAACCTCCCAAAAACTGAACTGCTCGTCTTTCCAGGCAAACCAACCATACACCACATCATCTGCATCCAAACCGAATCCCTATCTCTTGCTCCATCAAAGGTTGCTAGAAACTTGGGTGTCATGATTGATGACCAACTAACCTTCAAAGATCACGTTACCTCGGTTGCTCGTTCATGCTGCTTTGCATTACTAAACATAAGAAAGATTATACCATACCTAACCCAACATGCCACCCAGCTCTTGGTGCAGGCCATGGTCATCTCCCGCCTTGACTACTGCAACGCTCTCCTAACTGGTCTCCCAGCCTGTGCTGTGAAACCTCTGCAGATGATCCAGAACGCAGCGGCGCGTCTGGTCTTCAATCAGCCTAAAAGAACACGTCACCCCTCTGTTCATTGAACTCCACTGGCTGCCCTTAGCCTCCCGCATCAGATTCAAGTCCCTGATGTTAGCTACAAAGTGCTTAATGGAACGGCTCCCATCTACTTGAATGCTCTTGCAAAGGCTTATGTCACAACTGGGTCCCTCCGTTGGTCCCAGGATTGTCGTCTAGCAGCTCCTACACCACGCCTAAGACAATCCAAACTCTGTTCATGTGTCGTCCCACGATGGTGGAATGACCTACCGAGCGCTACCAGAACAGGGGCGTCCCTGTCTATCTTCAAGAAGCTCCTGAAAACCCAGCTCTTCAGAGAGCATCTCCTATCCCAGCACTTACCTTGTACTTCCCTACCCCCTCTATCTCTGCACTTTATCTTTCTGCACTTCCTTCTATGCCTGCACTCTATCTCTACTCTGTCACCTCTGACAGAGTCAGACTAGTGAGTTCCTTCTATGTAGTTTATTGTTAGCTTTATATAGCTGTTATATCTTCATTTGTAAGTCGCTTTGGATAAAAGCGTCTGCTAAATACATAAACATAAACATAAACATAAGAGTACCACTGAAGGCCAGGTGAGACAGGAGGAGGGCACCATCAAGGGGCAGGTAGGGCAGGAGGAGGGCACCATCAAGGGGCAGGTAGGGCAGGAGGAGGGCACCATCAAGGGGCAGGTAGGGCAGGAGGAGGGCACCATCAAGGGGCAGGTAGGGCAGGAGGAGGGCACCATCAAGGGACAGGTGGGGCAGGAGGAGAGTACCACTGAGGGCCAGGTGGGACAGGAGGAGAGTACCACTGAGGGCCAGGTGGGACAGGAGGAGAGCATTTAAAACTGACATACCGCTGCCATAAAATTCCCATGGCCGTATTGGGGACACAGTGCTCTCTCCAGTCAGGGAATGCTCCACCATGGCAGCATCAATATTTGTGGCAGAGGTTTGCACAAGACTATTTTTTTTCTGAGTCTCCTGAAAAAGGGCCTTTTTCTCATCTGCCAGCTTCCTTCGAAGGCGATGGCGAAGTTTGCTGCTGTCTAGAAAGACATGAAAAGAAGAGGTTTGTGACAGAACTGTTCAACAACAACAAAAGTGCACTGCACACTGTCGGTCAATTATAGAACAGAATTTAACAATAATAATAATTTACTTACTTTACTTACTTTAAGTAGCTGAACAGCAACTAGTTTACGTACATACTGTATTTCTTGGTGAAGAGTTAACAGAATTCTTAAATACAGAAATTAGATTTCGTCACCCTGTTATATAATATAGTCATACCATTCTGACTGTAGAGGTTTTGCTTCCGCTGCCTCACACTGAGGTAAAGACCCTCAATGGACTGCTGAAGGCCTGTTTGTGGTGTCTTCAGTGGGATCAGATGTCTGTAGTGTCTCTGTAGAAATAATAGTGATAGAAAATAACACAACAGTTTCAATGTTTGATTTGGTCTTACATATCAAACCCCTTTAACCAATCTGATTGTATAACTTGGTATGTACACTTCCTTTAGGGAAACTGGAAGTTACGATAAACACGACATGAATATACATAAGATCTAACAGTGACATGCTGTTGGCTGATGGCAGGTGATGTCACCATCTGTTTAAATCAGTCAGTCAATAGTATTAGAAAAGGATATATATTGTTTTCTGTTATTTGGTCATGCTTACCATCAGCTGCCCATTCCTTCACATCTGAGGTCCACCGTGACAAGGTCTGATCTGAGCACTGTAGCTGTGTTTGGAGTTCAGCTAGCCTTGCAGTCTCATCAATGAGTCTCTGACAGCTCTGATAAAGTGTCACACAACGGTCTGAATTAAAACTGTGTATCACTGACAACAGGCCAAGTGTACACAGAACTATTAAAGGGAGACACATGAGACTTACCTTCACATATCTTGTAGAAAGGGCCTGATGTAGAGCCTAATTTTTTTTGTGGTTCCACCCCACTGCATGCAATGTAAGCATGTCCACCCGTGCTGTTGAAAGCAAATAACAAGGTTATAATATATACAAAATAAGAAGGTATGCAAGAATAAGGAACACTAATCACCTGCTTTAGACATGTATTTTGTTGTAAGGGCACAACGGGAGAGGAAGCTGTTGATCTGCTCCACCTCCTCACCGGCAGTTGTCCCTGCTCCTTCCTGGTTCCTCCCACTCCATTTAATCTGTTAGCAAAGGGTAGTGCAATACTCATGCAAAAAGACAGCAATTTTATATCTTTAATGTGGCCGTGATCATTAGAAATGCACATATGATCCAAAAAATATTAAACATAGCTCAGACTTAGTAGCATGAGCACGAGCATGCTCAGGAAGGGTTTCATTTTTGTCGGCTCCTGGAGAGCAGGAAGGACACTGGCAGCTTTCTCCAGGTATGGCCTGTATTTGCAGGCCACATCCATCGTAAAGAACTGTGCCTTGGCTGGCATGAGCTCCTTCTGAAAAAACAGAGGGTAAGCAAATATCTCCCCCCTGTACATATTGAGCTGTTTCTGCTGTCCACTGCGAGTCCCCACATGTGCCTCTTCCCTGTGTCTATGAAATGATACGCATAACAAATCAAATTAAAGCAATGATGTCATACAATGTATGCCAGTTATTCTCTAAATTTCATTTTGGAGTAGTTGGTAGGCATAAGAAGTTGCAGTGGGAAGGATATCAAGGTAGGGCAAACAGTAGATGTTTGTTTTATGAAGTAGTTTTGTCAAATTACGATAAGAACTTGCATTTTTCACTGATCTCCGTACGGTGTCCACAAATTCAGACATGGCACTGTCTTTAGCCACACAGAGCCCCTCAAAAAAAATCCAGGGTCATCAGAGCTGAGGAAGACAGAAAAATAGGAAATCAATCCATGAAATTACAAAAAGTACACAGATAGATCAATAAAATCACTGGAAGAAAGAGCACCTTCCACTTTGGCGAAAGCGATACAGCTTCCTGTTCCCATCTGTTCTTCCTGTTCCCATCCCAGCCAGCATTTCAGGTGTGCCTGCTGGGCAGGTAAAAGGTTCCCCACAGCAGAGCTGGTCTTCCTCAAATGAAGCATAAGAAAACTCCAAGAAGCTACGCTGCAGTGCATCGCCACTGTTATGTCCAGACTGGAAGACATAGAATTCAATAGTTTTTTTGTGATTTTGTCTGCTTATGGAAAATAAATGTATTAACATAGTGAAAAACAATTACACTTACCCTTCCTTCACACTTTGTGTGATGCTCCAGCAGTTTAGCAAAAGCCTGTCTGGAGAATCCCGGAGAGATAACTGTGAGCTCCTGAAAGGAGCTAAGCAGGTCCAACATGTACAGTGTGCACGTGTTGACCTTTAGATTGGGAGTCCACTGCTGCTGACACCATTCACACACATATAGTGGCTGATGCAAGTCATAACGCCCTTGAAGCAAAAAAACTAATAAATAATATAATTATTACACATTTTATTAGTCACACTGCATTCCGCTAAATGCCAAAAAATCTAAACAAAAATCAAATCTACAACAGAAACTTAAATGCTAAATTGTTTTTACCATTGATGGTGATTAAAATCACTGGTTTACCTGGAACCACAGTGAAGTTTGTGCTTTCACACGAGCAGCTTTGCACCTTCACAGCTGGTAAAAAGAAAGAAAAACACTCGTGTACATTATCTTTAGCTGGCTGCAGACACACGTGAACAGCAAAATCAGGGCTTTTATGAGAACACACCTTGCTTATGGGTGCAATATCCACCCTCCCCTCTCATGATGCCTGTGGTTGGAGGAATGGCTTTAAAAAAACCATCAATCACAGCTTCCCTGTTGAGGAGAGGCTGTTTTTTGTCACAGTCCCCACAGAAGCACTCCTCAGGTAGACATTCTCTGCACCTAGGTAGGAAATACAAAATTATGTTAATACAATGATGAATAACTCATACAGCACTATACATTCAACTAAAGATATTTTGAATTAAGTTGATTACAAGGTTTGATTTTATTGCGTGGTAGCATGGTGACAATGTTCTGCACTGTCATCTCACAGGCCCATGGTCTGAGATGAACTTTTCTTATTCCTGTAGGTTTCTTCCTGGTATCCATCTTTTCTCCCACTCCAAAAGACATGCATGTTAGCTAACAATACACAGCAGGGCACTGAGCATTAATGCTCAACAAGCCAACCCTGGATCAATAGATTAATAATAAGTTATAATATTAATGAGATCCAACCTGATGACAGCAGGCTCGTGGCAGATGCCACACAAGGGTTGACCAACAGCTTCATTATCAATAAGGCATGTTATGTCTCATTGTCTTCCCTGATTCCAAAGTGTTTCCACCTGTTCCCCTTGGTCCCTCACGTGTTTCCCTTGTCTGGTGCCAGTATGTTGTCTCTGTCCATGAGCATCATTACCAGCCTTTTGTCTCAAGCCTCGATCCATAGTTTCCACGAGCCTGCACTGAACGATCCTCCTGCAGTGTAATCTTGTGTTGTAATTTATTCTTATTCATAGCCTTAGTTTATTCATACGTGCTGGCACCATCAACGGTAAGTTTCATAGCCTCGTATTTTCCTCCGTTTTCAAGGAGTGATTTTTTGTTGTAACTTTTCTTAGTCGCCTCCGTTAAAGGAGAGCTTTAAGTTTATCGTTAAAGTTCATAGTGCCTCTGTTTGGTTAAGAGTGCGTCTTTTGTTTTACTCTGCCTCGTTTTGAGAGCTTGTCTTCATTTTGTTCAGCGTTTATAGCTATTCTGTTTCCTCCCAGTTTGGAGAGTTTTGTTTGTAACTTTCATAGCTGCGCTCCTCCTCTGCCATAGTTACTGAGGAGAGCGCTCAGGTTTTTCATAGCCTTTCCTTTGCTCTGCCGGAAGATCGCCCTGCCTTGCTGTGCTCTGTGTGCTGTTTAAATAATAAAACCTCTTGGAACCCATACGACCCTGCGTAACTGACAGTTTCCACTCCTCAGATGCTCTCTGTGTGTTGAAATGAAAAATTGTGTAAGACTGATGTTAAAGATACTGAAACCAAGAGAGGTGACACATGAAAGGAAACCCAAACATAGTGTGTCACTTCGAAATTGAACAGCTTCGATGCAAAATGGCTTTGACTGTACGTGTCTCAAGGGACGAACAACATGCTATAAAAAGATATTCCCTCATTTTGTGTTTTAATGATTGTGGTGGACAGGGTGTTTATATGGGGTGATTGTGAAGGCCATAGTATATTATTCACCATCAAACCATTCAGTGAGCCCTCGTGCACTTTGTCACCCATCTGTTCAACTACACAATGAATGAGACATATAAAATACTTACCTGGGCTTCAGGTAAAGTGTGGTCAACAGCCATGCCTCTCCCCTCTTTGTCATGGGGATTATTTGGGTCAGTGGTATGTCTGTAGGCCATTGCAACACAGACAGATACCGACAGAGAGACAGACGAGTTGTACAAACAGACAGACTGATTCTGGAAAGAAGACAGAGACAGACAGAGCAAGATAGACAAACAGGTTGAGAGATAGACAGAGGTAAAGATAAAGAGATGGTTTAAAATATATTCAGAGAAACAGATAGAGATTGGCTCTTAGAAGTGCCGTTGGTTTTGTAGTGTGGGTGTACTATGCGTTGTGTGTATCGTGTGTTGGATGTAGCTGCAGAGAGAACACAGAAAGTTAATGTAGTTACAAAATACAAAATAAATAAATACATATAATTCAAAATAAATATATTTTTTCTACTTAAAATCTCAAAACATTTTCAATGGCTATAATAGGCATTTTGCATCCTCTAGACCGTTCTTTTTTCTCTCACCAGGACCACTGCTGAGCGGAGAAAAAAGATGTAACGCTGATTCTAGTTACTACTCTTTTGTAATCTGATAATGTAATCCTGATGAACCCAGACACAATCATTTACTACACAGTGTTGTCTATATTAATGAAAGGTTTGAAATGTGTATCTGAATGAAGAAATTGTAATTTTCCGTTGGGTCTTCAGTAATTACAGTAAAAGACTGGAAGTTCGGGGTTGTCCACTTCCTGTAACACTGTTAAAAGCGTGTAATAGCGTCGAGGGTTTCCTCACCAAGATTTAAAGGGCCTGCGCAGTAGGCTGGACAGGCTAAATCAATATTGTCATTAACTGCTGAAAACTGTTGAAACAGCGCGCAAAGTAAAATAATGTCCATCTCGACATAAAATAATGTCCATCTTACAGTAAAATACAGGTTATCCTAAATATAAAAGCTTTCATTTCTAACTGTGCTGGCTTTAAAAGCTGCAAATAAAATGCACATAAAATGTACAAATTATGATCACCACAGCAACCGCCGCTGAGACTCATGGGAACTGTAGTGTAAATTGACGCAACAAACCAATGAAATTACGATTTTTATTGGAAAACAAGCAAAAACATTTCTTAGCAATGGTCACTACACATCTCTCCAGTATTGTCAATGATCAGGAGTATATTTTTATTTTATCTTGACCCGAAAGAACCATGAAAACGCTCTTATTTTTTGTCATATGTGCCACCGACACATGAAAACATTGCGCTTCCAGGACCTATTAATTATCTAATAATTACAGAAAGACAACATTGAATTCTAAACGCCAATTAAGACATTAACAACATCATCAGAACCACCATCGCACAGCTGTAAAATATGTGGTGCCAGCACGAAAGATGCTTGCTATTGAAATGCATTCATCTTAAAGTCGTGCTGAGCAGCACGAAAACCTATTTTTAAATCGTGGCAGAGAGCACGAATTTGAAAGTTTAATTTCATGACAGTTTCACGAACTGCCGTAAGACTGGGATGTCTGAAGACAGGAATATCCTTCACTGGTAGCTGAGATTGCGTCTGTTGTTTAACTAGCAGTTCAGTAATTACATTCTGATTTTGCATGACCTTTATAATGTCCTCATCTCTGTTGGTTGGTGCAGTATAGTTCAAATCTTGTGCAGCCACATTGTGCAGCGTTTGTGGTGGTGTGTGAAAGTCCATTCTGTCTGGTTGAAGAAGAACGCTGGTTCTTTTTTGCTTCACGTTCCCACCTCCTAGCCTTTGTGCTTGTCTGTGGCTACTCACACCATCTTCTGAGTTCTCATATTCTTTGAGCACCTTTATTTTTGCACTGCTTTCAGCTAATGCAGTTTGTAGCTCAAGTTCTTCCCTTGCAACTTTAAGTTTGGTCATTTCAAGCTCAAGCTGCTGCCTTTTCTTCTGTGCAGCCACACGTTCAAGCAGGGCTGCACGTTCAGCTTCTTGTTTAATGCGTGTTGATGATGTTGTGGATGACGTGGAACTAACTTGAGATCCACCTGGCTCGGCGTGCCCAGAATCATTGACTTCAACCTGAGAAACACTATCACTTGGTTCAACGGTATCTTGGGGGTCATCGTCCTCATCCTTCTCTTTTTGCAGTACAGATTCCTGTACATCTGCAATCCATTTTTTAGTTTTTTTCATAAAATTTGTGATGGATGCCATTTTGGGTTCAAACCATTTTTCCTGGTCATATATTTTTTCATCATCAGCCAAATGATTTGCAACTTCACTGTTGAGGTGACTAAACTCCTGTAGATTAAGTGCAAAATCATGTTCCATCACTTCTTTCACTCTTTGTAAATTTTGAGCATCACTCTTCATTGCCTTCACATCCCTTATTTTACTTGTCAGAGCTCCTAAGTTGTGTTTCCTCAGTGCTACGTGCCTTTGTAATTTCTCCTGTAGTGCTTTCTCTATCAGCTTGCGTGACCTTCCCTGTTCCATTGCATCCTCTAGACAGCTTAGCTCCTGTTCATTAGCCATCTTATATTGCAGAGTAAAGGCTCACGTAGTACGCAAAAGTTTAAAAGCACTTTTCTTCAAAGTCACTTTTCTTAATGAAAACGATGGCAATACAACTTTTCAAAAATAATGCCAAACTCCACATTGTTTGACTCAAGGCTTGCATTACAGTTCACAGCATGCATTTTTTATTTACATTCGTCCTTTAATTTTGGCTCGGGCTCCGTAATTATCCACTTTACGTCTGCTGTCTCAATGCACTTGGATGTTATGAGCATCTCACGGTAACTTGTCCTTGAGAATATTTCAAACAATAGTCCGTTTTTGCTTCAGCATCCTTGGGTGAGCTCTCCTTCTTTCCTTCCATGCAGAAGCTCCCACACACGTGCACAGCGCTTGTTAAGCTAATTAAGCTAGTTTTTTGACTAAATGTGATGGCACTCCTTTAGTTCTTCCTTTCTGTGCCACTTCTTGAGTCAGTCAAAAAAAACAACACTCTTTTTCCACGCGAGCGACGAGACATGACAACTTCCTTTGTCTTTTAAAAAGTTTACTTAAAAACAAAGCAAATTAGGTACAAAAGGTACACACAGTCAATTAGCCTACCATAGTTAACATTATATAATGACGTCACATTATAGAAATTAGAGCATAGAAACATTTTTTAACCTTCTACACATTACTAATTGTGTATTTTAAACTAAAATACTCTAAGTCTATAGAATTACAATGAAATTATCATCATTAATATTTACTTGTTTTATTATTGTGTAACTGGCACTTACAGAGGCAATAAAATCACAGCCTGGGCAGGTCTGAATCTGATAAGCTCTGCAGCAAACGTGATACCCATTCAGGTCTTGGCCAGAACCTGTGGACATACGGACCAACAGACTCCCTTGGGGACTGCACTATGCTGGTTTCAACCTGAACCCAGTGTTAACGCTCACAGTTGTTTTATTGCCACCTACTAAGCACTAATTTAGCCAGGGACGCTGAATGATGCAAGCCAAGGCAATTGCCTGAGTGTGGATAGCTTTCATCCCGTTTCCATTTATCAGACAGCTGTGATCCTGCACTGTCAGCTTTAAAAAGCTTATCACTGTTGAAAGCATAGGAACACTGTTGAACCACAGACAAACTAGTACATTTTAACAGTCCTGGAGGTTCTTCCTGGGAAACTTAATTTAATCCCTAAAATTGTAGACTGGGTATTTTTAGATTTCAGATTTTCGAATGAGTTGATATTCCTGGCAAAAATAATAGATATGTTGAAATGAATCAGCAAGCCTCCCATACAGGAAAGTCAGAATCCAAGGTTGCACTAAAACCTCCTGTTCTAGGTCTTGTTACTGTTTATGACCACTGATCCCTTTTTGTCCTGATTTATGTGTGTACTTAAAGGTGAAAGAAGCTTGAAAAGCCACGCCACATGTCATATCTATAGGAGTGAAAATAGGTGAGCTGATGACATCTGAATCAGGTAGAGGGAAGAGGGTTTCTCATGACAAACCCATAAATTAGTCGGTTTCCCTCAGCTCTGCAGAACATTTGGACCATAACCATTTTCAGACTTGGTATGGTCCTCTTACTTATCGTCTGTAGTGTGAAAGTGCTTTGAGTGGTCAGCTAGACTAGAAAAGCGCTCCACAAGTATAGTCCATTTACCATTTACTGTGCCTAGGGTTAGGGTTAACCCTAGTACTGCAAAAATACTTGTGCAAGTCCACAACACAACTTAAACAACCTACTTTCACATACTGACACCATATCAAACCAAAGCAATGTATTTTATATGATCTAAGACATGTCTGGAGGGGATCCTCCGTGAGTGCTGCTCACCTCAGTCTAAATGAAGACACAAATCACACTGCTCACAAGAATCAGGAATGTGGCCAGTCCTCCTCTGTGTCTCTTTGCGGGTTTTTGACATATTTTACCAATACATGTTTCTGTTATAGCACCGTCGCCTCACAGCAAGAGGGTTCCAGGTTCTGTGTGGAGTCTGCATGTTCTCCCTGTGTCTGCATGGGTTCTCTCCGGGTTCTCCGGCTTCCTCCCACCATCCAAAAACATGCATGTCAGGTTAATTGGTGACTCTAAATTGTCCATAGGAGTGAGTGTGAGCATGCATGGTTGTTGTACCCCGCCTTTCGCCCGATGACTGCTGGGATAGGCTCCAGCCCACCCGCTACCCGACCAATGGATTGACGGTATAGAAAATGGATGGATGGATGTTTCTGTTATTCTAACTGTCCATCAGTGTCTACTGGGTGTTTATCCTGAAAGATCAGATGATACATTACATACCGTTAATACAATGCTGTTGTGTCATAAATAGTGTAGTGGTATGATTTCCACCTTTCATGTGGGAGACCTGAGTTCAAATCTCCTGCATAAAAGGTACTACCTCCAGTAGGGGTCCTTAGGCAAGACCCCCTTACCTTAGCTGCCTACCTGTTTGTCACTTTGGATAAAAACATCTGCCAAATGCATAAACATAAAAAAGCTGTTTAATGCAAAATGACAGAGCAGGAGGAGGAGTGGCAGCTATCTTCAGATGAGGGTTACTAATCAGTCCTAGACCCAAGATTAGTTTTAGCTCTTTTGAATCTCTGATTCTCAGTTTTTCCCACCCAAAGTGGAAATCACAAAAACCTCTTGTGTTTGTTGTTGTGTATCGTCCACCTGGCCCTTATTCTGAGTTTCTGTCTGAATTCTCAGAGTTTTTATCCCAGTTAGTGCTGAGTACAGATAAAGTCATTGTAGTGGGTGACTTTAATATTCATGTAGATGGTGAAAATGACAGCCTAAATATTAACTTTAATTCTATATTAGACTCACTGGATTTTCTCAAAGTGTTTCTCTGCAGCCAGAGTTCTGATGAGAACTAACAGGAGAGATCATGTTTCTCCAGTTTTAGCTTCTCTTCATTGGCTCCCTGTTAAATTCAGAATAGAATTTAAGATTCTTCTCCTCACATATAAAGCTCTTAATGACCGAGCTCCATCATATCTTAAAGATCTAATTGTAAGATATTTTCCTAACAGAGCACTTTGCTCCCAAACTGCAGGTTTACTTGTTGTTCCCAGAGTTTCTAAAAGTAGAATGGGAGGCAGAGCCTTCAGTTATCAGGCCCCTCTCTTGTGGAATAAGCTGCCAGTAAATGTCCGGGAAGCAGACACCCTTTCCACTTTTAAGATTAGGCTTAAAACTTTCCTTTCTGATAAAGCTTATAGTTAGGGATGGCTCAGGTAATCCTTTAAACTGCTATAGGCTTAGACTGCTGGGGGACCTCATCTGTCACACAGATGTACATATGACATTATTGTGGTTATTAACTTGTGTTTCCCTGTTCCAACAGGAAGGAGTCGTTCCTTTCCACAGTTGCCTCAGGCACGCTCAGGACGGGAGATTGGACTGAAGACAAGTTTCGGTGCAATCTGTTGGTTTCCTTAGCTAGGATATTATTTTTTTAATTGACTCTATATGAATGAATTGGATTATGATTACAATGAATTGAATTCCAATTGGCTTGAATTGGACTATATTATTTAAGTGCCTTGAGATGACAATTGTTGTAATTTGGCGCTATATAAATAAAATTGAATTGAATTGAATTGAATTGAAACTCTTCAGGCGATAGAGGCAATTGAGTACCCAATTTAACATAAGCATCATTCCACTTGTCAAGCTTACTCCCTTCTTCGTTGGTATTTTTAAGTCAGGATAAACCTGAGGAATGGAACAACCATTAAAAATAAACAATGACTGTTTACTCTAGCACAGTGCTGCATCTCACTGGAAGAGAAGAAAACAGAGAGGAAAGATAACAACCGTGGCTGTATTTCTGGCAGGGATGTGACATGAGGTGGTATGGAGCTGAGAGTTGCGTCTCGTGCCAGCACATCCACATGTCATCTCTGTTTAGACACACCTTGGAGAATGTGACCTCTTTCCAAGCCTGGCCTAGCAAGGGGTGCACAGTTGAGGGAGGAAAAGCCTCACATCATGGATAACCTGTGCCAGGAGGCTGACTCCTACTGTGTGCATGCATGGATGTGTGAGCATCATTACTGATTACATGCATGGTATGAGCACATCTGTATGCAAGTTAGTTGCTCAGTGACATTGGCCTGGCCCATCAACTGCTCTCTGGCTAGATGACTTGTGATTCGTCGCTGAGTCTCAATAGTATCATCACAACCATATTAGCTCAGGTATGTCTCCTTTCTACCAGTGGACTTTCAGAATTTGTGCAGCTAATTTGGTAGCAACTGACTGAGAATCTATACAGACATGATGTTTAAGACCTTGTGCTCTGAAATTGGTTTGATTTACATCATGTTGATAAGTCAGATTTTAAAAGTTTCTCTGTAGTGTCACCAGCAGGCAGTATTCAGCAGGGAGATGGCTGTTGGAAAGAAGCTGTTCCTGAACCTGGTGGTCTTAGTCTGGAGGCTCCTGTAGTGCCTCCCATGGGGCAGGGGGCAAACAGTCTGTGAGATGGGTGATAGGAGTCTTTCCTGATGTTGTGTGGTCTCCTGAGACAATGCTTCTTCTACATGTCCTCAGTTGCAGGTGGTGAAAACTGCCCAGCACATTGCTGGAGCCTCACCTCCTGCAACTGAGGACACATAGAAGAAGCATTGCAGCTCCTTTCTGTCTGAGACAGAGCAGTTTCCATACCAGACTGTATTACAGTTTGTAAGGAGGCTCTCGATGGTGTAGCCGTAGAAGTTCACTAGGATGTCTGAGGGGAGGTGGTTCTTCCTCAGAGTCCTCAGGAACAAGAAGTGCTGGTAAGCCTTCTTGACTAGATTGGAGCAGTCAATTGTCCACAAGAGATTCTGTGAGATGTTGGTCCCCAAGAATTTGAAGTCGGACACATGTTTATTTATGTACTAAATTTTCTGCACTTCCTTCTATAATTTCTGCACTTCCTTCTATGCCTGCACCCTATCTCTACTCTGTCACCTCTGACAGAGTCGGACTCGTGGGTTCCTTCTATGTAGTTTATTGTTAGCTTTTTGTATAGCTGTTATATCTTGATTTGTAAGTTGCTTTGGATAAAAGCGTCTGCTAAATACAGAAACATAAACATACTATAGCCAAAATGCTGAGCATCTTGTCCCAAAGTGAAATTGGAAAACTAGTGCACACATACATCACATATAGGCTGGATTACTGTATGCAGTATTTACTTTGAATACCCAAACAACTTAAACAACTCTCTTAAAACCCATCAGTTAATCCAATAATGCTGTTGCCAGTGTACTGACTCGTACATTTAAGGGGGGGTCACAAGTCTCCTGTACTAGCCTTTCTACATCGCTTTCTATAAAATTCAAAATACATTTTCTAAGTCTTCTAATGATCTACGAAGCCCTTAACAGCAAAACTCCACCTTATGTGAAATAAGTGTCATCTTGCAAGTGGTACTGAGATTTTTTCAAACTTAAATTGGAGGCACCAGTATTTGTGGACCAGTCCAGTTTATCATTGAGGTGAACACCCAGATATTTGTAGTCCACCACAGTTTCAATGTTCCATTCCTGGATGTGCAAGGTAGGGTGCCTTTTTGCAAAAGCCAGTCAGCAGCTCCATTGTGTTGCCAGCATTGATTCAATTCAATTCAATTCTATTTTATTTATATAGCGCCAAATTACAACAATTGTCATCTCAAGGCACTTAAATAATATAGTCCAATTCAAGCCAATTGGAATTCAATTAATTTTAATCATAATCCAATTGATTCATATAGAGCCAATTCAAAAAATAATATCCTAGCTAAGGAAACCAACAGATTGCACCGAAACTTGTCTTCAGTCCAATCTCCCGTCCTGAGCCTGAGGGACTGTGGAAAGGAACGACTCCCTTTAACAGGAAGAAACCTCTGGCAGAACCATTGATGCAAAGTTGGTTCTGTTCACTCCAGCTGACAGTTCCCGATGACCCCTCTATAATCCAGTTCATTACCATCCGACACCCAGCAAACAATAATGGCATCACCAGAGAACTTCTGGATATGGCAGCTCTCACTGTAGTAGGTTACTTGAAGACCACCTCAGGCGCACTCTGAGCTTCATGTACTGAGGTCTGCTGGTGAGATAGTCAATGGTCCAGGCAGCCAAGTGATGGTCCACTCCCGCTCTCTCTAACTTCCTTCTGAGCAGTGATGGCTGGATAGTGTTGAAGGCACTGGAGAAGTAAAAAAACCATCACTCTGTCAGTGCTCCTGGTGCTCTTGAGTTGAAAAAGGGCCTGCTGCCGCAGGTAGATGACCGTGTCATCTATCGCCATGTGCAGCTGGTAGGTAAACTGCAGCAGGTCCTTGTTCCTGTAACAGGAACCACAAAGGAAGTTTTCCACAGGATAGGGACCCTCTCCAGGCTGAGGCTAAACATATAAGTGATCATCTCACAGAGATGGGATTCACAGTCCTTCAACGTTCTGGAGCTGATGCCATCCAGACCCATCACTTTCTTGACTTTCATCTACATTGGTTGACTCCTCGCTTGATTGCCTGTGATGGAGAAATTGTCATGGGGAGTGGAAGTGGGAGACTCCAAATGATCAGGATGGCGGAAGGGAGCGGCAAGGACACAGTTGATGTCCTGTGTCCTCTTTAACTGCAGAGTCACTGCTCCTAGTTTTGTACAAAACAGCTAGAACTCAACAGTGAAAATGTCTGAAAACACCACAGGCATGCTCTGGCTTTGTGAAGACTGCACATGATAACCTGTGCACTAACAGCATGTGACTGGTCCCGCTGATTTGAAAAAGTTGCATACTGGAGTTATAACAAACGCACTTACCTTTCATCACCCTTCCCAGACATCCATTATCACCTTGGACCCCAAAGAGAACAATGTTGCTATTTCCCATCTTGCTCCAGTAGTGTGTTCAGAACTGTTGCTATTATCCCCATCTCTCCCCATCATTTTCTTCTTTAAGGTAAATACTTGAAGAAACTTTATGAAAGGTTATAAATACATCATCAGTAGCTTTGTCTGCTTTGTTTCAATTACATTATGTCATGGAAACATGTACTAACATACAGAGGATGCCAGCCAAATCAAGTTAGTGTCACTGACTGGTGGAGAGGTAGGACCCAGATGCAGCTCTTTATGTTCACAAAAGGGTTTATTCCACAAAAACACAAGAACAGGGAGCAAAGGCAAAAACAAAGCGCGGCAGAGCCGGATCAAAAATACTTAACTATGAAAACAAAACAAGACTATGACTGTGAATAAATAACTATGAACAGGACTATGAAAAAACAAGACAGGACTATGGCTATGAGGCAAAACCAGACTTATATCTCTGTGGCAAGGCATGAAGGGATAGTGAGGATTCTGCAATGACTGAAAGCAAACCAGGAGACTAAATACTGTGGGAGTGATAAGTGAACGAGGTGCAGCTGTGAACAATAAAGCAGGTGACATGAGAGAACCGAACGTGACAGGGGAAAAACAAGACAAGAACATAACCTGAAAACACAAGACTATTAAAACATAAACTGTGATCTGAAAAACAAACTGTGACAGAACATAGACTGTGACAGTTAGCAGCTCACAGCTCGGGCCCTAACATTATTATTCTATGTGCGTTGGACGCAATTTACGGTGCTTTCACGCACGCGAAAACTCACCAATTTTGGCATGAGTGTCAGGCCTCGTGTACACTACATTATAATGAAGTTGCTTCAAAAGGACTCTGTAGCGCCCTCTACTGATTCACTAAATACACATGTTGTCGGGGTTAGTTTTGTATAGCTGGACAAAATTCGCTGCATGCCTTCTTCATGCCCAGGAGCACAAAACAGCCCTGGGACTTCATGGTGCCTGGTCCACAGGAAGTCGGCCATTTTGAATTGAACGTGCAAATTAGTGCCGTTTTGCCTTTGTCCACGCCTCGCATCTGATCGAACTCCTACAGATTTAATGCGACAGGCTTCAGACTTGGTCAGGTTACTCTTAACCCATGGGGGATTAAAAGTTAGGAGAATCTTTTCCAAAGTCTTAAGGGTGTGACCGTGGCAAACTCTCAAAGTTAGACGACTCGCTACTGCTCGCCACAAAACACAAAGCCACTCATAACTTTTGCATAAAATGTTCCATCTTCACCAAACTTTATAGGCTTGCCTGGGACTCAACCCTGACTGTGTACATATGTGCATACTGACACTCACCTATAGCGCCATCTACTGGTGGTTGGAAACGTCACTTTGTTTACAGACCTCGCATTTGATCGAACTCCTTCAACAGATTTAATGTTAACGGCTTCAAACTTGGTCAGATTACTCTTCTGCCATGGGGGATTAAAAGGGTGTGACCGTGTGACCTTGAGGAACCGCTACTGCTCGCCACAAAACATTTGTCTGATCTTCACCAAACTTCATAGGCTGCACTTGGCCTCCACCCAGAACGCATACATATGCCAGAAATTACACATGCTTATAGTGCCACCTACTGGTGGTCAAATAAGTCACTTATAACTTCTCCATACATTGTCTTATCTTCCCCAAATTTAATAGGCTGCAATTGAGCTTCACCCAGAACACATACATATGCCCAAACTTACACATGCTTATAACGCCACCAACTTGTGGCCAAAAACGTAACTTTTTATGCTTGGCAGTACTAGGCCTGGCTGGGATTCTCAAATCCTGCTCTACACTTGATGGACGGCTGTGCGGTGTGCATCGGACAGAGTCCAGCGCATACCCCGAAGTGCACTCCTGCAAGGGCCCATTCATGGCTGCTTGCAGCTTTAATTAATATTATGTTACTTCTTAACTCATGTTTAAGAAGTATCATCCTCTATCGTGAACTTGATGTTGCTGTCCACCAAGTTGATGTGCTGAGTGAAACCCTCCAGTTCTTGAGTTTTGCTCTTGACCCAGGTGTCGTCCACATATCTGAACCAGTGGCTTGGTGTTGTTCCTTTGTATGAGCTCAGAGCTTTGCTTTCCACTTCCTCCATATAAAGATTAACCGCAATGGGGGACAGTGGAGATCCCATGGCACAGCCGTGCTTCTGTCTGTAGAAACAGTCATTATATTTGAAATAGGTGGTGGAGAGGCAGATGTTCAACAGGACACAGATCTGATCAGGAGTGAAGCTGCTTCTGTCGTTTAATGAGTCATCTTGCAGCAGCTGTTTTCTGACAGTCTCCACTGCTGCTGAGATCAGTATGCAGGTAAAAAGTTAGGTCACATCAAAGGACACAATGATTTCACACAGTTTAAGATGCTGGATCCTTTTCTCAAAGTATGTGGAGCTCTGTTTATGATGCAGTGTGTTTCCTACCAGGAGTGCTAAGATGAAGGAAAGTTATTTAGCAATGTTATAGTTGACTGAGTTCATGCTCGTGTCCCCAGGGTCAAGTCTGTGGTAGAAAGAGTGTCGATGACTTTATCCTTTTCCAGGTCTTGAAGGTTATCTGTGACTTTCTTCTTAGAGTTGTTTGTGGGGTTCCCCTTCAGGGCCTCGTAGGTGGTGTTATCACTCAGCTATGTTGCTATTATCTGTGATAATCGGCTGTGTTGAGAATCACAGAGCATCTTCCCTTGTCTGCTGGCAAAATGGTGATGTTTTGGTCTCTGCTGAAGACTGTCACTGACTTTATTTCCTGTGGTGTAAGATTGGAGTGAAGAGATTTAGGACTGTAGAGGGCTGCTGTTACCTTCATACATAGCTGTTCTGCTTCTGTCTCCGAGATTTTGTTTCAGAAGCAGAAGCAAAACAAAAGTGGCAACAGATGTCAGTGGATCAATCTTGTAAAGCAGGTTGGAGTTAATGGTCTGCTGCTTCTGCCTTTGCTGTGTGTGCTGCTGGTTATCAGCATGCACAAGTAGCCCAAGAACCCATTAAACCAAACCCAGATCTTGTTCCAACATTCTCAGTAAGAGCTACCTCCCCAGGTGTGTGCTGTGTGACACCCATTTATTTTCTTGCTTTGCATTCAGACTAGTTGTAAGTTAAGAAGCTATTACTGCTTAACTTCACCATTCAGACAAATGGAGGTTTATTTTTGCTGCATAAGAATGTTTGAGAGCTGTGTACCCATGAGAGAAACAAAACAGGTGAAGGAAGAGAGGGACACATTCATTCTCAAAGTGAGTGAATATAAACCTCAATCCACAGAACAGAAGGGTCTTCTTTTCGACAGTGGTGCTTCTGCTCACATTGTTACAGACAAAAGTGCTTTTAAAGCATTTGATGAGACATTCCATCCAAAGAACCATGTCATGGAGCTGACAGATGGCACGTGGAAAACCAGGAGCGTCCTGAGGAAAGGCGACGCCCAGATTGATAGGTTCAAGGTTCAAGGGTTCAACGTGTCTTTATTATCCCCGTGGGGTAATTTGGTTTGCAGCAAGCAGTCATTCAGTCTTCATGCAAAAACAACAAAGTCAAAGCAAAACAAATAAAATAGCAGCAAAGGGACAATGATGAATAAAAACAACGTAAAGTAAAGTAAAGCTACATATTTAGCAGAGCAATGGCAGCAGGGACGACAGAATGTTTATATCTATTTGTCCTGCATTTTGGCAGGATGTTCCTCTGCCCTGACAGAAGCAGCAGAAACTCATGAGCCAAAGGGTGGCTCTGATTCGTCAGGATCAAAAGAGCCTTGCAAAGGACTCTGGTTTGATACAGGGTATGAGGTCATTTAGATTAATCCCTGCAATTTTCCGACACTGTTTTATAATCCCCTGCAATCTGTTTTTATTTTTAAGAGAAAGTGAACCGTACCAACAAATAAAAGAGAATATTAAAAGGGATTCTATAAAACAAGAGTAAAACATTTTCATAAAAGTACTGTCAACATTAAAATTACGAAGCTTCCAAAAAAAATACATGCACTGATGAGCCTTCTTACACACAGCATCAACATGAAGCTCAAAGGACAGCATGTTGTCCAAGTGATTTCTGAGGTATTTATAGTTGTCAACTATTTCCACGACTTGGTTCTCTATTCAGACAGGAGAGATTTCTAAAGGATTCTTCCGAAAGTCAATAAGCAATTCCTTTGTTTTGTTTGTGTTGATATTTAAAAAGGAAGACCTGCACCAGTCACTGAATTCCTTCACTAAAGGTCTGTAATCAGGATCATCACTGCTCAGCAAGGACACGATAACTGAGTCGTCCACAAATTTCAAAATGTTACAACCGACGTATTGGCAGCGGCACTTATTTCTAAGGGTGAAAGGATGCAGCCCTGGGGTAATCCAGTGGAAGCGATGAGAGTATCACCATTTACTCTCACACGTTGTGGTTGCTCAGTTAAAAAGTCTGCCAGGCTACAAGACCAGGATCCATGAAATGGGAGTTCCTTAATATTTCTGCTAAAATAAACGACTGAATGCTGCTAAAAGCTTATAAATAATCAATTAATTAAAGACAAGCAAAGGTCCTGGCTCTCTCAAGTTAGGTTAAAACTAAGTTCAGCAGAGTGCCGAGTACATCCTCAACACTTCTACCTGATCTGTAACCAAACTGCAGTGGGTCCAGATTATTCTGGACACAAGGCAGAAGAGACTCCTTAACAATTTTTTCAAATGATTTCATAACCAAGGATGTTAGTGTGACAGGTCTAAAGTCATTATGAGATTTGGAAGATGCAGATTTAGGTACTGGAACAATGATGGAAATTTTCCAGAGTGAGTGGACCTTGTGAAGCTGGAGGGGCATTGAAAAAATTAAACTAAATATGTCTGCCAGCTGGACAGCACAGTTCTTAAAGGGGAACTCCGGTATTTTTAAACCTAGACCGTATTTCTGGCATGAAATACGTTCATCTACTCACCGAAAACAGTTTGGCGAAAGTCGGCGTCCTTCGGAAGCTATTCAGATAACTCACGATCGGCGTATATCCATATAATGGAGTGAACGGGGCTTAGACGATGCAGCCTCTAAATAAGGCATTATCTGTCTTTATTTCACCAATACTTTACGAAGAATGAACGAACAAACGTGTACTATAGCTCTGTTAGCTCATAGGTGCTGTTATGTGGCTACAGGAGAGCTAACGGAGGGATTTCTACACAGGCACTCTACTGGGACCACTTCATCCACACGCCCCCCTGCAGCACAGTTTATTTACTCCGTGCTCTGTGACAGTCGGTTAACTTCACACAGAGTTTGCTACTGATAGTTTTGTGCAACATGGCACAAAATGGCTTTGCGGTAAGACGTATTGCATCACTTCCTGTTGCTTTGTGTGTGCACTGTGACATTTCTTGCTCCTCTTGAACTACTAATAATCATCTTATTTCTCCCTATAATTTACACATCTTGCATAGTTAACTCTATCCCATACTTGTTATATTCTAACACTCACTCTTACAGATCTTTAGTCTTTATTTTTCACTTTTTAGCGGTGTGTCTGGTTCTCTAGCTTAGCATGGCTACCAGTTCTCTTCCTCTATCTCCTGCTTTCACCTGCTCCGTGTGTCAGATGTTTAGTTAGTGTGGTCGATTTCTTATTCGGATTAAGCTTGTTACATGAGCTGAATAACACAATCTTATTGTAATTTAGCCATTAATACGATCCGATTGCCCGCATGTAACTGCACTGATTGACTATGAGATATACATGGAGCACCCACAGGGTTATCATGTAAATTCAGAGAAAGGGGAGAAACTGGTGTGCAAATTAAACAAATCAATTTATGGTCTCAAACAATCCGGTAGGAACTGGAACATGATGCTTCATGATTTTTTAGTTGAAAACGAGTTTGTACAAATTTAGACAGACAGCTGCAGTCTACACTACACTGTCAGAAAAGGAAAAGGTGATTTTGTTGGCATGTGTGTAGTTGTGGCTGCTAGCAATGTGTTAACAAAGTAAGCTCAGGAGGAAGAGTCGCCCACCAATCGGAAGGTCGGTGGTTCGACTCTGGCTTCCCCAGGATACATGTCGAAGCGTCCTTGGGCAAGACACTGAACCCCACGTTGCCCCCCCAGTGTATCATTGGGGTATGAATGTGTGTGAATGATTAGAAAGCACTTAGTTATGTGTATCTTAAGACGTGCTGTATGAATGTGTGTGAGTGGGGTGAATGCGGCATGTAGTGAAGCGCTTTGAGTGGTCAGTTAGACTAGAAAAGCGCTATACAAGTACAAGTCCATTTACCATTCCATTACTCAAACAGCAGGAACAGTCAAAATTAACCAATCTTGGTATATTGGCAAGATCCTGGAGATTTGGCATGTCTGAATGCAAAATCAAAGCTACAACTAGTGAGGTAAATTGTGATCTTATGATCGTGCTATTGTTTCATGGAAAACCAATAAGCTGCAAAATGTTGCACTGTCAACATGTGAGGCAGAGTACATGGCGTTGGCAGCCAGAATCCAGAAGATCTTTATAGCGAGCGACCTTACGTTCCACATGGTGAAGGAAGGGAGATAAGGTTTATATATCAGCTTCTTCTGGTGTTTTCGTCCAGTTTTACATCCCCTGTACTTCCTCCTCAGCTCTCTGGGGATTTTGGGCCTCTTCCATATCAGTGCAGATAGTCATAGCAACACCAGCTGATCCTGAGTGTAAGCAATAGGCCCGCCACAGTGTCGAGCCCGGACGGAGACACGGTCGGGAAAAATTGGCCAAAGAATGAGGCCCACGGACAAAAAACATGAAAGAAAATTGCCAAATACAGTTGGCTAGGTTAGCTCAGCCACTTACTGTGAAAAAAATGATAATAGTGAACAATAAATAAGAAGAAAAACAGATAAAGTGAGGAAAAGGAGAGGGCAACTGTTGCTGGCTGCCGCTCGACACAGCGCCGGAAGAGCAGACGATCTGTACACACACATGCGTCGTCATTGAGTGTGGCACCTCGTCTGAAGCGAGCAGAGTGCAGTACACCAAGTTCAGTGCAACATGTCTTCTGTGTTTCCTTAGTGAGTTTGCTAAGTTTGTGAGGAATGTCTACACCAGCTGAGACATCGAGAGAGAGCTCCCGAACAGCTAGCTTTTTTTTTTCAATTTTCATTTCCTCAATCAAAATAAAAATCTAATTAAGAACTATTTTCTGTTTTGGCATATTTTTGGTTTTTATTTTTAATAATGGGTTATTGTGTGTAGAATACTGAGGTAAAATATAAATGTTATCTATTTGGGAAAAAGGCTGTAACGTAGGATATTGCCATCAGACAAGAGCCAGGGTACACCCTGGATAAGTCACCAGTGCATCACAGGGCCACACAGAGACAAACAGCCATGCATGCTTTAAGCAAAATAAGACTGAAACAACATTTGAATTATGTCACAGAGACCCTGTGAATCTCTGCTGATGGCTGTCATTATAACCACACCAAAAGTGTTTGATGTTGAAAAAAAATCTAAATACTCAAACTAGAAAAAAACTGTTCCTGCGGGAACCCAGCAGTGAGAATGCTGATGAGCTGAATGGGGATAGCTGACCATGCTAAACAAGCTGAAAATAGTGAATGAAATTTTTCAGAAGTCAAGTGAGTAATAGTTAAAATGGCTGCAGTGTAATATGTAGCAGGGGAGTGGAAGAATGATGTCATCAGTGATATGTGTGTAATCAGCTGCGGCTTAATGAGCTCCCTCCCAGTATAACCAGCAGAAATGGTTGAATGAATACTATGACCTCCTGTGAGATAACTGTAAGAGCAAGGAAAATAATTTGAAGATCCTAAGAACCAGAAGGGTTAGAGGAACGCGATAATGTAGTTTTTATTTTAATGGAGTGAGAGATTTGTAAACGGCAACGAGTTGAACACAGTTGAACCTGTCTCTGGTGTCTGGAGTTAGTGAGAGAATTTGAAAGGTTTCTCTCATTTCAATGCTCATAGCTGAAATATTGTAAATGTGAGCTCTTTAGTAGTTACATCAGCTGAAAGAGGATAGCTTTTCCTACATTTTAAGGTAACATTTGTTTCTCTGAGTTAAACTGTATGAATGTTGGAGGAATTTGTTTGAATATTAGAAAAAGCTAAAAAATTATCAGTGTGTCACTCTGCTGGCTCTTCATTCATAAAAACCAAGAAGGAGCAAAAATGTTTATCTTTTTGAAACTGTCATATTTCAAAATTGGCATAATATTTGAAAAAACTGAACAAATTGGTAATAGCTGAATCTCGTGACCCGTTTAAAGTTTGAATGGTGTCTCTAGCTAAAAGTACGCAGAAGTAGTTAGGTTAGAAAGAGTTGAAATCACTTTCCATTCATTTTATGGACGGGAAAAAATTAATATAAGTTAAATATTTTAAAAAGTATAAAAGTTAGAAATACCAAAATATATAGCATAGATTAGCATAGATCTCCTGCACGAGCTGAACGTTTTGAGACCAAAATCGGTGAAAGTATGCAGGAGTAGTTAAAGTCCCAAAAATGTACGGAAGAACTAAGAAGTTGGAATAATTATAAAGGGAAACAGGAAAACAATAGTGAGAATGCTTAATCAGCATTTTCACAATAACTCTAAGGCATAAGAGATAAGACACATCTCAGGCCTATCCCTGCTGTCATTGGACGAGAGGCAGGGTACAACTGGACAGGTCACCAGTCCATCACAGGGCCACACAGAGACTCACACTCACTCTGAGGGTCAATTTAGAATAGCCAATTAACCTAACATGCATGTTTTTGGATGGTGGGAGAAAGCCGGAGTACCCGGAGATCCCACGCAGACACAGGGAGAACATGCAAACTCCACACAGAAAGGCCCCGGGTGGGGATCGAACCTGGAACCCTCTGCTGTGAGGAGACGGTGCTCATGTTACTTCTGTCAGATGAAAAAACAAAGTAGAATCTCAATGGTCGTCATTAATTTTTTTACATGTTTTATCTGAGCACAAAATCCGAAAACAGTTCATTACCTTTTTATTTAATTCTGATTTAGGAAATAAAAAATAGTTTTTTCTTTAAAAAAACTCTTTATTTTAGAAATGGAATAAATAAATGACACAAGGATTACAGTGTCCATGTGTATGCCATCAACACACATAAAAGCAACTTACTGTGTTGTTAAGAAGGTCACACGTATTTCACCTGTTTCTAAAATCAGGTTCATACAACCCCAGTAGCCAATACATTACAACACCCCGTCTCTAAATGTTAACATTGTCTGTATATCATGACAGATATAGTCATCCATTGCTTTGAAGACTGCCATGTTGAATCCACAAGTCTGTTATTTGGATTTGGACAGCTTTTGATTTTAGAGCCAGAAGTAATGAGCAAGTGATGATTGTGACTGAGGACCCCAGGACATCATTCAGGCCCAACCTCAATCAAACCTACATTTCAGCATTGATACAGTTAAAACAGGTGAGGTATAGGAAACAGTGGAAGTTAGAGTTGTCATGAAGGAAAAACACCTTTAGCTGAAAAGAATATATCAGTTCCTACTGTGAGGTGGTCATTTTAACAGGGGGTCTGTTATTCTGCTTCTGGAGCCTGCAGTTTTTGACATTTTTCTCTTTTCAGCTCTGAGGTTGCTGCTTGGTCATTGCACAGTTATTGATGACCTTTAAAAAAAAGATAAAGAGATCAAACAGCAGTTTGGTTGAATCAGTGTTCCATCTTTGACAGATCATGCCAGAGGACATAATGACCCCTCCAACAGTCTGAGTTCCCACAAATAGATGAAGTCTGCTTTGAGTTTTGATTGTAATTTTAGCATATTTACCATTTTATGACAACTCAACTATATTATTTGTCTATTCATCTGTATATCACTTTATTTACTGACAAATTAGTCTTGCAAAAGCCTCATGAATGTTTTTAGTTCCTCTGACAGATGTACATCTCATGGATAGGATGTTTAAGCAGTGGATTCCTCTTTGCACCTTCTGGTTTAAATTATTCCACACACATCTACCTCTTCAGTACTCTCATCCTTTTTCCTCACCACCTCAGATGAAGGGTAGTAATCAGGAGCTGCTGGCAGACAAGAGTCTGTTTACTTAGGTTAGGAGCAGAGACATGGGGGCCACTTCAGAGAGCCGAGGCCTTGCCCAAGGAGCCCACTCCATCATATCCAATTAGGAAAACCCCTGAGAGGTCAGAGAAACACATACAGATCCCCTTTTTTGTCTCGTGTTGTTCTTTTTTTCCTTCAGAAGTGCTGACAAGAAGCAGCTCAGGTAAATTCTATATCTCTCCATCCATCCATCCATCTTCTCTACCCGTTTAATCCATCGGTCGGGTCGTAGGGGGGCTGGAGCCTATCCCAGCGGTCATCGGGCGAGATGTGGGGTACACCCTGGACAGGTCGCCAGTCCATCACAGGGCCACACAGAGACAAACGAGACAAACAACCACACACATTTGCTCACACTCACTCCTAAGGACAATTTGAGAGACAGCAGTTAACCTAACATGCATGTTTTTGGACGGTGGGAGGAAGCCGGAGTACCCGGAGAGAACCCACGCATACACAGGGAGAACATGCACACTCCACACAGAAAGAACCAGCCAGGAGTTGAACCTGGAACCCTCTGCTGTGAGGAGACTGTGCTAACCTCTGTATCTCTCATTAAAGATTTTATTAAGAAAATTGAGCTTCACTGGGCCACAGCAACAGAAAGCAGTCTGTATGCTGACAGTGAAACTGGAGCAGAGTAGACTGTATCTGGTTATACCTGGCTTAATGTGTCTAATCTAAAGTCTTTGAGAAAAAAGATACCTCTGAGCTCTAAAGTGTAGGAACTGATCCAGAACCGGCACATGGCACCACACTGTCCCTAAAGAGGGTGCAACCCACCATCAGTTCTTCCTGTGTTACAGACAAACTGTGACAGCTGTCCCCTGGGAAGAGATCCTGGGAAGGGCTGGCCGTATGGCTCTCAGGTGTTCTTAGCAATGAACTTAGCAACTTGTTCTGCGTTTCCTCAGATACAGTTGTAATTGTGAAGCTTTATTTATGAATTATATATATATACACACATATATTATGGTATATACACTACTCACAATGTGAAGTTCGGGATATTTGGCTTTGAGGTGAAATTTACGTAAAATGTAAAAAATTTCTCACTACAGTGATATATCATGAAAGTAGGGCATTTAAGTAGAAGCATGCACTGGTGATTTCCTCATCTCAAATAATTTATTGAAACAAAAGCTGTTGTGGTATACCCACCATGTAACAACAAAAAAGATCAATGTCTCAATAACTTGTCATGTGCCCATGAGCATCAATTACAGCTTGACAACGACGTCTCATGCTGTTCACAAGTCTGTTGTCTGAGGGATGGCATCCCAGTCTTCTTGAAGGGCGGGCCTCAGGTCATTGAGGTTCTATGGTACAGAATTACGAGCCTCTACACGGCGACTCAGCTGATCGTGTAGGTTTTGATGATGACGATGACACCTGTGCCTGGTGGTGAGGTCAGGTACCCTTGCAGGTCATCTAGCACGTAGACCACACAGATGTAAACGGTTGTGAATGATTCAATTCAATTCAGTTCAGTTCAGTTTTATTTATATAGCGCCAAATCACAACAAATGTCATCTCAAGGCACTTCAATAATATAGTCCAATTCAATTGGAATTCAATTAATTGTAATCATAATCCAATGAAATCCAATTAATTAATTTAAAAATAATCCAATTAATTCATATGGAGCCAATTGAAAAAATAATATCCTAGCTAAGGAAACCAACAGATTGCGCTGAAACTTGTCTTCAGTCCAATCTCCCGTCCTGAGCCTGAGGGACTGTGGAAAGGAACGAGTCCCTTTTAACAGGAAGAAACCTCTGGCAGAACCAGAACCAGGAAGAAACCTCTGGCAGAACCAGAACCAGGAAGAAACCTCTGGCAGAACCAGGACCAGGAAGAAACCTCTGGCAGAACCAGAACCAGGAAGAAACCTCTGGCAGAACCAGACTCAGGAAGGGTGGCCATCCGCCTCGACCAGCTGGGGTTTGAGAAGACAGAAAAGAGGGAAAAGAGGGGGAAAAAACACCATAACACCATTCAAAGGATACCTGTTGGAACAGGGAAACACAAGTTAATAACCACAATAATGTCACATGTACATAATATCATTTGAGAAATTAAACAGGAGGAAAAGAGAGCAAAGTGAGGAAAGGTGTGACAGATGAGGTCCCCCAGCAGTCTAAGCCTGTAAGGCTTATAAGGAGCAGCTTATGATTGTGACACTTGGGGGCCTCTTGCCTTCCTTAAATGTGCTTGGAGTTGAGTGGTATTCATCATCCTGTTCCGCAGGGTACTATTCACAATGAAGTGGTCATCAGTGTGGGATGTGGCCAAAGGACGTCCACTTCTATGCCTTTCTGTGACTCTTCCAGTCTCTCTGTATCTCTGTTGCAACCTGCTGATGAAACTCTGTGACTCTCTAAGCTCAGTGGTCACATCCGTCTGAGAACATCCTGTTTGAAGCCTCATAATGGCGAGGTACTGTTGAGCAGTTGTTAGGTGTCGTCTTGGTCTCATGATGTCAAAATGTGAACAGCCTGATGAGGAGGACTGTTTAAATACCAATTCTAATTGAACTAGCAAATGTATTGGTCGATTCATGGATCAAACACCTGTTGTGAATTTTGCCGTTAAGCTACTGTTAGAGAATAGCAACTTGTGCAAAAAGTGCTGAAACATTGAAGAGTTGGACATGTGCATTCAAAAGTTTATAAGCAGTCACATTAAGTTCACCTGTAAAGGTTATAATGCATTTTAGGTTCAAATTGAAATTTCACCTGAAAGCCGAATATCCGTAACTTTTTGTGAGTAGTGTATGTTGCAGCTGTTGATTGACAGGCAACATGGCCCCAACAAGGGAGCTGTCAGTGGAAACAGTTGGAAGGATGATTAAACTCTTCAAAAAAGTCATTCAAATTGAGTGTGACAAAGTATGTTGGCTGCTCCCAGTCAGCTGTGTCCAAAATGTGGAGCATGTTAAAACTAAATGGGAGGATTGTAATTACTAAACATACGTGTCAGTCAAGGGACAAGTCACACAGATGTCATCACTAACACCCAATGTTACGTTCTGTGGGAGAAATGTTGTTGATGATATGAAGGACCTAAATGTAGGCACGGAATAAGGCAGGAAGTTTGTTGGAACGTGTGCATGATATGACAGTGGAGGGCTACCTAAACTTTATTCCAGTATAACTTGACTCTCTTGTTGACAGCACTATAGCTTCAATGCCTACAACAGTGGACAATGTTGCCCCTCTGAAAAGGAAGGTAATCAGTCAGAAGAGGTTGGCTCCTTGGTATAATTCACAGCTGCGTTAAAGCAGACTGCAAGAAAGCTGGAGAGACAGTGGCGTTCCTCTAATTTAGAAGAGTCTCAATTAGTCTGGAAAGATAGTTTAATAACGTATAAGAAAGCACTTCGTAAAGCTAGAACTGCTTATTATTCATTATTGATAGAAGAGAATAAGAATAATCCCAGGTTTCTTTTCAGCACTGTAGCCAGGCTGACAAAGAGTCCGAGCTCTGTTGAGCCATGTATTCCTTTAACTCTCAGCAGTGATGATTTCATGAGATTCTTCATCAGTAAAATTGTTTCTATCAGAGAGAAGATTAATGGAATCCTTCCCACTATTATCACTGATGTATCATCAAGTAGAGCAGCTGTAGAAGTATCTTTCGAACCTGATTTGTATTTAGACAGCTTCTGTCCAGTTGATCTCTCTGAGCTAACAACAGCAATAGTCTCTTCTAAACCATCAACTTGTATGTTAGACCCAATCCCAACCAGACTGTTCAAGGAGGTTTTCCCCTTAACTGACACTTCCATATTGGATTTGATCAATCGGTCTTTGTTGATAGGATATGTACCTCAGACTTTTAAGGTTGCTGTAATTAAACCTTTACTTAAAAAAACCTACTCTTGATTCAGAAGTGTTGGCTAATTATCGACCTATATCCAATCTCCCTTTTTTGTCTAAAGTTCTTGAAAAAATAGTTGCAGTTCAACTTTGTGATCATTTACACAGAAATAATCTGTTTGAAGAGTTTCAGTCAGGATTCAGAGTGCATCATAGCACAGAAACAGCACTGGTGAAAGTTACCAATGATCTCCTGTTAGCCTCTGATAGCGGACTTGTTTCTGTGCTTGTCCTGTTGGATCTCAGTGCTGCATTTGATACGATCGATCACAGCATTCTGTTACAGAGACTTGAACATGTTATTGGGATTAAAGGAACTGCATTAGCCTGGTTTAAGTTATATTTATCTGATAGATTCCAGTTTGTTCTTGGAAATGAAGAATCTTCCTCACACATTGGAGTAAGTCATGGAGTTCCTCAGGGTTCTGTGCTTGGACCAATTCTTTTTACTTTATACATGCTTCCATTAGGTAACATTATCAGACAGCATGGCATAAATTTCCATTGTTATGCTGATGATACTCAGCTGTACTTATCTATGAAACCAGATGAACCCAATAGGTTGATCAGACTACAAGCCTGTCTTAAAGACATAAAGACCTGGATGACTCAGAACTGTCTGCTTTTAAATTCAGACAAACTGAAGTTGTTCTCTTTGGACCTGAGCGCTTCAGGGAGAAATTGTCTAGTTATATAGTTACTCTAGATGGTATTTCCTTGGCTTCTAGTTCTACAGTGAGGAACCTTGGAGTTATTTTTGACCAGAATTTATCATTTGACGCACATTAATAATCCCTCTCCTCTCCAGCACAACCTGGGCCAGCAGTAATATTTGGTGCTGGGACCAATTGGGCTTTCGCTTGCGTTTGACAGTGTCTTCACCTGTTTCATTCATCATGAAGGAGGACTTAAACGGCTGATATTTAAAGGGTTTAAATGCTGTAAATATGCTCATTGGATACTTGGTCAGTGGCAGGGTGCAAACATTGATAAAATGCAATTATATTTGTATCGTTTGCTTTCTGTCTCTCTTTAACGTGCATAACGTCATTATTGTATTCTGCTAACTGCACTGTTCATAACTATTTGATAGGAGTTAATTTGTAGCCGAAGCTACTTCCTTGTTTTTCGTTGATTTAGTGGGCTCGTTTGTGGGATGTTGCGGAAGAGTTTCGCCGAGACCACCTGCACTCAAACAACCAATCACCGTACCGAGAGCTTCTAAAGTCGTGCACGAGAATCGACGTAATCCATAGCAACGGTGCGTCACTATTAGCTAACTCTTAGTGATTTATCCTTAGTATGAGTAGGTCTCAGCTCTGAATTATATATACTATAAACACATTTCTTCTCAGATGCGGGTTAGGGTTACTTGTGGAGTCTCAGCCCCTGAAAACATCCTCATCTCAAGAAAGGTATTTCAGAATAGGGGTCAGAAAAAGGTGATAGTATTTGTTTTGATTGCCAATATCCAAAGTACTTTTTGCCTTTACATTCCATACATGAAATATTACATATGGTGGACCTGCTGTTAAAACTGAATATACTTTGTAAATACATCAACTAGTTATCTATTTTGTTTTCAGTACTAATTCTGATTGAGTTTGAGTTGTGGTTTTCCACCAAATGGTGTCTGTGTGGTGCAGGTCAGCGAGGTGTGTAGTAGGACCTGAGAGATGAGCAGGTATAACCTCCTTTATAAGCAAACATGACCTGTCCGTCACTGAACATTATGTACTTCCTTTCAGGCTGTGGCAGCAGAAAAAAGAGGGCATAGCGGTGCTTTGTTTTTGACTCTGTGATGTGATTTGGGAGCAGGATCCAGTTTCCCAGACTGGTGGAAAACAGGTGTTCTTGCCAGTTGTTCTTTTGTCCCATTACGCTTCTTACAGATTGAAACTGGAGCCAACACCTGCTAACAGTCCTCACTTATTGTGACAGAAAAACAGAGGGAATAAAAACACTGTGATGAAATACAAATGTTTCACATGAATCTCATCAAAGGAAAATCATATTATTTTTTTAAGAATAGAGCAGAATTTTTTTCTCTCTTCACTGCAGTTCTCTTCAAAACATAAAGAAAGTATTTTAGATATTTTTCCTTTGCTTGACTTTTTCTGGGGGACAGTAAGGGCAGGGTGGTTCTTGGGTGTTGGCTGTGCTTCATCCACATCTGTGCCCAACTGTCTAGAGGCTCTGATGTCATGCATGATGGGAGTCTGCAGGGATGAGGGAAGAGTGAGGCGCTGAAACCAGATCCTTGCTGTGCTCTGCTGTGCCGCTCAGACTGCAGGGTGGGGTTAAATGTAGAGCCACCTGCTGCATGCAGACTGCACATCTGATACCATCCACCAACAACAAGAATAAAACTGAGTTGCTGGTGAACTTTTTGCATACAGTACACTGCATCTGAATTTGAATGCATGACATGTGCATGCTAATGTGTTCAAGCATGTGTGAGGGTAGAGAGAAGCATGAGGGAGGCTGACAGTTACCGGGACTTAATACCACTTGATATTTCGTGGCTGGAGGAATCTGGCAGCACTCCCTGCTTTATGGAGTTGGCCTGGATTATTTAGCTGGATGGAGTCCCGCCCAGAGGAACAGCTGAATGATGTCATGCAACACACACACACACACACACTTGTCCATGCAGTCAGTTGTGGACTGAGTCAAAGTGTTGTCCTGGTTTGCCCAGTAGAGAGATATTGGGTGATTGGGAAGGTGAGTAGAAGAAAGGTGGGACTAATATGGGTTGATTTCACAGAGGAAGGGAGTGCTGGGATGTCTGGGAACAGATGTGTGTTTGGAGGGCTAGATGAGATTGGGGTGGGTGTGTTTCAGAGCTGGTTAGCTGACCTTACAGAGCATATGGTTGTGCAGATGTGTGTCTACACTCGTGTGTTTGTGTGCATGTGTGTGTTCAGTCCGCACACATGATTTACTGACTTTACTCTTCATGAACAGATTCAGGTTCTTCCTCGATCCTGCTGTTGGAGGATGGTGTGTTAGTATGCGAGGCTCTCGCCTCCTTATGAGAACCTAAATAAGGAAACAGTGAATGGAAATTGTTTAGACAACCTGAAATAGTTAAAGATCAAAGCAGAGGAACATGAGTCATAAGGTTTCTGTATGGAAACAAGCACTTTTTCTTTCTTCCTTTTGACACAGACACACACATAAGAATGTAAAGAAAAATAAAGAAAAAAAAGAAAGACATCAGAGGAAATGTTGCCTCTCAACACTTACTTATCAAAGTCTTTGTTTGATCGTACTGTACCTGACATTGTGCTGCCTGCCACTTCACTCCCACAAGTAAATTGGCTTGCATTAACAAAGAGAGCATAATCACCAGAGATGGACACTCCAGATTTGAAACTCTTTTCCAAGACTCCAGGAGACTTTACTCCTCACTCTTTGTTTTCCTCCTCTCCATAAAGATATGCAGGTCTCTGGGCTGCAGAATCTATCACAGTTTCTGGCTCCTCACCACAGTGTTAACTGATCCAACGTCTAAAGAGCATCACTGTCCTCCAGCCATCTCTACTCCACCTTGGGATGGAGCAAAATAAACTTTTACCCTTTACACAGTTCTAGTTTGTCAGACTTTGACAAATTACATGGCTTGTTTCTTTCTCCTGAATACACCATTGTCCTATTCCTCATAGTTGCATACTTCAGATATAAACCTTTTTAGATCTGTGTGCCAGTCATTCCTATCATCTGCTTCTCCTGTTAAATGGACAGAAGTGGCTGACTCACTGGTTTCAAGGAAAGAACCTGGCTGATGTCATCTTGACAGACAGAGCAGTCCAATAACACAGCAGCAATGTTGTCAGACCTCGAACACATCACTCTCAGGTGACAGAGGTGTGAGGTGATGTCAGACACCACCCTGGCATGCCTGAGCAGTGTGGAAACTTTTTCCACCCAGCCATTTCTGAAATTGGGGTGAAGCTTTGAAATACATTAGATTTGCTTTGTATCCTGGCTCCAATCCCTGGTGCCGCGATACGTGAACAATCGCTGTCCTGGAGGAAATGAGGGAATGTGGCCTCTATCCATAACAGCCACAGATTTCACCTGTCATCATTCAAGGGGTACTTTTTTTACATTTTTACTGTCCAGTTAAAAAATGATTGACTTTCACATTGCTCTTTTTTACATTTCTTTTCACTCTATACACATCAGACTAACAGTACAACCTAGGCAAAGATGTGGAAGTCATTGAGGACTACCTGGGAGCTTACCTGGATAGCAGATTGGACTGGAAATGCAACACTGAGACTGTCTACATGAAAGGACATAACAGACTGTACTCCTTGTAGAAGTTTAGGTCCTTCAATGTCTGCATCAAGATGTTATATATTGTCTACAAGTCTGTGGAGAGTGCAATCTGCTTTGCAGCATCTGCAGCCAAACCCTAACTCTGGGGCAACAGCATCAGAATCAGAGACTCAAAAAAATGAACAAACTGATAAAGAAGTCTGGATTTGATAAAGAATGCTTCACAACTTTCTAATCAAATCCAGTTAATTAAAATCCAAGTTGGTCAATTTCATACAGAGCCAATTAAAAAAAGTTACCTTGCTGAGGAAACGAACAGATTGCACCAAAAATGTTTGAGGCCAAAGACACAGGACAGATTAGCTGAAATTGTTTCCAGTGTAGAAAATAACTCTTCACCGCTGTGTCAGGGAGATACTGCCCTCCTCAAAACATTCTCATGTGCCCATGCCCCTTATTCATGCAGGCAGATAAGGTCAGTAATTACATTCAAAGAACATGCGCCATCTAGTGGTTATGAGAGCAACTGCATTTGAAGTCTAAAACTGGTGTTCATGAGCGTTATGGTCAAGCTCACATCAGGACTCACTGAAGCTGCATGAATGTCTGAATTTGAGTGATGTGTTCAAAAGCAGTAACAGCTTAAAGTTAACTGATTTTATGAGCAGTGGGTGAGATTAAGCCTGAGATAACTGAGACAGAAGGGAGGAAATAAAATAATGAGAACGCTCCACCAATCAAGGATGTTGAGCACTTTAAGCCCCACCCAGAAGGTTATCTGGGTGAAAGTCCCCACTACCTGGAAAAGATTTCTGTGCTCAAATGCAGGAGATGACTTTCCTTGTTACATCAGCATCTTTACTGCTTGAGTCAGCATTGCGAGTGACCCTCATCACCATTTGTTTTTCAGTTGTTTTCGCATTAACAGCCTGTTAACTGTGGTCAGCTAAACCACTCACATGAATGTTGCTGCAGCTGTGTGAAGACATCTGTGAAACACTGAGAGCACTGTCTCCACAAAGGTTAATGATCTATCTCACAATTTTCCTTCCACACTAAAGACCAAACATCATTAAAATATCATGGGGACTACCTTTAGGTCAAACTCTGTTGAAATATTCAGAGGAAAAACCAACTCATCTGACCAGTCAGTGGCCCTTGGTGATACAAGCTCCAGATCTTCCTTAATCCTCAAAGTACAGCACTACCACAGAGCAGAGAAACACCTGCACTTTAGAGAGTGGTTTCGGTCCAAAATTCTCAACTTCTACTGCAGAACACTGAGTTCAATTCCTGGAAATGATACAGCTGGAGTAATTGTGTGTTTACTGGTGGGAAGCAGCAGAGGAATTGTGTCTTTGACATTTATCTGGTAACACCTTTAGTGTAAACAGCACAAGAGAACTGCAAACAGAATGAGCAACCAATGCTTAACAAATTTGTTGTCAAGGTAATCCAAACTTCAGTTACATAAGGCAGCATCTTCCAGGACTGGTAAAATAAATCAAATATGGCTATTTTGCACACACACTGAGCAGCCGAAATCAGGCTGCACCTCAGTGTGGGGTGCACCTCAGACCAGATCATGTGTCGCTTTAACTGCACCTCTGCGGTCAGATCATTTCATGCTCACTTGAACATACAAGGCATGCAGGATTTGATGCCTTATTGGGTCACTTCCTGTGTTGCTCAGCAGAAGCAGGTTGAGCTCTAACTGGCTAAGCATAGAAAATAATTCCTCTTTTGTCTCCTTGTGCTCGGCAGCTCCATGTGCCTCAGCATCACTGAGGACAGGTGTGCCGGCTGCCCCCACCCTGCTCCACCCCACCACACACTCGCTGTACAGACTCAAGTTGCTCTGAAATGAGAGACTGGTAAAAGATCTATCAACAGGAAAATCACAAGGAAATGTGGAAATTACTTAACTCGCTAGTGTGTGTTCACAAAATGTACCCAGGACAGCCCTCCCCTCTCCCCCATCCACTCGCTAACTTTTGCCTTGCCTCATTTGCGAAGCGAAGGGGCTGATTAAATATTTAAAGTATGGAGTCCATCCCTTGGCATCAGGTGTAAGTCACCCCTGTTATCTCAGATTGCCTGCTGCATGGTGCAGTAATTATGGTGGAGTTAACAGAGTGAGGTGCAGAGGGTCTGTGACAGACGAGGCTGCGTTGTTTATGTGTGCTTACAGGCTGTTCCTGCTTTCAGTGGCTGCTGTGAGCAGGCATGTGGCTTTTTTTTCAAGCCATTCTTGTAAGAACGATGCTGTGGTTCAATGTTGCAATGCTTGTGGGAACATTTTTTCTTCACTCTGAACACTAATTAGTGAAAGACTGGGCCTGTAGTAGTGTACCCTGTTGCCCTGAAGCCGGGTGTCTGTTTTTGTCTTTCCTCAGAAGAAGATCACGAGTGAGTTAATAAGGTAAATCACAAATAGTTCAAAAATATTTTTGGAGATCTCTATCATTTACAAGACACTGGCGACTGTTTTAGGGAAATACATTTTTGAGAAAGTTAAAAATGAATTAAATAACAACAAAGAAAATCCGCCCATGAATCTTATTGGACAGGCTCTTTTGATCTGTGGAAACAATGGATTTCCAAGTGTGCAGCACAACCCAAGAGCCTTAAGAAGAAGAACAATAGATGGCAGTGTTCAGCGCCTCCAAATGTCTGAGCCTAAGCTGAGCTGAACAGGCCATTCAGCAGATGGGAGAAAGTCACAGTGGGCGGCTGGTTGAACATCAAAGCACATAGTCACAAAGATACAGACAAGAGGATATATGCTTAAATGTCTGTTTTGTACAAGGAGTGAGTTGTGACTTTAATCCATTTAGGTGCATATCTCCTCCAAAAAGGATCCTTTGAATGTAAGATGAGTAATAAAGCAAAAGAAGCCACATCCATGCTTTACCTTAATCCCACACACTTTTTTTAGTCACTAATCTGACAGATTTACACCCTTTTATTACCTGAATGTGCTGCCTTCTACATAATTCACCTCATAGAGAATCCTGTATGAGAAGGTTTAGGTTGTAGGAGCATTTCTTCATGGTTGCTGAGACCACGTTATCTCTCATATAACAGCTGAATAGACTCAGTAAAAAAAGTGAAACATGGCCTCAAGTTACGGCAGAATCTATTCAACTTTTAGGTCAAGTGTCAACCTAAACGTTTGGATACAGTTATTATTCCATCAGGAGCTGAAATCCCAGTTTCCCGCACAGGGGTAAGTTTGGGAAAGATGACAGTAATAATAACTGCTAATGCATAAGACTAGATTTAAAGGAACAAAATAACAAGTTTTGGTTTCTTGTGTTGTGTCCATAAACCGATTAGTGCAGGCCTTTCACTTTATATATCACCCTGTTTCCATTACAAACCATGGATTCATTGTTCTTCTTCTGCAGACTGATTTGTTAATCAGTTCTGTTGCAAAGGATATTTATGACGATAAATTCAGCTCTACAGTCTGCTGCGACGATCAACGAGGGTTTGGAGGTCCTCGTTGTGCTGAGCTGTGTTGCGACATCCCTCAAAATTTGGAAACACTGGTTCCCTACATGGGCCTGACAAACTGGGATTTCTGTTGGCCAGTCTGCAGTAGTTGTTATCCCATAGATTGATTAAATGATTTTAAGGCAATGAATCTGCTGAGCGAGACGATTTGCTGATGTTGGAGTATGACACAGCTCCTTCCAGTGGGAACAAGGAAGAAGCTTTTCTTCATTATTTCAGCTTCACCTCTCTATCTGCATGGCCTCAGATGTACTCAAAGGAGCTTTTTCACATGTGCTTTCGAAAAGAAAATCTCCCTGGTTGCTGGTTGTACTGAGTGGGTGGAGGTGAGTTTTCATGTAACGGCTGTGTTAGACGTACTTGTTTTCCCTCAAGTCTCCGGGGGATTCCCCTCTCATCTCTCTGCTATAAACCAGCATCACCGCACCACTGATGGACGTCTCTGTTTGGCAGGTGCTCATATATTTGGCGCCTACAGTTGCCCACAGCGATGAGGCTTTCAGGGCAGGATGCCTTCCAAGAGTGCAGGAAAACATTATATTTCACATTATCTCAGAACAATAGGTCATTTCCTGCTTGCTGCAGGCCACAGAGTGCTGCCAAGCTCCAGGAAGGGAGCAGAGTCCAGGACAAATTGGTGTCTAAGTTGCTGAATTGTTAGGTAGGTGGTTCCAGAGTAGGTGCAAGTTAAACCAGCCTGCCAGTGTGAGCAATCTCAGCTGTACAGTGTATTTCAGATGATCTGATTCACCTGATGAGTTTGTTGATCCTTTAACTTTTCATGTAGAGTTTGATCAGATATTCCAATAATGGATCGCCGTTACAGTATTTCCATCAATGTTTTGAAATTGTGGATTAGAAAAGGAGGGCTGCACGGTGGTGTGGTGGTTAGCTCCGTGTCCTAACAGCAAGAGAGTTCCTGGTTCTAATCTCAGCTGGGGAGGTTTGCATGTTCTCCCTGTGACTGTGTTGGTTCTCTCCTGATACTCCAGCTTCCTCCCACAGTCCAGAAACATGCATGTTAGGTTAACTGGTTACTTTACACTGACTGTAGGGCTAAGTGCTTGGCTGGTTTGTGTCTGTATGGCCCTGTGGTGGAATGGTGACCTGTCCAGGGTGTTCAGGGTCTACTCTTGCCCAGCGACAGCTGAGATAGGTGCGAGCAGCTGCTCTTTCTGAACACTGAACTGATCAGCAAGCTGGTAAATTTCACAGATTTCAACACACTTTGATCATATGAAAAACAAGCAGGAGGCCAGTGAGGGTCACTGGCTCACCCTCAATCAGGCCCATCCCAGCACTGAGCCTGGGCGCCAAATGCTCTGGAAATAGCTTCTCACTGAGTGCTCCTTCTCCCCCTCTCACCATTTTCTTTGGGTTGCGTAACTGCTCTTGTGTTGTATTATTGAAACGTTTGGCTCTGATTAGTGCAGCAGATGAAACAGCTAAATGCTAATGTGTGATTTCCCAGGGGGCCGCCTGGCTTCATGGGTTGCAGGTGTTTGCTAAGGAGGAGAAGGGCTTTTAAAGCATATCAGTGCCAATTACTGCGTGCACTGTTTGTGTTTTATGGTAGTCATCAGGGCAGGTAAACACTCCAGGTGTGACTCTGAAGGTCTTTGAGGTGCCTGTAGATGCCAGTTGGTATTGAATCGCTCCTCATCCACCCTGCCTATAAATTGTGTGAGCTATTAAAATCAGCTCGGCATTAAATATGAGTGAAAACCAGAATATCACCTTGGCTCTGCTCTTGCTAGTAATGTTACTGATTATCTTGAGAGGCACAAACCTTCCCACATATCAGCCCCAGATCACAGATCTGTTGTTTTCTTCTCAATGTGAGCATTTATCTCAACAGCTCAGCAGTGCAGGTGTATGGTGATTCTGTTTGCATTGATGCTGAAAGTTCTGGCTCATGAGGGTCACTGAAGGCCTCCAGCTTCATGATATCCTGTGAGCTGCCTTCAGGATCATGCATCCAGGGCCCAAGGTAAGTAACTTGCTTTTGCTGTCCCATTTTTTTCAACCCCATCTCCACGCTTCTGGGATGGACAGTTCTTTTTTTAATGTTGCGTAGAGTGGACTATATGGCTGAGCCTCCCGGCTCTCCTTCTCTTTTCCTTAATTTCATTTTTTCCAACAGTACATCGCCACAGATTTATCACCTTGCACCATTTTTCTTCAGAAAGCATTGGAAAAGCAGAGGAATTATTCCTGGGTCCTGACAGGGGGCCCTCGGGGTCTTGTGGGGCTTGTTATGAAGAAAGAAGGCAAGGAAGGAAGGAGCGTGGATGCTTGAGATGGGTCTGGAAAATGTGACTCACTAAAATGCTGCCGAGGAGAAATAGGGGGATGAGGTTAATTGATTCTGACGACACGAGTCGAATGGTGGTCTTCCCCAAGGGGGACACAGTGAGTGGATCCCAGCCAGAGTCACTGTCATGGGGGGAAGCAAACTGAAAGTTGAGAGGGAGGTGAGGAGAATGTGTATCTCATACTTACAAAGTTACCTTGTAATCTAACGTATTATCTTCAATCTTTGGACAAAATGCATTGAATCAGCCCACCAGCCAGTTGGCCAAGCTTTAGTTGATACCATCATGTTACATGAGCTAACAGTCACAGCAAATCAGTGATGGATATTTCACCATTTGTTCCCTTATCTAAATTGCAGTAGAGGGAAAAATTAAATAATAGAAGAATGATTGGCCTCTTGAATCAAAATCTTTGTCTTACATTAACAATTCTGTGCAGAAGATACTCTTCCTCTTCTTGGTCCACACACACACAGCTCCTTGGAGCCAGACTAAATAAATGAATTATAGATTCAGATGCCTGCTTACTTGCTAACCTTGTTAGCTTTTGCGCTGCAGCAAACAGAAATCTCCTTGTGTGATTGTGTATGGAATGTTTGTATTGATGGTTGTTATATCTTTCTGTGTGTGTGTATGCGTTCATGTAGACGGTGTGTTCGTCCTCCAGCAGGCCTGATTAATTTAACCTTCTGTGTAAGAATGCTCAATAAATGTAGGTTACTGCTCAGGCAGACAGAATTCCCCAAAGGCAAAGAGCACAATAAGCATCCGGTTATTTCTCCACATTCCCTGGAGCTAAGACGACTACAGAAAGATGCTCTCTGTCTCATTTGAGTTCTGTTAGACATAAGCGCACGCACGCACACACACACACACACACACACACACGCACACGCACACACACACGCACACGCACACACGCACACACACACACACGCACGCACACACACACACACACACACACACACACACACGCACACACACACACACAAAGGGAGTGTTGATGCTGATGTGAGAAATGAGGACAGCAGAGGCCCGTCATTACAGAGTAAAAACAACTTTTTCTTCTTGTATTTATTTATCATCCTTGGAGAACATGGAAGAAATGGGACCTTCATCCTCGCTGACCTGAGCCTGTACATAGAGAGTATTGAGGACCAGAGACTTTGAGTAATATGAGAAGCAAGCACTGGAACAGATGGCGTGGCTCCCCCTGGGCTAAAGGCACCCACCCCATGAAACACTGGGAGCTCCTGACCATCTGGACTAAAAGGCAGCTAGCAGCATCCCTGTAGCTGATTCCCCAGTGAAGCATTATGGACAAAGAAGGTTTCACTCGGAGCAATGTCACCAACAAACAGTACGTCTGCTCCATGCGGAGGTAATGTGTCCCACATTAGGGCTGAGTGACCAGACTGACCTTGCATGCAGCATTGATCTGACTGAGTTCCACCTTTTGTGCAGAAATGAACGACATGCAGCATTAATACAGCACATTTTTCAACTTCTTCCATCTTTCCACACGTCCAAGGCATTACTCAAAGAGCTTTGATGCTGAGAGGGTAAATATTTTGTCAAAATGGTTGATGTGAACCAGTGGTGAGCTCCCGGCACAAAAAAACCCACATCCTAATCTGAATTTTTGGGTCCTAATTGCTCTTAAATATGGTTATCTTTTTTAATTGGAGATGGTTTTGTTACCCATTGCCTTTGTGGAAATATTGAACTGCCAATCAGCCCAGAGTATTGCAGTGATGTACCTATGCCTGCTCGTCCTCCTCCAGTGTCTTCTTCTCTACTCCATTTAGAGCCACAGCCCAGCTCAGATCGATGGCGGTCTCCAGCCACACGGCATCAATTATTCACCTGATCAGCCCTGCTGCTCATTAGATGACTAATTTGGGAGGGTGAGGAGAGACGGTTCACTTTGAAACCTGAGACCGAGAGGCAGCAGGGAAGGGAAGGGCGGATTACATCTCCAGACCAAGAGAGATGCAGGGAGATGTGGGGCTGCCGATTTGTACATGTAAGTCCTGACATCCAGGAGAGTTGATAAATCTTTGATGAAATCAGAGAATTACTTTGATGAATGTGCACAAGTTTCAACAGCGTAGTGCCTGTGCTGACAGAGGCGTCACAGATGTTAGTGTACTAAGGCAGACTGGCAACAAAGCATGCAGAAGTGAGAAAGCAGGCTTCCATTAACCAAAAGACTGAATGCTTCACTCAGATTACACCCCACCAAAGTGTGGGTCACATTTCTACTGTCCAATAAATCTCCACCGGTAGTCTCCCCGTGACACGAGCTTTGTTATTCCAAGTGTCCCTGCATGCTGCTCAGTGGTCTGGTTTCCACCCTGCCAGGTCTGCACATCAGGGTAAAGAGACAATACGTGCAAAAACTGTGCAGGTGCAAGTTAGAGCCTCTAACGATATCCCTGTGTTATCTCAACACTTCTGGGCTGTGGAAGTGTTTAAGAAGTGTAGCTCAAAGATTCACAGGAAGAAAAAAAGCAGAGTTGCCCCCAGATCTTCTTCCTTCCAACTGATCATGTACAAGTGAGGGATGTGTGTGTTAGGGAGTAGCTTTGATCTACCCTGTCCCCCTGAGAGCCACAGTGAGGTGGGAGTGCACTCTGAAGGCTGTGCTACACGTTAGCTCTGATTAAAAGGAAATATGCATCACCATACAGCGCTTTCCTTTTTATCTGTGCCTTCGATGTGGTGTGACATGCGACATTAGATTGGGGCCTGATGTGTTCTGATGTTGCAGCTTTATCTGTGTTCCACCTGAAGTTTCAGCCTTTGGCTGCCTGGAAAGAAGTTGGAGGAAGTTGAAACCTAAGTGAGAAGGTTTTGTGTTGGAAGGGGAGCTGTTTGTTTGAGTAGCAACAGGAATCGCACCAGAGGTGCTCTTTGACCTTTGATACAGGGTCATGTGCCTCCAAATCAATTAGAGCTGATGATGTGCATTCCACACCGGTGTGGCAGTGACTGTCAGAGTCGGGCCTGCCGCACAGCACAGAGAGCTATGGTCTGACGGCATGGAAACCAGAGCGTACGCTGTAAAAGTCTCTGCTCTGTGTGAATCTGGAGAAGGTTTCTTTTGTATTTCAGTACTTGCAAAGATGGCTGAGAAGCAGATGGGATCAGAACCAATGTGATCACCAGCCATTAACTATGAAGCCATGTGACGAAACAACTACTGTTTGTAGTCCTTTGTTCACCTTTCTGTGAACCTCAACAGTCGTTTTCCTTCCACGTTGCCCTCCTTTTTAATGTGTAGTGTCTGTTTAGTAAAAGCAATGTGATGTGCATGAGAATCCAAACTACTTTTGCACACGTGCATGTAGGTCTGTGACATTAAAGCAGACAGATGGAAGGTCTGTTAAGAGGGGAGGAGCACAGAGGTACGGCATATGCAGGCTCTTTTAAGCCCTATGGCTAACCCACTTTTCTCTGACCCTCACAGTCTGAAAACATTCACACACCAAAGTCCTGACTTTGATATCAACTGACGCCTTTCTCTGAATTTCTTCTGATTTAGGCTTGATTACTGTTTGCTTTTTACTGAATCTGATTATTTGGTAGGAAGAAAATACACCCGTAGCTGCTCATGATGCTGCTAAGATTGATCCAGGATGGTTTAAATATGTCACATCATTTTGGAGTCACCTCTCCAACTGCAGCTGATGAGCATTTACTTTGACATTTAAGAGAGATCATACTATCATGTCTTCTTTACATGTGGATATTTTTTTAAACATACTGATAGAGTGCAACAGGGACGTCTTAATTGATCCTATGTTGACCTTGTCACATGTGGTGAGTTTCTTGATGTAGATTTATTTTTAATTAACCCTTTTCTCTCCTCTATATGCTGTATCTTCTGTTTATGTCCATGTTTGATGTTGTCAATTGATTTTTTGGAGGACATGTCTTGAAGCACTTACTCTTTATCATGTATGGTGAATAAAGATGTATTCATAAATCACAACAAAAGATACATTCCAATTAAAGCCACTTATGCTCCTACTTCTTGTGGTTTACAGTGAATATTGTTGAACATTTTATATGCTGGGTGTTTTGGCAATTTGTTCAGTGATATCTCGACTACCTGTAGCCACACCTGGATTTTGCTCGTCTCGTAGCAGGTATAAATATAGACTCTATATGTACTCTATTGAAACTTTTGACCTGATGAAGATCCAGATCGAAATGTTGTCAAAAAATAAATAAATCCATGTGAAGGCCTTTCTCCATCTTTAAGAATTTCTGCCAGATTCATTTCACTGTATTTCTTATTAGAGAAATCATAACACCAATTATGAAATAAGGCAGCACTTTTATTAATCCTGTGAGCCTACTGAGGATCCTAAAGAGTAATTTAGTCCAAAGCCAAACCATTGTGGACCCAGGGCAATGTGTAAATGTGGTTAAAGGACCTTCAGGACTTTGAAATGTTTGCTTTAAACAGAGATACTCGATGAGCTCCACAAAGCATTACTTTATTCTCACATCAGGTTCTTCGGTACACAGAAAGACACAAGCACAGACACTTTCAGCCTTGTTGTGGGACACACTGTATTACACGAGTTAAACATATGATATGACCTTATATGCGGTTTTCACTTTCAAACTTGTGCTGACAGTCCTGTATGTTTGTCATGTAGTGACGAAACAAAAGACTGATCCATGACTCTGTCACTTCCTGGTATGTGTTGAGGACCTGAGAAAAAAGGACAATTTTGTTTGATGAACACTGAAACGTGGCATTCAGAGGACAGTAAAGTGTTCTGGAGTTGAGCCGTGGACAGCACAAGTCTATGTCCGTGCTTTGGCCTTTACCCACATCTCCCATGTTTGGGTCAATAAGGACAGCTCCACATGGCTTCTGTCACAATAAAATATACATTACCTGCACTGCACCACAAGAAAGCAGCTGATTCACTACTCACTCTATGGAAATATAGATCTATATATCTTTTGTTGTCAATATATCTATACATTCTAACTATAGAATAAGTCTGTCGCATTTTATATATATATATATATATATATATATGAGTGTTTTGGTAGTTTCTTTTTTTATTTTTATTTTTTTAAACATTCAGGTACATTCACTGGACCCTGTGATTTTTTTCTTCATATGAAAGAGAAACAGAAATGTTAACAGAGCTACATGCCATGTAGTGCATTAACACCCCCCCCCCCACACACACACACACGCACGCACACACACACAGAAATATTCTGAAAGACCTCTGGATTCATCTACGGTAAAAAATAGCATATTTTTCTGGACTTGACAACAGTTTATATTAAATCTATTCAGTCAGGTGCACAAATTTCCACAGGTGCATACATGAGCTGGAACAACAGATGGTTCCCACTGTGTATTTACTACATCTCAAACAGTACTCACTTCCACAATCACTAGCTTGATTAGACCCTTGGCATATCACTGAACACACATGACGAAGACTGAACTGGGCCTACAGAGCCACACTGATGAGAAGCCACAGAACGCATTAACGCCAATTTATTTGACCTCTTTTTTTTCTTCTTTTTTTTTTAAAAAAGGCAACAAGGATGTCACTTGGGTGCTGGTTGGAAAAATGTTCTCTCAAAGGTCCACATTACAAAAAGACTGTTGTTAAATCAGACTGAGCTGGGCTCAGGTCATCGATCTAAACAAACCTCGAGTTTCCAATGCACATGCCACATTACATCCAAGGACTGTACAGGTTCTCATTTCTTAAATCTTCAGTGATCTAAGGCCATTGGATTAACTGTCAGCTAGTATGATGTAGACGATGAACTACTGTGCTGTGGTTTTTATTCTCTCACTTCTCCACAGGCCCATCTAGCCATGCAGAGTTTGTTGTTGTGCTAACAGCATTTCAAAGAACATTTTAAAATTCAAAACAGGAAAACCATTGAGGGGTTTAAATGCCAACAAAGACACTCTACTCTACAGAGCTACTCTCTAGCTCTGTTGCATCTCATCTCTACTCTGTCACTATCCGGTCAATGAATCAAATGACACCTTTCACTCCTCAGGATGATCCACAGAAGTTTCAGCAGGCGCCAACACGGCTTTGTGGTCGAGCCAATCTAACAAAGCTCACTTCTGGGGGGAACTTTGTGTTTAGAGAAACTGCATGCACAAGTGAACAACTGCAAAGAGAGGCTGCAGGGGTTATCTGACTTAATACAGCTGTTCACCACTAACCGTGCAGGTTCTCAACTGGTCCAGTTTAACTCGGGATGTTGCAAGAGGCAGTACTGACTGAGAAATGACACGCAAACATTTACAACCACATTACCTGCATGGCTATGCTGTCTGAGCCTTCAACAGTTTTACTGTCAGCTAGGTTATAGATTACCATAATAACACTTAAATAAGAAGTAGAAAAAAGCATCTAAATTGATTTCCTACAGAATATTCCTAAAACAGAACAGTGCAATCAAACCAATATGAAAATGACTGTTTATTAAAACTGATGTCCCTAACATAGTGAGAGTATCTCTGTCACTTTTCACCACTGGCTTGTTCCACTTTCTCTTCCGTCTCAGCTGGTGAAACATGAAACCTACTGCAAGAGAACCTCTGTGTCTGTGCTGCCGAGTGTGGATGAGGAGGAGCTACAGCGAAGGGTTCCGCGCTCTTCAAAGGCTAGCCCAGCTAATGTGGGCTTGGAGCAAGAGTGTCTAGATCCCCGTCCGCCTCGCCCTCATCCTGGCAGGAGTAGGATCTGAAGGCATCCCACAGCAGGCTGGGCTGCTCACAGTGGTGGTGACTCCTCCAGTGCTCCACAACCAACTCTTTAGTGTCCAGCACCATGCTGCAGAGCACACAGTTAAATGCTGCACCTGCTGCTAATAAACCAAGGCCTGCGCTGCTTTCTGGTGAGTATAATGTGGTTCCACTGCCCTCCCCCTCTCTACCATGGTGGTGGGACATGATGTGCTTCTTAAGCTTGGAAAATGAAAAGAATTCCTCGTTGCAGCTGCCACACTTGCCAAGGTTGCGCTTCTCATTCAGCTGTCGCCAGTAGTGAGCAGCATGTTTTATCAGCTCGTTCTCTGTCTCGCGACCACCCCGTGGGGTTTGGCCATCATGAGGGCGAATGTGGACCTCCTCCCCATGCACGAACAACAAATGCATCTTCATGTCAGCAAAGGTGGGAGTGACGGCCTGACAGCGGCCGCATTTAATCTGCAACTCCACGAGATCTTCACGACCCTGCTCATCTGATGGCTCCAATGAGGTGGCCCTGCTGAGAAGATTGTTCAGACAGTTGCTTAGTCAGGCAATCAATCTATCAACATCTTCAGCCATGTAATCTATTTGGTGATACCTACACAGAAAAGCTTTCACAAGGTGGTAAAGGTCACAATGAGGCGGCTGAACATGTTCCTTATGGGTCTAAATCAATAATGATCTCACCTCTCTGTAGATGCGTCATCCTCATGATGGCAGACTGATGGCTCCACAGTTAGCACCACCTTGTGGACCTCTCTGAGATGACGGAAGTACACCCCCACATATCCAAAGGCCTTCTCACAGAACTCACAGCACAGAGAGCGGCGTGGCCGTACCTCAGAGTGGTGAAGCTTCATGTGAGTGCTCAGGCTGCCTCTGTGAGCATACGCTTTGCGACACAGGGGGCAGATGTAGGGCCGACTGTTGGTGTGAGTGTTCATGTGGCTCTGAAGGTGATGCTTGAACTGGAAACAGCGGCTGCAGATGGAACAGCGGTAGAGCGGCCGGCTTCCTATGAACACTTTGGGGTGAGAGCCCCCTTTCAAGTGGAGAGTTACAGGTGCCGGGTGGGGAGGACAGTCCAGGTTCTTGGTTGCAGTGGTTGTGGGGAGCCGATGACCAAGTATGAGATCCTGTTCCCGGCCGTCTGGTGTTATGCCAGGCAAACTGACCAGCTGGGGAACTGTCTCCATAACCAACAGAGGCTTGGGTCGAATGCTGCGGTATTTCTTGGAAATATCGACTTCCTTTTGTTTGGAGCCTGGAATAACGGCTGACGGTTTCTCAGGGACCCTTCTACGGAAGAACGACAAAGACTTTTTCTTTCGGGCCTCAAAAGCTAAGATGTCTTCCACTGTCTTTCTCTTACGTCCTCTCTTCTTCCCAGGAGGTTTCTGGAGGGAAACAGGCATAAATGTGGTCTTGGCCTGGGGCTGTTGAATTGAGTTTGGCACCTGGTTGTGAGACAAGGCTTCAGCTGTCTCCATATTCTTGGTTGTATCCAAAGGGCAGGAGAGTCCCTTCTTTCCAGAGAAACCTGTCCTTTCTGGGGACAAATGGCCGATTTTGGTAGCTGGAACCAGGGTGCTCTTCATTTTGGAGTAGGGCAGAATGGGCAATTTACCCTTAGGGGGGGGGGGCATGATCTGGACTGCTTTACTGAAAATGGTTGGAGACAGGACAGTGATACTAGTCTGGGTCTGAGCTGCAGCCACTTTAGTCTGGCACAGCTGAACTGTGGTCTTACTTTCCTCTGGGGACTTTCCCGTGGAGCTTGTGGCAGCTGCAGGTGGGTACTGGAGGGTCTGAACAAGGCCAGATGTAGCAGGTTGTTCAGAACCATCTGGTGTTGGTTCTAACTGAGAACCTTGATAGAGGACAGCATTGTCTGGTAGTAAAGCAGTGACAGAGATGTCTGAGGCGGCTGGGTCGATGACAATTATCTGCTCTGAGGGCTCATCTTTCGGCACTAATATTTCATTTGTGTGCTTGGTTTCTTGTAACTTCTTCTTCATAACTGCTGAAGCTCGATCCACCACTGACTTAGTCTGTGCCAAAACTGACACACTGGAGACTGCTTTCACGTTGGCAGTCAATGAAGGAGATTTGACCTTATCAGAGGTCCCCTTACTCCTCACTGACTGGTATCTGGGAATGGGTAACTTGAGGTTCTTATGGATTGACTGAGTTGCTTGTTGGGGTGTCTGAGAGGAGACAGAGGGGGGGAGTGCCACCAGGGAGTATGTCCCATCCTGACCAGCTATTTGCATCAGTGCATAGTTTTGGGTGGGTAGGAGGATGGATTTGGGGCTGGAGGCAGTGGAAGCCTCAGGAAGGGCAGACGAAGGCTTGGAGGACAGGGCTGCAGGGGAGGGGGAGGGCACCACAGTTGGGGCCTTAGGGGCAATGCTCCGGAACTGAAGGCTCTTCATCTGATGGGCTGGGCTCACTCACCAACAACTGAAACATAAGCACAAAAACACTTCTGTTAGATATAGTGAGTCTAAACAGCCTGACCAGCCCTGTATTAAACTTTTCATGTTAACAGTGACAGCTCACCACACCCTGATCTTGTCCTGAAGTTCCTGGGATGTAAATCCAACCTCTCTGCACATGGTTAGTTTTTTAGCCTCTAGTAGCCATTTCTTAAAAACAAGTGGACAGGAAGACTTGCTGTAAAGAGCCGCAGGGTGGAACTTGAACCTGGGGTGGCTGTGTCAAGGACTTCTGCCTCTGTACATGGGGTGCCAGCTTAACCAGTTGAGCTATATGGCACCCCAGGGCAGTTTATTTTAAATAGTCTCAATAATCTACAAGTCAGGCAGGACAGAGGCAAACATGCACTTTTAAAAATTCAAGTGCGACAAGCTGTTCCATTACCCATGTGTCTCTGATCCAAAAAAAAGTCTCCCCCAACCTAAGAACAGGACCTTTGATATGTTCTCAGCATGTGGCTGTGGTAGGCTACATGTTGGGAATCTGCAGGGGCTCCTCATGCCCCCCTCACTTCCAGGAGCATGGAGTGTGATAGCTGCCCAACGGCCGGATTTTCATTAGAGGATAAGGGACTACCCCGTCACCTTCCCTTCGACTGACCAGTAATGAAACCTGGCCAAGGGCAATGAGGGAAAAAAAAAAGGAAAATCATACCTTACCAAAAACACTTCATGGTTTCATGGTGGGGATGAGGCTTTTCCACACTTTCTGACTGTGCTGATATAAAATACTGCTGAACTTTAAGGGGAAACTGTGACCTCAATGTGAGGTTTTAAACAAGTCTTTATTTTAATCTACCATACAGTTTCCTTCTATCAATCAAAAGCCACAGGTATGGTTACATAAACAAGGACTAAATTCCTCTCATTTATATCAATACTGTGTCTTTATAGGAAAAGGATCCAGAGATTACAGTGGAAAACTTCAAAGGGCCTAATTGTAAACAGACTGAGGTCTGACTTTCACATTATGACCCTTGCTTTCAATAGCAGCATCTGATACAGGCAAAGTTCAAACTGCAACACTCATCAACATAAGGAGCAACAATCAGGAGGCGTTACGAAATATTCAACAAAGTCAGTTCTCCATACAAAAGGCCACCACATTTGCAGTCAAAGCATGCAGTTTTATACATTCAAATGACTGAGAAGAAATGAAATCCCGCTCAGACACTTTGTTTAACAGCTGGAAGTGTTTCTGCGCAGAGATTATTTATATAATACTCCTACCACATTACGACTACAGAAAACCGGAGATATTCCTCCCCTCTGTGTGGACAGTTGATTTCATTTTGACTGTGACTTTGGCTCAACATAGAGTGGAATGAAACCACAGGATGCGTGTTCCTTTATGCATTTTATCCAAGTATAGAAAGAAGGGCACTGGCTAGAGCAATGCTAGTCTATAGATTCTTCACTGTTACAAGTATAGAGTTGGGAAAATCAGCAGCTGGAGAAGCAGCTAGGAAGACTGTAATCTAATGTGGCACATATGATTCAGACATTGCCAGAAACCAAGACAGTCCTGACAAAATGGTGGTGATGGTAGAGGCCATGTTACCCATGCCTCTCTAAAAACGTGTAGAAGTCGTGAACTGAAAGAAAACTTTTGAGGAAGAAAGCAGATATAAAACCGATCACCTTGGCTTTATAGGAGGGAAAAATGTTCTGTGTCGATGTGTTGATATCACTAAGCATAAGCTGATGTTTATTCTTTAGAAGCACAAACTGCTGATTGCTCATGGGATCAGTCATGTGTAACATGTTCTTTACATCAGGCATCAGTCAATTCAATTCAATTTTATTTATAAAGTGCCAAATTACAACAAATGTCGTCTCAAGGCACTTCAAAGATACAATCCAATTCAAGCCTATTAGAATCTCAACTCAACTTTATTTATAAAGCCCTTTAAAAACAGCCGTGGCTGAAACAAAGTGCTGTACCTGAATAACAACACAAAGTATAATACATAAAACAATATAAAAACAATAAACAATAACAATATTAAAACATTAAAGCAAAAACCGAAACAGAGTCTCGTGCTGGGTTAAAAGCCAGCGTGTAAAAAAAGTTTTAAAAATGAAGGGGCTTGTCTAATGTGCAATGGGAGGTCATTCCATAGTTTAGGACCGGCAGCAGAAAAGGCTCCATCTCTTCTGAGCTTCCGTTTAGCCCTCGGTACCTCCAGGAGCAGCCGATCAGCTGACCTGAGGCACCGGGCAGAAGTGTAGGGCTGGAGAAGCTCAGAGAGGTAAGGCGGGGCGAGCACATTTAAAGATTTAAAAACAAAAAAAAATGATCTTACAATGGACTCTATAATGCACAGGCAGCCAGTGGGCTAAAACAGGAGTAACATGCTCCCTCTTACGTGTTCCAGCTAGGAGGCGAGCGGCAGCATTTTGGACTAACTGGAGACATGCGAGCGAGGACTGGCTGACTCCAAGATAAACTGCATTACAGCAATCCAGCCGAGATGTAATGAAGGCGTTGATTACTGTTTCAAAGTGAATGTGCAAGGAAGGGCTTCACCTTCGCCAGCTGCCTCAGATAAAAAAAATAAATAAAAAGCTGGACCTCACTATTGCACCAATTTGCCGGTCCAATTTAAAATCACTGTCCATCTTAAAACCCAAGTTTGTGACTGTTGGCTTCCTGTATTGCACCAAGGGGCCCAAGTCAGCAGGAGGGGGTTCACAAGAGTCACTGGGACCGAACACCATCACTTCTGTTTTGTTTTCAATAAATTTTAAAACGTTCAAGGACATCCATGCTTTAATGTCTTCAAGACATAACAGAAGTGGTTTCAAAGAGAAAGCATCCTTCTTCCTTAGTGGCACATAGATCTGGCTGTCATCAGCGTAACAATGAAAAGAGATACCATGCTTTCTCTGGCTGGAACCTAGGGGTAAGCAAGTACAATGAGAAAAGCAGGGGCCCTAAAATTGAACCTAAAAAAGAATCCAATCGTCATAATCATAATACAATCATAATCAAATCAAACTCAATTCATTAAAATACAAATTAGTACTATTCATACAGAGCCAATTTTTGAAAAAAGTAGCTAGCTAAGGAAACCGACAGATTGCATAGAAAATTTTCTTTGATCCAATCCCCCGTCCTGAGCTGCACAAGGCGACTGTGGAGAGAAAAAACTCCCTTTTAACAGGAAGAAACCTCCATCAGAACCAGAACCAGGAAGGGTCCATCTGCCTGGACCAGCTGGGGCTGAGAGGACAGGAAAGAGGGGACAACAAGCAGCGTAACACCAGGCCAGAGATCCCTGCTGAGAGAGAGAAACAAGTTAATGACAGCAATGATGTCATCTGTACATGGAGGGAGGAGAGGTGCATCATGGGAGCTCCCCCAGCAGGCTGGGCCTATAGCAGCAGAACTATGGGATGTTTCAGGGTCACCTGAGCCATCCCTAACTATAAGCTTTATCAGAAAGGAAAGTTTTAAGCCTGATCTTAAAGGTAGAAAATATCTTACAATGAGATCTTTAAGATATGATGGAGCTCGGTCATTAAGAGCTTTATATGTGAGGAGAAGAATCTTAAATTCTATTCAGAATTTAACAATTTAATCAGCTGGAGGCTTTTCAGAGAATATGTGGGACAGCCCAATAATAAGGAATTACAGTAGTCCAATCCTGAAGTAACAAATGCATGAACTCTGCATCACCCTGAGACAGGATGTTCCTGATTTTAGCAATATTACGAAGGTGAAAGAAGGCAGTCCTAGAAACCAGGTTTATATGTGCGTCAAATGATAAATTCTGGTCAAAAATAACTCCAAGGTTCCTCACTGTAGAACTAGAAGCCAAGAAAATACCATCTAGAGTAACTATATAACTAGACAATTTCTCCCTGAAGCGCTCAGGTCCAAAGAGAACAACTTCAGTTTTGTCTGAATTTAAAAGCAGACAGTTCTGAGTCATCCAGGTCTTTATGTCTTTAAGACAGGCTTGTAGTCTGACCAACCTGTTGGTTTCATCTGGTTTCATAGATAAGTACAGCTGAGTATCATCAGCATAACAATGGAAATTTATGCCATGCTGTCTGATAATGTTACCTAATGGAAGCATGTATAAAGTAAAAAGAATCGGTCCAAGCACAGAACCCTGAGGAACTCCATGACTTACTCCAACGTGTGAGGAAGATTCTTCATTTACAAGAACAAACTGGAATCTATCAGATAAATATGACTTAAACCAGCCTAATGCAGTTCCTTTAATCCCAATAACATGTTCAAGTCTCTGTAACAGAATGCTGTGATCGACCGTGGTACATAGCTGTCTTAACAAAGACCGATTGATCAAATCCAATATGGAAGTGTCAATTAAGGGGGAAAACCTCCTTGAAAAGTCTGGTTGGGATTGGGTCTAAATACAAGTTGATGGTTTAGAAGAGACTATTGCTGTTGTTAGCTCAGAGAGATCAACTGGATAAAAACAGCCTAAATACGTGGATCAATGACATGTCTATCTTACTGGTGTAGGTCAGGCACCATTAATATTTGGAACAGGCAGTCTAAACAGTCTTTCCATTATTCCTCTGTATGTGTCCACTCATTTGATTTACAATGTGGGTTGTTCCTCTTGGTCTGTGCCTTCATTCAGCCTAATGAGCATATCAACAACACTGTTCCCCTCACGTTCAACCATACAGGAGATTAATGAGGAAAAAAACTATATGGAAGGAGGAGGATGAACATAACTGGTTTGTTTATTCTGCTGCCGATGTGACAGTAGTGGTCAACTTGCCCTGTCATAATTCTTTATCCTCCTCTGGTGGGTCTTGCTGTGTTTCGGCGGAGAAAGAAAATAAAGTGAACTCACACAGCAGGGACGGTAGACATACTGTTGCAACAACACAAAAGTAATAATCAGATCAGGACATTGACAACACTCTGGATCCATTTCTCCACTGTGGCATTTTTAAAAACTATTTCTAAGTAACAAAGAGACTACAGAGAGAGTGCTTTCTGGTCTTTTTGTGTCTTACTACGCGGTCTTTCCACCTGTGAGTTAAATCACCTTAACACAGGAAATTGACATTTACTTTATTTGAAACAAAAGCTTTAAAATGGCTTCTGAAACTTTTCCAAAATAAATTCCTTAACACAGTTTTACTTCAGAGATAGACAGAGGCACTTTACTAAATCTCGTCTGGTCATCTGAATAAGCCGCCAATAAACTTATACTGAATTTTCAGAAAATCAAAGCAAACCCCACAGACATCCACAGAGCTCATGTTACACATAACAAAGGCTCTAAATGCTTTCACTTACATTGAGTTAAGTTTCAAACACCAACACCAATTTACCAACAGAGCACTGCCTCAGAAGGAACTGGGATTCATCAGGGTGCTCGTTCAGCAGCTGAGAACGGCCTCAACAGAAATCTCAACTCACCTGGAATCTTCTGAGAGGCCTCATCTTGACAATCACATGGAAACAAGGAAAGAACTGCACACATATGTCACAGATGCTACTCAATCTGCTGCTTGATTTTAAATGCCAACAGTATAATCTGCCTGGGGTCAAAGACAAAAACCTGGTTTCAGGAGAAAATGTGAGAGACTGAGGGTGTTTGTGAGTTGGAGGCGATCTACCGAGATGGATTATCAGGTATGTTGGAAACAGATCAGGGCTGAGCAGGAAGCCAGTGTGGTATGTGGTTAAAAATCTACAATCTGAAACCTGGACCAGGTTTGGTCAAGCAAAGGCTAATGGGCAGTTCAACAAAACAACCTTAAAGTTGTTTGGCCACTGGAAAAAATGTGAATCACGATTGTTTTATATAAAAGGCGCTCAGCTATCACCAGATGGAGTCAATGGCCAAAACATTGCAGCCTGGTCCAGGCATTGAGGGAAATGGCCTTGACTATGTTTTGACGCAGGTCAGTTTATCCTCTTTCAGACTCCCAGATGAGAGGGCATCCTTTAATCCCTGTGCTAGGGCCTCTCCTGTGGGGTCTTCAGGGGAAAAAAACTGCCTGTAAGCACCGGCTTTTGATAGTGAAATCAAGCGCTATAAAATTAACTGTCATGCTCAAATATGGCTACCATGGTGCAACTGGACCATAAATCAGTTCTGCCTCGACCACCACCTGCTGCTTGTTGTGCATGTCAGGGAGCGCAACATTTGAAAAGTAATTGCAGGAGGGCATCGAGTATCGTTTGTCGGAGAGACAGCGAGCTCGATTGGTGGCAGTAGTAACCAGCAATGGCACTTCTCTGTGGCAACCCGAGGGTCACGGGCGTTGCAGAGGGTGCCAGAGATGCTGCCACGGCTTTGCCATGGCTGCTGCCGCTGTTTGTGGAAGACAATCCTGAACAGCTTGTCAGTATAGTTATTAGCTATTGCCTGTTTCTCAATAATTGCTTTAAAATGACGATGCAGTTATTGGTTGTTCTTTAATAAACAGTATTAGGCTCATACAGGTTTTTTGTTTTTTTTTACTATTTTGGTATTTTTTGGTGGGGGTTTTTCTATCATGAATTTATTTATTTTTTTTATCTCTTGTTGCTGCTGTAATGTGAAAATTTCTCCACTGTGGGACGAATAAAGGGATTCTTATTCTTACAATATAAAGTCACTGCATTTACTTGAGATGGAAACTATGTCTTGCATAGCCTTATGTATATACAGTATATCTTTCAAGACCAAGCTATTCCACAAACAGTCGGTTTATTATAGAGCATGAAAGGTAAATGTTGGCTGTAACCACGCCAAAAACAACGACACGCTAAAATGATAACTTGCCTGACCCTCTGCTCTCTCACAACTCCACACGCAGGCCTCTAACTTTCTCATCTGATCACATGCCCATTCGTGATGCTACTCTGCAGTTCACCATACCACTAGGGGGGGTGTTGCTGTGTGTTTGTGTGGTTCCAGGTTATAGCCGAATCCCTGCTTTTTCTTCCGGTCACAGTTAACAACAGTAACCAATGGCAACCGAGGTGGAGCAGCTGTGTTTGCAGCTGGAGCTCATCAATATGAAGAACAAATGCTTAAATAGCAAATGTTGAAGCGCAGGCGACAGAGAAGACGTTCACAGAGGTGGTCTGTAGGACCGGCCGAGGCTGAACGGGTGAATTTACAACACTGGTTCACCCACTGAGGACCTGGATGAACAAACGCACTTTCATACTTTTGAATGTCAACGGACCGATTTGATGAGCTTCTTTGCCGTATACAGCCATTAAGACCGGAAAAAAGCAACTGCTGGAAATTACGTTCTGAGCGGACCAATCACAGCCCTTACACGCGGTCTACGTGTAGTTAGGATTTTTTGGAGGTGCACGTCAGGCTACGGCGTAGGGGTCCACGTCGACGAAATGACAGAGAAGTGTAAACTATGCTTAACCCAGCACACATACACACAAAGCGTTACAGACGGCCAATACTCAAAGAAAATAAATATGAATTCAATAAAGAGACGCTGGTACTCTGCCATGCGCAGGCACGCACGCACGCACGCTACGAGGTGATAGATGTCACAACAACCAGAGATCCGCAGCAATGTGTATTATTTGCGTTGTTACGTGCAGATCGTGGTAGACAGACGTGCACACGCTGCTTCATGCGTATGTCACGCGTGACACAGTTTGCGCACTTCATTTCCGCGTACGGGTGAGCGCGTGACAAAAATGTTCAATTATCTTGATGCGAGCGTGCGTGCGTTCACCAAAAAAGCGCATGAGTGTTGCGCGTCGTCACTCCCCGCCTTGTGATTACAGGCGTGCAGCAGTGCTGGCTCCACCATTGTAAGTCCATGAGGTACTACATCACACTCAGGCGCGGTTTGCTGCACAGCGTCAAAGCAGTGACAGAGTGACATGTTCAGTTGATTGTTGCGCACACAAGATGGAACGATTCTGACGGCGTGCATGCGTGCGCGCACACAGAGCTCGGCCTTGCTGGTTTGTCATCCTCTGAATTCCCTCGTGTTGTGCAGTGTTCATGGGGCCATATCGCTGGCCAGGTGATATGTGATAGCTGCTGTGATCTCCTAGGTCTCCTGGAGTTTGGTGGGTTGCATTGTACAAGGTTCCGGTTATTGTCTTTGTTTCTTGCTTTGTATGGTTTCATCGTGCTGTACTTTGTGGTGTTGCTTCAGAATCGCTGTGTGTAGAAATGAGATCACGTGTACGTGTGAATCAAGATTTTGTAAGGATTTATCGTGCTGCCCTATTGGCCACTGATGTAATTTACAGAGGGGTGAAAGCTCAGCTCTGCGAAGTGTCACAAAATGGAGAGGACTGGGTTTGGGTATCATCCTTGAGGTGTTCTCTGATTCCACTCTGTCTCACTGTTAGCCAACTACTGTTGAAACCGCACAGTTCAGCTCTTTGCTCTCAGTATGCTGACAGCGGCCAGGACTCAAATACAAGACAACGAGGGTTCTGGTCAAAAGTAAAAAACACATTCCCACAGGAGAAGCAAGGAGACAGTAAGAGAGGAGGCTGCTTCTTTTTTGTTGTCTTTTTCAAAAATCTGATCAGAGCTGTTGTGAGGAAAGCAGAGTGGTGGAGGCTTTGTTATCTTCCGTGTAGGTGAGAGCAACGCTCATCTGGGGCCCACAGATAGAGCCTGTGTGTGTGTGTGTGTGTGTGTGTGTGTGTGTGTGTGTGTGTTGGATAAAGAGCTAAAAGCCCAGTGGAGGCCAACCCTGCAGGTTTTAACCCAGATGAAAGGCCAGGATCTGGGCTAGATAAGAGGGCAGGTGATGGGGAGGGCTGGGGCATGCCAGCTGTGAGAAGCCATGTCCAGCAGAGATCTTTTACCAGCCTCTTTCCTCACTCACACAAACGAGGGATTAGTTCATTAGAGAGAGAACCTTCTTCTTGCCTTTTTCATTTTAAAACACAGTAAAGAAGCATTCTGTGGATCTAAGAGGAAATGATATCAGCGCTTCTTTCTGTCTTCCAGATTGAATCTGTGCCTGACTGCTTCATCCTGTATGCATGCTAACTGCTCATCCTCGCTCTCTGGCTTACGTGTACAGGTGTGTGCGTGCAGGGAAGTTGGGTTCTGGAGTGAGAGCAGTCATGAGGAAAATTAAATCAGTGCTTGCAGAGGTCCTTGTTTCATCCCTGAGCCTGCTGAATGACACACACACACACACACACACACACACACACACACACACACACACACACACACACACACACACACACACACACACACACACACACACACACACACACACACACACACACACACACACACACACACACACACACACACACACACACACACAGAGATTAAGTAGCATCCAGTTGCTCCATTTCACCTTTTAACCAGAAAACAACAAAGAAAGTTGTTACAAGAAAGAACCTTAGAGCACCATATGGTATTCTCAGCATGCATGCATGTGTATGCACACACACACACACACACTTTTGCATGTCATCTGCTGTCACCTGAGCAAATCAATGGCAGGGAGAAATCCATTCCAATTAGGATGGGGCTGCTCTGCCCTGCATGTGGATTTAGATGAATCAATAGAGAGATCCCACTGCTAAGCTGCCACTCATCAGACACACCACAGGAATCTGAGACTCTGCATGTTCTGCTTTCACCGGCTTCCATGGACAAATGCAGAGGAGGCTTTCACAGAGCTCACTACTGAGAAGTCAGACTGGGAATATAAAAGAAGAGTTAGGATGCTGTAAACCCTGACAACCACTGACCTCTGACCTGGTGTCCAACAAGGCTGTGTGACGGGTTCACAGATGAATGGAAGAGCACATGCACACACAGATGACATGTCTGCAGGCTCAGGGTGCTGTTAAAGTGGAGCTGAGGTGACAGTAGTGTGTCCAAGTGCATGTAAGCATAAAGAGGTGCGTTCGAGGCTGTAAGTGTTAACGTGAGCCACCATCACGCCCTCGGGCAGCCAGCATTGTGTTAGCTGTTCAGACTCAGCTCAACTCTAAACCTTCAGCTGACCTTTCCCTCCACACTGACATTTGGACTCTTGAATAGGTCAAACAGTGCTGAAGAGGGGTGGAAAATGTGGAGGGGAGCAGGGGGAGAGAAAGAAAAGAGAGGAGGAGTGAGAGGTGTCAGAAGTCATATCAAGCTGAAGAAGGTTTGGGGATGGGTCAGGGACAACTGAAACTGGAAGGAAAGCTTCATTTTAGCCTCCCAGACTTCTTTAGTTGACTCATTGGTCATAAAAAGCAATGGCACATCATTCAGTATGCCAGCGAACAAGCCATGGTGGTGACAGATACTTTGCTGCATAAATGTGTGGACTCACTGATGACAGGAAGTTTCCTGCAGGCCGCTTTATTTGGTGACCGGCAGGAGCAAAACAGGATATGACAACAGGCTGGTCTGATAACACACAAAGCAAAGATTCTGCTGGGTGTACGACAAAGGATGCCAATTCTGAAAGTGTGGAAGTTTAGCTTAAAAACAAGGACTGAAGGACGGCAACGGAACCAAACAAGAACGGAAAAAGCTCCAGCGTCCGTCATGCCAGCGACTTGCAAATTCGAATCCGATGGTGTCGTATATGAAATGTGAGTTACAGAAGATATTGTTTGACAGATAGAATAACTGACAAGCACAATTACTCACAGTTGATGTAACAATCACATTCTAATAGCATGTGCACAAAAGACAAGTTTCAGCCATCTGTCACCACATTTATGGGGGTGAGCCCAAAAGCAAGAGGAGCCCCTGATGGACAACGAGCCTTTTGTATCCTTCCAATAACTATAAGCAGCATGTAGCTGGCCTTCCCATTCTTCACAGACACATTTCAGTGTGGGGAAACTGCTTTAAGAGCTTCTGTCTTCAGTGCTGACTGGACAACACGTCTCACCGCCTGGTTGATTTAAAACCATTTTCATCAGCACATGTGGGATTTGTGCTAGAGGACACATGACGAAAGGTATCGCTCTGTCAAGTAAAATGAGCACACCCACACATGCAGGCTGTCCAATCCCATAAGCACACGTGTTAAACAGCAGCACCCTTCTGTCCAGCTGTGTGCTCTCTGTCCTCCATCCTACTGACATGTGTGCACTACAATAAAATCCCAAAGAAGGCCTGCTCAGACACACTAACACTCCCACAGATTAAGACTGCAGTCAATTCTGCCCCAACTCTGACTGGACCTGGAAGAAAACACCTGTGCTCCCACCTTAATGATCACTCAGAGCAGTGGAAGAACATTGATGGGGAGCTGAGAGGAAGCTACCAGCTTGCATCTCAGATGAAATGCCGGAAGAAGCAGAGGGGAGGAGGGAAACTTCTCCTCCTCTCCCTTTTTACACGGTGTCTTTCTAACCATCATTAGATCCTTCATCTGCAACAAGACTACAGTCTCACAGCTCTTTGATTCTCTCTGCCATTTCTCCCTCTCTTCCTGTTCCCAGCTTTCTCTGTCTCCCTCATTCCAACTCTCCTTCATTCTCACCTCCCTCCCTCCCCACCTGACAGAACCTGAGTAAATAAACACTGTTGTGTGGGATGCTAATTGGAGCAGGTTCAGGGCTGTGATGAGCCCCAAGACAGAAAAACAGCAAGGTAGGGAGGGGGAGAGATGTGATGGAGAGGGTGGAGGTAACTCACCCCATGGGGCAACACACACACACACATCATTTCAGCAGCGAGGGACATACCAGAGTGGCTTTAGCTTCGCCCTAACACGGAGCGAGATCAAAAGAATATGCAGATGGTGCAACAGTTCTCTTCCTGTTGAAATTAACCCTTTGCTTCTAAAAGCAGGTCAGTGCAAGAGCCTTGTTCCTATAGGACGGCCTCTCCTGGTGGAATTAGCTGTAGTACAACCAGGTGATCGCATCAGACCACAAAGGAGACATCATGTGAGGTACGATCACACTCCGGGGGAACTACACAGTCAAAGCAAAAGTCCAACTTAATCAGCCATTGTGTGAAAGCTGGCTTTGTATTACCCACACGTATCTTTAAAGATATCATCATACATGTGCTACTGAAACAAAACTGCCATCTTTAAACCACGAGCTCTTAAGACTGCGTCGTTTCCACATGCTGGATGCGTTTTATTCAAAACTCAACAGAATGGACAGGATATTCATGTGCTGTTAATGCACTCAGAAAACAAAGCCATAAGAAAAGGCTCCTCCGAGGACAAAGGTTCTTCCTTGGTAGGGACTCGATGACAATCAGAAAGAAGGAATCCCAAAGTTCAGCAAAGCAACACTCTTAATGTTCCCATTCTACAAGCTCATCCTTCAGATTGCTCCATCTCGGAATATTAGACTTGTTTGACTGTAAAAATGTAAAAGCATGTTTGCCCCATCAGTCACACTCTTCCACGCCGCCACCATCCCCGAACACCCCGACAGCCACAGCCCGTATCACCTATGAGTAAGTCAACTCTAAAGCTGCAGAGGAAACGTTCCTGCAGAGGTGCGGAGCTTCTGGAGGTTCACACACTTTGAATGCTTAGTACTGAATCGCATGGCCTCGAAAAGGGTTTCAAATGAGATGAAATCTAACAGCTCCAGATGTGGAAATCTAAAATCTCAGTAACTTCTCCACACTTTGCTGGAGATATGAATTCATGTGAATGTTGTGACTATCAAGCTGATCCCTATGTGAAAGCATTCCCCTCCTCCCTGAGAGAACTCCTTCAGGTTAGCTGTTCCCAACCTTAAAAAAAGACTGCCAAGCCTGTGCATGTGCACATGTGTTGAGATTTTGCACCTGTGCAAATCGAGTATTAAAACCTCTCACACACCCCTGTGAAACTTTGCTTCTCCAGCAGGGGGTTGGAAACCCCTGCTCTAGATTTAGGAGGAAGCTCAGAGGTCTTTTGGCAGCAGCTTAAGGTGCCCTGGTGGATTGACTCAGTGAGTGTCTGTGCTGTGCTCTCGGTGGTGACAACGTTGTTAACTTTGAACATAAAGCAGAACTGCAGTAAAAGCAAATACTATGAATACTCAGTCACATCCAGCCTGTCCAAAGTGTTAAGAGAAGGTCGCTGAGTGCCTGTCTGGAGTCCATACATCTGCTAAAGCGTCTGCTAGGTCATTAAAACAGCAGCAAATGCTGTCTGGAGGATCAAAGACGATGATGATCACTGATGCTGCTGCTGCTGTATTCACTGGACATGTGTGCCATTCACTCTAACAGGGGTGGTGAAAATCTCTACAGATCATGTAAACACCATTTTTAATGTTACACAGAAATGTTTTATGATTAAAAGACATCCCAGATTAGGGCCAGATTGGTCATGACAGGGGTGGAGGAAGCTCTGCTGTTACAAGCACTTACATAAGCTTTTAATCTTCTGCTGAGTCCAACAGCAACACTGATGGAGAGACAAGAGAGCAGGAGGTGGACAGGATCACAATATATCCAAGACTGAGGAGGAGAGGGAAAACGGAGGGAAATGTGATTGCTGGATAGATGAGCTATTTTTATAATGAGGTCAATGTGAGCTGTGGGACTTTATTCTCCTGGGTAACACACACACACATTGACACAGGAACTGTGGCCATGCATCGCTCCTGCTGAGAGGGGCCGCCTCTGTCCATAGGAAGAAGAAGAGGAAGACTCAAAAGGACTGAGACACAGAATGTGCTCACAGCGTCCTTATTATCTGCCTTTGAAATGAGGGCTGATGATTAATTATGGAACATGAGAGACATTTATTTCCTTTCTCTCTCATGTGTCCCACACTTTCTTATCCTGCCATCACACAGAGAGCAACTATTGTTAAAGTTTTATGTGACTGGAGTGTAGTGTTTGGTACATCTGCGAGGTTCACCTGAACATACTAGCTGCAGTAGTAAAGGATGTGTGCTGCTGTGACATCCCACTCAGTGGGGTTACATGGCACTGTAAACAATGAGATTAATGGCTAAATTACAGTAAGACTGACTTATTCAGTTCATGTAGACACCTTAGTCCGACTAAAACTTGGATCGGGTTCCTCGCAGTCAGATTAAGACCCCGGGATAACTCGATCCAAATGCCCACTGAACGTGCCTGGAGACGACAGTGGATCGGATCGAGCATTCTGCTCCAGATTTTTTCCAGCGATCGTCACCCGGAAGTGGAAGGAGACGATATTACTGTTGTTGTCGTCAGAAAGAAAGAAACAACATGATGGAGAATGTTGTGCATCGTCTGTTCCATAACCAGCTCATCACAGATGGAGAGGGACGCAGCTTCATCTCACTCTGCGTTCTCCATCTTTCTGAATGCCTGAGTTTGTTGTTGTTGGCGGTGAAGACGTCAACAGGAAGTGGCTCTATTAGCGATAGCTGAAATGGGGACAGCGCCACCTATGGTACCGGGGTATGACCTGCTTTGTGCCAGTGATTCCATTCATTCACCGCCATATATCCAAGGATAATTACCCTCAGATAAGGAGCAGAACCCAACTGTAGCTGTAATCCAGCTAATCTCCTCATGTGGACCCACTGTGTGTCTCTGTTTGGGAATATAATACATTTGATCTTATCTAAAAGACTTTACCAGCTGGATGATTCCTTCCTCCTCGGCCGCTCCCTCACTCCCCCTCTTTCTGGGTACTGCAGGCCCCCCTTGCCACACTCCCCCTGTGAAGACAAAAAAAACACTTTTTGTTTTCCTTCTATTAGGATTATAATAATTATAATTTCAATTCAAAGCAAAATAAAAGATCTGATGTGAAACTAAAATTGAGCCCCATAAGTTTCCCAAAAAAAGCCTTCATAAACTTGAAAACAACAGAGACCTGCAAAGTGAGAAAAAGTTTTAGCAGAGTTCAGCCAGTTAGCGTCTGCGAGCTGAAGCCAAAGTTAAGAATGATACTTAGCCTTCGTCTCTATTCAGCCTAATGAGGCAACAGTTATTAGCCAAACTATTGAGAGGCTGTGGGGGATGTTCTGTGAGAAGTTTGAGGTAATGAAGGGTCATACTTATATGAAAGAACAGAAAAGAATTCATCAAAGGGGAGAGAACTCAAGACAGATGATGGCAGACAACAAGAATAAACATTGCTGTGACTTTTTCCCAGATTTAAATCAATGAACGCATTTCCATGCACAGTGAAGTGAGCCATGTTAAGAGCTCACCTGACACCCTTCACTGGACCACCGTCCCTTTCCCAGTGCATGCAGGGGAGCTAACACAGTCAATATGTAGTCTGAACAGGCTGGTTTTTAATCATAGCTTCTGGGACACAGAACAGTGTGACGCACGCACGCACGCACGCACGCACGCACGCACGCACGCACGCACGCACACACGCAAAACTAGAAGAAACAAAGAAAAAGTTGGGAAGGAGAGCAGCTTTATTGGGAATTTGGCAGGATTAACATACGCTCACACTTTAATGTTTTTACATAAAGATGGAAGTTTGGAGCATGTGCAGAGCGCCCAGGCACGTTGAGTCTGGTTGAGCGCATACAAACACAGCAGTTCCATCCCTACTGCAGGACTTCAGAGTCTTTAGAGCAGCAGCTCAACATCGGACCAACATGTTTACATGCACTTTGAAAGTCAGATTTTTCTTGAAATGACACAATTCTTTTTTAGACTGCACAGCGGTCAACAACAAAGAGGCTTCTTCAGCTCCACAGCAACAAGGAGCATTACAAGCAGTTATTCCTGCCAGCAGCAAAAAGCCTTCCCACGGACTTTCTGTGCAACGACCATTTACCAATAAATGCTATGGAGTCATCATGCTGCAAGAGAGTTTCCTTTTTAGGGTTTAATAAAGTATCGTTATTCAATGCTTTACACGAACTGCTGGGCCTGTTTCACACACGTGCACACTGAATAAACTCTCTTTTGCAGCTCTTTGCTCTCTCTAAATGCCTGTCACTTTGGTCCTCCATTAAGCTGAGCGAGCACTCGTTTAGCCAGCAGTGTCTCGGCAGTTGGGGACCCAGGCTGCCCACTCAGTCACATCCAGCCATATTAAATAAATAAGGAGCGCTCTTGTGTGTAAATTATTCATTTTACATGCCTTATCCTCTTCCAACAACCTTGTTAAAGCAGCGCAAGAGTGAAGAGGGGGTGAGCGTGGAGGGGGAGAGGCAGACACCGTGGCTCATGTGCGACTCAGCAGAACCTGTGGTGCATCCCTAAGCTCTCTGGGCGTTCAGTTGGAGGGGGGCTAATTCACCCTGACACCTCCTTTGTTTGAGGCGGAAAAGAGCTGCATACACTGCTGTATATTTGCTCAGATGCACACACTCTTTGGCACACTGTGATATGCACAAACTTTGAGAGAAAGAGCAAAGGAATGGAATTTTTAGTGCATTTTCATAGAACAATCATTCTAGTTGTCTGGATGAATTATTGAGAAATGAGTCCAGGCCATGCAGTGCTGGGATGTGAGTGTTTTTTGTGCTTCCTGAACCCAAATCAGACAACGCAGCGAGTCATCCGCTCTAAACGAGCGGATATTAGTGAGCCATGATGGGGACCAAGTCGAAACCGCTCATGTTCCTTTGTGGATATTAACCTCTAGTAAAATGCACAGCCCCTTATGTCGGGAGTACTCAGCATGGCTAGGCGTGGCAAAGAAAGCTTAACTCTTAATACTTACTACTCCAGTCATGTTTAAGTATTGGGTATAAAGGAATTAAAAGTAAAAAGTTTGAGCTGACACCAGCTGCTCCCATCATCACTGCAGGAAGTTTTAGTTTGAACCAGCTGCTGCTTCTCTTCTAGCACACACTACTGATGTTGGTGCGCTCCGCCTGCCAGACAGGCCAAAATTTCCAAAAAGCAGCCCAAACCACAGCTGTGAGTCTGCCGATAGTCCCAGGATCAGTGGGCTCCGTCTGTGCTGGCCCGCTGAGCTGTAGGTTGTGGTGTCCACCCTGACAGAGCTCATTAACAGCCTCCACCGCCTGAATCCGAGGTAACAGGCTTTGGCCCAGGCACAGGCCAGCTAGGTCTGACTCGCACAGTGGGGTCAGTGTGTGTGTGTGTAAGGGTGTGTGTAAGGGTGTGTGAAAGAGAGAGAGAGCATGCATGCATGTGCTCAGAGTTCCGTACATTACAGAGGTCCATGTGAGGGCCAATCACAGCCTCCTGCTGCATCTCTGTTCTGAGATCCTCAGACCTCTTAATAAAATGCCTTTTTCACATTCTGAGCTAAAGCCTCCGTAATGGAACATGTTTCAGAGTAAGAGGCATGCCTTCAGAGTGGTGTGTAACTCAAAGTTTACTTCAGTATAGGGGATTATCAACCACTTCTATAATACACATGCAGACCAATGCAGAACAACTTCTAGGGAAGGAAAGCTGCAGCAGTGAAGAGCTGAGGCTTTAGATCAGAACATCCTGATACAAGTTTGTAGCTTGTGAACAGAAAAATAAAGTTTCCATCCACTCCGATGCCTCTGCATGCACGTTGGCCTCCCCCAGCCTCATCGACTCCTGCCCTCTCGGGGCCCACTCAGTCCCCACTGAGCAATGTCAGTGATTACCCTTGATTAAGGCTTTCCACTTCAAACGGGGCCGCTGTTTATACAGGGCCTGATGTGGACCACGGTGTGATGAGCAGGTAGAGCTCTGTGTTTGTGTCCGTGTGCATGTGGATTTGAGTGTTTGCCTTGCTGGAACAATGAATGTCAAAGGCTTTGTGGACGTACTATCACAAAGACCAGAATGTCACTCTGCATCTTACAGCTGCTTCTTTCTCCCACTTCTACCGGAGCCTGCATACACCACACTAGTACCGATGGCGACGTTCAGGCTGCAGTCCGTAACGACACCTCCAAGCTGTAACCAAGCAGTGGCACTGCAAAAGCTATTACTGGAACTATTCTAAGCTTTGAACTTCCAGTTTCCAGGTCAGTGCTTTGTTGAACAATTCAACTCTTCTCGAGTCTCATCAAGCCTCTACATACTTCTGTTAAACAGGGCGAACCCAAGTCCTTAACATTACCTTACAGACAGGCAGCTTTTCCATAGTTCTTTCATCTGTGAGCAGAATGTGAAGGACAAAGTGTGAGGTGTCCCACAGCTGCAGCGCTGCAGCCTAAATTAAGCCAGACCACATGAAAAGCTGTCGTCTCTATTCTAGGCTGGGGCGGGAAAATTACAGCCCTGTCCACTCTACTCTAACATTAAACCTCAATTAGTGTACAAGTACACCAATGATGTCATCACTGAGGGACCTGAAAATAAGGAGACACTCACAAATCGAGCCAAGTCAAACTTCCAGCTCCTTTCTTTCAGCAGCTGAGAAACTCCATCCCTTTGGTGAGAGGTAAGGAGACGCTCAGGTGACACAGCCCAGAAAAACAAAAGCAGCACAGCTTGTGGTCTGCTTTGGCTAAATTCACCAGGAATTTTAATCCTGAGAGATGACTGGAGGTTTCCCAACATGAGAGCTCAGTGAGGTAGGACACGAGAAACTCCCCCAGTTTGACGCCCAGTGACCTGACAGAAGACACAGGAGGAGGAGGGAGACAGACCTGGATCTTATCCAAACACAGAGTGATGTCACACTGCTTTAGAACATGGAACTGAGATACACTGGAGGTTTTACTAGACGTACTGTGGCTTTCAGACTTTGACCCCTGTTAATAAGTGTTCCACCTGAGCAGTGGCAGCAGAGGAGACATGATGAAACTTGGTTACTGCTTCTTTGAGTCAACAACAGTGAGAAGTCAGAGATCCAGCTACTACGAACGACTGTTTACATGACACTAGGAAATAAAAAAAGAATTCTTGTGAAATTGGACTTTCAAAGTACATGCAAGCATGTTGTCCAATGTTGAGCTTGTCAGAACCGGAGTAACACACTCCAATAAGGCAGTAGGGAACAGAACCACTTCATATCTATATACTTTTACATAGACTCAACATGCCTGGGCGTTCTGTACATGCTCCAAAGGTTCATCTTTTTGTAAAAACTCAACCCGTTCAGGCAGCGGCTAATAGCATTTGACCCTTCAGCTAACTTGTGTCTGCGCAGTGAGTTGAGCTGTATTTCTGCGTGTTCCGTTCCCCCAGAGAGACACAGAAGAGGCCAGGCAGTATTTAGGGCTTACTCACAAGAGGCACAGCAAAGGACATGTTTGCTGCACATTTGCTTGGACAGTGGTTCTGTTGAATGGCACAGTGGAGATGTAAGTGCTGAGTGTGAAACCCAACAGCATCATTTGCAGACATCTTTGATCTGCTATAGGCTCAGAGTCTCATCTCACTCAGTGCTGGAGTGACACGAGTGCCGCCTACTTCTAACATGCACAAGTGTATTTGACGGAGTTCTTTGGAATAATTATTGTGCAAGGAAATGTGAGAGCAGGAATAGCTGTGGTGCTGTCATGACACAACTGCTACAAACAGCCCAATTAGCCATGAGTCTTAAAATGTGGTAAACATGGAGCAGACCAGACCAGTATCAAAAATAACAGAGGAGTCTATCCATTACTTTAAATACAGCAGAGTACAGTGTAAAAAACTATTTCATCTTCATCCATGTTAAACCATGTTAAATGATGACCAAAAACAAGTGAAGCGAGCCACAGGAATTCATCACAACACCGCCTGCATGATTTCTGGAGCAGAAGCTTGACTGCAGGGTCACTGCTCCCTCATGTTGTATGAGGAGGGGAGCGACTTCAACACAGCTCAGCATGGGAGTGTTAGCAGGCACCCCCCCCCACACACACACCAACTGAATAATGCATCACAACTCCCAGCAGCTTCTCACCAGTGTTAAAGACGGCCGTCTGAGGACCGCAGGTCCTCTTCAGCCCAGCTCCACCTGAAGAGATGGATCGCTCTCACATCTTCAGAGACAGGTCCATCCCAGCATAGACTGGTGGTACCACCCAGCGGGTCTACAAAACTGTTCCTCATCTCTCAAGGGTGCAGAGAAAAGGGGATGGGGCCCACACTTCTCAGAAAATGGAACAGATTTTTTTTTTTAGAGCCAAGCTCTGACTAAACCTGAGAAAATCCCAACTTGTTCAAAGTTTCTGAGCAGGGGTGGGGGCGGTGACGGGGGTGGTTGAGATCAAACGCCTGCAAGTTCCTGGCAAGCGGACCCAATCAGCCGAGAGGGCCAAGGAGAGGAGGAGAGACGAGCACTTCCCTTTTAAATTGATCCCACTGAGACCCTCAAGGTTCCCCTCGCAGGACTCACATAAATGCGATAAAAATCTAACCCTGTGGATGTGAGGAGGAACGGGGAGGGGAGAAGACAAAGAAGAAAGACGTTTCTTTGGGGGAGAGACAGAAAGCAACAGTGGGGTAGATCAAGGGGGAGATGAGAAGGATGGGCTCATTCTCTGAGGGTGCATTCAGGCATCGGTGTGTGCCGGCAGAGACAGAGCTGCTATCAGACCTGCGTTAAACAGCCAAACACGCTGGATCTTTACGGTGCCTAGCTCCTGGAAGCTGGAGCATTCAAGCTGGCCAGAGATCAGACTCTGCTGTCATTATCCACATGATGCTGGTGCCTCAAAGGAACAAACACTATCAATGCCACACAGAGACCCAGCAGCTTGCCAGACAGCCGCAGACTGCCCAGCTGCCTGCATGAAGGCAAAGCGTGAGTCCTGCTCAATGTAAGATGGCTTTTAGACTGCAATCAGAAGAAGAAGATGCTCTTTAGACATCAGATGTCACGATCACACTAATCCATCAAGCTGATTAAATCACAAGCTAATTCAAAAATGTAATAATCTATTTTCTGTATCTTTTATCAGAGATCCTACTGCAGAGATGAATGTTGCAGATTCCTACATTTTCACACCAAAGCTGAACTGCTTCTAAACTCTAAAACTTCAAAAGATGAGGTTGAGCTCTGACCACAAAATACAGAAAAAACAGCTTTAGTTAGTGTGCTTGAGACACAAACGATGGTACCATGGGAGTCCCTGACAGTCCTGTCAGTTTGCTTTTGTTACCTGACAGGTCAGTGCTGACTGTTAAACATCCAGCTTTCATCTTTATCACGGGATAAATGTGTCACCAACCTGAGGGCAGGTATGTCACAAGAGAAAACATGGGAGGTCTCTTCACAGCTCAGACTCCTCAGAGGGTACGCGGTGTTCAGCTGCAGAGCTCGGGTCCAATGCAGAGAGAAATACACCAGACACAAGCAGAGGGGCATGCTTCACTTACATTTGAGACACTGCAGAGAATCTCAGCTCAGAGTCAGAGCCATAAGTCTGAACTCTCCAGAACTCAGCATAATCTAATAAACTGCCACAAAGATAACAGAGGGAGGTGTACGTTTTAATCTGTCTGCGATGACCAACCAACGAGGAATTCAAGGTTCAGGAATTCTAAACAACGACCGGTTAGTGTGACGTACCACCAGAAGGAACCCTTTGTGTCCCTTTCAAATGACCGCACAGTGACACTGAGTGCCATGGCAGCAGCCATCATTCCTGTTAGGGATGCACCGAATATATTCGGCCGAATATTGCAAAAAAGAAAAGTCACATAACTTTATAGCAAGGCCGCATAGACTATTAGCGGCGCCTTTTAATGACGCGAGCAAACAACGTGCAGTGGCGCGGCGCGGCGCGTTTTACTGACGCAGTGAACATAGACAAAGATGTCGGCAGTGTGGGGATATTTTAAAGTGTCGGAGGCAGAGCATGTGAACGGAGCGGAACAATCGCTCCTTCCATTTGATAAAAACTCGCTCCACACTGAGCTCCGTTCACATTCTCTGGTCGGAGAGCGAGAAAAGAATTGCTGTTTGCAACGAGTGTTCAACCAAAAGTATCTAGAGGGGGTTCCTCTGCAAGCACACACTTATTGGGATTTACCCGAGCCTTCGGTTTACATTGTTAGCCTGCTGTGACTAAGTAGACTTATGCCGAAAGGTTGTGGGTTTATCCACTTTTATGCAGCTTTAGTTTTTGGGAATGCACTTCTAATGCAGGTTTTGTTTGAAGGCCTACAGAGTAGATAGTTCTGAACTCAGTTATATAGGGCTAATAAAAATGTGAAACTACTTGAACTAATATTCAAATGTCAGAATATTAAATAAACATTTACTTTCTTTGAAAATCGTGTCGAATAATGTTTTTTATTTTATTTATGCAATATTTACCAAAAAGAAAAACTTAACAACATTCAGCATTATTCGGCCACAAAGTTTCTTTTCAGTGCATCCCTAATTCCTGTCCCTGCTTCAGAAATGTGGACACACATTTTCACTCTCTCCTGGAAGGAATTTTAAGTCTTCTGGACTAGTATGCACAGTTTTACCTTCACACAGGAGGTGGGAGGGAATCTTGACCTGTCTGGTGTGAAAAGTTGCAGAAATGATTGAACTCTTTGTTGAAAAGTTGGCTCAGAGTTTACCGATGCCTTTGTCTTCTCTCTGATCATCTGTATCAGCATTCACAGAAAAATAAAACACAGAGCTGCTGCAGGGCGAGTGGGGGGGGACATCCACAACTTCAGCTTTTCACACTTTAACCTTTAGACATGCTCGAACACATGTGAACCTGATCATTTCAAGCATGCTGAACCTGTTAGTGGGAAGTGAAATCAGAGCAAAGTGCTACACCACAAACAGCTGACATTCCTCTAAACCTCACAGTGAAATTTAAAAAGGCTTTCTTTTTCACAGCAGCACATGGGCAGAAGCTTGGTGAATCAGCAGAATTTAGCTCCAGCAGCATGATCTGAAGGACTAATCAAATGAAAAACCTACCCATAATTACTGCACCACTGTGTGACTGTAGCAGACTACAGTAAACCCAGCTGTGATGGATAGCCTGGGCAGAGCGTGAATAACTTAAAACCTCATAAATAAGCAGATCGTAAGAGTAGCCCAGAGGCTGCCACGCCCCCCTATTCCTCCCCTGCCTATGACAAATGCCCTGAAACCATGGAACCATTCAGCATCAATATTTTGACATTTCATTCAGCTGACTCTACAGACACAGCTATTTATTTAATTAGCTGAATAAAAATTGGCAGGAGAAGCTGATTCAAAGTTACGTGACCAGGGCTTAGTTGCCACAGGTAACCTTTTTGAAGGGACTTAGTGGAGTAAATTGATTGCTGAGAGCGCACTCTCATCACGAGTGCTAATTTTCTGAAGCAGCATACAGTGGAGCGGAGCAAAGGAGCCTCCTCTATTTATAACAGAGGGAAACGGCAGCGGGGGGGATTAGCTTGTCATTAGAATAAAGAGCGCAGAAGAAGAATCAATTTCAGGGTTTAAAAGCTGACAGACACACATCACTTTCTCCTCCCCACTCTGCTGCTAGCTCAGAACACACCTTATATACCTGCCTGCAGCTTCCAAGACAGTGAGTGCTTTAAGGAGGCAAGCTTGGTCTGAAACCTTTAAGTCAACTCCACCTTTTAATCGAGGACACTTAGTATCTACTAAACTACACACGTGACAGTTTGATTAAGATAGTAAGCTGTCCTTATTCTACAAGTTGGCCTGACTCTAAAAACAGTACCCTCTTGATTTAAGGAAAAACCATCAGTCCAAAAAGGACGAACAGCCAAAAACAAAGAAAAAGGCGAAAGAAAATGACCAATCTTCATTATTTAACAGAGTTTCAGTCATCACAAAGCAGATCTTTTCACACTTTAACCTCAGTCTTTTCCACAGCAGAGCAAAGCTAAAGAACCAGCAGCAGCGTCAGCACGACCAAGAGCAGCCCACCGCTCAGGTTGTTCCATATCTTTATGAGACTGTTAAGATGTAGACGAGTGGGTGGTACCAACAGATAGCGTACAGTGATCCTTCTTCAGCCATTAGCTTCACCATAGATGAAAACATTGTTTTTCTTGAGTGTCTACAAGCCCTCCTCTTCTAAAACCCATGGACATCCAATAGAAAATACATTTGTCTCAAGAGAAGATCGTCTCATGGGTCAAACTAACAAAGAAGTGTTAGCAGCATTGTTGCAGAATGTTTGCATTGTTTCTGCTGACCAAAAAAAGCAATACAGGTGCTATTTTGTGCTTTATCTGACAGGTGGAGTGGTGTTACTGTGAGGTTTCCATTATCATTTTACCACCTGGAGCTTCACTGGAGAGATGGCCACTCGCAGTGAATTCTGAGATGTCAGCCTAGAGTCCCATGACTTCGAAAAGAAAAATAGTAAGAGTCGTGTCTGGAGGTACTTTGCGTTAGAGGCAGATGATCAGGGATTAATAATAGATGAGCAAAAAACAATATGCAAACGGTGCCAACAAGCCTTTGAGAAGAAAGGAGGAAACACTTTCAATTTAGCGAAGTACCTCAAAGACAGACATCCAGATTTATTCACAGAATTCAAGGTGAGTGACTTTCAAGTCATGTTAACGTTCACTTTGCGGGCAAATTCACACCCATTGTTCTCAGTTGAAATGTTCAGGAAGTATTCATGGCAGAGAGATAACACCATGGGTGCAGATCCCAGGGGAAGACATATCCCCCTTAATTTCTGAAAAACATGAATTGTCCCCTGCAATAAAAATACCTTAAATTATTCAAAATTGAACAAATGTATTTTCAGACTTCACATTCTTCACATTTTAGATTCACATCCAAGACGATATGTTTGAAATAGTGGAACAAATAACGTTTGACAGATATATTTCTGACTCCACATTCCATCTCTGGTCTCCTCCACTACAATGCAAACGAATGGGTCGTTTCTTACACAGGTGCTGATGACATCAGCAGGACAAGCCTCCCCCAATCTTTCAATCAACTCTGGAAAGTGGGGCCTGGGGTCAGGGTTCCCAACCGTCCCTTGAAAAACGGAATCGTCCCGTGTTTAGAAACAAAAGCACCCATCCCCTATTGAGCTGAAAAGGGACGTACTTTGTCCCGTCCCGGGTGTATATTATGGCCCCGCTCTGATATATAAAAAAAAAAAAAAAAACACGGCCGAAAAAACGTGGAAAAAAACGCTTCGTACTAAATGGTCATTAAGCCTCATTACGCTAGGTGCTCCGGTTTTTGCGATAGCTAAGTTTAAATTTGATTTTGGACGCTTGTTGCTAGGCAACAGGTCCTTGTAGGAAAAATCATTAAAATGTTCCTCAACCCGGGACGCGTTGTACTACAACATATTTCAGTCTCATTATGCTGGCTATTACGGTTTTTGAGAAATTTAACGTTAAAAGTTGCCCAACCGTTAACATGAGGCTTGTTACCGTGGCAACACAAATCCTATTCCTAAGGGGGAGCCTAATGATTGACATGCTGATTTTGGAGAGGTTTTGCTTGGCCAAACTTTATCGTACAGACATCGTTCAGACATTTAAAGACTCGGGACAGTTTGAACTACAACATACTTAAGTCTCGACAGGGTGGCATTTACAATTTTTGAGAATTTTCAACGTTAATTCTATCGTAATTTCAATGCTAATGAACACACATGCTGAACTCGGAAGCCTTTTGCTCGGCCATAGTTTATTGTACACACATCGTACAAACATTTAAAGACTCGGGACGATTTGGACCACAACATATTGTAACCTCATAAGCAAAGCAGCAAGGGGGCAGAAATGTGCAGTAGGGCATGCCCATATCAAAATTTCCAGAAATTTTCTAGTTAATAGTACAATCTGAATACAGCTCTGCGCGTCCGTGTCCACACTCGGTACTCTTGATTGAATTACTCACAAACTCCCCATCGCATAGATATGAAACGCATATCACAAACAGCAGAAACAGAGCTTTGCAAAGAATATCTGTACATACCGAAATAACCACGTTATGAAGACAACAAACAGAACAAAGCTATGTCTTTGCAAAGTACGGCTGAATAAGTTGTGAAGTCCCCGTCACTACACAATGCACCGTATATGAAAATAAACAGCAGAATGTTCCCTTTCCGAAAGTATTCCTTATTTCTCTGTCAGTGGGGTAACATGGCACTGTAAGAATCAGATTAATGACTAAATAAGACTGACTTATTAAGTTCATGTATACACCTTAGTCTGACAAAAAATTGGACCGGATCGGGTTCCTCGCAGTCGGATGAAGACCCCAAGATAACTCGGTTGATAGTCGCACTAAACGCGCTGGTAGACGGCAGAAGCACGTGGTGAATTGGACTTTGCGTTCTGCGCATGCTCGAGATTTTTTCCCAGGATCGTGACCCGAAAGTCGAAGGAGACGATATTACTGTTGTTGTCGCCACCGTCAGAAAGAAACAAGCAAAGCGATGGAGAATGTGCATTATTGTTGGTAATAACGGCATTAGAGTATAACGGCGTTACTAATGGCATTGTATTTTTCAGTAACTGGAAGTGGCTCTATTAGCGATAGTTGAAATGGGTACAGCTCCACCTATTGCACCATGGTATGACATGCTTTGTGCCAGTGATTCCATTCATTCACCGCCATATATCCAAGGATAATTACCCTCAGATAAGGAGCAGAACCCAACTGTAGCTATAATCCAGTTAATCTCATCATGTAGACCCACTGTGTGACAACGCGAGTTATCCAGTTTTGAAATAGATCAAATAATGCATATGCTTACATTGCAAAGACTAAAGTTGTGTTCAAAAGACATGTGCAGATCACCTGTGCGCCAGTAAGCTAAAGCTACAGTGCACATGCGCGATAGGCACTAAGCAGATATTTTTTCAAATGACTAAATCATGAAATATCCCTCTGTCATGGTTCTGATATTGCCTGGTTCCAGACGGTCTCTCTTACACAAATATGACACATTTTCTGGACTGACAGCATTCTATGATGAGATGCATTTAAAAACACAACAATTTTATAAGACGAAATCTTTATTTTCCTTAATATATATAAGCTAATATAGATTATCAAATTATTTCTATCTATTACTTGAACGCTACATGCCACTGTTCTTTTTTTGTGATGTTAATAGTGTGTTCTTTTTATTCTTTACTTGGAGGCTATATGCCTGTACCACTTTTGTTTTTTGTAATGTTCAAATGCTTTTAATAAAGGAGTATGTTGAAGTTCATGGAATTTATCGTTTTCTTTTTGTTTCTTACCGTGGTATCGAATTGGGTATCAAGAATCGTGGAATTTCACTGGTATTGGTATTGCCCACTAAATGTCTGGTATCGCGACATCCCTAGTTGTGTCACACCATTATCTTCAAGCTCATCTAAGAAAGGAGTGGCCGCTGTGCCACCCTCTCACCAGCAGCCTATTAACAAGTCTCCATCAGTGGAAGACCACCTGGTCTATGACTCCAGGTGTGCATAGTGGAAAAGTTCCCAGAAATCCCCATCAGCCAGCATGCATGTGGCAACTAGATCGGTAAGGAAGCTTAGGGCCGTTGAGCAGGCAGAGTGGTGAACCAATCTGTTGACCCCTCCAACCCCTCATCCTCTGACCCGAGCCATCGTGTTCCCCACACCTAACTCATGGACAGGAACCACACAGGAAGCAGCATAGTTTGACACAAACAGGAATTCAGGCGGTGGGTGGTGAGAACAAAGCACCAGAAAGTAAACTTTTCCATCAACACCACATAAAGCTGAGGCCACTCCAGCAGGGTGGAGGCACTGCTGCATTTCTCTTATGGACACAAGTCAAGCTCACGGGAAGGAGCTGAGCTGGCTGTAGGAGGCAGCAGAGGAGGGAATCATCATTCACATAAGACTGCTCAATAGAGGGGATGAACTGAAGGCAACCTCACAATGTCGCCTGTACAGGATGCTGCCAAGACTTCCCATTAGTGATATAGTAGCAGGAAACATATTCAATTAATACACTGCAACAGACAGAAATACTGGACCCTTCAATCCAATCCTCTAAGAGAGCATCTAAAAGCATGCGAGGAGGAAGCTCATTGTGCTAATTTGTCTTGTCTGTGGAGCACTCTGACAGCCCCATTGATACCAGCATCCCTTTAACATGAGGTTAGTGGGTGTTTGGCCTCCCCTCCAGTCGTTTATGAGCTGCAGAGCCTGGAAATGATTAGGCCTGGGAGGGCAATTAGCCTGATCATGGCTGGGCTAAATATAGCCCATCCTGGCCCAGCTCTGCTCCCGGGTCACATCCACACTGCAGCCTCCACACAGATAAGCCTAGATCCAACTGGTTTTCTGCCTGGTGTGTAGGCTGTGCTGACTCAGATGAGATAACATGATTCAGCCATTGATCAGATGTCTAAAGAGGGAAGAACTGGGAAGTCGTGGATGGAAAGAAACATGTTGAGCTCAACATCCAGAGAGTGAGTTGGAGAAGTATGTTCCTGACTGATTGCTGTTTGCCACTATCCAACCTTCAGCTTAAATTCAGCCTTTTTTTCCACAAGAAACACCATCTTAAATGAACCATGGTTGGGAAAATCTGCTTTCCCACAGCCTTACATCAGCTGAGCGGAATGCAAAGAAGGAATGCTTTCCCATCACACAGCTCCCTGCTTCTCCAGCCCCTCCATCTCCCACCCTCTGTGAGAAAATATTTTTTAGAGATTTTATCCTTAAAAGCAGGAGGTTCGCCCACTCGTTCACCTGGGACATTTCTTGGACTGAGGAGGCAAACTAGAAGGTTATAGGAGCCTGGGAATGTTTAACATCAAGAAAGCAATCTGAACGTAGCTGGCGCTCTGGGAATTGGACAGGAAACATGGAGAGTAACCCCTTCTAAGCTGGGAGGAAAAAGAAGAGGAAGTAATATTGTCAATGTGATGAAGTAACCTAAAAGGGGGCATTTGTGAGTATTTAGGAGTGATGAAGAATTTCACATGAAGACTTTTCAAGAACCTGGAAGGACCAGCAACACTTCCTTTGCAAGTAAGACTTTTCCCTTTGAAATTGTGTCGTCTAGCCACATCAAAGCTTAAATATGATACAAAAAGAGCACTGAAAAAAGCCAGAGGCCAACACAGACTCCACTTCAATTTCTCCATCGCTGACTTGACCTGGTTTGTCTTTTGGCAATGAAAGATGAATGGAAATGTTCTGGGACTACACCTAGCTTAGCACAAACTGTACAAGACAACTCAGGAAACAGAACCTTGCTTGGTATCCTGAGTAGAGAGTACTTATCAACCAGTAAACCCCACTGTCAGAGACCCTGTCCTACGCCACTCTGTGACCGATGAGTGCCATTATCCAAGACGTTCAAACATGCACTGGAGTACGGACACTTTCCAGAGGGGCTGCATAACAACAGAATTCACTAAATTTGGTCCAGACTTAATGCTGATTTGAAATATTCACAGCAGGTGCTCCACCAGAGAATTTACAGCGGGTGCTGTTGAGGTTCTGCTTTCAACAGGACTGTCCACAGATGCAGTGTCCAGATTTCACTCTTCCTTTTACAGTGCAAACTGATGCTTCAGAAGGAGGTCTTTGAGCTGTGTCACTGCAAGGAGAGGAAGGACAACAGTTGCTAGTGCAGTACATTAGCCGTTTCCAAGAGATAAAGAGGGATTCAACCATTGAAAAGGAAGCATTAGCTATTAAATGGGCTTTGGACACTTTGAAATACTATCTGACAGGTAGGGAAATTGTTCTTCAAACTGATCATCGAGCTTTGCAGTGGATCCATAGTATGAAAGACACAAATGTGAGAATTACCAGACGGTACTCGTCTCTCAAGTCCTTTTGTTTTCAGGTCCAGTACAGACCAGGACACGAGAATGTCATTGTGGACGTTTTGTCCCATGACTCAGGGGAGTAACGGACTTATGGAGGGAGGGCCATGACCTTGTAGCTTATTTATGGTTTGTTTGAGTTCAGTTATGTTTAGTTTGACAAGTTAACTGGAAGTTATGGAGCTTTTGTTAATACATTTCTGTTGTTGAAACATTTCTGAAAGCCATTTACCTTCTGACACTTATTCAGCCATCATCTCAAGGCGCTTCAATGATGCAGTCCATCGAAGCGCCTTGAGATGACGTTTGTTGTGATTTGGCACTACACAAACTAATTAAAACTGAATTGAACAGTTTTCTGGTGGTCGTTAACACTGTCAATACATTCAAATGCATGCATGATAGCTATCAGCAGTTGAAACAGATATGTCGGGAGGCCATTCCACATCCTGGAAGTAAAACACACAGCATACGTTTTCAGTCCCGTCCCGTCTCCTCTGAGCTTCATCTAGGCACTGCTCCTTACAGAGCTAATCTCATATGTGATATGTCTCAAGTCCAAGTCCGATTCCACAAAAACTGGTGGTTGATTGTGAGAAAGTGGCCTGAGAGTCAATACAAACACTTGGAGTCATATGATGGTGTCCTCATTATTAAAGACATCCCACAATTTCCACTTGGGATTGATAAAGTATATCTATTTACCTATCCATCTATCATCATGGATGGGAACAGTTGGATTTCTCCTGAACAATGTGTTATATGTAACCAGGTTTCTAATAAGCTTCTTACAGGTTACAATCTTCCAACATGATGGATAAAAGAATCCTGATTCAGATCTGCATTGACATCTTAAGTTAACCAGCTCCAAGATGGAGAACAAACGAGCACACAACCTCTTTGGAAGATGTGAAAATGCAACAGCTGACAACATGCGAGGCATCATCTCTATCCTCAGGGCCGCACTACTGGCTAAAAATACTGAAATGTGCTTATTTTACAAAGTATGATCTAAACTCATGATTGTTCCACCATCTAATCAGTGACTGATCACATGACATGAGACAGTGATGCAACCCTTCTTGAGACCCAGTGACCATTACACCTCCAGAAGCAGTTCAGAGAAATGATGGAGCATTGAAGTAGTCAGCAGCACATAAAGAGCCTACCAGACAGAGCCCACTGGCCTTGAGCTCAGTCACGAAGTGCATCCTGATATCAAAGTGGTACCCACAGAGATCTAGGTAGCTTGTGGAAGTACAATACTAGCATTTATCAAAGTCATTTTGGCAGCATGCACAGATGATGAAGCTTAGAAGCTCTTAAGTTTGTCAGTTGCCTCATGAAAATAAGAGAACAGTATATGTCGCGAGTGTGATCCACTGCTTGTTATATTTTGGTTCTGTTATGCGTTGTGTGTTTGGTTTAAGTTGCATGTTTATTTATATTTTGTGTTTTTGTTACAATTGTGTTAATTATGATTTGAGCTATTGCATATATTGTTTTTTATGTAACAAGTAAGTGGATCCACCTGATTGGCTGACCAATCAGGTGCTGGGACTGGCGCCTAGATTGTTTTTAAGGAGGCCAGGTAGCCGGAACAAAAAAGGGGAAAAAAGGACACGAGAAGGAGCGTTTGGTCGGCGCAGACGCGGATAAGAGAGAGGCGGCAGCGGCAGGAGGGACTCGTGGGCTGGCCAGAGACGCCGGAACAGTGCATTGGTCCCTGGTGTCCAATGCACTGCTAGCTGTAGGCTCAGGCCCACTCCGGAGGGGAGCGAGTGGCCCTCCTGTCCGCATAGTTGTCTGCCGGCCACGTTCTTGGTTTTTTAGGTCTGCGTCCGTTACTGGGACCAGTGGGGAGCACCGGGGACCAGCTGAGCGGAGCAGCCAGGAGACACTGTAGGACGGAGACGGGATTAGCTGGCGTGGCAAGGACAATGGTCGCGGCGCACGGACTGTGCAGTTTTAGTAAAGTTTGTAATAGTTTTTTTTTTTTTTTTTAAAAGAGGGATCCCAGCTCTTTTTTTAATCTTTTTAACTGTGCATCTAAGCTGTGGCTCATCAGTACCGCTCACCTTCGTAGCTATAAGGAAAGAACTACAATTGGTGGAGAGGGGTGGTTAGCAGTCCATCGGTGGATTATTGCAAGGAAACGACCAGAGATTCTGATCTGAATTACTTCCTTCATTAGCTGCGATTCAGGGGGAGATTCCCTGCTCAGAGGCTCCTGCTCCCATTTTAAAGCCCCCATCCTGCACTTGTGGCATTGCTATACATCCGCTTTTGCTGAAGGTGGGCTCTCTTTTTTTCCTTATTGCCAGCAAACCCCATAAAGCTCTGGCTTGCTAACCCTTCTGCCTTTTCCTACACTCCTCTCTTTGCCAACTTATATTACATAGACACATTCTACAGACTTATCGTTTTCCAATGAAGGAGGGACGGCCGCTCCACTCGCTATGTGATAAATATGGCTGCCTCAGCTCAGAGGATCGATGGAACATTCAGCTAATCACAGAAGACAGCTGCAGGAGGAAGGATAAAAAGGGACAGTCATAAGCAGCTGGTATCGAGTCAGCTCACTGGACGAACAGCGACACGTTCTTGTTGCTGTGTGGCCTTATCCAACACCAAAAAGGAAGTTGCCTCTCATCCCAGTGGATCAAGCTTTCTCTTGTCTCCATCTTGATTACTTAAGGCAGTGTAAGACTGAGGAAAAGTGGGTCTTCAGGATGGTTTGAGAGCAGCAGGATAACAGCAGGGAAAGGTAGGGTCCATAAGAGGCAGCTGCTTGCTGTTACTCCACCTCAACCCCACCCCCGCCCTCTGGCAGGGAATAAGTACTGACAGGTACATGCTGAACCACTGCTATCTCTGCTCTAAAACCAACCAAATAATGGATTACAGCATTTTAGTACCAACCTCAAGCTTCTCAAGTATGTGTGCCAGGGTTAGTCAGTCTCATACCCGTCTCAGTGTGAGCGAAGGATAACAGTGAGAGAGATTCAACCTGTGGTAGCACAAGGTCAGGAATCAAACCGATGAGCCTTTTCACACAGTGTGTGTGTGTGTGTGTGTGTGTGTAGTCGCCTCTGATACAACACAACAGCAAACTAAATCTCTCCTCAAACATATGCGGTGCTTCCCTGCCTGTGAAAAGCAGTCACTCCTGTGAGCTGTTGAGGGCTTAGTGAGTCCAGCTGGATCTGGAGCATAGCTGCACACCTGCTGAATGCACTGCAAGGTCACCGTTACTCTGAAAGTTTGGCTACTTGGGGAAAGCAAACAAGGTGACATCAGATAACAGAACACAAAGAAAATTCACTTTCTATATAGGCCACTGCACTCAGTCAGCAAAAACTGCTCTGGAAGAAGACGGCAAATAGTCAGAGGTGCAGATACAGCCTTCAGCCTCCACAGAGCCCCACCTGGTGGAGCATCAGCAGGTGGTGTCAAAACAGGCTCGCTCCACAGAGGCCCGACCCCTCAACCTCCAGGTCTCATGTCCACATCCCAATCAGAGCCATTTCAGGAGGATGGGCACTGCCCCCAACTCTGCCAGCCAGTTAGTTTTAGTGTTGAGGCCAAGACGGGCAATAAAGCTGCTTAACCCAACACAACTGCTTTGAACAAGCATGCCCTTCCACCTGTGTCCATGTTAGCATGATCTTTTCATCCACAATCATTAGTCTGGAAGGCAGAGTGTTGGGCAGTGCAGTACCTGGGATGATAGCTGGCAGTCAATGTGCAAAGTGTGAGGAGTCAGCTCTGAAACAGACAGCTGAGTCGGGTTTCTCTTTACTGACTCCACTCCATGACTGAGTGAAACCACCAACAACACACTGCCACAGACAGCAGGCAGTGCAGAGGTGAAAACACCTGAGTGGTACTGCATCACACTGCTTTCCACAGCAGGATGCAGTGTGAAGCTGTTCAAATAAAGCATTTCACCTGGAGCAAGCTGAAACTGTGGACAATGTGCTTGTACTAAAAAAGATTTTCTCCAGGGATGAATTGTCACCTGAGAGACGAACAAACCGGTTTTTCCACATTTCTTTGCTGCAGACTCGCAGCAGCTGACACAGGTGGACACTGATCATCCTTTTCACAGTTGGCCTGCTCTAGAGACTGGGCAGTGATCCAATAGCACCGGCATTCTGCCAAAAATGTAATTACTCATTCAATTCTTAAATCACTTGGATTAAAAGTTTGTCTTTCTTTGATCATTTTAATGACCCCACTACAGTTTAATTGACCTTTTTATTGGAAATGAAAATACTTTGTTTGTCTTCAGGCTGTCTTTACACGGCTGATATGATGACAACATTAAAGCGATGTCAGCTCCATCAGTCAGTGAAGGTGACCCTGGACGAGGATGGTGGTCCTGTTGAATGGCAAACTGGAGCTGTTAGCTTAGCTCGACTCGTGTGAACATGATCCACATTTGCAGGCATTCATTTTAGGCTTTAGGGAGGTCTCAAGCATCTGATAGACATCAAGCTGTTTGTTTTCATGGCAGATGAAGGAAATGTGGGCAAAGAAACGTCCTCTTTTCAACCATACCCTTGTCCCAACATCCCAATCGTAATATTGTTTTCCGAATGAAAAAAAAATCTAATCTCACATTAGCATAAGCACATGAGACCATTCCAAAGCAGCAATTGGACCAAATGAAATGCTCACACACAGACAAGAGAAAACAAGCAGTCAGATGTGCTGTTCCATCTGTGATGGTTCCGTGTTGTTCCCTGCTGGCCCTCAGGCGCCACAGCCTTTTCCTCCTCTACAAACAGCTCTGCTCTCTGGGCCCAGATGTCTCATTACTGTAAATGAGCAACACACAAGCCACTGGCCCACAATAGTGCCTCTCTTTCAATTAGAAAGGATTAGTCCAGTCTGAGTGGGGCTTCCTGTGAGCCACCTTGCATTGTGCAGGACTGTTATGTGTCAAACCTAAATAAATTCCAGCAGAGCTTAAAGCCTGGTGACAACACAAAGGGAGTTACGGCTCCACCCGGGAGCACAACCGGCAGAAAATGGATGCTGTCCCTGTAAAACCTCAGCTACTCCAGGTACAGGCATACCCTCACTGATCACCAGAAATTAGACCTATAAGATCACAGCTTTTCTCAGCAGGTATCAATCAAGTGATAAAGTCTGGAGCGTCTTGCTTTGGTTGAGCAGGTGCCATCCTGTCACATTGTGCAAGGTAACAGGATTGCATGGCCTTCATCCTACTGCCCTGCATCACTCACTTTTATGAGAATAGGCCAGAGTGAGGTTTAACAAGACATTTTACCGTCAAAGAACCGACATTACACAACCATAAAACGATGAGGCCCACAAATCACCGTGTGACGCACCGAGGGCCTGGGCTTGCCGTGTGGCTCACTGGCCTGCCAACAAACTGTCTTGTGTTGTGGGTGCAACAGAAAGAACCGTTTCTCCTGTTTGTCCTGCAGCCAGATGAAAGCAGCCTGAATCCAACATGAAAACACAGATCTGAAACTTCCCTAACCCCTCTGCCTGCCGCTGTGAATCATTTTCCAGAGCCTGTGCCACAGCTGGAGCGACTCCACCGACCAGGGGCGTCTGTGGTCGAACTAAGCTCGTCTGCAGGTCCGGAGAGGCCGGCAGCAAGCAGGCTCCACCACGCCTCACATGGAGCACCCTCGCACGGGGAACCACTGAGTAATGGCAGGGTAACTTGATCCAGGGCAGGGCGGAGTGAGAGCAGCCCTGACACCTTAATCATAGCTGTGGAAGACACACAAATGTGTGTGTGGAGCAAGGATACGCAGGGAGACGAGAGGCTGAGGAGGCAGTGAATTTGTGTGCGTGCGTGGGGGGGGGGGTAAAAGTCAACTTCTCTCTGCTGCTTTTCATGCACGAGCCACATCCACCAGTGAAGTGGGAGGGGCCTCAGAGGAATGAGATGTGGGGGCTGGGTTTCAAATTCACAAGCCCCCCTGAAACAGAGTAAACACACCAAAGGCCAATGGCCTGTGTTTTTCCTGGAGTCAGGAGCTGAAGGAGAAATGATCCGGAATTCAACAGTAAATGCAGAAGCTCCTTTTTCCTTTCGCTTCGTTTAAGCTTTTTTTTCTTTTTTTCTTTTTTCCAGGCCAACAACAGACTCATCCTGAAACAATAAATCCCTGAAACCTGCAATAAATACCCAAATCCAAACTCTTTGGCTACCCTGTTTTTTTATGTTTTCTGTACAAATGATCAAATCTTAATGCATGGTAGAACTCATTAACTCAGCTTCTCTCTGTTTACAGGGGTGATTCTGGTGGCCACATGGGGGGGTGTAAGAGGAAGTGAGGGTCCCCAAATACAACTAAAATGTTGGTAAAGGTCTCATCTTGGGTTTTTTCCCCCGTTTTCAGTCTTTTAAGCTTCGAGTTTCTCTGCAGATCAGCCAAACGACTCTGACAGAGCAGAGAGGAGCTGAAATGGTTGTGGTTAGACCAGAAGTCAAACCAGGATCTGGTTTTGAGGGTGGCACTGCTCATCGCAGTCACTGGCTGACAGAGTTGCATTGTGTCAGAGGAAAAATGTCCCCATTAAATGAGTGTGTGAGGAAAATGGAACAAGCCTTCACATTGAGAATCCTCTTTATAATTCAGTAAATGACTAGTCAGTAAGTTCATCTCTAATAAAAACAGTAGGATTATTCCTTATTGATACAGCACACCAAATAAAATTAAAGTGTTAGTTATTAGTACTAAATACCCATTGAAATATCCTGCCAGGAAGGAAGAAGTCTCATTTCCTCAGCAGATTTGTAAAAAGGTTTACTCAACTTCATTTCTCCTGAAACTCTTCTGACTCACTGTCAATATCCAGGGTTCATGCTGCAGCCTACTCTCATCAAAACTCTTATGATGGGGGTGGTCGAGTGGTCAGGAGCACGTCTCATATTGGCAATGCCCATTTGCAGCCATCACTGGTTCAAATCCTGGAAGTGCTGACCTTCCCTGCATGTCTCTCTCTCTCTCTCCAATCTGTCCATTAAAGGGGAACTCCGGTATTTTTAAACCTAGACCTTATTTCTGGCATGAAATACGTTTAGCTACTCACTGAGAACAGTTTGGTGAAAGTCAGCGTCCATCAGAAGCTATTTAGATAACTTGTGATCGGCGTATATCCATATAACGGAGTGAACGGGGCTTAGAGGATGCAGCCTCTAAATAAGGCATTATCTGTCTTTATTTCACCAATACTTTAAGAAGAATGAATGAATGAACGTGTGCTATAGCTCTGTTAGCTCATAGCTGCTGTTATGTGGCTACTTGCAGCTATAGGAGAGCTAACGGAGGGATTTCTACACAGGCACTCTACTGAGATGACGTCATCGACACGCCCCCCTGCAGCACAGTTTATTCACTCCGTGCTCTGTGACAGTCGGCTAACTTCACACAGAGTTTGCTGCTGATAGTTTTGTGCAACATGGCAGGATATTTATCAGATTTTGACAACATGAACGACGACTTTGAGTAAGATGGACGTTCTTACCGGAGTGAATAAACTGTGCTGCAGGGGGGCGTGTGGATGAAGTGGTCCCAGTAGAGTGCCTGTGTAGAAATCCCTCCGTTAGCTCTCCTATAGCTGCAAGTAGCCACATAACAGCAGCTCTGAGCTAACAGAGCTATAGTACACCTTCATTCATTTATTCAGCTTAAAGTATTGGTGAAATAAAGACAGATAATGCCTTATTTAGAGGCTGCATCGTCCCTGCCCTGTTCACTCCGTTATATGGATATACGCCGATCACAAGTTATCTAAATAGCTTCTGATGGACGCTGACTTTCACCAAACTGTTCTCGGTGAGTAGATAAACGTATTTCATGCCAGAAATAAGGTCTAGGTTTAAAAATACCGGAGTTCCCCTTTAAAGGCAAAAAAGACCACTTTTGATGTTGCTAACATAATAACATCTGTAACCACGCGCACGTGAACAGAAAGCTTTTCTAGGGGTGGAAGTTTGCCAGGAAATATGCTAATGCTTACAGGAGCAGCCTAATATAATAATATGGTTTCTCTGCCTACAGATCATTTAAAAGTCAGTCAGTAGACTTCACATGTCATTTTCATTAACTTTTCTTGGAAACAAGAGCCAAGCAAGACCAACAATTTAGCAGAGAAAGACATTTTAACCCGACTATTACTGAACCACATCCCGCTTTTCCATCCACAATATGTTCCCCATTTATTATTCAAGCTAGAGATGCACTTTCCTTGTTCTTCAGTCCACTATTCTTCTTCTTTAGGCAGCACTTTACAGACGTGGTACAAATCAGCCGCTTAGAATTCAGCTGGAGCTTAAAAAAAAAAAAAAGGGGGGGGGGGTAAACAGCTTTCTCATTCTGCAGAAGTTTTCTTCCTAAAAAGGAGACTTGTGTCTCTTAATGCACCACTCATTCAGCCAACGTATGAGGGTTTTTTAGAAGAGAACTGCATGTTGAGTGAGTCTTGCAGAGCTATACAAGAAGCAACATCCCTGTAAAAGCAGGCTGAGGCTTAGAGCAACATTTAACACAGCAAAACGATCATCACCAGCAGCTGGAGGCTGCTTCATGCAGAGTGACTGGCTGAGCGTATTATCACAGCCCTCCTGTCAAACCTCAACAAGCCTCTCAGCATCTCTTGTTCCTCTTGGACTCTGACTGCTACTTTCAAGCTTTGGCAATGAGTAGCTCCTGAGTACAAAACCGTGGTCTGTGTGTGTGTGTGTGTGTGTGTGTGTGTTATGGTAACATGATCTTGGTTATTACTGAACAGAAATGTTAGACAAGCATCTCAGTTTCCTCTGCCTGCTCCCAGCCTCCACTTCTAGCCACAACACCAGAGCGCCTCAGCAGCGAAACCCAAACGCTCTGGACCCCCCGATGTATGGATGCTGCTTACACGTCAGCCACAGAGCTCAATTTACAGTCATAGACCTTTAGGAAGAAGCTATTTCCCTGCGTTATAAAGCAGGTTGTCACAGCCGAACTCTGCTCTGGTCGTCTGTGTGTGTGTTCCTCACACTGACTTGTCTATAAGCTTGAGAGCGGCTCTGAGGCAGCAAAAAAAAAAATCTTTGAAAGAGAAATGTGTAGGCCTACCAATTTTCCAAGTGACAGAGAGCGGCTCTGAAATGAATAATGAAGGTGATGTGAGGTCATTTTCCACATGAAGCTCACAGGGTCAATTCATCCAAATTAAGGGAAAAACTGATTTTGCCAGTTATCTTGTTGGGATACTGACGGTCCATCCAAAACTCACCAAGAAGGAGCCAAGGCAAACTAAGCTCTCACTCTGATTGGACAGAGATCAAATGACCCACAGCAGCCGGCCATGTGCACACTGTGCACCTCCAGTAATTCTCTGGACTCTCTCCAGAAGTCCTCTGTTTCAGAAGAAGAGGTGATGTCAAGCTGCTTCTGATCATTTTTGATAACAATAAAAGGCTATTATGTAGTCTTTGTATTATTTTCTTTTAAGTGCATTTTAAAAATCTTTCTGCTGTATACTAACAGGCGTCCCAACTCTCTGGAAAACGTGCGCTCCTGGACTGCAAACTCCACTCATCAGGATCATTTTCCCACCAATCGTTCTAACCTTCACATAAGCACAAAACCACACTCTGCCCACTCCATTTCCTATACCCGCTTAATCCAACTCAGGTTCGCCCACCCCAGCTGTCACTGGGTGAGAGGCGGGGCACACCTGGACAGGTCACCAGTCCATCACAGGCCACACAACCAGCCACACTCACTCCTAGGGTGACTTTAGTGAACCTAACATCCATGTCTCTGAAAAGTGGGAGGAAGCCATAATACCCAGAGAGAACCCACTCTCATGGGGAGAACGTGTCAAGTCCACTAAGCAAGAACCAGCTGGGAACCGGACCTGGAACCCTCCTGCTGGGAGGCGACGGTGCTAACCACCACACCACCGTGCAGCCCTGACAACCCCAAACAGGCCTTTTTAAATTAAGATAAAGTGCAGGGGTTTAAGTATCTTGGGTCTTGTTCCTTAGTGGAGGTAAGATGAAGAGGGAGTCCAAAACCCTCCACAGTATTGTAGAGCCTGTACCGCACCGGTGTGGTGACGAGAAAGCTGAACTGAAAGGTAGAGCTTGGGATTTATTGTTGATTGACATCCAAACCCTCACCTATGGCCATGAGCTGTGCAGAATCAGAAGAGTTCTATGGCATACAAGCCACTGAACTGGGGTGTCTGTGCTCACCGTTAGGGACGGAGGGGGGGGGGGCTCAGGGCAGAGCCAGTCACCTCTATGCAGGGATCCTCCATCTGAAAGAGCCAGTTGAGGTGGTTTGAACATTTCTTTGTGCACGTACCCAGCCACCATGCACTCATTTCAGTTTCAGACTGCTAAACTCCTCAGAGGTCAACACAACACATACATGCTGCTTGCTGTCCTCCTCCTTTGCTTTGTTCCTGTTAACGACACTGTAACAGGAAGACACTTCTACACGTTTCTGAGCCAGCCGGCCCAAAGCCAAGTGTCTCAGTGATGAAACAAACCCAGTCGACCTGGTAAGAGTGGGTGGAAGCTTCGTGGTCACCGCACTCATCCACAGCCAGTGTGGAGCACGTGTCTCTCTGGACCAAATGTTTCTCCCTGGACTTTGATGTTAAATGGGTCACTTGAGAAGTTTTACAGAGGTGACTCCTAATTAGGAAGAATGACATCATCTCACCATGACCAACCTGAGCAGAGCAGGCGGGTTCTTGACAGGACCTTTGTCATGTGGCAAAACACGGAGGTGAGAGGTAAGCTGGTGCTGCTGACTGGACATGAATGATAGCATTTCTCTGCAGAATTGGTCTTGGAGGTGTTTAATGTATAGCCCTTCTCATTTAATGGTTGCAGCATATCATTTTTAAAAAGACGCATTTGTTAACCCGCCGCTGTTCCTCCTCCTAATTCACCCTTGCCAGACAGAAGCAGCTCCGCCCCTCAGGCACCTCAGTCCCAGCTTGAAGGGCTTTATGCCTTCAGTCTGAGGAAAGAACTGTAAAGGAGTCGTTGATCTGATTCAAGCTGCTCACAGATGCACTGGAGCCATGAAATGTTCTACAGATGCTCCTGAACCGCAGCAGGTGAGAACACAAGAGTGCAACATTCTCCCTGAAATGCTGCAGAGGGCCACGGCCTAGCTGCTCCTGCATTCCTTCCATACTCCTTCCATGTGGTGCGTTTTAGTGATGACAGTTAGTGCAGGGCTCCTTACCAACCAAGTGCTCTGGCAAAAAGAAAAAAATCCTAAGTGAGTAATGAGAACTTGAAAGAAGCATACGACAGCGGTAACTTTTCTGTCATGACATGGGCTAGTGTCACATGCTTCACTGGAGCTCCCATTGAGTTAGTTATGCTGGGGAGTTACAAATGTCTACTAATATGTGTATATTCTCAATGGCAATATAGCTCAGTAATGTGCATTCATCAATATGCTAACAAGCCACGAGATTATTAGCTTGACCCCACCACCTGCACGTCTGCAACAGGCTGTCAGTACGGCCAGCTTTAGAGAAACAGTCCCAGGACCTCTGGCATGTTTCTGGACTTCAGTTGGATTGTGCACGGCGACTGCATCGTGTTGTGGTGCATCCCAGCAGCACTGGGGATGCTGGAGGAGAGCATGAGGGCAGTTGGTCTGGTCTTTTTCCACCGTTGCTGTTGACACACGAGCTTCTCAGGGGGGCACTTTGTGCCACCGAAGCACTCCCAATGCTGGAAATGTGACGGAGGGTGTGTTTAGAGCACAGAGGGGGCAAAGACGCCGCGGTTTTCTTTCAAAGTGCTCAAAGATAGCAGGTGAGCTTTCTTGGTGATCGATCAGTGTTGTGTTGGCATAGACAGAGCATGCCTGTGAGTGTATGCACAGCAGAAAGGCTGCAGAGCACTGGCTGCTTCATCACAGCTGCTGTTACCGGCTGAGATTTTACAGCTTACAGAGCGGAGGTTTGCATTCTCACATGGCTGTGCTCCACAACTTTTCAGAGCGAGTTCGAGTGAAAACAGAGGAGATGGTGGTCGCTTATTATGTAGCCAAAGATGCTGAAAGCTTGCAAATGTACTGTTGAGAGCTAATAAATCATGAAGCAGCGAGAGGGTGCTCTGACAGCAGCATGAGGAGCACTGATGGGGCATGTGGTGAAGTCGTTTGTGTGCTGCTCCAGACACAGCGAACCCTAACCCACTGCAGACATTTACACAGGAGACTGATGGTTGTGCTGGGGAAGGATCCCACTTTAGACCAGCCTACCTTTGAATTAAAAACCCATTAATAATAATATGTATTTTTATTTATTTTAAAAGCAGAAATTTGAGGGTTTATCACGTATTCTAGTTGAAGCTTTCATACGACTGGCCTCTCTGTTGGACACCATTAAGGCTTAATACGACATGTTTCAGGCAGTCCGAAAGCTCACTACAGCTTATTAAAAACAATCCATTTAGAATGTGTTAGTTTAAACTCAAACAGATGTTAATGTCTGTGGCCCACAAATATCCAACGGCCTTTAATCTAAGATGATAAAGACGGTTACACTCAGAGTTTCACCATCACATGTGGGATTATTAAGGAGCACCAATGCTTTAAAAAAAAAAAAACACTATCAGCCACTTTTCTCTCCAGGTGACGGGAAAAAAAAGAAAATTGGAAAAGTATAATTTGGCTAAAATGAATGAATATACCAAGATTAAAGCAGCGGTCCACAGCTGGCCCGCTTTCATGCTGGCAATATGTTGCCAACAGGCTTCTTGTTGGACTTCTCACAACTTGTCTAAGACAGTGATGTGAACAAGCTAGCTGCTGCAAACAAATCTGTGGAAGACTAGAAAAGAGATCAACAGCTGGTGATTTCTCCCCATCTGAAATGTCATCACTGAAGAAGAACTGGGCTACTCAAGGCTAGAGAAGCATGCACACAGCTTAACTGCAGAAACAATATCAACTGTTCTAGATCAAGAAAAAACGGTTTGTTCCCCTGTGCAACAACGACAGAAAAACACTAAACCAAGATGATGGTCGATCTGAGCACGTTTAGGAACTGGAATGAACATCACCAATAACCAGTGTGGTTTTAAATAAAAAGGGGATTCCTGCTCGTCCTGCACAGCCCACCGTGATGCAACAGAAGAAGCTTCAGCCTTCAACAGAAAGAAGCAGCTCCTGCAGGCAGAGTGCTCCTGCACTCTCTGTGCACAGATCTGCGCGGAAATGCAGGCCAACACACCGTTACTGACCGCACACGGCGCCACATGCACCAGCATCACATGCACCAGCATCACAACCTGTAGGACTGGAACACACTACGTGTCCAGCTCTCCTGGGAACCCGTTTCTTTCCTCACCTGTCCCTGCAGACCCTAACTCCAACACATGGACTCTGATATGCATACATGTAGAAACAGCCCATCATTTTCTGTCAGGTTAGTGCCCACCTGAGCCCACCTGAGCCCACCTGAGCCCACCTGAGCCCCCCTGAGCCCACCTGAGCCCACCTGCTTGATACACCACAGCTGCACAGACTCATTGATGCACTGGACATCTGTTAGTGAGCTTCATTATCTTCCTGCTGTGAGGTTAAATCTCCACACGTGTTCAGGTAAACATCCCGAACTGAGTGAAGTAATCAGCTAAACGTCTTCAACGTGCGCAGCTCTAGTTTGTGTCCGTGAACAGGCGTTTCTGCCTGCTCTGGTGACACAGCTGCAGGGTTAGCTGCAGGGTTAGCCGCAGGCCCGACCTGCATTAGCCGTTTCACAGTTCCACCCACCGCCCAATGTATGTAGCCGTCAACCCAAAAATACCCTAAGAATACTGGTAGGAATTTAAAAACGTGGTGCGTGTTTAAAAATCCGGACCAAAGTCACGGATTCTTCCTGAAGCACGTAAAGACCATCATCAAAACAGTGCAAACAAGCCGCGATCGGTCTCCTTTTTTCCATCCAAAAGCAGCGGGGAAGGTCGAAATGCTGAATTAACTTTAAACTTATCTCACCTGGATCCCCAGTGATCAGGAGGAAGCGCCTTCAAATTAAATAGCGCCTCATCGTTCCTAAAAATCTGGAGAAATCATCGACCCTCATAGCTGTTTCTCTCCAGCCATTTTGAGCCAAACCGTCGACTGGAACCGGTGGGTGTTAAACAAAGCAGAGTTTTTACGTTATTCCATCTGTCACTGTTTCACACCCAGATACTATTTCATACATTAAACATACTGTTATCTTTTAATTTCACTAAAAAATGTCCGAGTTTCGGGTGAGCGAAGAACGTAATGACGCAGTCGCTACTTTGTCGTCACACCCTCGTTGAGATATAAATGGTACGGTCCGTGAGATTCCAGTGTTGTGAAGAAACCTGTAGCAGCGGCACACCGCGCAGCTGAGAGCGGGCGGTGACACCGACAGGCCTGCTGTAACACGGCCAGAAAAGCCTCACACGACACGTTTCGTACTGTTACCGTAGAAAAATGTGGAATCAAAAAACAGTTTATCACATCAGGGTTATCTGCTTGGCCTTAAAACTGTAAGAAGTTTTCCACTTTCAGTTATCCTGAGCTTCAGTTAGAAACATCTGATGTGACGTGTTATAAGGTGATGTTAGTCTGATAGGTAACGAAACTTTCTGAAAAGTTCTGTTGTGGGAATGGTTGAATTCACAGAGCCACTGTCAGAATAGAGCCCACTGAGGTGTGTTACTGTCACCAGATCAGGATGTGATCAAAGTGGACTTTCACATTTTTACTTGAGATTCATTTCCAGGGATAAATGAGTTAATAAACACCCATATAGAAATGATAGTTGATGTATCTTTCTAATGCACAAACTAATGCTGCATAGAGAGCAGAAATCATCACAATCTACCAGATATAGTTGAAATAAACATTTACATTTTCTTCATGAATGTAGTATGATATCATTCTAAACTGATCTGAAACTACCCCAACAATATCATTTTCCTATGTATTTTTCCCTCATTCAATAACATTTTTTAATTCAATTTAATCTAATTTCTCACCGAGATTTTCAAGTCAAGAGCATTGCACTAGTGCAGAGTTTGGATGAACATGGTTATTTCAACTAACTAGTGCCAAATCAGTCTAATTCAGGCTGTATGAAAGAAGCCTCAGCCTCGGGAAGATGTTAACGCCACTGGCTCTAAGGTCACTGCAGTCAGCTCTCCCACTGCGACTGTACATGCAGCCAGCACTTCACACTAATACTGGCTCCTTGGTGTAGTTTTCTCACTTATTCTATTCTTACTACAGTAACAAGAAAGTCTATATAGAGTCCTGATGATAATCCTTGTTGTTTGTGTTTGTTTATGCCTCAGGATGAAGTCCATATAAGTGTTGCATTACATTACAGCATGAATCAGTTGGGACACAAATGCATAACCATTAACATTTAGACATTTATGTGAATTGACACACAAATGAAAAGTGTTCTGCTGGTGTTTCACACTGCATTCTTGGTGCACTGAAGCATGCTGCTGTTAGTTTTGCAGCTTGAGTCACCTGAGGCTACACATGTCCTGCTTTGTTAACCACTGTCACAGGCCATGGTGTATAGACTGTGGCAGGTGAGGACGCTCTCTGCTTCTGTGTGTGTATGTGGCTGACAGACAAATGTGCATTCAGCAACACCCTACTTAGGGTTTCTGTTGTTTTTCTGTCTCACACACACACACACACACTGCAGCAGAGGCAATGAGAGCAAAGACGAGAGATCGGGAATCAAGTACAGGTGTTGTCACTGGTGCTTTTCTGAAAGCTTCTGTTTCATGCTGATAGGGCTCAAAGACTAATATCAATATTTCTCATCTCCCAAAACAGGAAATGAAATCGAGCTGTCTGTTTCTGCAACCCTCAGTGTAACACTGAGCTCTCACTCATCAGCATTTGTGTCTCATGACTGTAAGTCTTGATTAGATTCTCAAGTGTCACTCTGAAACATATGATTAAACATGAACTCTGGACTCTGTATATGAGCCAAGGGCTCTTTTAACAACACATAGTGGTTTTTATTACACAGAGAAGTAGCTGTGGCATCCCTCCTTTGTGATCAATATTAGGATCTTTAGCTCAGGGCTAAATAGAATTAAGAATTGCTTTCGGATAATGACAGTATCGACCAGTGCTCAGCAGAGCGTTTCAAGCTGTGGCAGGTTAATTCCCTTCTATGAAGGTGTACAGGGAGCCAGCCTGAGTCAGGTTCGATGGTCAACGTAACTCTCTCCAGCACGGTGCTGCTGCTTTAGCTCTATGCACAGCAACTACTTCACTTCTCTTACAACACATCTGGAGCCACCGTAGGAGGATTTAGGATTTTTACTTTGGAAGATGAGCCTCTGTGTCATCAAGGAGTTGGGGGTATTTTAGCTAAAGCTGCACAATAGATAGTAAAAATCAGCTACTACAACACAGTGGAATAATTTATCCTCTCTGTTGGCATGTGCCTTCCCAGAAGTCCTGAGGCAGCTCATGGATGACATGTCATGAGTTATAGCCCATCATCCAAAAAGCACCCATACAGTAATTTAACACGATGAAAGCTCATGAAAAATAAGAAAGGCCAAGGCAGAATTGTTTGGGGAAAAAACGAGATCTTTGTCCAAATTAAAGCAAACATGTCTCCCAAAGACAGAAAGAATTCTTGTAAACTACAAAATTAGATCTAAAAGTCTTCTCAAGCTGTTACATTTTTTAAGCAAAGTCCTCCAAGAGAACATTCCTTTTTGCATATTCCCTCTGTGAATTAAAGTAATTTACCTTGCTCATTATGGGAGACATTGAGGTGTTTTGATGTTTGGAGATGAAATATTCATTTTTTTTACTTGGCTTAATTATTTATGTGTCCACTGTCAAGTTGAAAAGTGCAGCTACAGTGAGGGATGTATCAAACGTACCTTTTTGCTATTGGCGCAGAATACATTATCCTCTTATAAAGCGTGCCTGATGTACACACATATGCAACCGTATGGAAATACTAAATGCAGAGTCTACACACCCCAGTGGACACACTGAATAACCATGAGCGTCTCTTGTTCCTGACTCATGATGTGAACACTAAGCTGATTGTTGCTTTGACTCATGCATTGTGTCATGCACTCTTTTTTTCTTTAAATCTAAGACTTCTTTTCATACAAACAAAAGTGTGTGTCACGGTCATGCTTGGCTGTGCTGTTTTGTTGTGGTTTCTGGACCTTAGGTGGGGCTGAGCAGGTAGTCCGTTGCTGGATTGGTCGTGCTTTCACACCTGTTCCTCGTCTGTCCTCATCAAGGCACAGTCTTAAGGAGCTGCAGGAGCAACCACTCTTCCCCAGATTGTCTTGCTTCACTAGTGGTAATTAGGCCAATTCCTGCATTTAACCTGTGTTCTTTCTAGTGCTTACCTTACCTTCCCGTGTTCCTTAGCACACATCCCTTTGTCTTTCTCCTTGCTCTAGAGTCCCATGCTAAGTATTAGTGTTCACGAAACCTTCCTGCCTCACCTACCTGCCTCCTCGCCCTCACCGGGTATGGGCGGCTGTAGCTCAGGAGGAAGGTCGGTGGTTCGACTCCGGCTTGTTGAAGCGCCCTTGGGCAAGACACTGATGTTGCCTATGAATGGTATGAAAGCACGTAGTTATGTATAGACTTAAAATGTGTTGTGTGAATGGGTGAATGTGGCATGTAGTGTTAGAAGCGCTTTGAGTGGTCAGCTAGACTAGAAAAATGCTCTACAAGTGCAGTCCATGTACCACTGACTCAGAGCCAGTGTTCTTTTATTTGGAATAACTTTATTCCATCAGAGATATGCCCAGTTTGGTGCTCTAGTTCGTGAACAGTCTTGAGGTCAAGTTACACACCAGCATGTCAAAATGGAGCGATTTTATAACGGACCACATAAAATGAACAACAACAAAAGTTACCTGAAGGCACTTTAATGATACAGTCCAATGAAAGAATATATAATGCAATAAAATCAAATTAGTTAAAACCCAAAGTATTCCAATTCATACAATGCAGTTCATAAAAAGTTGCCCAGCTAAGGTGACTAATAGATCATGTCGAATGTAAGTCAAATATAACGCCTATGTTAGTTTTACAGGACAACATGTTTGGCAATTTGCAACAGCTGAATATCTTTATACTGAGCCTCCCAAAGATAGAAATTCTGCATATTATCAGATAAGTCCCACTGAATATGTTGGGCAAACAAAGAGAAATATGGAGTTCAAACAGATGGACTGACATTAAACATTATCTGACTGTGTTCACCCCGGCAGTGTGTTGTGGCTCTTGTGAATTTGTTGTTGTATGTAAAATTTCAAAGAATATTCCCTTCACTTCTCTTTAGCATAGCACTGAAGTCTTGTCTGCCTAAATAAAGTGTAAAACACGAAGGAGGAACACCAGTCTACCTCACGTTCTGTTTTGTCCAGACGACACGCTGAGTTTTGATTTCCAAAGCTATGTACAAGTCGTAGCCTTTTCTGTGTTTATGGCTTACACTTTTGGGATGAACACTCAAAAGGGGATCAGAAGAAATTTTCACATGACTTGTTCAAATGTTCACACATGTGAAAACACTGCTCACCAGTTAGTTATGTTTAACACCGTGAGATTTGGCTATATGCTGAAGTTCTGCAGGCTACTTCACAAACATCACTCAAATCAGTCCTATATGAATTTCCTCCTAAATGATGCACTCAGGTTTATCAAGTCCCACAGTACTAGTACTAAGCTGTATTCTATCCAGAATGCTGTCCTTTGAAGTTTTTGTCTTATTGCTTCCTATGATATCATGACAGTAATTTCTTGTGCTGGAATTTCCCTTTTATCTCCTAAAACGTATTAGCAGCCCATCACCTTTTCAGCACCTCTGGCTGGCTCTTGTAAAGACGTGGGTGGCCTCAGTTGGACCCTGAAATGGTCGCACGGAGGCTGAGCTGTGAAATTACATTAGCCCACAAGGCTAAGGCCCATGGTAATCCTCCTTTGACGAAAACTGTTACACAGTGCGGGCTGCTCGAAGCACCGGAGACAATCTGTTTGACAACCAGGGCTTCGTTTGGAGAGGTTTAGTAAAGGGACACATGTAGTAATTGCTGGCATTTCTGATATTCATTTATGGTGCTGCACTGTGTAAAGGAAAATATACTGCTGCTCTGTGAGTGTGTGTGGGAAAGAAGTGGGTGTGTGGTATTCATATTCATCCAGTGAAAACAGCAATGGGCTATCACAGATTCATAAGCACAAAAATAAACCACCCACCGTATTTCCTCATACAGCTTCATCGCCGTATCTCTAGCTCACCTTCTCAGATGTGTTTCATTGTGGCGAGAAGATTGATATCGTCACATGGGGTATGACACATAACAGCTTAGCATTAAAAGGTCACACAATATTCATCTATGAAAAATCGACTGTATTATGTCACATCAGGTGCTGAGTGTCATTCTGGTGAAGTGGAGAGGAGCAGTGAGCAGAGAATTCTTAATAAAAATCTCTACTACTTGACTAAAGGACAGTCACTGCTATTTTAGTGACATCGAAGTTAATGGAATTGTGTAATCCCCAATGTATTGAAACTTATCAATAGTTGTGTGATATCAGTGCATCAAGAACTATGGGAAAGAGTCACTCTGGATGCTGATTTTCTCCATTCTCTGTAGTTTCTCTCAGTTCTACAGAACCTTTCCACCTTGTTGTTAACCCATGTGGGGTTAGGGGTTCACATGTCTCTATCCAGGTTTGTTAAAGTGCATTTTCAAGTTGTACATTACAAAGAATAAAAGAAAATCAAAAACTCAGAAACTCTTGAAGTGCCTTTTTAGAAAATGAATTGATGCACGTGTAATCAAATCAAAATGAGCACACATGATCACATGAATGATCACATGTTTCCACTTCAACTGAGCAGACTTCAGTCAGAAGGTTGCTGGATGAATCCACTTTTTCCCCAGTCCACATCTCAATGTGCTCTAGTGCAAGAACGGTAAGGTAAGAGGTGTTCCTCATTTGTAAATGACTGTGGATAAAATCATAATGTGGTAATGTTTCAAAAAGGCAAACAGCAACAGCAGCAGCTAACCAAAGATCATTTCCATATCATTCTGCATAACAGCATGATAGTTTGAGTATTTTAACAGGTGTATTTCCAGCTAAATGTAATTTTGTGCTGTACTCACACACCTTCACTGGACAGGCAGATATGTGAAAACCATCAAGAGCAACAAATCCTCCAACTGAACTGGGTGTGTGTTCATTCCCCTCAATATGACCCACAACAGCGTCCTGTGAAGTCTCACCCCTACAAGCTACAGGAGGGAAATATGACTTGTGAGCATTTCCAGGGCAGGCAGTGGTTGGATAGAGCAAAGAAGCCCTGTGCTAACATCCACAGGCAGGGCTCTCAAGCCTCATACATTGACTTTGAAATGCACAGATTTCAGCCAGTTCAAGCTTGCACACCTTATATTTCTCAGTGTAAGAAGGGTGATGCACAACAAGCTGCCCCCTCAAAGAATCCATGGACATGGCTCTGACATATGCCCACAGAACACCAGAGCATCTTGTCAAGCTGCATCACGGTGTGGTACGGCGCCTGCACCGCATCCTGCCGCAGGTCCCTCCAGCGCATCGTGAGAACAGCGGAGAAGATCACAGGCACCCCCGTCTCACCCACAAAGTCATCCGTATCACGAGAGATCCCATCCACCCTTCAGGTAGCCTCTTCGGCCTGCTGCCATCAGGGAGGAGACTGCAGAGTCTCTGGGCCAGGATCAGCCCACTGAGGGACAGCTTCTACCACCAGGCTGTCAGGGCACTCAGCTCCCTCCCTGCTCTGCCTCCAATCCCCCTGCTGCTGCCCCCACACCCAAACCCAAACCTCAAACGGATGTGCACACATACACAAAGAGCAAAGAGTGTGAAGAGAGACTGAATGGCGCTGCAAAGGAACAACACAGATCCAGACTCTGAGCTGTATTCCAGCTCAGATTCCTGCACACTGTTAACAATGTTTCGAACATAGTTTTGAGTGAATGCACCTTGCATTGATTTTAAAGTTACAAACCCAAGAAAGCTGACAAACTGTTACAGTGTCTGGGTGTATGCTAGAGATTGTTAGATTTACAAGAAGCATTTTGTGCCGATTCAACCCTAAATGAGAACCCCTTTTTGGTTAATTCAGTCAATTAAATCCAGTCTAACATTTTCAAGTGTGTTCATTTCATGGACTCAGTCAGTGGATGTTTTAAGTTGATAATAGCAGGTATCCCTGGCCTGGTGTTATGGTGCTTGTTGTCCCCTCTTTTCTGGCTTCTCAAACCCCAGCTGGTCGAGGCAGATGGCTGCCCTTCCTGGTTCTGGTTCTGATGGAGGTTTCTTTCTGTTAAAAGGGAGAGAGAGACACTTGTACTTGTGTAGCGCTTTTCTAGTCTAACTGACCACTCAAACACTACATGCCACATTCACCCACTCACACAGCACATCTTAAGTCTACAAATAACTACGTGCTTTCTAACCATTCATACCCCCAATGATACATTGGGAGGCTACGTGGGGTTCAGTGTCTTGCCCAAGGACGCTTCGACATGTAGCCTGGGGAAGCCGGAGTCCAACCACTGACCTTCCGATTGCTGGGCGACTGCTCTTCCTCCTCCTGCCCTACAGCTGCTGGTGCAATCTGTTGGTTTCCTTAGCTAGGAAACTGTTTTTCATTTGGCCCTGTATGTATGAATTGGACTTATTTTGAATTGAACTAATTGGAGCTGATTCGCTTATGATTGTATTACAATGAATTGGACTCTAATTGGCCTGAATTAGCTTGTGTCTTTAAAGTGCCTTGAGATGAGATAACTGAACTGAACTGAGTAAAGATTCAATTCAAAAGTATACGTATTGTCTGGCCTGTGTGCGTGGCTGCAGAATGTTTTCTGAACAGTCCTTGATCTCAAGACAGAAGAAATATTTAAATACTGATTCCAAACATGTGTTAAAACCCCAGAGATAACAGGATAATCTGATCTTGTTGCTCAAAATTTACAAGCAGGTTGTGTTTCAGTTTCTCTGTGTGTCTTGTAAGCAGCATATGCTTCACACCACCTGCCACCACAGACTGCCTGTGTCTGGAACATGTGACGGACAGACTGAAAGACCAAGCACCAGGCTGTATGTATGTCACGATTTATCTTCTGTTTCATGTCTTGTCTCGTCATTTCCTGTTTTATTTTGAAATATTAACTTCCCTCTCGTTCCAGGTATCTTGCCCTTCCTCCAGTGTCAAGCGTCTCCTTGTCTTCCCTGATTCCAAAGTGTTTCCACCTGTTCCCCTTGGCTCCTCATGTGTTCAAATAGTCTGAGTTTCTCTTGTCTTGTGCCAGTATGTTGTTTCTGTCCATGAGCCTCAATCTAGCCTTCTTGTCCACTGTCATAGTCTTGCCTCAAGCGACTCTCCTGCAGAGCATATTTATTTGTAATTTATCCATAGTCCTAGTTTATGTATTCATTGAACAATGGTAAGTTTTATAGCTTTGTTTTGTTCCTCAGTCTTTGGAGAGTTATTGATTTGTAACGTTTCATAGTCATCTCCGATTAGCGGAGCTTTACGTTCGGTTAACATAATGTTTCATAGGTCCTCCTCTAGTGGAGTGTTTTCGTGTTCTTGTAAGCTTTGTCACGCCTCCGTTAAAGGAGTGCTTTAAGATTACAGTTTCAGTTTCATAGTGCCTCTGTTTTTTGAGAGCGTCCTTTGTTTAAATCTGCCTCATCAGGAGAGCGTGAGTTTGTTTGATATTGTTCATAGATTTTCTGTTTTCCTCCTGGCGAGGAGAAAACTTTTGTTAACTTTCAAAGCTGCACTCATCCTCAGCCATAGTTACTGAGGAGAGCGCTTAGGATTTTCACAGCCTGATTCCTTTGCTCTGTGAGGAGATCCTCATCCTGCCTTGCTGTGCTGTGATGAAAATAAACACTTTGCTTTTGAAAAGACCCTGCATCTGAGTCCTGAGTCCAAGGTCCCTGACAGTGTAGCAATAACTCAGTTGTGCTTCTGACATGCGAAGCTGTAAGAGCTGGAGAACGTTGTCGTCTGTTGCTGTAGCACTGAAGAGACGTTAAACTGGAGAAACATGATTTCTCATCAGAACTCTGGCTTTTCAGAGAATTTATGAGACAGCTCAATAATATAGAAAACCTGTTTTATATGTGAGTCAATAACTCCAAGGTTCCTCACTGTAGAACTAGAAGCAAAGGAAATGCAGTTTCTTCCTGAGGCACTCAGGTCCAACCTCCTGGTTGGATTAATGCTTGTTTAATAGTTAAAATTTGTAACTTGGCGCGCGCATAGAATGACAAACCAGATGGACCAATTCGAAAACAGACTCAGCGAGGAAGTGCACCTGTACGACATTGCACTGAAACAACATAGTGACCACGTGAACTCCCATAATTCGTGGACTGAGATTGGCAGAACGTTGGGGAAAGAGAGAGTTCTGTAAGCTATGGGACAGATGCGTGAAAGCCTGAAAGGCAACGATAATTCCCAAGAGTGCCCATTGAAGCACACTATTTTATAACAAAGAAAAGGTAACACAACACCCTTAAAATTCCTATCACAATATTCTAAGTCCTATATCAGACTACAATGCTGATAAAACACATTAAAATGTCAACTTCTGCAACTTCTTCTCCACTTTCGTCGTTGTAGAGTAGTTAGCGGCAACCTTCACGTAGCAGCGACACCTCCATGACGGAGAAGATTGTAACTACTGGCCATCGACTCGCACCACAATATATGGCCGGCACGACACCATGACATCATCGCGGCAACCATACTGGGGCGTAAAGACGGTCACGTTAGTAGTCAAGATTAGAAAACAGTCATGCTTAAGATTGAAAGTCCTTTTTACACCCTCGCGGAGGCCAGTCTTATCCTTCACATACAGTTGGTCTCATGACCACAAGACACCACATATTTTGGAAATGTAATTATCTTCTTTTTGGTGAAGAGGACAGTCTCATTGGGAGAGACAAAGTATGCTATCTTTGTCAGTCACAAAACATTCTATCTAAAACTAAACTTACATGTCCAGAGTAAGGTTTATACAGGTGACAAATGGCAAGCTTTTTCAAGATAGAGCAGAAAAGAGTCTGCAAACCTTGTCTATATCACCTCGTTAATTATGTAATCTCGTCACTACAGTGCTCCTTACATCACAAGTATTATGTTTATGTTTCTGTATTTATCAGACGCTTTTATCCAAAGCGACTTACAAATCAAGATATAACAGCTATACAAAAAGCTAACAATAAACTACATAGAAGGAACCCAGGAGTCCGACTCTGTCAGAGGTGACAGAGTAGAGATAGGGTGCAGGCATAGAAGGAAGAGCAGAAAGATAAAGTGCAGAGATAGAGGGGGTAGGGAAGTACAAGGTAAGTGCTGGGATAGGAGATGCTCTCTGAAGAGCTGGGTTTTCAGGAGCTTCTTGAAGATAGACAGGGACGCCCCTGTTCTGGTAGCGCTCGGTAGGTCATTCCACCATCGTGGGACGACACATGAACAGAGTTTGGATTGTCTTAGGCGTGGTGTAGGAGCTGCTAGACGACAATCCTGGGACCAACGGAGGGACCCAGTTGTGACATAAGCCTTTGCAAGAGCATTCAAGTAGATGGGAGCCGTTCCATTAAGCACTTAGTAGCTAACATCAGGGACTTGAATCTGATGCGGGCGGCTAAGGGCAGCCAGTGGAGTTCAATGAACAGAGGGGTGACGTGTTCTTTTAGGCTGATCGAAGACCAGACGCCCCGCCGCGTTCTGGACCATCTGCAAAGGTTTCACAGCACAGGCTGGGAGACCAGTTAGGAGAGCACTGCAGTAGTCAAGGTGGGAGATGACCATGGCCTGCACCAGGAGCTGGGGGGCATGTTGGGTCAGGTATGGTCTGATCTTTCTTATGTTTAGTAATGCAAAGCGGCACGAACGAGCAACCGAGGTAACGTGATCTTTGAAGGTTAGTTGGTCATCAATCATGACACCCAAGTTTCTAGCAACCTTTGATGGAGCAAGAGATAGGGATTCAGTTTGGATGCAGATGGTGTGGTGTATGGTTGGTTTGGCTGGGAAGACAAGCAGTTCAGTTTTTGGGAGGTTAAGTTGGAGGTGATGGGCTTTCATCCATGTTGAAACCATATTAAATCACCATAAACTGCTTTTAACTATGAGAAAAGAGGACTCCAAAAATAACACCATGATCAACTAGTGTTGCTGTCTTCACAGAGAGCACGAATGCTGTTCCAGCCACAAGGACAAGTGAACAGTAAAATGGAATAGGAGCTCCAATAAATACAGTATCAATTTAAGCTGAACTTTCCAGCAGACAGCAATCTCCTTCTGACAGTCAGAAGAGGGGAAGAAGTCTGAGAAAAGAACCAAGGTGCTGTGTGTGCACCCACATGTCAGGATAATTGACACACGTCTTCATGGCCAAAACAAGTATATATCTTGACCTGCCATGTAGATAGACAGCGTTACATTCACCGGCAGGTCGTGAGCTCTGTGCCCCGTGGAGTCATGGGAGCGGGAAGTTTGTGTCTGTGAGGGATCCTCTATACTCATCCTCCCTGAACTATCTAATCCTGATATTTGGCTCATCACACAAACAAAGAGAGGTACAAAATAAAGCACATTTCAATTGTTCTGTTACCCTGCCAATGAAAAAACTGTCATGTGAAAAGCAAAGTACACACTCTTTCAAAGCTCACGTGTATAAGGACATAACGTAATTCATCTTAGCCCCTCTGATAATTAGGTAAACACAACAACACGTGATTTGTTGCTATTCATTTAACAAAAAAACTAAGCCAGTGTTTGTAAAACTAAGTACAGCCCATGATTCAATTTCCTGTAGAAATAACTTTAGCGGCAACAACTTGAGGCCAATGTTGCTTACAGGTTTGCGACCAACCCTCAATCCACATCCCCTGTGAGCTCCCAGCACAGCATTTCATTCAGATTGAGATCTGAGCTTTAATTGGACCATTGCAGCACGTTGAAGCTTGCTTTTCAGCCATTCTGCCGTAGACTACCTGGTGTGCTTGAGATCATTGTCCTGCTGCATGACCCAATTTCAACCAAGTTTTGTTGTTGAACAGATGGCTTCACATTTGACTCTTGGTATAGAGAAGAGTCCACGGTCAGCTAGTGGTCAGAGTAGTGGAAGAGAGATGTTCTCACAGTTATAGGAATGTCTGTAAGCAGCTGCGGCTTAACAAGCTCATACCCAGCAAAAGGAGCAGAAAATGGCTGAAGGGATACTATGACCTCCTGTGACAAAACCATAAGAGCGAGGAAAATAATTTGAAGACCATCACAACAGGAGGGTTAGAGGAACGTGGTAATGTAGTTTTATTTCAATGGAGTGAAAATGTTGAAATGGCAGTGAGTTGTAAACAGTTGAACTGCTGAGTCAGACCAAACTTTCTATTGGAGTTAGTGAGATAATTTGAAAGCTTCTCTCACTTCAAGGCTCATAGCTGAAATTCTGTGAATTTGAGATCTTTAGTAGTTACAGTTTCCTACATTTTAAGGTAAAATTTGTTTCTGTAAACTGTATGAAAGTTAGAGGAATTTGTTTGAAAAAATTAAAAAATGAGATCCTTCCCCAAGTGGAGGAGTTCAAGTATCTCGGGGTCTTGTTCACGAGTGAGGGACGAATGGAGCGTGAGATTGACGGGCGGATCGGTGCGGCGTCTGCAGTGTTGCGGGCTCTGCACCGATCCGTCGTTGTGAAGAAGGAGCTGAGCCAGAAAACGAAGCTCTCTACTTACTGGTCAATCTACGTTCCCATCCTCACCTATGGTCACGAGTTGTGGGTAGTGACCGAAAGAACAAGATCGCGAATACAAGCGGCCGAAATGGACCCTATCTCTAAGGACCCTTAGAGATAGGGTGAGAAGCTCAGTCATCCGGGAGGGGCTCGGAGTAGAACCGCTGCTCCTCCGCATTGAGAGGAGTCAGATGAGGTGGCTCGGGCATCTGGTTAGGATGCCCCCTGGGCGCCTCCCTGGGGAGGTGTTCCGGGCCCGTCCCACTGGGAGGAGACCCTGGGTTGAACGTTTTGAGACCAAAAATTGTTGAAATCAGAGAAAGTATGCAGGAGCCGTTAAAGGCCGAAAAATGTATGGAAGAGCTAAGATGATGGAATAATAAAGGGAAACAGGATCACTTAACCACTTTCTCACAATAAGTCACTCTGCAGCCTTAAGAGCAGAAGGGAGTATGGTAAGAGAGACAAAAAGCATAGCCTTGGAAAAACTATCAACAATGGTAAGAATAGTGGAGTTACCTGCAGAGAGAGGTAAAGCGGTGACAAAGTCCACTGCGATGTAAGACTAAGGTCTAGTGGGGATGGGGAGAGGGTTCAGCAAGCCAGTAGGATGTTGGTGAGAGGCTTTTCCTTGGGTGATACGATCAGTTTTGTCTGAATTTAGAAGGAGAAAGTTCTGAGTCATCCAGGTCTTTGTGTCTTTAAGACAGGCTTGTAGTCTGACCAACCTATTGGTTTCATCTGGTTTCATAGATAAGTACAGCTGAGTATCATCAGCATAGAAATGGAAATTTATGCCATGCTGTCTGATAATGTTACCTAATGGAAGCATGTATAAAGTAAAAAGAATCGGTCCAAGCACAGAACCCTGAGGAACTCCATGATTTACTCCAATGTGTGAGGAAGATTCTTCATTTACAAGAACAAACTGGAATCTATCAGATAAATATGACTTAAACCAGCCTAATGCAGTTTCCTTAATCCCAATAATATGTTCAAGTCTCTGGAACAGAATGCTGTGATCGATCGTATCAAATGGAGCACTGAGCAAGTGGGGTCCCAAAAAAGGTCAGGAGAGTCTGGAGGAGCTACGCCTGGAGAGATCAGGGGCCTCATGTACAAAGACTTGCATGCATTTCCTACTGAAACATGGCGTATGCTCAAACCAAAATGGCCTCCAACGTACAAAAATAACCAGATGTATCAATGTGTGCGCACGCATGAATCCAACCACATTTCTTTTGTACATCCCAATCAACGTGGAACTGAGCGGACATGTCGGAGTACCCGACTCCTCCCTGTCCACGCCCCTACTTAAATATGCAAATCATATTTAAATGAGCCCTGCACCTGCGATCCCTCTCTCTACATGATAAGAAAATAAAGAAAAAAGAATGAGTAAGACGGAAAAAGAATAACTTAACGGAAAGCGAGATGGAGGTGTTACTTTCTGAAGTGGAGACCCGCAAAAATGTGCTCCTTGGCACGCTGTCCTACGATACAAGCAGCAAACGTAACAGGAGTGGGTGGGAGAGTGTGAGCGAGGTCTTTAATGCTGTGGAGTCGGAGAAGCGCACACAAGCAGAGGAGAAAAAGAAGTGGTCCGATATTAAGGTGGATGTGAAGCGGAGACTGGCTGCCCACCACCGAAGTTTGGCCAAAACAGGTGGAGGAGGCTGTTTGAACAGAGAATCTATGGTTGACACTGCTCTTTCAGGGGTGCTGGGTGTGGGTGACTCTGATTAAAAGGTAAATACCTATGGATCTGTGTAACTCACAACAAACGTGTTCATACAGTAATCAGTGCAGAAGTGCGCCGGGGAAAAGGTGAGGCTGATTAAGACATTTCACACTTTAGGCACAGGGTTATTAACATTTGCACACAGAAACAATCACGGGCTTGTTAGAAAGATCTTAAGCTGTTGTTTAACCAGCAAAAAATAGCAAGTTACTAACTTTAACCACCAACTATGATGCTGTGAAGACGGGATAGAAATTGGGGGGGCACATGCTCAATGCACGTCACGGGGAATAATATTAGGACATTTACACGAATAAAGTTATTCACCATGAAGCCACCCATCGTGCACAGTGCCAGCTTGTAGTCTGTTCCCAACAATTCTGTTACTGAATGTATGAATCGTGCGTTGAACCAGGCCCCCCCCCACAAAGCATTTGCACATCACATACGATCTGTACATTGATGGAATGAAAATGTTTCCTGTTGATATACAAATTCATCATGTGATGGGCTTTTACAGCAATGTGTGTGCAGTCGATAGCTCCGATTACATTAGGAAAACCAGCTCTGGCTTCAAATCGTGCTTCAATGTTGGCCCACAACTGCATTGTGGGAATTTGATATACCTGCTGAGATGCAGATAATTCCGTCCCACTCGGCTGGCATGGCTCGGCTCAGGGTCGACTGGCACAGTCCCAATCGGTTGGCCAGCTGCCTCTGGAATGCCCCGGTTTCTTAAACCCCAGTGTGCACATCACCTGTGGCACGAGCAGCGCAAGGCCCCTCGCTGTGTTGTACTCCAGCGCCGGCCGCAGCTCTGCGCACAGTTTCAGGAGGATTGCCCTCAAAACGACTGATGAGCCAGTTGTCATCATGTGCCAGCAAATCCTCTCTGTCTCTGAACACACGCTCTCTTCCAATTGCACCATTTACAATGTCTTCCAATACCACTAAAGCAGCCATTGTTTTTAATGGAATGCACTGCACCACTTTGCACATGCTTTTACATCCACTCGCGTAATTGCAGACACATGGGTGTGTTAATTGTTCATCAGTGTTAATTGTTTATGTGTCTCAAATGTCTACATCACTCAGTCTGAGGACAAATTGTGCCAAAGAATCAACAGCAGTAGAAAAGTGTGTATGCCAGCCCTGAAGTTGGTGTGAGGCACTGCAAACTTCCACGGTCATTTCGCTCTTGAATTTCGCTCTTAAATGTAGGAAACTCCTGATCGTTGACGTGAAAAAGAGCGTACGGCACTTTTTTGTGCGTATGCACCCTTTGTACATGAGGCCCCAGGTGTGTCAGGGCTGCTGCGCTGCGTCTTGCCTCCTGCCTGTAGTAACTGGATGTGACACTGAGTTTGAATTGATGACTATACAGTGAGTCAACCAATTTTAGCACTCACCTGAAACTTCTAATTAACTAGCTTTGTACATTATGTCATGCAATACACAAAAAGTATTTTACAGAAGATAACTGTAATCCTTCATGGGTTGCATGCATGGTGCTCTGTAGCCAGGAGCAAACAGTGCTAACTGCTGCTAGCTGGCGTCGAGTTCAACATGCTGATTTTCTGACCCATGTAGAATACCAAGTGAACAAATATTTCTATTCAGATGTTTCCATCATTAAGTGACTCATCCCTTTTTCTGCCTGATATGCAGAACTTGATGAATTATTAGTCAAATATATTCAGGAATCATATTTGAAATACATATTTGATGTTCAATCTCAGCAGTAAACATGTCAGGGGTAATTTAGGTTGTAATACAGCTCACTTTTTAAATGTTTGCATGTGAGCTGCAACAATAAGGACACTGAGGCTCTAAAACAGTTATTTGCATGTTCATTTGTATTTGTGGGTGATATTACAGTAGTATGCTGTAACTGTAACTCAGACTGTGACAGCTTGCATCCAGCTTTTGGTAAATTCTTCAACTGATATCTATTTTAGGAGCTTTCTCTGGGGCTCTGAGTCGACCTCAGGAGATTGACTGGAGAAAATTCTCAGGCTTGCATTAAAATGGTTTTGTTTGTTGTGAGTCAGGTTGAGAAGGGGAATGGAAAAAAAACAGCCTTTCCCTCCAAACCACGCATACCCCTCCTGCTTTCTGTGTGCTGCACGGTGCTTCACTTCAAGGTTGAAATTGATCGCTTCTCACCAACACAGTATCCGTTGCACTGGTGGCTCCACCTGAGCTCTTTTAAACTGTGCCTGTGTGTATCTTTGAGCTGGATAACAGCCTCGGCTGCTGTGGGGATGTATGGGGGGGTTGGTGGTCTGTGAAAAGGGGAGGAGGACCTCACATTTAGCTGCTGTCTCCTGGGAGAGATTAAGCAGTTGAGCGTTTGCTGCGTCTCTCCATCACTGCCGCCTACTTGTTCCTCTCTTTCTCGAGCAGGGCAGGGTGTACCTTTTCAGCTGTCCTCCTGTGCACTTTCTGTTCCTCTCCTTTACTCTCGTTTCCTCTGCTTGCTTGTTTTCCCTCCATCCATCATGTCCGCTTGTGACAGTCTGAACTATTTCCCCCTGACTGTTTCTATTTTGCACCCTCTTTTCATTTTCAGCCCTCTGTCTTCTGGACATCCAGCTGATTCTCTTTACTAACAGCCCAGATGGCATAGAGTTATGGCCACCCACCCTCCTCCTCCTGCATCCGAACTGCGCAGCAGCCCCTCTGTCCCCACTCTGGCATAGATAGGCTGCTTTGACTTGGCTATCCCACTGAGTCGTTTCCCCGGTCCCGTGTGGAGTCCTGGAGAGCTCAACCACCACTCACATTAATCTCCTAAACGATCCTGGACCTAAGAGGATCAATACTCATTTTCAGGGAGCAGCATGATCCCTTAATGTAGTGGAGGATGGCTGCTTATCCCATACTCTCCCTCCACCCTCCTGTCCTCTGTTTTAACTCCCCATTGGAAGAGCAAGAGTCAGCCTTTCATTTCATTTCATGGCCCACTTCAGTTAAAACAATATCTGGCTTTTATTACTGATGCTGTCAGAAAAACTCTGCAGCATCCTCATGATGGAAACTGCCTCTGTCCTCATTAACTGAGGTATTCCGTTTTACTGTGAGGTGGCCGTTTCTATGAGGCAGACCCATATCCTATCAGCCCTAATTTATTCCAATAAAAGAAGGGTCACGGGGCACCTGTGTATGACATTACTGGTTTCATGTTATTCCTGTTTGTTGGAGTTTGCTGTAACACAGAATACACAGCTTTACAGAGAAGATAAACCGCCCTGTTTTACTGCAGAAGCTCTAAGACACATCTAAGATGTCTCCAGGCTATTTCATATGTACAGCGGTAAAAAACGTTATCCTTTGTTTTCCACAGATGCTGAGAAATTACTTCATACTAACGCTGGTGTCATGATCCAAGGAAAATGGGAAAGCTCTGACTTTCCACTGGATAACAAGCATCCTATTTTTCCAGGCTGTGTGCAGGGAACACCGCTACAACCGCACAGTTTGCCGACCACCCATCATTGATCTTTGCTGATGCAGACGGTTTCTGTGGCCTTTTTTCATCAGCAAAGTTCCAGAGAGAGAGCTGAGCACCCTCCCCTGACCAATTCTCCCAGGCAAGCTGCACTGGTGGGAGGGGCCACCTGGAACAAGTTTGGATGTGTTGTTTATGCTAAAGCTATTATTCTGTGTCTGGGCAGGCTGCCCTGAGAGCTAGACTGCTCTGCTACTTCTGAATTATTCACCCCAGATATCTGCCATCCTCTGTATACAAGCTGTCCCATGTAGCTGAATGATAAGCTGATTGTCCACCACTGAGCAGTTTGTCTGCAACTACTTCACAGTAAGATTTATATCTAGCCTTTATGTTTCTAACATAAAATATTGTGGGTCTCTCTATGATGAAATCTAGGCAGTGTAATACAAATAGAATTTAAAAAGTGCTAGATTCTCTTAATTTCTTAAGTCCCTCTGAAAGATTAGCAGATGTCATGCTCCCAGCACTCAGTTTCCCTTTACAATGCAGGAAAACTGGCTGACACAGCGGAGCTTTTACTGAAACTCAAACTCAAACATGACAATATGTCACCCACCAGACAGCAGGTAGCACAGACTTTGGAGTGGGCTGCATGGAGGAGAGCCACAGCCTCCTCTGTCCGGTCACTATAGGTCATGGGATCTCAAGCATCATGTCACAGAAACTCCTTCTTCCTCATCACCACAAGCATCCAAAGGAATTTACCTCGAACATGTGATCTTGGATTTTTCTTTCCTATTTACAGAGCCTTGTGTGATAAGCAGTGTGTGTGTGTGTGTGTGTGTAAAGCTTTAGGTCTGATTGGACGCAGTGTGAACCTGCTGATCGTGCTTGCATGTCTTCCTCTCTTCATCACTGCTGCTGTGAGCTGGGCTCAGGAGAACAGCAGGGTCTTTCTTCAGGTGGAGGATTGAATCAGTGATGACAGTCTCATGACCTCTTCCTCTCTAACACACACACATACACACACACATCCTCTGTCTGCTGTGCTACTGACCCGCTGTGCTTCACACACACACACACATTCAAACACAACAGGTTGCCAGTTCAGATTTAAGGAGAAAATGGACATATTGTAAGTTATTACTCATCATGATAAGCTGATTAATTAGTCACAGGTGTGTGTCCACGCAGTTCGTGCCTTTTAAAGGATTTTGTCGACACTAAAACTCCACCAAACTGTATAAAATGTTCCACTTCCAAAAATGTCATTGGCAGTTTGATACTCATAGTTCAGCCAACACAAGCACTGAGTAGCACCACCTACAGCTTTAAATGGCCGCTGTGCAAACACCGCCGCGGCCCAGAAGCGGCCGTGGGGCAGGTACACTGAGCTCACTTCCAGCACTCACACCGAACTGCGCCGGCTGCGTGGGTCGGGAGGTGGGGAGGTGGGGAAGGTGATGCCGTAAAGCTTCAGTGTCGTAAACCAGGTGCGGAGAGGGGGAGGTGAGGGGAGGAGGAGGAGGAGGAGGAGGAGGAGGAGGGGGAGAGGGGGTGAGAGAGGAGGTGACTCTCCGGCAGCATTTAGACACAGCGAAAGGATCATGGCGGATGGCCCCAGGTGTAAGCGCAGAAAGCAGGCGAACCCGAGGAGGACCAACGGTGAGTAAAACTACTTCCGACGCCGAGTTTTTCTGTCGGGGAGGCGGGCTCGAGGCTCTTGTATTGACGGGTGATTTTGTAGAAAAGTTGAAGAGCGTGTAAGTGTGTTTTTTACTCCCAGAAAGTGGTGGGAAGTAGCGGAGAGCGCTGTATTCCAGCCCCGCGCGGCGGACCGTTATACCTGGGTCGCGTGTCTCCCTCCGCCTGGCGGTCCGCTGCACGCGCTCACCCGGAGCCGGGCTCCGCTGGTCCGCCTTAACTCACGCCGAACTCTTACAAAGTCTCTCATTTAGTTCGGTTCTGATAAGTTTTGGAGCCCAGCACTAAAGTCGGACCTGTTTCTGTGAGGGAACGGAACGGTTCTGTTCTCATCTCTGTGTTAAGTGGCGGAGGACTGAGTTGGGTTTTATCGGAACATTACTGATATAAACCAGCAGTCTCTTTGGTGGACCTGATTGAAACGCTGATGTTGTCCGCTCCGAGTCAGTTTCACACGCGCGCGCGCGCACACACAGCAGCAGTGTGTTTTAGGAGGAAACGGGAGTGCGTCCTGTTTCCATCCTCCCGGCCCGGCCCGGTGCCGGTGCCGGTGCCGGTGCCGCTTCACAGCGGCTCTGTGATGGAGAACTAACGGTAACTGAGTGAGGCAGACATACGGCTACACCGGGTACCCGAGGTTCCGGAGAGCGAGGGCTATCTCACGCGCTGTGTGTGTGAGCCGGGCGAGCGCGCTCCATATTAGGACGGTCCTGATGGTTGTTGGACGGAACCGAGGTGCCTCTGGCACCCTGGGTCACAGCGGAAGCCTCACGCTGCGTTCTACAGCCAGATGAAAGCGTCCCGACACTTCTGTCCCGTTTATGTGACACGCGCCGGATTAAATGGGTTTCATACTGAGGACGAGCGGGTCCATGCAGTGGGTCTGCGTGCCAAAGTGAAGCCGGCAGGAAGGAGCTCACGCGCCTGTGTGGCACTGTGCGCGCGGCTGTCTCTGTGGACAGTGGAGCTCATGGATGATTTGAAGAGCGGCATGTGGTACTTTCCTGTGGGTCCGTCCCTGCCGTTCAAGGCTCCACGCTCAGATTCGGTGGGAGTCTTTGGATGAGTTTTTCCAGGATGTCCATCCCTCTTTTCCTGCTTTTCCCTGCTCTCTTTCTTCAGCCTAACACTAATGATGGTGCAGCTCTGTTAATGTGCAAAGTTTCCTCCGTTGCTTTGAAGTGCTGCTCCACCTGTGCCAGTGCTGCTCCACCTGTGCCAGTGCTGCTCCACCTGTGCCAGTGCTGCTCCACCTGTGCCAGTGCTGCTCCACCTGTGCCAGTGCTGCTCCACCTGTGCCAGTGCTGCTCCACCTGTGCCAGCGCTGCTCCACCTGTGCCAGCGCTGCTCCACCTGTGCCAGTGCTGCTCCACCTGTGCCAGGCCAGCTGAGGTGTCATGTGGACCAGCTTCGTGAAATGAAATGAATTATCTGTCTTCCCTTCATTTGCTTGTGCTCTTGTGATGAAAGTTTGTTCCCAGCTCCTTGTGGTCAGCAGCCAGGCTCCGGGCTTGCAGGAGGAGCTGAGATCAAGGTGAGCTGTAAACAGAGAGGTGTTAACAGCCTGCAGGACGACAGGTGTTTGGAATCCACAGCATACTGCAGCTTTCTTTGTCGCTTCTCCCCAGTCAGCTCCTCTCAGGAATAGCTGCAATGGTAATTTGGGAATGGAGGAATGCGGCTGGTGTTAAGATTCTTTGCAAAAATAAACAGGGCTGTGGTGCTGGGACAGCTTGGGACCCATGCTTTTTTTGACAGCATCTCACAGCCATGTGTGTCTTCCTTTAATCTGTCTTCCCCTCTTTCTGAGGCCAAGACATGCTCTTCCATCTTGATGTTGGCACTTTGCAGAAACTCCCGTAATGCTAAAGGCAGGATCACGGGCCTGATCGCTGGCCTCACTCACCACATGCTGCTCATGCATGGGTTTGGCTGTGGAAGCAGTGATGTGCACCTCTGTATTCTCAGACTTTGCCTTTAGAAGGTCCACTCATGTTGTGTGAGCAGGTTAGTGGAGGAGCACGTTTCATTTGTCTCACTGCTCATCAGCAGCTTCGTATGAAAGTGTCCCCTGCCACGCCACACTCGCTCCATTTCTTCTGCCCCTACAGAGCTTGTCTTTATTTTGGAGATGGTGGGTGGAGGTGGGGATGGGGATGGGGATGGGGTGCTGCTGATTGCCCCCTGACCTAGGCAGCCATGCTCTCTTAGAGTATGACTTCACTTTACTCCTCTGTGCCATTGTGTGGCTTCCAGCGTGTCCAATTGTGCTTGTGTTTAAGTCTGTTCAAGGAGGAGGGGGGGTTCTCTGCCCACTCCCTCTCTCCTCTGAGTCCTCCCCCTTAAACTGAGAGCTCCATGTTCCCTGCAGAACAACTTGGGGAAGGAGGGACAACAGGTGTCAAGTGTGGAGGTGTTGCTGCTGGCAGATGGAAGGTACAACACACAGCAGCCATCTCCCACACCTCCATGAATGCAAGAGTCCAGATAAAGCAGAAACAAATGAAATTTTCTCTAAAAATTCCTAAAAAGGTTTTGCTGTCAGCCAAGCTTTGTGTCCACCAGGGTGGGAACGGCCTGTCCTCATCTGACCATCCAGCAGAGTTGAAGTTAAGTGATGTCCAGCTCTGTTAAGGCAGCTTAATGATTAGCTGGTCTCACGGAGGAGGAGAGCATTAGCCTACAAAAAGGTGCTCTCCCTTCATAAAGAAGGAGTTCTAAACCCAGAGTCAGTTTCACTAACCCCCTTAACTGTGCTTTATTGGGGTTTGTGTGGCTGAATGCCTAAATGAACCATTGTGTGTTGGGGCTTTAGTGAGAAAGCCTGAGGAGAAAGAGCCTAGTTACCTTTGCAGTTTGCCTCTCTTCCTCATACACTTTCAGTAGCAGAAGAAAAGGGCCATTCAGCGGGCCCGGCATGGGGAGGGAGAGCCCTTTTCACACTCTGCTTGTGGGAAACTTCTCCTCCATACTGTGGATGCCATTTGCATATGACCCATTCTTTTTGCAAAGGTCCCTGTGAGGGTGGAATCTGTGGAACGTTTGCAGAATTTTTTAAATCCCTCTCCCGTGTGCCCCTCAGGGCTTCAAGGGCCTGCGCAGCAGCACTCTGACATTTTTGTCTTGAAAATGTAGCTTATGCCTATATCACACTCAGTCCCCTGAATAATTTAGAGCAACTCATCTCCGTGGTATTTCTGTGGTAATGCTGTGTTGTACAGTGGCAGTTTGTGTCGCTCCCTGTTTAACTTCTGGGTTTAGGCATGATGTGGCACAGCAGGGAGGATTCTCCTCCAAATCCCCAGCACGGGCTGTGGTCAGGAGCCACTCAAACCCAGCCCTGAAAGCGCAAACCTATCCTGCATTTGACTTGGACAGGGGGTGGGATGTGAGGGAGCTGCTTGTATCGGGCCAGCTCGCTGAACTGAACAAAAGCGAGCCCCACACAGAGCCCCTGGTTGTCTCTGGCCAGCATCAAAGATCGCTTTGGCTGTGCAGGAACCAGACCTGCAAGACATGTGGACCAACATCTTCTCTTGCCTTTACTTTGACTTGTTCCCCCCTCCCTTAGTCCTTTCCACACGAGTGGGGGATAATATCTTCTATAGTGTGTAGAGATGATGTTTAGATTGCCATCCAGGTGGAGGTGGTCTGTTGATGTGGTCTTTAATGCTGTGTTTGGTTGCTCCTCCTCTGGCCCACATCGAGCCCCTTTGGCTCTGTCTGCACACCCCTTCTTGTTTCCACATCACCATTCCCTCCTTCTTTTCCTCCTTGCCCATCCATCCCTCAGTCCTCAGTGGAGCGGTTAATGAAAAAGACTGGACTGACCCAATAGGCAGAAGGTGGGCCTGGTAAGGGGCTATTACACCAGCTTGTGTTGGTCACAGAACCTCCTGAGTGAAAGCGTGTGCTGCAGCTGAGCGCAGACCACCTGACTGCCACGTTTTTCAAATCTCTTGGATGTCTTGTGCCCTTTAGATGTGCTTGACCTTACTGTGGACCTCCAGTGTCTCTGCCTACAGGAATTAAATGCGATGACATCAGAGGAAGACTAATCCACTGTCATGTATTGTGCTTTGAACACAGCCAAGTGGCTGGCTCTTTGCCCGCCCCTTATGATGACCATATTGATTTTCCTCTCCGTAGCACACAGAACTGATAATGGCCCTCCTGAGAGGCCACACATTTATATTCGCGTCCTGATTCCAGCCGCACAGCCATGCTGTAATGTCCTGAGGGCCACAGTGACTAACAAATCCACTGCTCTGTTTCCCACTCATTGAGCTAGCATGGCTAAGCTAGCCCTATGACAGTTCCAGCAAGAGGAAGAAAAAACAAAAAGCTTAGTCACCCTGTTTGTTAGTCAGAGAGAAGCTGAACGTCAGCACGGATAAACATCCACAAAGAATTAATGAGAGGAGGTGGGCCAGAGAGAGCTGAATACTCCATATACGCCCATTTAACCATGTGAGGAGGACCCAATCCGAACCCTAACCCAGAACAGGGAGGAATCTTTCCTCTGCTCTCCTCTGGACTCTACAGTGCATCAAAGCCAAGACTCATGACAGGGTTATTCTTAATGTGGCTCTGAAACCCTGGGTACATGTGGATCTGTGCACGGCTTGCTGACACATGCATCCAACAGTTATTTTCTCACTCCCATCCCCTGAGTGTTGTGAAAACACACCCTTTCATTTCTAGTCAACCTTTTAGACTGCTGATGCCTCATGTGCACTGTCTGTTCACCAGCAGGATATAACATACCCAGGGTCCTGTTTTTGATTTCCAGTGACTGTAGGAAATGGAATGAGGCCGCTGACCTCTGACCTGTATCAGCCCACCTGTCCTAAGCTCACTGCTGCCGGTGTTCAGGTGTTTCCAGGCAAAACTGTGTGGAGTTCACTGCTTTCCATTTTCTTCCAGCGGTTCTCTCATGTGTCCCATGTCTTAGCTCCCTCTCTGTCTGTCATTGGTCTCTGACTCTCCAGCACCAGCAGGTGCTGTAGGCCGGCAGCAGTTTACCTGTGCAGCACGCATAAATACCACCTGACAAAAGTAGAAGAGAGCCAGCGCTCCAGCCAGGGTAAGCAGAGGCAGACCTCTGGCAGGAGAACAGGGGGGGGGCTCATGGTCAGATTCAGAAAGAGACTAAACGAGGAGAACAGAGGTGGAAGGGGAGCACTGACTTTCACCCACAAAGCGTCAGTGTCCTGCCTGACTTTACACCCATCCTTCAATAAAGCCCTTTCATGCAAATTTGTAGTAAATGATGTTTTTAAAGAGCAGGCCAGCTCCAAGTGACTGCTTAAGTAGGAACTTGAATTTGAAGGAAGAGAGTGTTATCTTTTCTACAATTAGGATGTAAGAGCTTTGAGCAATGTGTAATTGTGCTCTAAAAGCAGAAGAATTCACATGCACACCTTTCCAATCCTCATCATCAGTAATGACCCAGCACTCAGAATAAATGGAGCCGTAAATCACTGATATCAAAGAGCGTTAATGAACACAGCTCAGAATGAAACGTGCACTGCGTCTTTGTCACTTTGTGCTCTTCCAGCTCACCAACATGACAGACACACACATCCTGTCTCATCAGAAGCTATCGATCAGCCTCTCGGGCCGAAGGTTAGTTTGTCATTTTCTCTTACCTCACCATGAACAAAACCAGGAAGTGTGTGAGAGATTACGGCCCAGGATGCAACCTGAGAGCCCTTTATCTCTGTGAAAACAAGAGGCTTCCTGCAGCCCTGCTCCCGTCCAGCCCCCCCCACCACCCAGCTGGCCCCCAACACCTGTGGCAGCCTATTTAAGGATCCTCATCAGGGAGAGCTAGGGAGACCACAAACCATGAAAGCCTGGAAAAAGACTTTGTCCCTCCTCTAAGGTAGCCCCCCCCTCGCTGTGAAGAAAAGGACACGTTGAAACGTTCAGAGCCAGAGCTCTTTATTTGTTCTCTCTGTCCGTGGAGACATGGCTGATAGGTGTGATGCTTCAATAACTCAACATGTTGCATGTCATTAGACCAGCAGATCTCATTGGTTAGTTCTGCTCATGGGAGCTACCATCATGCTGTGTTAGCATCAGAAAACGCTCCTGTGCTTGTTGAAGTTGCTGCCCCAGCTGGTAGGGTGGTTTGTCTCGACAGTAGCCTGCGTTGAATTTCAATAACCCCGTCCTCCCCCCGGTCCTCCCCCCGGTCTCTTTGCTGCTAACTGGCTCCCATTCACTAGTGTCCTGACTTCCCAGAGAGACCTAGATAAACAAGGACTATTCGGTCCCTGGAAAGCCCCCCCCCCCCTGCCTGCCTTGGCCTCTCCTTGTTTTAGTGCCAGGCTGCAGCGCACCACTAACGCTGACAGCAGCGGGCACTGTGCCATCAACACTTGTGCCCCACACTGGGCACTTTTAGATGGATTCAACTCAACTGTAGAGACTGAGGGTCTCCGTGTGTGTGTGTGTGTGTGTGTGTGTGTGTGTGTGTGGAAGCAGTTATCTGTGGGTGTGGTGTGGTGATGCAGGCCAGGCTGACTTCCTGTTGTTCTAGTCCATCAGGGGAGCTCAGGGTGGGGGATGCTCCCATGAGATTACCCCGTGAGAGTCACATGGTCTGGCTGCATTGCATTTAAAGATCTTTGTGTTTGTTTTTTCTGTGGGGGGGTGTGAAATGTCCACTCCTGATCTTCACCTGGATTCTGACCTGAATGAGAACTTCCTCTGAGGACCTTTCTCTTCTTTTTTTTTTTTCTTTGATTTTCTGCCCTTCCCTCCCCCTCAAAGGAGATCCTCTACCCCCCTGAGCAGATGTTTAAAAGCTGTTGCTTTGCTCTTCCTGTGGAAGCCGCTTTGATCGATGCATGCTGTAGAACAGTGTCTTCGTGCTGATGCCATATACCCCCCCCCCACAGCAAAATGTTTGGCAGAAGCATCTTGAACGTTGATCGTTGCAGTCAGTGTGTTTGGGGGCAGCAGCAGAGACCGTGTCCCTTCACCTGTAATGGTCCTGCTGTCCAGCCCCCCCTATCCCTGTCCGACTCAGCAGCTAATTTAAAGCAGCGTCCTCCTAATCGAATTGAATCAGGACAGATGTCCAGCAGGGTGTGGCAGTGACACAGCGTCTAGACGAGCTGAGAGGTTAGCAGGCGACTCCAATGTGATTCAGATCCAAAGGAATCTCACCTCTGTGTCTGTCTTTCACTCTGCTGTGCTGCCACAAAATAGCATTTTAACCACGAGTGCTCAGGAGGACAGGGACAGATTCTCAAGGCAATCGGGATTGCTATGGATGCACAATGATTCTAAAGTATGCCCTCAGAAATGCCGCAAGAATTCTGCTTGGGCGTGGTAACACGGTAGCAGGCTCATATCTGGGTTAAGCCTTATCTAGTCCTTCTCTTGGCTTGGGGCTGAATTCCACCCAATAATGGTATTGTCCCAGGACAGATAATGTTGATGTAAATCTGTTTATTGTTGGTGATGACTCTATTGAACATAGGCATGCTCTTTCCCCTGTCCTCGGGGAGCTTATCCTCCCAGCAGGGCAGGCTGTGTTTTAATAAAAGCCAGGTTTAAACGGAGAAGCCTCAGGTCAGCAGCAATCTGCAACAAGCAGATTAACCAACTAACAAAACATACATCATATAGAGAATCCCTGTTTTAATAATGTACAAATATGGAGGATTATTGTCTCCATGGCTGTGGAGAGGGGATTAGGGTACTGGTCCAGACTGACTGGACTTAATGTGTGTGTGTTCAGGCTGATCTCTGCTTGCTGGTTCAGACGCTGTCACATCCTGTTGTGTTTGTGGATCACTTCCATCCATCCATTTTCTATACCGTCAATCTGTTAATCAGGTAGCGGGGGGGCTGGAGCCTATCCCAGCTGTCATTGGGTGAGAGGCAGGGTACACCCTGGACAGGTCACCAGTCCATCACAGGGCCACACAGAGACAAACAACCACACTCACACTCACTCCTAAGGACAATTTTAGAGACACCAATTAACCTAACATGCATGTTTTTGGATGGTGGGAGGAAGCCGGAGAACCCGGAGAGAACCCACGCAGACACAGGGAGAACGTGCAGCCTCCCCACAGAAAGGCCCCAGGAAGGGATCGAACCTGGAACCCTCTTGCTGTGAGGTGACGGTGCTAACCACCACACCACCCTGCAGCCCACAGCTTGGACTTTTGTATCGTAGCACCGAGTTCCTTTGTGCTTTTGATGTGTTATCTCTGTCGTATCTAAAATCTCTACAGTCCTTAACCAAGAACCTTTGAGTTCTGTTTGAATTCAGTCAGTCAGTACATATCTGACAGCATGCCTGACATGAAAGCAGCGCTAATCTGATGGACTACTAATGTAAAAAATAAAAGTTTTGATTGATTGGGACCAGCACTATAACCTGATCCTGTCTCCATGTAGGAAAGCTCACCCAAGAGGAGCAAAGCTCACCCAAGAGGAGCAAAGCTCCTCAGAGACTCTCCATGTTTCAGCTTCCTCAGTCTGAAACCAAGCTTGGATCTCAGAGGGGAGATGGCTGAAGGCGCGGTGGGCTGTAGGAGGATCATCCCACCTTGGCTGTAATCACTAAAAAGTGAAAACATGTGTACTATTCTATTCCACAGATGTCCTAGAGATAGCGCTGTGTGTGTGTGCTTTACCTGTTTTAACATGCAGCCCACACACACACACACACACACACACAGTGGTGTTTATCTCCAAGGACGCCCAGCTAAAGGAGAGAGAGCCCCTTAATCATGCCTCTGTCCCATGTCCTCGTTATCAGACACGATTAATGAGTTCTCCACTAATGAAAAAAAAGGTGGCGCTGTCTTGCCCTGGGGGGGGAGTAAACACCCCCAGGTGAACTGACATCACCCTCTTAGGTAGATATGATAGCTGTCACTTGGTGACGTGGGGTTCCTTTGAAAAGCATCTGCGTGCACGTGGGGGGGGGGGGTGTACATGTGGCCCCGCTCTGTCATGGTCTGGGTGGTTCAAAGCCAGCCTCCTCCTCCGTGGTTACTCTGCGCTGCCTGTGTGCGTCTGTCTTCCTCTTTTGTGTGCGACGGCTACATGGTGCAAGGAGAGCCTGATGAGACTGGAAGAGGAGGAGGAGGAGATGGGGGGCGAAGGCGGCAGGTGCAACGGACACCCGGCGCAATCACTAGTGCTCAGCGAAAACAGCGACAGGAAATCAACGTTGTCTTGGCAACCTGGCACCATCGATTAAGCACGGCCGTCTGTGAGCTCACATCACGGTCCCGGTGGAAATGGAGCGCGTTGGGTTTCAGGAGAGAAGAAGGATGAGGAGGAATGGGAGGAGCAAACGGTGGACTCTGAGCCGGAGGAAAAGGAGAGGCAGCTGATCAGCACCACCAACATTTGGCTCTACTCTGCCAGCTCAGCTGCACCACACGTGTTGCTCCGCAGTCCTCAGCCAGGGTTTGAGGCCTCCTCAGAGCCGCCGCCGCCGCCGCCGTATCCGGCTCTGTGTTCTCTCAGTTTCCACGCCATTAGTTCCCATAGTGCAGGTTGATTTAAAGAGCTCAGAGTTTACTTTTCCTCCTCTACAGGACGAGCAGGTTGCTGTGCAAACTGGTCCTAACCCTGCCTGCCTGCCTGTGATTACACTATCATTGTACACTGAAGTGGAGTGTTGCATAAGCTCTGCACAGAAGGAATCGATGCTCAGTATTGAGCCGTTAGGAGGAGGCTGATACAGCTCTCACTTTCTCTCCTTCTTTCTAAGCCGTGTGAGGACGGTGTCTCCAGCAGCAGAACGACCTGATGATGGGCTCGGTTCAGCGCTCGCTCTTTATTGTTGTTGTCTGGTTTTTTTTAAAGGACGACAGCACAAAACTCTCCCTGTCTTCGTCCCACTCCTGTTACTTCCTCCTACCTCCCATGGTCAGCTGAGCACAGAGCAGCCCTGTGTCCTACCATCATGTGGGTTGCACAGCCTTGTTAACCCTGCGCTCCCCCTGAAGCAGGCGCTGTCCTGTGATGTCAGCTCTTCTCAAACAGCACTTAAAGGAGCAGTTTGAGGATCTGTGCTGTTTTTGTCTACAGAATATGAAGCAACACCCTGTGAGGGGTTAGTTCACGTCAAGTCTTTGTCCAAATGAAATGTGTGATGTTTAATGTCTGTGTGTAAGCAGGGTTTTAGGGCCCAACATGCTGGACCTGGTCAGCCTGCCGCTGAGGTTGATGCAGCAGAGAGTTTAGAATGAAATTAAGCCAACAGTACACAGATTGTATGTGGTGCAGAGTAATGTCTTACAAGACTGTAGGGGTGCCGAACACGTCCACTCTGCTCTCATCTCTCTTTATTTGGGGCTATTCTGGGCTGGGCTAATGTGGCGTCGGTGCTGAGTGAGTCAGCGGTCATTAGGGCGTGCAGACAGCACTCTGCCGGAGGCCACAGGAGCCAGTCAGTCTAATGATGGGGCCAGTGAAGTGCTGGGGACCAGAGTGTTTAGGACGTCTTCACCCAGTTGGAGTGAGAAGACTGCACGAGAGCTTCTCTGTGCCGGGTAGTGCTGCAGATCCCACAAGGTCCTCGTACTGCCTTTACTGCTGATTGTATCCACGTGCCTCTCTGTTGGCCAGCGTGTTACTGTGACTGTATGTGTCAGCTGCGGCTGTGTGGGAAGCATGCTGTAAGTGACCAGCACCATGAGAGAGAGGCTCTGCTCCACAGCTCTCCCCTGGGAGAGGCTGACTGAGCAGGAATGTAAACATGGCAGCTGAATAAACTGCTGTGTGGGGCACAGAGACACAGGAGGAGATGAGGAGAGGCAGCCAATGAGTGCACCCTCTAAAGCAAAAAGGTACAGGTCTCTGCACTAAATGGTCTGGCTCAGAACAAATGCAGCGACGGGGATTAGCTGGCTGTAACCTGGGAGGGGAGCTGACATCTACTGTGCATGGAGGCCTGCAAGGACAGCTCAGCATTCCTGTCCCTACCCTCCTTTTAACACCTTATCTCAAGCTCTCACTCTAAAATAAGATGCACTCACACCATGTCACATGGCACCAGCCATCACCCGCAGCTCCTCAAATACCCCACAGCCTCTGAACCTTGGAGAGAGCAGGTAGCTGCGCTCTTATGGCTCTGCCTTTACTCTGTGCCCCCCCTTCATACGATGTGAGGAGTCCACTCAGCTGCTGCCTGTCTGTACTTCCAGTAAAATGGGAGCTGGACTGTATGCTGACAACTCCAAGCACTTTTTAAACCCTACATTCACTCAAACAGCCGTCTGTGTCTGCACAGTGCTGCAGGCTACACAGAGCTTTTACTCGGTGTCACACACACTCGGCGTATCCAGGAGCCGAACCGTCGTACTTCTGATTGGCAGAAGTCTTGAGCTTCAGCGCCGCAGTGCGGCTCAGGTGTTGTCCGAGGCGTGGGGCTTGCCGTGTCTTCGGTGTGACTGAGCAGCTCTGATCCCCATGCAGACAGAAAAAGGGTTTTTCTCTGTGGGCGCCCTTCACCCCCTGATCCTTCAGGCCTGTTTAATGTGGTGACCTGACTGTTGAGAACAGGTGCTGCTGGCTGCTGCCATGAGCTCTCGCTGGCTGCCACGTCTGTCACAATGGCCTCTGCTGGACAGCCATCCACATGTTACCTGACCAAACTGAGAACCTGGACTCCGTGTCCCACGGCCACCTTTTCCTCCCTGAGACAGACGCCTCTCAGACTTTCTCTCTGAAAGGCTCTGCTTCAGCTGGCGGATCCTCCATGGTTTTGTCTTTGATTTTCTTGTAAGGTGGATCAAAGGGAAGAGGTCTGTGGAGGCGTATGGAACCAGACTCGGTGTCAACACGTGGCTTTCTCTGCTTCTTTGCTGTTCCCATTACATTCTACATACTGTCACAGCGGGCACTGGAACCCGGAGCAGCTGCTCTCCACACAATCTTTTCTGACATCATTTTACACTGAAGCCAAGAGCGGCTCATCACTGATGTTGATATTCTTCCTGATGTCTTCTTCTAATCCCCCCTTTGCCCTCTTCTATAATTCGGGCCTCCCTGTCTCCAGCCCTGGGCACTGAGCCAGAGGTGCTAAACAGCATTGTAAGCTGGTGTCTGCGGCCCCACTCATCCTTTATTCATTCCCATTAAAGGAGCATGAGAGTTGTTCTCTGCATGTAGCTTCTGCGGCTGCTTCCTCCTCCATCACAGAGATAAATGGCTGCTGTGTGAGTGCACCTCGACAGTCCTCCGTATAACCAGTGGGTGGGCATGAATGAAATATGCATGCAAGGCTGGCCTCACACCTGAGCACTTTGTGACAACATAGACCATACGGCGATAATGTTGGCAGAAGCAAATCCAGAACCAGGGTGGAAGCCTTTTTAAGGTTAACAGTGTGGATCATAATTGATGGTAAATTAGTGAGAATCTGGGTGCTGATAGGTCTACACTTGTAGTTGTCTTGTGATGATTACATCACGTCTCATTTGAGGAGACTTATTGAAAGGTTTCTTGTGCACACAAACACCTCATCGCTGCCATGAAGCTGGCCTCTGGTGTGTCCGGCACATATGAAGCTGCTCTGCATGGTTAGGGTTAGTATCAGCCCTGTTTCCCACTCTGACAAAAGGAGAGCAGACAGTGGCAGGAGAGGAGGTTGCTAATGGTTTAGAGAAAGAAAGTGCTCCACCCTGGACTCCAGCAGGGAGTGTGTGTGTGTGTGTGTGTGTGCAGGGCAGGCGGTCCTCTCTGAACCCTGACTGGACCGTGCTGACTGCGTCTCAGTCAGTTAAACCAAATGGCTCACACAGTTTGAGCCCACTGATGAAGCTGAGAACTGTTTTTTTGCAGAGCTGGGAGGGGGTGAGGTGAGCACCTGTGCAGTAATCCAGCGTGATACTTTCTGAGGAGCCATTTAAAGTGAGTGCAGGCATTAAAGTGAGGTGGGTGAGCAGGTCAGGATGTTCCTTTAATCCTCACACCGCTGCTGGCAGAGGAGAGTGATGAGGGCAGGGATGCAGCAGGCTGGTGGAACAGTACGTTTTGGGTGGGGGAGGCTGGCGCTGTGCCTCTGGAGCTCTGTTTACTAAGAGAGAAGACGTGCTGGGGTCACATGGCACATGCACAGACAGCTTCAGTCAAAGCAACTACAAACCTGCCCAACATGTTCAGATATCACATCCATTGTTTGATGGAGACCTTTGTCATTCATGAACACCCAGTGTGTAACACACACACACACACACACGCCATGGATCAGGCACAGTAGAGTAGCAGGTGCCCGTCCATGGCTGCGGAGCAGCGGCTGATTTGATGATAATCTCTAATCTGGAAGGCTTTGATGCAACGCCGTGCTTATCAGTCACCTTTTGTTTGGCCAGGCTGGCTTTAACAGGATGACAATGCTGCACACTTAACCTTTGCTTGTTTTCAGCGCAGCTCTGCTTCATGCTTGAATGGTTGATGCTTGTTATCAGCCATGAATCTGTGTACAGACATCCCAGTGTGAGCTCCCGGGTGTTTGTTGCAGACTTCAGGGTGTCACACATTCTGGGGATGCACATGAAAAACCTTGCTTTAAGTGATTTTTCTGCCCTCACACACATGAAAGTCTTCACTGTGGTGCGACGTTAGCTGATAGTTGTTGCTGGGTCACCATGTGCAGCTAACAGTGGAAATGCAGCAGACGGCGGAGGTGTTGGCGGTGACATGGCGCCAGCTGCTTTTATTGGACAATAATGGAAGGCTGCCATGGATGACTTAAGGGATGCACCCGCAGCCCTCCATATGGAAGGCTTTGATTTGCAGTGTGGTGACGCAGAAACGTGGAAGCTGTGTGTGATGTGTTCTGTGGCCTCCCACAGAGGAACCCCTCTCACTGTGTGTGGGTGCAGCTGTTAGACTTCACCCATGATGCATTTCTACAACATGCATCCCGGGTGAGGTACTGTGGAGCACATGTTGTAGAGCATTTTCTACTTGGAAGTGCTTGTGTATTGCAGGTGTTGTGCAGTGTACGCTTAGTTGTGCTTGTGAGTCCAACCCTGTTAGCTTTAGTGGAGCGTTAATCCTCACCTCGAGTGACATAAATGAATCTGCTTCTGCTATCTGCATCATGAGGACCAGAGCTGAGCCTTTTGTTGTGTCTTACGCACTGAACTCATTCCACTTGGACTACAAGGTGGTCATTTCCAAAGTGAGCCCCCATCCTCTCTCTGCATGGTCCTGGCTTGGAATGAGTGAGCTAATGGACTGACAGAGTTGGGGATCAGATGAACCCGCACCTTCATCACATTGCCTCAGCATGCCATTAAGTGCACTCCTGCTGTACTCTTGGTATGTTTGCTACTGTTGCTTCGTTCATTATTCTTCATCAAAATGAATGCAAGGTTTGGACCAGCTGGTCAAACCTTCTGCTTCTGTTTTAGAGGTGACAGCCAGACCAGCCTTCCCTGGCAGGTAGTGGAAGCGTTGTGTCAGCTCTGTCATAGCTCCTTCAACTTCCTCTCACTCCTTGGAGCTGTGGAAACTCTGCAGTCTGTCAACTGTGGATATTCCAATGCGTCAGTTAGTCATGCAGTGATGAGTAGAAATCTTGACTGATCAGAAACAAGACCAGCACCAAAACCGTCTCTTATACCTCAGCAGAGCCAGCTTCTGTGTGTCCTCACCTCTCCACTGTCCCTCCATCCAACTGTGGATGTCCCCTTCAAACAGCTGGGGCAAAGGAGCTGTGGGGGGAGTGCTGTGAGCATCTCAGTTCTGACTCCAAAATGACCTCCTCTCCTCTCCATTCTCTCATCCAGCCTCCTTTCCTTTCAATCACGCCAACATGCAAATAAGCCAAAAGAAGCTCTTTGGGGTGTTTGATGAATGTATGCATTGATGTGTGTTTCTGTGTGTGTGCGTGGCGGCCTGGCTCATCAGCATGGAGCGCTCAGCTCTTACACATCAGCACAGGATGAATAATGTTAGTGGAACATTACTGCATATGATCAGCCCTCTGTGGAGAGTGTTTACTGTTCTAAAGCCTCCATCCATCAAACCCACAGGATCTTTGTGCACACACACACACACACACACAGAGCTGCTGAATTTATCAAAAGGCAGAAGTTATCACTGACCTGTCTGACAACATCTGCATACCAGCATCCCCAACAGCTTACACCACGACCATCGCTATCACCTTAAATATATACACACTCACTCACACACACATCTGTGTTTGTATATATAAATATTTATGTGTGTGCACGTACGTACGTATGTATAGATATGTGTACACACACGTGTGTGCAGGTTGTAAAAAAACAAGGAACTCTTGGTGATAAGACGAGTTAGTCCTTGGGCAGAGCTGTCTTTCTTTCCTGTCCTTTCAGCTACAGAGTGGCCCCGGTGGAACAGGAAGGCCAGGGTTCAGGGTCATGTGTGGCCTGCTGGAATTCCCCGTGAAGGCCAGGGAACTTGCACTGGGAAAGCATGGCTCTGTGTCCCCCATGCACAAAGAGTGGGCTCCTCTTCCATTCCTTTTTGGTTCTTAGCCCACCCACTCCAACCTGTGGAGCTGCTTAAGGCTGTTCGGATGGGCACGCACGTGGAGGACCAATAGCAAGAGTTTCTGAACTGTTGAGCACTGATGGGGGAGCTACAAGCTAATACTGAAAAAAGGAACATTTTGCCACAGGGATCACCGGTGGGAAACTGTGATTTTGAGTCCTTTACTGAGCAGAAAATGTTAGCAGAATGGAAGTTTTTACCAGATGTTTTACACTCCCCACACTGAATTACATCACCATCTCTACAAATGTGGCTTTTGACCCAGAACCAAGCCATCATCCTAGAAAATATCTGGGTGTTTCTCTGCTGAGTGACTTCACTTGTGGGTGACATCACTTGAGACAGTTGTGAGAATCTGCTCCAACGATTGCAGTGTGCTTGGGTAATCAAGGTCCCACCCTGTTGGCTGCTGTGTGCAGAGACCTCACTCTGGCCTCCATCCCTGGGCCTCAGGGAGCAGAAAGCAGCATCTGATCGGAGCAGGACTGAGCTGAGTGAGCGAACATGGCAGCGGGTAACTTGCTTCCTGCGAGACAGTACCAACCTTTTAAGGGTAGCAGTAACATCACAAATGAGATCAATCACTACCTCATCCATCTCACTTGCTGTTCCTTTCTGTTGTCCGAAGCAGCAGTTTTTCTCTTTGTGTGTTGAGGCAGAGGATCTGTACGTACTGACCGCCCCAGTGCTGACTCCCTGGGCTGGTGGCAGCCTGACCCAAAGCTACACAATGTCCCAGCACCTCTGCTTGTAATAGAATAAACCTGCCTTTACCTTTGTCTCCTGCTCTGAGAGGGTGCAGCAGCACAGCTCCTTCACCTGCCCGGCTCTAAAAGTCTTAGTTTGTGAGTTAGTCATGGGGATGGGAGCAGCAGTATGGAACCTCTTTGTATGTACACACACACACACAGTGTTTATCGCCTGGTTTAGCAGGACAGATTTTCATAGCTGTCCGCCCTCACGGTCATTTAACAGCAGGGTAATGGTGTGAGCAGCGCTGGTTGACTGCTCGTAGGCTGTAGTCGTCCTGGAGGGGGATGATGTGGGGGGCTAACTGTTCCTGATCACACCATTTAGCCTGGGGAAAAGGAAAGGAAAGGAAAGGACACCTTGCTGGAGGACTGAGGTGACACAGAAGCTTTTGTTGATGTCAGTTTTCTGCGTTGGCTCCTTTCTCGCCCGTTTCACACAAACAGTGTGACCGAGTGAGCACTAGCCTCAGGCAGCGTGTTTGCAGGACGTCTGGCCCGGTCTGGACCCTGGAGAGTGATGTGTTGTCGTGAAAACGCTACAAAGAAAAGGATTTTCAGTGAGAAGGAGAGGTGAAGCAGAGAGGCCACAGTAGGTGGTCGGTGTGGCTCTTGACCATGACTTCACTGAGGTGTGTTGACCTGCTCATTACTATTAAACAGCAACTTCCAACCAGTTTACAAAGGGAAGTTCTGCCGTCCCAGCTGTCCATGGATGTGTGTGTGCATACCTGTCCCCACGGTTAGACAACTGTCAGGCAGTGTCAACACCTGACCTTTTCTCAGGCTCTCACACACACCAACATGAACATTTCTGTTGTTTGCACACTCTTAAGTTTCTCTCCTGTCATTTTCCAGCTATGTGTTTCCTGGGTCTCCCTGACACTTTGTGACAGCGCCTCTCCAGGGCAGCCGTCACTTCAGATCAGCATCGGACGTGACGGGCCAGCTTTGTCGTTTTTAAGCCAGTAGCACTCCCTCTCCTCCCACCTCTGCCATCATACCCTTCACCATTTATCTCTTTTTGTGTCAGTGTGTGCACAGATCTCACTGCCGACTGGCAATCTCTGTATTAAAGTAAATAAGAATCTGATTCTTGACCAGAGTGAAGATTGTGAATTTGTGCTATACGCTGATGCTCAGCCCCTCTGAGCTGAAGGTGGACTCACTGGTGATAGTGAGAGTCAATACAGTACAGTTTGAGTACAGGTAAGCAAGATTTAATGAGATTTGTTTGGCCGTGCACCTCTCCCTCCCTCCCCCTTCCTAGACTAGCACAAGTCTCCCTGCTGGCTACTCCCCCACAGTAAATTGTCAGGCCTAATACAGGCAGGAATGTCCAGTCACCTGCTCCTAAAATGCAACAGGCCTGTGCTACCCTAACCTAATATAGATGTGCACTGTGCAAGCTGGTTGGATAACAAAGTGATTGCTCATTGCATATATTTAAACATGCCCCTCCCTGTGGTCCGGTTTGGCTGTTCAGCCTCTGTCCTACAGTGTGGAAGCTACAATCGTGTTCTGTTAATGTGAGGGATTCCTGTCTCTTATTTCTGGGTCTTTGTTGCAGCCATGTTTCTGTTACCTGAGCTCTCATAGAGCAGATAAGTCCTCATCGCAGCTCCGGATGCAGGGGGGGGGGGTTTTCACACACGGACCTGCCGCTGACATTATTGCAGAATTGGCTGGGGAAAAGAAGCTTCATGCAATGATGTAACTGACTACCTTCAGGCAGTTTCTCTAATAACAGGCTCCTCTCAAAAAGTCCAGAATAAAACCCAAACTGGCAAAATGTAGTCCTGAACCAGGCTGAATGCAGGCTGGCAGCAGAGGGACATTTCCACTCAGATCTGACGGAGGCTAATGCGTTTGTGCTTCCTGCTGCCGCATGTGTCGCACTGAAGCTGAAACATAGGAGGGCAGGTTTTTGTGCTGTTGTTTCTGTGTTCCAGCTTATTTACAGTGCAGTGGAAGAGCTCAGGTGACTCACTGTACTTTGTTAGCATTTGGTATTGAGGTCTTAGAACTTGCTGTTGACCAATGAGGAGAAGAGTGACAGATCAGCTGTGAGGAGCTTAAAAGGGAGAAGAGAAGAAAAGATAGCTGAAGGAAGGTGGTTGCCAGAAGCATGGCTGCAGGTTTTCTGGCATCGTGAGAATCGAGAGCAGATGTTTCCTGTCCTCACCCCCCCCCCGTTTATCCACCTCCTGCAGCACTTCTCTCACTCACCTGGTTGATGAGGTGCACTTTGTGTCACCGCAGACCTGCTGAGAGGATCCACACCCACTGTAAGAGGGCAGCTCACAAAGTTTCAGAAGACTCATATTTTAAACTAATACTTCAATTCAATTCAGTTTTATTTATAAAGCGCCAAATTACAAAAAAATGCCATCTCAAGGCACTTAAATAATATAGTCCAATTCAATTGGAATTCAATTAATTGTAATCATAATCTAATCAAATCCAATTAATTAAATTCAAAATAATCCAATTAATTCACATAGACCAATTCAAAAATAATATCCTAGCTAAGGAAACCAACAGATTGCACCGAAACTTGTCTTCAGTCCAATCTCCCGTCCTGAGCCTGAGGGACTGTGGAAAGGAACGACTCCCTTTAACAGGAAGAAACCTCTGGCAGAACCAGAACCAGGAAGAAACCTCTGGCAGAACCAGAACCAGGAAGAAACCTCTGGCAGAACCAGAACCAGGAAGAAACCTCTGGCAGTTACAGAACCAGGAAGAAACCTCTGGCAGAACCAGACTCAGGAAGAAACCTCTGGCAGAACCAGAACCAGGAAGAAGCCTCTGGCAGAACCAGACTCAGGAAGAAACCTCTGGCAGAACCAGAACCAGGAAGAAGCCTCTGGCAGAACCAGAACCAGGAAGAAACCTCTGGCAGAACCAGACTCAGGAAGAAACCTCTGGCAGAACCAGAACCAGGAGGAAACCTCTGGCAGAACCAGAACCAGGAAGAAACCTCTGGCAGAACCAGGAAGAAACCTCTGGCAGAACCACAACCAGGAAGAAACCTCTGGCAGAACCAGGACCAGGAAGAAACCTCTGGCAGAACCAGAACCAGGAAGAAACCTCTGGCAGAACCAGAACCAGGAGGAAACCTCTGGCAGAACCAGAACCAGGAAGGGTGGCCATCCGCCTCGACCAGCTGGGGTTTGAGAAGACAGAAAAAAGGGAAAAGAGGGGGAAAAACACCATAACACCATTCAAAGGATACCTGTTGGAACAGGGAAACATACGTTAATAACCACAATAATGTCACATTAAGTTTATTATGTCCTTCTGTTGTTAAGTCCCAGTCAAGGTCATGTGACCACCCACAATGACTGAGAGCCTTCTGCGTGGCCATCATGTGTTAAAAGTTTAACATACACACCACACACTCTCCCTTAGGTGGACCCGTGTTCCGACCCTGGATGAGGCTGCGTCACCTCCAACACAAACAAGGCTTGGGGGGTAGTGTAAACTCAGAGGCTGGGGCATCGCTGGAGACAGTGTGTGTGCTGTGAAGACACCCTCCGGTCCCTACCTGGCCTTATTTAGAAGAGCTAAGAGAAACTAGAAGCAGCAACTCTGTGAGAAGGGCCAGTGTGTGTGGATCATCAGCCCCAGAGAGAAATACCACCACCCACAACAGCCAGAGCACCCGACCCCCAGCAGATCTGAGCCTCCGGCAGATATAATGCTGAGCATTATATGGCTGTGTTTTACCTACAGCAGCACCATTAGTACTGAGACGCCCTCTGACTTCCTCCACACTTCCAATAACAACGTGCATATTCCATGTGTGTTACCATGAAAAGTGCCCGTCAGATGGTTGGTGGGTGACCCACAAAGGCTCACACCTTGATATTAAGGATATCAGAGCATATCATCCACAGGCTGTTCAGCAGCAGCATAATCTTAAGCACTTGTTTGTCCACTCATATTTGCCCAGTTGACCTTTCTATCTAAAAATATCAGCAGTGTAGTTTATGTTCTTATATCAGCTCCACACACGCAGAAAATGACTGATTGTCAGGACTGCAGGGGCTATTTTTACCAGTGCTTCTGCTTTTTGGTTCTTCAGCCAAACGAGTAAGAGTCACTTGATGTTGCTTGGGGAGATTCTGGTGCTGTGTATGGTGTTGTATATATGTAGGAAGAAACGGGCCACAAATGGTCCTGGCTGTGACCAAGCTAAACTGGTCAGGAAGCAATCTCTTTGGACCTCTAGTGCTCTATAAATCTACCTGAGTTTTGTTCAAGGAAACTGCTGACCGTTATCTCTCTGGTGACTACAAGCAGACAGCAGTCTCACTACCTAAGGCTCGGCAAGTCTGAAGCAGCCTATGACGAGCTAACGATGAAAATCTCCAATTCCTTTGTTTTGTTCTCGGCACTTGAATTGACCTTCCTGACTCTGTGGGAGGAAGGCTGTTGTTTTAACAAAACCAGCAGCGTTTACCCCGGCACTGAGCGAGGCGCCTCACCTTGACACGGCATACTTGAGGTTGTGAATGGCACAGCTTTGTTTTAGTTTGGTTTGAGTTGGGGTTTTTTGGAGTGGATGGCTTCCCTGAGAAAATGCCATTGTAGACTCTGTGACGGCAGATCCTGCCCTCTTTGAGGATGCCTGTGGTAGTTTCACTGCTTTCTGCCTGGCCCTGAGCTCAGAATGAGATAAGTGGTATACCTCAACGAGGGAGCCTGTACCACGGCTAAATATAGAGACGCAAGAGGTAAAAGGACAAACAAAGTATTGCTGTCGATGAGTCAATGTGTCAAATCACAAGCAGAACAACAGCAGAGCCCACAGCACGAGTCAGCCAGTTGACCGAAATTAGTAGCAGGGAGAGAGCACAGCCTTTGATCCGTCTTTGACAGCCAAACACTGTTTGGAGAAGTGTTTTAGTTGGACATTCCACACATGCCTCCCTCACTTTCTGCAGAGGGGCCTGAATGTAACAGGTATAGGTTTGGGCTTCTGACAGATGTCCTCATACGTAATGAATCAAGGGAAAGGCCTACTTCAGACGCTAATGTATGTATTCACAGGCTATATGTTTCTCTGTGTCCGAATCTAAATCGCTCCTATTAAGCCAGTCACTCACGCCTCCAGGGCCTCAAAGCACACAGATAGTTTCCTCCCACTGAGGCTGAGATATTGCCATTCCTATCTGGCATGTGTCAGAGTAGGAAAACACAAACTGACCAATCTGCTGTTGTCTGAGTCCTCCTCTGCTCTGATTTCTACATTCTTGAGATGATTCATCGGTCCGGCCAGGATCAAGTGAAACGGTCTGAATTAACAGTGTTCACACAACGAGAGGACTGGCAGAATCCACAACACAGTCCTGCATGAAGGAGCACACGGAGCTTCCAGGTCCCCTCCAGTGGAGTCCCACTGGAACTGTTGTGGGACCAACCCAGCCGCCGACCCCTTCCTGTGCTGCTGATTGACACAGCCTGGCAGGTGCCCCCAACAGCCCAGCCCTCTCGCTCTTGCAGGCTTGTTTAAGAGTGGCTCACATGGGAGACTGGGAGAACTGTATTTGATTTCAGTCAAGTTATTAATGAGGGGTCCACAGCTGCAGCATGTGGAGGTGTACAGCACAGCTTATCATGTGGATTCTAATCAAATCATGTTATGTTATGGAGATATTAAGTTTGCCCCATATCCACAGAAAGTTCCCTTTTGTGGGGGTGGTGAAGTTGAGAGGAACCCTGGTATTTTCTCAGGTGTTCACACTACAACCTATGAAGAAGTAAGCTCACCACCTCCACCACTCACCCGTGACCACTCGCTCTCAGATGTGTGCTAGCATGCTATCGCTAATGAGGCCAGCTGTCCAAACGCTCAGCCGCTCAGCCAGAAGGGGCCGCAGCCTTTGTTGATGCGAGGTGTTACATCTCCTGCTGGAACACACACTTTTGTTTCAACACCACCACCCTTTTGGCACCGGAGTGCTGTGTGTATTCACCCCCCCCCACCATCCTTTTCCTCTTTTTCTCACCCCCCTTGCTGCTCCCACTTTTATTGTCCTGTACACCATTGCCACCTCCCAGCTGCACACAGCAGCACATTGATTTTCCCTCTACAGCTTTATAGTTGATCATTTTCTCCTGACGGTGCTGGCGGACAGTGTTGCGCTTGTAATCGCTGACCTCAGCTGCACACCTGAATGACTGTACCTACACAGCTTCTCCTAAAGTGCTTTAGAACGAGGTGTTGCACCCTGTTTGGGCTGCTGGACAGACAATACATCACCAGGCAGTCGCTCCCTCAGAAGAGACACAAAGCTGGTGTAAGGCACAAAAGACAGGGAGAGAGGAACAAATGCAGACCTCAATCAGGTAACGCTACTAGATTAATCTCATTCATTACTAGTTGATTTGAATAGTATCGCAGCTCTTTCTTCCAGGTCTTTAACTGCTTTACTGACTTCCCTTGGAGTATAGTCTGGTCGTAATCCACTGAGCTGAATGGATGTGTTGAAAACCTCCCTGAAGAGCGAAAGCGAGTTAAGAGGTTGCCAATGAAATAGCTCTCCTGATGAATTCTGATAGGATTTCACAGCTGCAGCAGATGATGACCCTGCGAACAACTCAACAAATAACAGTGCTTCTCCCTCCTCCTGTGCCACCTTTCATCCCTCCCGCCCCCACACCTCCTTCCTCCTGCCTCCCCCTCAGCCTGAACCTTGCACGTCTGCCGGGTCTCTGTGAATACCAACTGTTTGTAATGACCTGCTTCGTGCTGAGAGAAACAGAGAGACCTCACTGAAACAATCCTCATTGATTGGAACGGCGGCTCACTACTCTCCCTGGAAAAAAAAGAAAACATTTGCACCCACTTCAGAAAGAGGTGGGGAGAGTAAAAAAGACATGTTACAGTGCTTTGAACTGGCAGTGCATATTCAGAGTGTGTGTGTGTGTGTCAGCGCTGTGCAGTGTGAGGTCTGAGCGCTCTGCTGACTGAGCTGCTCTCACTGGAGAGGATCTGTAGCTCTCTGCTGGAAGGGAGGAGAGGGGAGACAAATGGAGGGAGATGAGGTGCCAGTAACGCCGGTGGAGGGACATGGCAGCAATGAAAATAAAATGTTCTCCCTGTAATCTCCTGACTCCTTCAGATCACACAGCACCTCACACGCTAAGTGTGTGTGTGAATGTCGCTCTGCAACATGGAGTTTGTGGTCACTGTTGGATTTTCTCTGATCTGAACTGTTATTTCGAACATTATTTCAGGCACCAGCTCGTCACTGGCCTGGCTGTTTTATTCTCTCTGCTTTATAAATGGCACACCACATATATTTAACCCCAGCAGCTCCGAGCCTGTCCCATTCAGCACTCCTCTCGTCATCTTTGCACTTCACTCTCCTTTAAAGACTCATTTAGAACATTGTAACCTCTGTCCCTTGTATCTCCTTGTGCAGTGACTAACTACAGTAATGTGGTGGAGGCTGGCTCAGACTCGGATGACGAGGACAAGCTGCACATTGTGGAGGAGGAAGGCAGTCTGGCAGACTGCGACAGCACCCTGCCGGACGATGAGCCCCCCGGTGTGCGCAGCTGGGACACAGGTGACACTGTAGGGCATGCTGTCATCATCACACACCTCTGTCTTCCTCCCCAGCGTTTCAGCAGCCCTCTGACACGGTCTCTGAGCTCTGGAAACGTCTACATGTGCATCTTTAATGTTGTTGGTGGCTTATAAAACAAGAATGTGAAAAGTGATGGACATGTGGATAACAGGAGAAGTCCCTGAGACGTGCTTTCATCAGAAGGACGCAGGCAGACTGTTGGCTTCATGCCGAGTATGAGACATCTCAACATGTACCTCTCTTCAGCCTTCTTCTTTTTCTTCACTTGTTTGATTTGAGCTGTCTTGCGTTGACCTGAGCTGCAGAGAGGCAGAGTCAGCCCAGAAATGCCTCACTGACATCTGTGCACAGTTATGCAGCAGGCTTTGTCTCATTGTGAAACATGGAGTGTCAGGAAACAGGTACTACAGGCAGAGCATTTCTAACTAAGGCAGGAAGCGTGATATTAAGCAAAGACAATGCCAACACAGGGAGAGACCTTCAAGTACACTAAAAAGCTTCTCCACCAAAGTGCCAATGGAGAGTTTTACAGCACTGGTGGGCATTGCAGGGGCTGCCGTGAACTTCGTTTTACCTCAAACTGCCTGGAAGTGACATCACCACAGGAAGGGCTGATGTCATGACCCTCTTCTGTCTCCAAAACAAGTGCAGGTGCTGAAGGACATTGGGGTTTTAACCTGGGCTCAAGGCCTCTCTGCTGCGCTGCATGTGCGGTATGAGCCGCGCTCTGCGTGCAAACACAATGACTTTTTTTCTGGGTGTATTACAGATGCGTGTCTCTGCGTGTGTGCGTGAAAATGAAAATGTCCAATCTCATATCACTTTTGGTTTTGGGAGGGATTTTCAGAAATTCCTCTCAGAGGAGTTTCCCTTGGTTTCGGTTGCACAGACACACGTGCAGAGCAGAGTACTCCCCAGTCTATGCTGTCATTTTCATCAGTGCTCTGCAGCTGCACCTCCTTGCATAAAGGGAAACTTGGAGGAAGAATAGTGTCATTGGTTTTGGCCAGAGCTCCTGAACATTAAACACTTCAAAGCCTGAGTTCCAGTGTAACAGCTAAGTGAGCTGGCTGGACTCCATCGTTACGACTGATCAGCCATGTTTTCTTTTGCCTTCAGTCACGTGCGCGCGCACACACACACACACACACACCGCTGGCCCAGCATAGTTGCTGCGATGGCTTGCACGATCGGTGTTGATGACATCACGGTGTCGTGCAGCCATATATAATGGCGTTGTGCCAGTAGTTGCAATCTTCTCCGTCACAGAGGTGTCGCTGCGACGTGAAGGTTACCGCTAACTGCTCTACTGCGACGAAAGAGGAGAAGAAAACAGGCCCCCGTCAGCAGTAGGAGTAGCTCTGTCATCAACGGTCAGCACGCTCACCTCTGCTTACACCACAGGCGACGAGCCGGCAGAAGTTATCATTTCAACAGGTGTGTTCTCAGCACTACGGTACTGGGAATACTGTGAGAGGACTTTTAAGTGTGTCGTGTTGCCTGTTCTTTGTTTGTGATGAAATGGTGTGCTTCAGTGGACACTTCCAGGATGCAGTGATAATAAAACCGATGGGTTTTACCTGCTGAGGCTGTTTCAGTGTCGTACAGGTGCACTTCCTCGCTGAGCCTGTTTTCCAATTGGTCCATCCGGTTTGTCGTCATGTTCTGAATGTGGTGCACGCCTACGCGCCTTTTCATGGCGTGAGTGACGCGGCATCTGTGAACTGACTGTGGAGCCCTCATCTGGAGCAGCAAGCAGCATCTCAGCTGTCCCTCTGGATGAGTCTGAAACACGAGGAAAGCCTTTAAACAAACATGTCTGTCAGGCCTTCATCTCTGTTTCACTCCCAAGTCTCTGGTGTGGCCCTGAAAAGTGACCACCACCCAATAATCTTCTTCTCAGCCTGGCCAGTTTACTTCAAATGAAAGCCCTAACACCCCTTTTAATGAGAAAATGGCGGTATTTCATCACCACCTTAACTCTACCTGTTTTTACACTCTGCTGCTCCTGTTCTCAATCATTCCTCTTGATTCTATGGTATTATGGGCCCCCTGCTCGCTGTGCTTACTTGTTCCCTCCTGAAAGACTGCAGCTTTGATATCGTCAGGTGGGGGTATCACAGTGAAAATGCTGCCTGGAAACGCAGTTTTTAGAGTAAAACTGGTTGTGTGTTGCCCTGTACTGCCTTTCTGATCAAGGCTCTCTGTCACACTGTGTACCTGCTGCTCCTTTAAGCAAGTTTGATTGTGTGTAAAGTTGTCTCATAAGCATTTCAGAGCACTTGTGGAACTTTGAAGAGCCACAGGAACTCTTAGAGTCCTTGAAATCATACTGTGATATTAAAAATGAGCCACCCTTTTGCACCGGACAGGAAGACTCTCCAGACAGTTGGGAAGATTGTCCAGCGGAGACAACAGCACAAATGAAAAGGATAAGCAAATCCTCCCAGACCTGGAAATGCCTCTTTTCCAGTTTACTTCCTGTTGATTTTCAAATTAGGAAAATCTTTTCTAACAGCTGAACAATATTTGAACATTTTTTGCAAATCTTGATCTTTGATATGCGTCTCCCATACACGATCAAATCTATGAGCGCAACCACAGGAAGCATTGAGGTCAAAGGTTGACCAGGGCAGGAAATGCATCATGGGACATTGCTGTATCATGTTGCAGAGATGTTGGCAGAGAAGGATGAGATGGAAGTGAGAGAAAGAGAAGAGGAAAGAGTGGGTGGTCTGGTGTATTTGTTGGAAGAAGTAGTGTAGCTGGGTTAGGCTAAGCAGTAAATAAAGATCAGAAGTGCAACAGACCGTCCTGCAGACACCTCACGATGCCTGAGTTCAGGAGCTTTTTGAACTGATTTTCCACATGTGCAGCGGTGCATCCACAGCCCTGCGTCAGCACATAAATGACCCGTGTGATGTTTCATGTCAGGGGAGCAGCCTGATAACACAGAGCCACCTCAGCAAGGCTGTGAACCCTCCCGGCATAGCCCTGTACTTAAACAGAGCCGAGTGAGACTATCTCAAACACACACACACACACAGAGGAGTGAAAACAACAGCTTGTCATACCTTTGCACTCTTTGGTAGCCTGGAGGTGAGTCTGTGTGTGCAGATGCTGTCTCTGAGCAGAGTGGGAACTAAACACATCTCGAACAGCATTTCCTCACATGCAGCTCATGTTTTTCTGCATGTTTCTTCTACAGGCCAATATTAGATTTTAACAGTATGAATTATGTAGAAAGTAAAGCAGTTATTTTAAAGGAATAGTTTGCTCTAATACCATCCACACTGTCGTATCAGGGGATGTCTGAAGCAGCTAATGGAGGCGCAATGCTTTTTTAACACAACAGAGCTTGTGATCTAACCCTTAGTTAGAAAGCAAATTAGCACATTTCCCCGAATACCAAAGAGGTTCCTCGAACACGCTACGAAGAATGTGGGAAATATGTCTCACTGTGCTGCTGAGGTCATGGGAGAAGAGCTGTGCGATATGTGGGGGTTTCAGCTCTAATGTGGGACCAGAGCTCCATGGTCCCACTCTCTCTGCACCTGCTGCTGTCTCCTGCCTTCCACACACACACACACACACACACACATGTGTTGACCAAAAGACAGCCCCTTTGTCTGAATGATCTCTCCCAGGGTTGGAACAAGGCAGGTTTCTTCCAGCTCTCTTTAATAACCATGGCAACAGTGGCGTTGTTTACGGCTTTGTTGAGGTGCACCAGAGGAAGTGAGGCAGTGTGTAAGAGTACTGGCATGCGCTGTGTGTCATGAAGGGTTTCACCTGTTCCCATCTCAGAGGAGAACACAGCTGGCCCTGTCCTTCAACACAAACAATTCACAAAACACAATTCTCTAAGCTCCACAGAGCAGGGGGAGAGCTTTGGTCAGTCCACAAAACATCTGCACACTGAACACCACCACAGCATCCACAACAAGCTAATTTAGCTTTTAGCTGATAGCTCCCCCTTGTAAATCCATGGTGTTCTGTTTAACTGCTGCCATGCAGTGCATGGGAGAGTGGAGACACAGCAGCTTCCACTTCCTGTGAGCTGCTGCTCAGCAGACCTGCTGCTCAGGCTCATGTGAGCTCCCACTCTCGGGTTCTCATTTGTTTAAGCTCAATCTGAATGTCAAGCCTCTCCAGAGAGGAGAGAAGAGTGTGTGTGTGTGTGTGTGGGTGTGCGCATCTGTTCATATTTGATATCTATCTGCTGCTATACAACAGGACAGGATTTATCACCTTATTATCGGTGCCAGTCAAACGGGTACGTTACCTAACCCTGTGAACAGAGGCTTCTCATTCAGCTCTTCCAAAGACAGCCATGCTCATACAGCCGGCCTTTGATGCTAATGAGTTTTCTCATCCTATTGTGAGGATGTGTTTTTCCCATGATGCTGCGTGCTTCATTCCAGACTGCTGAACGTTTAATCATCAAGATGTTTGACTGTGAGAGCTGCTTTAGCCATGCTATTTGCTGTGACATTATTGGATGATCACCTTTTCTATACAAAGGTTAGGGTGTACAGCACTTATCAAGAGAAAAACACGTGTTACAATAAGAGGATAATCAATAAATGCGTGTGTGTTTGTCCCTTCACAGTGAAGGAGGACTGTGCTTCGGATGGTGAAGATGACGTGAGCACAGATGCGCTGGTGGAGGAGATGCTCCAGCAAGGAGACACAGCCGTCATCTACCCAGAGGCTCCAGATGATGAGCCTCAGCGTCAGGGCACCCCTGACACCAGCGTCCACGATGAGAATGGTACGGGCCATCACCCCACAGGCTGCGTCCCACCCGAGACCTCACACTCACATGATTGCAACACCTACCCAGTAATTACTCACCCCCCCAGGGGGTGGCTGTACCTGCTCCATGTCTCACCTCAGCTGTTAACTCCCCCCATTAGCACCTCTCTGACATCATTACACTCTGCTGTTTGTTAAGTGCAGCACACTGGGACCTTTATGGCTCCGGGGCTTTTGGCTTTTACCTGCTTCCATTGGGGGGAAAAACAAAAGGGGGGGGGGGGTCAGAAACAGCAGCACCTGAGTAAATTTGTCACGTCTGTGTGAGCTCTGCCTCACAGCTATCTGAGCGATAATGTGTGTGCATTCCCTTTCAAAGCCCTCACCTGGCCCGCGGGGGAACTTAATACATCACCTGTTAATGAGGTAATACTTTACCTGTGTGGGAGCCAGGCCACTGAGACCCTGTGCTAACCAGCTGAGCTCCAGGTGAGCTGCTTGCTGTTGGCCAAGCTCCACACACACGTGGATGTTGTTGCTGCTCTCCGAGAGAACTTTGAAGGGCTGTAATTAATTAGCTTTGTGTCTGTGAGACACAGTGCAGTCTGCAGCCCAGTCTACCTGGGAGCAGTTGAACTGGAGGGGGGTTGTTGGCTGTTAATGGGATTTTTCCTCCTGCTCTCTGATCTGTTAACATTTGACCACACTTTTTTCAACCAGGAACTCCAGATTCGTTCTCCCAGCTGCTCACCTGTCCGTACTGTGCACGGGGCTACAAGCGCTACAGCTCCCTGAAGGAGCACATCAAGTACCGGCACGAGAAGACTGAGGAGAGCTTCAGCTGCCCAGAGTGCAGCTACAGCTTCGCCTACCGCGCTCAGCTGGAGAGGCATATGACGGTTCACAAGAGTGGCCGGGACCAGGTAAAAGCTGAGCTCTTCTTTTCTCACATCTGGATGGATGGATGACCACATGTACAGAGTTAGGAACGTTAGCCTCGTTAACAAACAGATATGAACTTTTGTCCTTGATTGATTAATGCCATTGTGACAGTTCAAAGGTTGTGTTGTCATTGTGTATCTCACTGCGCGACCCTTCACCCCTCATCTGACAGAGACACATCACACAGTTGGGAGGCAATCGGAAATTCAAGTGCACTGAATGTGGCAAAGCATTTAAATACAAGCACCACCTGAAGGAGCACCTACGCATTCACAGTGGTGAGTGGACCACCCTGTGGCCATGGCAGCGTGTGTGTGTGTGGTGTTTTATTTCTGTTTGTATTTAGATATCCTTCATCATGTGTCCACACTGTGTTCCTCCTTAATGTGCCATAATTGTTTCTTTTGGCATTATGGGACAGCAATTAGAGGAGGGCATTTCCCCATGGTGCCATTATATCAGCATTTAAGCATCATTGAGATGCATTAGAGCTTTTTCCTGTCGTGCTGCTCATAGCCTAACTTGCTCATTTAGCTTCATTCACTAATGGAGATGTCTTCCCCTCCCCCCACCTCTTTCTCTCTCTCTTTTATACACTTTGTGGTCTGATTCAGGAGAGAAACCCTATGAGTGCTCCAACTGCAAGAAGCGCTTCTCCCACTCAGGCTCATACAGCTCCCACATCAGTAGTAAGAAGTGCATCAGCCTCCTCTCCGTTAACGGAAGACAGCGCTTGGGGAGCACCAAAAGCCAGGCCCAGGGTCCATCAGCCATGCTGCCCACGTCCCCCTCAGTTCTCTGCACCCAGATCAGGGAGAAACTGGAGCACAGCAAGCCCCTGCAGGAGCAGCTGCCCCTCAACCAGATCAAGACTGAGCCTGTGGACTACGAGTGCAAGCCGACCGTGATGACTGCCCCTGCTCTGACTGCTATGAGTGGGGGGGTTTTCAACGGAGGGGCTGTCGCACCTCTGCAGGGTACGGTGCAAGCGGTGGTCCTGCCCACCGTGGGGCTGGTGTCACCCATCAGCATCAACCTGGCAGACCTGCAGAATGCTCTAAAAGTGGCAGTGGATGGTAACGTCATACGCCAGGTGCTGGAAAACAATGCCAAAGGCCAGGTGAACTCGGGGTTAACCACTGGAGCACTCCACCCGCCACAGCAGCAGCTCATTTCAGCCATTAGTCTGCCGATTGTGGGTCAGGATGGAAATGCAAAAATCATTATAAACTACAGTTTGGACCCAAACCAGGGCCAGCTTACAGCTCAGAACCTGAAGAAGGAGCGAGAGCCAGTGTCACCAGCTCACACCACTGCTGACACTTTCAAGTCCCAGAAGCTCCCTGAGGATCTTACCGTCAGAGGCAGCAGGGCCCATGATACTACAGAAACAGGGGAAAAGACCACTAAAACCTGTCTCCTGTGTGATAACCGTCCTGGTGGGTTGGAAGCACTCCATGCCCTCAAGCACTGCAAGAAGGATGGTCTGAGGCTGAATGGAACAGGCCTGGATAAGTCTGACGCTGCTGTCGCTGCTTTGCTGTCAGAGGGAGGACTCTGCAACCAGCCCACAAACCTCTTGTCCCTGCTCAAGGTGGAGCCCACCAAGGATGAGCTGGCCAAGATCTCTGACTCAGTCAGTCTGCCCATCCATGTGGTAAAGAAGTGGTTTGACAAAATGCAGGATGGTCAGATATCTCTGGGTGCCCCAACACCCCCCTCGGAAGAGGAGGACACATGTGAAGCCCACAGTGTGGTGTCCCTGGTCCCAGGAAAGGACACATCCCCTGTAAGCCCTTCTGTGAGTCAGGACAGTCCTACAGAAGCCACGCCGGCCGAGGTCAATGGAACTCACAGCACTCCGGCCTCCCCCTCACCACTAAATCTGACAGCCGGTGGTCCCGTCCAAGCTGATACCCCTCAGAGCACCGAGGGACCCTTAGACCTGTCGCTGCCAAAGCCTGCCAGAGAGGAAGCAGAGAGAGTGGTGCCTAAAGTCTGCACTTACCCCTCTGCTTCCTCTGGCTGCACCAATGAAGAAGAACCTCTAAACCTAACTTGCACAAAGCAAGACACATCGCCACTCTTAGCCATGGGGAGCCGCCCCGTTGCACTGTACGCCAGCCAGCCAAGTGCCAAAGCCCTTGACATTGTAACCACAATGCAATGCCTCAGAGCACTAGCCACCAAAAACAAACAGACTATCCTGATCCCCCAGCTGGCTTACACCTACACCACTACAGCCAACAGCCCCGCTGGGACCAACACGCCAGAAACCATCCACCTCAATGGAGTCAAGGTGTGCCTCACTTACTGCCACAAAACTAGCACCAATGTTGACTGGGTGTGAACACGTACGCTGAATGTCACGCCACAGCAGGCAGGCGCTTAGCTTAGCTCAGAGACAGGAGAAGGCGCAGATGCTCTGTGCAGAGCTGGTCTTAAATGTTAGTTCCAAAGCGTACGTTTGGACAGAGCCAGGCCAGCTGCGTCCCTCTTTCCAGTCGTGATGGTAAGACAATAGAAGTAGCTTATAGTAGTTTTATCGACATGAGAGTTTTAATCATCTTCTCATCAATCTTTCATTCAGAAAGATTTTGAGCAGATTTTCCAAAAAGTAACTTTAATTCAGCTGTACTGTACTCTTCAGTTACTGTGGGGTACACAGAGGAAGTTATTTCTCCAACTTTAATAACTTAGTTATTGTTCCTGGAATCTCCTGGAATCTCCTGGCAGGCAGCCACAGCAAATGGCTTCGATGTCTAATTCTAATTGGCTTGAATTAGATTTGAGATGACATTTCTTGTAATTTGGTGCTATATAAATAAAATGAATTGAATTGAGCAGCATTGAGACAAAAGCTATGAAGATAATGATAGATGGTCCAGGAATGGTCCACTTTATCTTTGTCTTATTGTTAGGAACCATTTCAACTTGATAGATAGTAAGAGACCATCCAAATCTAATCACTAAGTCGCACAGAAATGTCCAAATTCAGCTCTTTGTAAAAATGGTATTCCTTAATGGCTCTTCATTGCACAGACACCTAATGGGACCGTAATCATGGATGTAGATCTGTGTGTGTGTGTGTGTGTGTGAGAGAGGGAGACAAAGACCTCTACCTGGGACGAGGCTGCACTTTGCAGCACAGAACCTATCGATCTGCTGGGATCTGTTTAAGCGCAGCGCCTCATTGATTCACTGTTGTTGTATTAAACTTCTGTGTTAAGTGGATTGGCAGAGAGCTGCCTTCGAATGCCAAGCATCCTCTGACTGGAGGAGAGGGTGAGCTTTAGCAGCTCAGCTGGTTATGTTTCCGCTCAGGAAGTGATTGGGACAGCTGTATGATTCAGCATCATTTCCTGCACAGAACCTATAAAGTCCTCTCTGTTGTTCTGACTCACTCAACTTGTTTTGTTGTGAAAGAAAAAGTGAAGCTGCTTTTGCGTTGCTACCAGCAGGTTAATACAGCTTGACTTTTTCCTCAGGAGGAGAGGCAGGACGTGGCCACCATGGAGGAACAAAACGACTCAGACTCTGGTCCTGTGAGGAAGAAGATGAAGAAGACAGACAGTGGCATGTACGCCTGCGACCTGTGTGACAAGATTTTCCAGAAGAGCAGCTCACTGCTGAGGCACAAATACGAACACACAGGTAAAAACACACTCCCATGTGATTCCCTGGCCAAAGATCATTGATGGAACATTGAAAAGAAAAAGGAAAACCTCAGAACCGGAACTTGTCTCACCATCAGTCTCTGTTGGGCTTGGAAAGATGAGTCAGAGAGCAGGCGAAGGGGGATTTTGAGCTCCAGTGAAAAGAAGGGTGGACACCTCCATTCCAGCAGGTATTACTCAACATGCTCAGAAGAGGTCTGAGAATTTCTTTCCACCAGCTCTGCACTGCCAGCTTCTCATGTAAAGCAGAGAATGATGCAAGAGGCGAGCTCTGGTAGTGATTTGACTGGATGATGTTACTGCAGCCAAGCTCGGGTCAACACTTGCAGAGATTCTTTTTCTTTATTACTCCGATACCTGGCGCCGAACCACAGTTATCAGCTCCAAGTGACCTCATCCTGGGTGAAACTGGCTGCTTGTGTTGAAATGATCTCCATGGACACACTACTGATAGATGCAGTCCAGTTTTCAGCTTGGGCACCTTTTCTACAACACTTAGTTGATTGGTCTGTTGGTTGGTGTCTTTAATGTGTTTATTTCTTTCACATCTATCTGCAGGGAAGCGGCCTCACGAGTGCGGCATCTGCAGCAAGGCCTTCAAACACAAACACCACCTGATTGAACACATGCGGCTCCACTCGGGCGAGAAGCCGTACCAGTGCGACAAGTGTGGAAAGCGCTTCTCCCACTCAGGCTCCTACTCGCAGCACATGAACCACCGCTACTCCTACTGCAAGAAGGACGCACAGAGCCTGGCAGGAGGAAGGGAGAGCCCCGAGGAGGACAGCGAGGCCCCAGCTGACATGGAGGCTCTGCAGAGGCAGCACATGGCCCCCTCTCTGCTGGACTCAGATGAGCGAGGGAGCAGCACCAGAGAGGATGAGGAGAGCGAGGAAGAAGAGGAGGAAGGTGTGCTGGACATGGACGATATCCAGGTGGTGCAGATAGGTGAGGAGGAGGAGGAGGAGCAAGAGGAGAGGAATGAGAAGATCAAGACTGCTGTAGAGGGTGGGGGAAGAGCGGAGGAGACAGCAGAGATACAGGAAGAAGGAGAGGCTGACACGAGGGGGGAGGAGGAGGTGCTGAAGAGTGCTCAGGAGGAGGAGTCACTGCACACAGAAGGAGGTGTGACCGAGGAGAGCAGAGGAGAATCAAACGGGAGCACGCTCTCTGAAGACAAGCAGCAGGACGAGGGACACCCCGACTAAGCCAGGAGCCAGACCCTCACAATCAGACTCCTCCTCCCCCCTGCGGAGGAAGAGCGCAGCAGATGATGTCTGGTCGCTCTGACAGTTCACTACTGCGTAAAAATCCAGGTGTGCCTGAAAAAATACTAATGACTTTTCTACAGGAGAAGCTGTTCTCACTGTCAGAGAAAGAAACAGTGGAGACGGGGAGGAGCTTAACCAACGGAGGACATGCGTTCTGCAGACTTTGGAAGCTCGAGCCGACACGTTTTAGATAATGTTTTATTACTAAAACACCTGGAGTCCTTTGTTTTAATCAGTGTTACTAATTTTATCACTCATATTTTAACCTTTAAAAGCTGTACAGTTGGGAGAAATTTCTATGTTTTTATCGCCAATGAACAAAAGAAGTCAGTATTTTGTTAAGTTGGAAGGACAATAAGAAGAATCCTGTGCACTACAAGTGGCTTGGTTTACCTTCAGATTGAGTTGTGTGCCCTTCAGTGTTATCGGTGTACCATGCCATCACACTTATTATTCGTGTTGTTTGAGCGGATTGTGAGCCTTAAGAAGAAGCCTCTTCTTTTACAAGTCAGTGTTAAATAGGAATCATTTGACATTTTGAGGAATACATTTTCTTGGTGAGAGTTGGCTGAAAAGATCACATGATTCTGATAAATGTTAGCTTAGCTTGGCTGGATCTGAACATGCCTGAATCCGCCTACCAGCACCACTAAAGACCACTAATTAACCTTTTATGTCTTGTTTGTTTAATCCGGACAGTTTGGCACATAACCTCCCTAAAAGTGCAACTGGTCACTTTTACACATCTGTGCAGATTAAACAAGCAACATTTGGTTTGTGAGGAGGACACATGCCTTCAGACAGAGCTAGCTTACAGCTTGCTGTCAGCGAGAAAGTCAGTGAGCCACAATGTCCAACTAATGCTTTAAATGTCCAGAATGAACTGAAAGGGGAGGTAGAAAACTGTCTGACCCACCCCCAACCCACTCGAGCCTTATGCAAAAACTAAAGAAACAAGAGGAGCGTGCATGTCAGAAGTGCCATTGAATCTTGCTGTTGAAGCCTCACAGCTACAATCAGGTATTGCTGGGTCTCAGATCGACCAATAAGCCGGAATACTGTTGCCTCTGGCTGACCACCACAAATTCACATGCCATAGATTTTAGATAAGTTGCTTCTTTTCTAATCTGAGCAACTAATAATGCTTATTAGATTTGCATTTTTTTGTTAGGGATAATGATTTAAGAATAATTGTCCTTCTCTAAGCTTGTTCAGTGCACTTGTTTAACTCAGTGTGAACTGCTCAGATGTCTCTTCAGGTAACTAAAAGCAGGTAACAGAAATCCTTCATTCAACCATGTTTTACCTGTCAGTATTATCTGTGTTTCTTACTGTATGTTCTGTTCCAGTGTGTGTCCATCAATGGCAGTATTATTCCCCATCCTGTTTAGTCATAGATATTTATGTGTCTTATTTTTTATATTTCTTTATGCTTATTATTTATTACACTTTGTAGTGTACAATACTGTAGTTTGTATTAATGCGATAATATATTTTAGTACGGAAAAAAAGAATCAATGGCAGATAACTCCAAGCCTGGAAAAGGAAGACTCCGGCATACTGAAGTGTAATCTGTTTTCTTCTGTCGCCCTGCAACCAGAACCCACAACCTGTGAGCTCTCATGGTCGTTTCCTTTCCCCTGCTCTGATATCAAGCTACTGAACTTTAAAACTAATTGTATGTCTAAAAAGCATGAGTGTGTGCTGTTGTATTGACGGATGATCCTTAACCACACAAACTGTCCTTTTTTATGCCAAGCCAAAATAATATTACCGTATGTTTTACTGTTTTTATTTGTGCCAACTTGTTGCTTTATGTCAGCGTCACAACCACACCCACTTTTCTACGCCGTCCCCTTTTAACACCCCCTTATCTTTTTTATAGTGATTGCTTTTGTTTTTGTTCATTTTTTTATGACTCTCCATCTCACAATAAAATACATCAATTCCAAGCTGCTCAGTCTGTAGTGATGTTGTCTTTAAGTATAACAAAATGTCTTGTTTTCTTCACTTTAAGCAAACTCTTCATCACGAAAAGTTTCACTGTCAACATTGCTGTACTATTTAAGGTGAGTGGAGACCCTCCAGCGCTGCATCTTTAATAAGAAGGTTTCACTTCATGTCAGGGAGCAATAAGGAAAATATCATTTTGATGCTTGTTAAAACAAATTGCTGCCAGTCAGAAATATATAGAAGAAAGAATTTTCATAGTTTGAGCAGATATCTTCAGCACTTCCATAAACTGTTGTCTTCTCCTTCTATTTTACAGAAAAAAACTGCTAAAACCTTTCTTTTGGTAAATGTTGAAGTGATATAAACCCCCTGTGTCTCAAATAGCCCCTGTCAGCAAAATATAACAATTATTAACTTTATTTCTGTTCTGGAAGAGTTCCCAAATTTGTGATTTTTCTTTTTCTTCATAAATACCTCATTTGGATATTGATACTGAGTGTCATCTATTAATTTTAAAAGCCCATTTCATCCAGTTCAGGGTTGCGGGGTGCTGGAGCCTCAACAGGTCACATGGACAGGTCAAACACCTGTGCACACTCCTAGGGTCCTCTTTGGATCACTAACAGGCATGTTTTTGGACAGTGGGAAGAAGCCAGCTGAGATCAGAACCAGGAACCCTGTTTCTGTGAGGAGACAAAGCTAACCACCACACCACGTAAGTCATCATTTAAACGGAATTAATCAAAAGAGAAAAAAGATTAAAATCAAAAAGTGTCTGATCAGTTTTCAAATAAACATGTTCCCTTCCCTGGATCAGAGGGCTGTTTTAAGTGTAACCAACCAGCGGTTCAGCCCACCGCTGCTGACACTCGTTAAAGAAATCAGACAAAAATTCATTTTTATATATTTTATACCTTGTTTTTGTACATTTTGTATGCTTTGCTATAAGAGCAGATGCTGGTTGAGACTTTAGGTCAGTAACCCCCATGCAGCCAAGGCAGAGTAATGTTGGCAGAAGGAGCGGAACAGATAAATCCAGAAAATAGAAGTCAGTGCATTTGTGCTTCCTTCCAACAGCCAACAGGTTCACTCACCGTTGCAAGAAACAGTCAGGTGGTGTGAAAATGAACCTATGTGATTAGTTATGTCGGTAAATGTGCGCCAAATGAGTTTTAGATCTTCAGTTCGATATGATGCTCATTTTGTACTTCAGAATAATATAGAGGATGAATAGAATGGTGTCACGGTGAATGTCTACAGTTTATGGACTGACAGGAAAAGCTCCTGAAACACTTCACATGAAGACATGTTTTTCATTGCTCCCTCATCCCTATGATATCACCTGACAGATGCCTGAACAAGCTTTTGATGCTGGTGGTAGCTTCTTTTCCTTGGCTTCTAGTTCTACAGTGAGGAACCTTGGAGTTATTTTTGACCAGAATTTATCATTTGACGCACATATAAAACTGGTTTCTAGGACTGCCTTCTTTCACCTTCGTAATATTGCTAAAATCAGGAACATCCTGTCTCAGGGTGATGCAGAGAAACTAGTTCATGCATTTGTTACTTCAGGATTGGACTACTGTAATTCTTTATTATTGGGCTGTCCCACAGATTCTCTGAAAAGCCTCCAGCTGATTAAATATTTTAATTCAGAATAGAATTTAAGATTCTTCTCCTCACATATAAAGCTCTTAATGACTGAGCTCCATCATATCTTAGAGATCTCATTGTAAGATATTTTCCTAACAGAACACTTCGCTCCCAAACTGCAGGTTTACTTGTTGTTCCCAGAGTTTCTAAAAGTAGAATGGGAGGCAGAGCCTTCAGTTATCAGGCCCCTCTCTTGTGGAATAAGCTGCCAGTAAATGTCCGGGAAGCAGACACCCTTTCCACTTTTAAGATTAGGCTTAAAACTTTTCTTTTTGATAAAGCTTATAGTTAGGGATGGCTCAGGTAATCCTGAAACATCCCATAGTTAAGCTGCTATAGGCTTAGACTGCTGGGGGACCTCATCTGTCACACCTTTCCTCACTTTGCTCTCTTTTTCCCCCTGTTTAATTTCTCAAATGATATTATGTACATATGACATTATTGTGGTTATTAACTTGTGTTTCCCTGTTCCAACAGGTATCCTTTGAATGGCGTTATGGTGTTTTTCCCCCCTCTTTTCCCTCTTTTCTGTCTTCTCAAACCCCAGCTGGTCGAGGCGGATGGCCACCCTTCCTGGTTCTGGTTCTGCCAGAGGTTTCTTCCTGGGTCTGGTTCTGCCAGAGGTTTCTTCCTGGTTCTGGTTCTGCCAGAGGTTTCTTCCTGAGTCTGGTTCTGCCAGAGGTTTCTTCCTGGGTCTGGTTCTGCCAGAGGTTTCTTCCTGTTAAAGGGAGTCGTTCCTTTCCACAGTCCCTCAGGCTCAGGACGGGAGATTGGACTGAAGACAAGTTTCGGTGCAATCTGTTGGTTTCCTTAGCTAGGATATTATTTATTGAATTGGCTCTATATGAATGAATTGGATTATTTTTAAATGAATTTCATTGGATTTTGATTACTATAAATTGAATTCCAATTGGCTTGAATTGGACTATATTATTTAAGTGCCTTGAGATGACAATTGTTGTAATTTGGCACAATATAAACAAAAACTTTTAACTTCACTTTCATTAAATCTGTAGATAGATGTAACTAAAGGAGGTTACATCCTGATCAGGCAGTGTGTTTGGTAGCAGCCCAGCCCAAGGTCAACTGTATTGATTGAGATTAGGTTTCCAGCAGGGTCGACCACCCCTGTGCTCCTCAGCCCTCCACTAACATGAATTAGTAATGGGATGGACTAAAAATCCATAGTCAGTAGAGGAGCTGAAAATGATACAATACTGTATCTGCAGAACATTTGAATATTTATTTTTTTGTCCTCCCCGAAGTACCACCTCACTCTGACCACAGGGGGGCTTCGGGTAAAGTCCATTAAGGTGCTGCTGTCAGAGGTTTCATGCTGACATCATGTTTAAAGAGTCCCAAGAGAGCGGGGGGATGCTTTATAGGATAGGTCATGCTGTAACACTGCAACATCCAGCAGTATCTTAGAATTGTACCTATTATAAATATATTTAACAGTTGTACCAGGAGCATGTAGGCTCTGCTCTCAAACTCTGCAAAGGTCATCAGCAGGCTTTCAGGACAGTGCAGGACTTAAAGCCAACACATTGCCATATGTTCTGCTGGGCTCAGCATTTCAAAGGAAAATTGAAAAGCTATAACTGCTAAGGGGATATGGAGTGCTCTTGCCAATAATGGTGCAAAAGCTTGATGAAGTACCGTGGCTGCCGGGACTCTGACACCAAGCCAAACCCAGGGGGCTGAAGCTCCCCAGGGAAATTTCAAGAAAAGCCATGAGGAGGAGGAGGAGGAAGAAAAGCCAGCACTCAGGAAATAGCAGCCACTTAAATATCACGTTCATTTACTCAACCATTAAATATTAGAACATACATAGACACATTATGTGTGTGTGTGTGTGTTGGTTAATATGTCACTTCCTGTGACATATTGCTGTTTCAGAGCTGCATCTGAACACACTGATCAGCAGTGGCTCATATATAGCTGAAAATCTGTTGAAATCTGAGTTTTTACACAGTGGTAGATCTGTCAAACAATTACACAATCAAGTCAGAATCACAACCTTGACTTGCTTTCTCAGGATATTTTGTAAGTTTCTTTAGCATCACTGTTTTAGCAAGGTGGCTATCTGGTAGAAATCTTTGTCTTAGTAAAATGTGTGAGAATGCTCTGCACGGTTTTATTATTGAAACTCATAAACCATAAGACATTAAAGATAAAAATAAAAAAAGTTTTCTTCTAGAACAGAAGCTCCAAAACTCACAAGCACAACATACTCATCCGTTAATCAGAAGAATGTCCTGACAAATTCTTGGAGCTGCTTCATCAGACCTTCTTCACCTCCATCCATCATGAATGAGAAGACAGTTTGTTTCTGGACTGCATTCATATATCTGTTTCTGTGCGTGTAAATTCTGAACTTACACTGCTATGTGTTGACTAACAGTGCTTTCTGAGCACACAGGGTCACAGACTCATGGGTGTTTTCAAGCAAAGCTGCCAAAAGTTCAAGGACCTAAAGCACTGGTTTTCAGCCCGCTGTACAGAGATTTCTCTGCATTCTCTGAATGTTTGAATATCATCACCCAGATGATGAACCCCCCCCAATTAATTTGAGTCTTATATTGAGACCCATTATTCTGAAAGCACTCAAGTGTTTTCTCATGCAATCTTTTATCCGTGGTGCTCCACACTTTACTGTAGTTTCCCTGTGGGTATGGAAAATGGATGGATGCTTCACTGTTTAGAACATTTAACCTCGGTCTCAGTAATATTTGAAGTACAGTTATCGAGAACATCCCTGTGTGTGTGAGTTGAAAAGATATGATTCTTATACCGCTAATGTCTCCCTGCTGAGTGAGCCTTCGGCTGGAGTAACATGAAACCAATCATGGGACCAACCATCGACATCCACTCTTGGTTTTCAGTGTCCTAAACAGTGTGTACTGAATCCTGGTCAGCTTTTCCCAATCAGCTTGATCACACATAGAATCTTTATTTGAACAGACACACCCAAACACAGACATTCATACTCTTCTTCTTGCATTCTGGCAGCGTTCCATTACAGTGTTTCTTAGAGATAAGCCCAGATGAAATATATGCATCACTTTTTCCTCCATTGTTGCCTCCGCTCTTCCAACCTCCAGCACATTCTCCTCCCTTCAGGTTAATGATGCCACGGAGTCCCTTTGCTCTACTCTGAGCTTATCTCTGGATAGTCTGTGTCCTCTATCCACCAAACCCTCCCGATCCTCCCAGCCTCACCCCTGGCTTAATGATACTCTCCGAGCGTTGCGCACCAATCTCAGAGCTGCCGAAAGGAAATGGCACAAGTCAAAAGATCCTGCAGATCGAGCTAAACTTCAGGTGCTACTGTCATCATTCGCATCCAGTGTCACTGATGCAAAAAAGTCTTTCTACATCAACAAGATTCATAGTACTACTGACACCCGGAAACTTTTTTCCACCTTCAAAACTCTACTTAATCCTTCGCCACCTTCTACCAATCTAACAGCAGACACCTTTGCCTCATTTTTACTGACAAAGTGGCAGCTATAAGCAAACAGTTTACCGAACCCGGTACCACAAAATCTGCACGCAGAAGTCCTACTGCATCATTTTCCTCATTTACCCCTCTGACTCAGAGCAGTGTGTCTAAACTTCTCACATGTAGCCGTCCTACTACATGCCCGCTGGATCCGTTCCCACTAATCTTCTCCAATCCATTGCTCCTACTGTAACTGCAGCAGTCACACATGTAATTAATGCTTCACTGACATCAGGCACATTTCCTACCACATTCAAGCAAGCTCAGGTTACACCGCTGCTCAAAAAACCTTCCCTCCCTCCAACTCATGTGGATAATTATCGCCGGTCTCTCTCCTCCCGTTTCTGTCTAAAATCATTGAAAGGGCGGTCTTTAAGCAGGTCACCGATTACCTCTCACATAACAACCTCCTTGACCCAAACCAATCTGGGTTTAAAAGTGGACACTCCACCGAAACGGCTCTGTTGGCTGTGACAGAAGCCTTAAAAGAAGCCAGAGCAACAGCTAAGTCCTCTGTACTTATCCTGCTCGACTTATCAGCTGTATTTGACAGTCAACCACAGTATCCTTTTGTCCATACTCTCTAGCATGGGCATCACAGGGAGAGCACACTCCTGGTTTGAATCATACCTCACTGGTCGGTCTTTCAAAGTATCCTGGCTTGGTCACACTTCTGCAGCGCACCACCTCACCACAGGGGTCCCCCAAGGCTCAGTACTGGGACTTCTTCTCTTTGCCATATACACCAACTCACTGGGACAGATCATCCAATCACATGCCTTCTCATACCAATGTTATGCTGATGATACCCAGCTCTATCTGTCATTCCCACCTGATGACCACAGTCTCAGCACGAATCTCAGACTGTCTCTCTGACATATCAACATGGATGAAAGCCCATCACCTCTAACTTAACCTCCCAAAAACTGAACTGCTTGTCTTCCCAGCCAAGCCAACCATACACCACAGCATCTGCATCCAAACTGAATCCCTATCTCTTGCTCCATCAAAGGTTGCTAGAAACTTGGGTGTCATGATTGATGACCAACTAACCTTCAAAGATCACGTTACCTCGGTTGCTCGTTCAGCCGCTTTGCATTACTAAACATAAGAAAGATCAGACCATACCTGACCCAACATGCCACCCAACTCCTGGTGCAGGCCATGGTCATCTCCCACCTTGACTACTGCAACGCTCTCCTAACTGGTCTCCCAGCCTGTGCTGTGAAACCTCTGCAGATGGTCCAGAACGCGGCGGTGCGTCTGGTCTTGGATCAGCCTAAAAGAACACGTCACCCCTCTGTTCATTGAGCTCCTCTGGCTGCCCTTAGCTGCCCGCATTAAATTCAAGTCCCTGATGTTAGCTACAAAGAGCTTAATGGAACGGCTCCATCTACTTGAATGCTCTTGCAAAGGCTTCTGTCCCAACTGGGTCCCTCCGTTGGTCCCAGGATTGTCGTCTAGCAGCTCCTACACCACGCCTAAGACAATCCAAACTCTTTTCATGTGTCGTCCCACGATGGTGGAATGACCTACCGAGCGCTACCAGAACAGGGGCGTCCCTGTCTATCTTCAAGAAGCTCCTGAAAACCCAGCTCTTCAGAGAGCATCTCCTATCCCAGCACTTACCTTGTACTTCCCTACCCCCTCTATCTCTGCACTTTATCTTTCTGCACTTCCTTCTATGCCTGCACCCTATCTCTACTCTGTCCCCTCTGACAGAGTCGGACTCCTGGGTTCCTTCTATGTAGTTTATTGTTAGCTTTTTATATAGCTGTTATTTCTTCATTTGTAAGTCGCTTTGGATAAAAGCGTCTGCTAAATACAGAAACAGAAACATAAACATTTTCAGCTTGGGGGCTGCACGGTGGTGTGGTAGTTAGCACCGTTGCCACACAGCAGAGGGTTCCTGGTTTGAATCCTGGCTGGTTCTGTCTATGTAGAGTCTGCATGTTCTCCCTGTGTCTGCGTGGGTTCTCTCCGGTTAATCCCGCTTCCTCCCACCATCCAAAAACATGCATGTCAGGTTAATTGGTGTCTCTAAATTGTCCCTAGGAGTGAGTGTGAGTGTGGATGGTTGTTTGTCCGTTTTGTCTCTGTGTGGCCCTGTCATGGACTGGAGACCCATCCCGGGTGTACCCCGCCTCTCAACCAATGACAGCTGCGATAGGCTCCAATGACCCTGAGTTGGATTAAGCGGGTATATAAAATGGATGTTTTAGCTTGTAATTGCTGAAACACTTTGATTTGGAGGCAAACATCTGAACTGCTGAACTGAATATTTTATTTTGTCCTCTTCAACACAGTTTGGTTTACAAGAGCAATGAGTCGAAAAGCTTTACATACACTCATTGTAAACAATCTCTCAGTTTCACTCTATCCAACGCACACACACACACACATCTAGCATTAATACTCTGGCAGTTTCATGCTTCTTTTCAGGGTGAGGTTCAGTGCTGACTTTCACCACTTCCCCTCCTCATTACCACATTGGGACTCAAGTTGCGCAAGAAAAACATCAGCAACCACAATCACCTCACAACCCCTGCCTCTTTACACACACACACACTCGCATAGTGCAAACCAGCCAGGATTTGCAGGTACGGCCAGCCCTCCCACACTGCTACGACAACATAGAACATCTCACACACATGACTAGAATAAAAAAGAGCTACACAGAATTCAATTAAATGTTCTGCTTTTTGAAAATCTACCACCCACCTGTCTGGGTGTACACACACACGCACACACACGTACTATGCAGTAAAGTTACATACCTCCAGTTGCCACCCACTTTTGTCAGTTTGGTCTCACCAAACACGTGGGAAAGCATTCATAAACACAAACAGGCAAATATCAATCTTTGCTCTCTCCAGAGAGAGGAAAGTGTGTAATCCCATTTTCTCATCCTCCTTGAAGCTAAGACCTTCAAGTGTTGTCTAAAGAGCTGCCACCCGATTGGCTGCTGGAGGTCAGAGGATAAGCACATAAAAAGGTGTGACATCTCTTTACACTATTTCAAACGTTCACCTATTTGTCCTTACAGCGCCTGTGTGCTTCAAGGACCACCGTGTTCTTAACTTGGATGATGATGGATGATGGATGATGAAGGCCAACGTTGTAAATTAAACAAATCTTTTTTTACACCTGCTCATTATAAAGTAGAAGCCCTTCCTACAGCTTGTGTTTAGAAGACAGGATGTCTCTTTTTAATACTACCACAAAAGCACAAACTCATCAAATAAACTTGGAGGGTCTCTCTTAGGTAAGTCAGTAAAATGTATTTTATCACTTTTCACAGATACAAATTACAAAATGCTTCAATTCAATTCAATTCAGTTTTATTTATATAGCGCCAAATTACAACAAATGTCATCTCAAGGCACTTAAATAATATAGTCCAATTCAAGCCAATTGGAATTCAATTCATTGTAATCATAATCCAATGAAATCCAATTAATTCATCACCGGATCACCTGAGCCATCCCTAACTATAAGCTTTATCAAAAAGGAAAGTTTTAAGCCTAATCTTAAAAGTGGAAAGGGTGTCTGCTTCCCGGACATTTACTGGCAGCTTATTCCACAAGAGAGGGGCCTGATAACTGAAGGCTCTGCCTCCCATTCTACTTTTAGAAACTCTGGGAACAACAAGTAAACCTGCAGTTTGGGAGCAAAGTGCTCTGTTAGGAAAATATCTTACAATGAGATCTTTAAGATATGATGGAGCTCGGTCATTAAGAGCTTTTAAAATTCTGGTCAAAAATAACTCCAAGGTTCCTCACTGTAGAACTAGAAGCCAAGGAAATACCATCTAGAGTAACTATATAACTAGACAATTTCTCCCTGAAGCGCTCAGGTCCAAAGAGAACAACTTCAGTTTTGTCTGAATTTAGTCAGCTGGGGGCTTGTGAGTATCCCCACATCCACCCAATGCCTCTCTTCCTGGGCAACTCAGGTGTATTAGACAGTCCAGCCCCTCTTCAAGAGTTTGGTTCCAGAGCCCATGCTGTGTATGGGGGTGAACCCACTTATATTTAACTCCACTTCACACACTTGCTCACCAACAGCCAGTTTGCGATGTTAGGAATCAACACGCCCAGGCCCGCCCTTTTGCCTGCCGCCCAGCTCACACTGCACCAACCTCACATTTTCCTCCTATGAGTGGTGTGCGCAGGTGAAGGGGCATCCTGTTGCTTCTTCGGGCTGAGCCCCAGGAACGAAGGCTTGGGTCACCAGGAACTCACTTGCAAGCTCCCCCACCAGGTCAGGCTTCAGTGGGGTGCTCCGGTTTACCTTTTAAAGCAAGGTTTAATTATCTGGTGCTGCTCTTTCAAAGTCTTTGAAGTGAGGAAGGGTCCCTCCCAGGTTTTTTAAAAGCGATTGTACACGTGTGACTTGAAAATAGTCCGGTACACAGTGGACAAGGAACTGTTAAAAACTGACAGCAAACATGGCCCAATGGATTCGATAACTGTGATTAATAACTTAGTTGGAATTGCACCAACTGGACTTGAAGACTCTTTCATCTGGAAGATTATTTGAGAAAACTCAAAAAAGGAGATTGGATAGAGGTGACTTAAAATGGGTAATGAGAATTTATTGTATTGTAGGGATATAAGCTGTAATTGTTTCCACCTTATCATTAAAAAAGGATAAAAACTTTTCAGTCTACAACTTTCTTTACTTTTTCCCCTTGTTTTATGCCAAACACATTTGCTTAGCTAAGATTCTCAAGTACTGCTTATTTCTTTATTTTGTTGTTGCAATACTTTATGCATAATAATGCTGATCCTCACAGGGGGACAGGGAAAGAGTGAGAGCAAAGAAGTAAGAGAAATGAGTCAGAGATAGAAAGAAATGATAGAAGAAGACAATGAAAAACAAGACAAAACCAGACAACTAGCTGCTACATCTGTAGAAACCAAACAGAAAACATCCCACGGCCTCTGTTTGGAAACCAGACAGAGAACCATCAGGAACACCTGCAAGTAGACAAACAGAAAGACAAAAATAACAAAAAACTCCACAAACAGCAACAACACAAAAAGCAAGTACATAGAACATAACTGTGGATACGGATGGTTTGAAACCACAGCACAACACAGCAACTATATGATAAGCATGTGACTGAGTGAATGAATGTGTGTGTGCTGCATGAACATGCAAAATATATGGTACAGGTTTTACATGAATTGTATATATAGTGTGTGTGTGTGTGTGTGTGTGTGTGATAAGTAGTAATGTTTAAGGTGTAATTCAAACTGAAACTCCCAGGGCAGCCAGGGACTGGCTGCAATAAGATGGTACCGACCACAGGGCAGGAGGGCCCGATGTCCATCAGGTCCAAGGCCTGAATTGACAGCATCAGGGGAGCCATTGCACACCCAGAAAGCACCCACCCAGCCCACACTGGAGGCCCCCCTTCAAAAATCAAACAAAACAAACAAAAAAACCGCAATCACATCATTTGCAGCTGCCTGAGCCATCATCAACCCAGGCATCCAAGCATCCCCCACCAGACCCCACCATCCACCACAACCCTCTTAAAAAGAGTCAGAGGCTCCAGAGCAACCAGCCGGGCACCAGGGCCCACACTAACCCACTCACACTATGGTGTGCCCAAGGCAACCTAGACCCCCCGCCAGGCACAGATCTGGGATGAGACTGGAAAAGTATTGTGGACTTAATTAAGTGATAATATTGTAGTTGTATCTCTTTCATGGCCAAATAGTGTACTTGAAGACCACCCCTTTCCATTTTTACTCAGCTCTCCTACATTCAGATTTACAAATCATTTGATTAATCTTGGGTTGTTGTGAAGGTTTGGAAGTTATTATAAAGGGCGCAATATTGTTTAAGATGTACATACAGATCAAGTTAAAACTGTCAGTCTGCTCAATTGGTTCGAATCCAGCCATACAGGATTCCAACAAGAGTGGTCTACAGTAGTTAAAAAGTGTCCAAAACTTTTATACACTTTGATCGATAGAAATATGAAATGAGGAAGACTTATGTTTGACAATATTGATACTATCAGATTTACAAATAAAAACTATACATTTACAGTCAGACACAGTTAATTACACAGCAGGACCACCCTCTTCTTTTGTGTGTTAAAAATAAACCTACTCTGTTCTGTTTTGTAGCAGGTTGTATGTCGGTTCCTGTTGTGCACTGAAGTGAACAAACCTCCACATTCTCCTTCAAAGATTATCAAAAAATAGTGCTCAAACTGCCTTTCCAATAGACACAGCTGTGGTGTCACTGGGATTTCAGTGCCTGTTGTGTAGCACTTCTTCACCTACAATTCTTCTGAGTTATTTAGAAACATTCTGCCTATTTCCAAATACACATGTTACTTAGAGACGCCCCAGAGACAGATTCTTAGGGTTCCTATCCCTTCCTATCATAGACACCTTCCACCTCAGAAATAAGACTGGAAATCAGGTTTCCAGTCAGAGCAGTGGGTGACAATGGGAAATGATTGGAGGAAGGGGTGGTGGTAAAAAGATATGATGAGGAGGGATACTAATTGGTGCAGGCAACCTTCCTTCTCTCCTTCTGTTTCTATCTGTCCCCATTTCCTAATTTTTTTGTCATTAAGACACTAGAGGCCTAATTTCTGTGTCAACGTCCACCAGCACCTCTGACCTTTCGATCTGTGATGAAGAAGATGTTTCTGTTTCCTCTTTAGCTGCCAAACTCCACTTCCTGCCTCTGTCCTGCTCATCAGTTACTGGGGCGGAACAGCCCTGCATCTGATGGGTACAACTGAACCAAAATAAGAACAGCTTTGTCCTCAAAGGTGAGCAAATGAGGGGGAAAAGCAGATATCATAAAATCCCAAGGAGGGCATGTGTCGTGTGTGTAATCTAATCTGACTCCCCCCTCCCACTTCAGGAAGGAGAATATGTTGAGCCCTGGCTTTCTGTGCCAGATGGCTTAACATTGACAAATCAATTAGGCTCCACCTTATCACCAGGGGGACCAGGGCTACAAACCTGCTTGCCCCCACCCCCACAGTCCTCAGTTGAACACTCCTCCATTTCTCCTCACCCCAATCACCCCCTCATCACCAGAAAGCTTTGCCTGGATGAGGAGACAAGGAAAAAACAAACAAAGAGGCTGGCAGCACTTGAATCACCCAGCATCAATATGGATGACTTCCATGCTAATGCAGAGGGGGCCCAGGCTTGATTTGGTCAGTGTTTGTATTGTTTAGAAGCTCAGTCGGAGCTGATTTGCCATAAACTGAAGAACCAAGTATCTTTACTTGTTTTTCCTTCTCTTTGTGGAGGTGGGAGATGAGGAGGAGTGAGGGTGGACGTTTGGGGAAGTTAATCCACAGAGAATAAACAGCGCAGCCTGGAGCAAGAATGTATCTGGGTCGCGGAGCAGAGGGTGAATCCATGTTCTTCACTTCCCCCTAGTGGAAGAGAAGTGTGCTCTGCAAGGAGAGGACTGGTCAGAATTCCACTGGTGTTTGGAGGTACAAATCTACAGTCAGCACAATGTCATGTCATGTGATAAACATTATATGCAAACAGAGAGAGAAAGAATCCTGGGGACTGGAAAGGGTTTCCCACCCTCCACTAGCAGTCACCCACCTGCCACAGCAGGGTCCATGAGACCATCAGATGATCATGAACACTAACCCACACCCACACTCTGAGATCTATAGGGCAATAATAACAGGCAATGTTCAAATCTAACAACAACATAAAGGGTTAAATGTCCTATATTCTAAAATGCATGCATTAAATGTAACATGTTTCAACATTCACAGTAAACCATCATTTTCATGATAAACATCAGTAAATAAAGGACATTTCAATCAAAATTACAAGATGGATCATTTGTGAGAGAAATGCTGAACAGCTTGAAAGTTCACAATCCCGTCAGGACTTATAATGTAGAGAACTTGAGTCTGTACAGTGACTTCATTTCCTGGGGAAAAAAATCCATACAATCGAACTTTCAAACACAAATTTTTGGGTGGACATCTTTGATACATCTACACATCTCAGTCAAACGTCACATTCACCAGCTGAGATGATGGGAGCTGCAGAGTCCGTCAGGTCATAATCTCTCATTGCTAACATCACACATGATAAACACTGAAATCTTCAGAGACACAAACTGGTGAGGGGGAAGTTAGAGAAGCAGTTATGAAAGCAGCGTGACAAAGGTTTGACTCCACCATCTACATCATGAACTCTTCAGGTCTTAGGCTGATGTAGGCGTGAAGGTGGGTGGGTTTACGTGCCACGAGGGATGGGGGAAGGGGGTTAGAGATAGTGCATGTGTGGGTGCCCTCCTGGCTTGCCTCAATCCTCATCCCATCTGGGGGCAGCGATGAGAAAGAAAGAGAGAGCTGATGCTGAGACCCCTAGGGAGAGATTAGTGCTGACAGCACAACAAAGAAGAATGATGCCAGGGCCCTCGGCTCTTCCACAAATTCAGATGTAATGTATGGCTTTAACTGCACCAAAGGAGGATCAACGTAATATATGATCGACCCACTTTGCAGTGCGATCCGTTGGCAGTGATGTAAAAGCGATTTATACCCGTAAAATGTGAAGGCTAATTAAGTAAGACGTTGGCACGGGAACAAATCCAATGGGCTTATGAGAGAGCTGGCAGACTATTCAGCTCCCCCCCTCTCCGAAGGTCTACCTGCAGTAAGAGCAAGAAAACTTCTTCTAGGTATGATCGAGGACTGCCAGATCAAATGCAGGCTGTTGATCTAATTATTAAATTCTTGTTTGTGATTTGTTTAAGGTCCCCCCCTCGCAGTGTCAGGGGTCCAGGGCCTCTGTAATTACACAGCGCCTTTCCACCAACCAGAGAGCTGTGTTGATAAGGCTGGAGATGAAATGTCCTAATTACAGCCTGAGTGGAGATGGCTCCAACAGGGAATACATGCGCTGTCAGCTAACGGATTTCTGAGCCAACAGTGTTAATGAGACAGAGAGCCACCAACCCCCTTTCATATTAATCAGAGCACCTAGTTCTTGCTTTGTCTCAGTGTCAGTCCTTATCACAGCCAATCTCCACCTCACATTTCCATCCAGCCTGGAAGATCACTTCACTGCTGCCCTCATTTCCAGACTAACAGCACCTCGTTGCTCTTAATTATTAAGAAATATGCTCTTTCAGTCATCACTTAACAGGCCCAAAATTCAGGTTCCCACCCAAGGCCTGTATCTCTGCCTCGGGATGAAGAGACAGTGTGCCAAATATCAATCTGTGAGCCTGGAGAACAGTGATTGAATGGTGATTGAAGTCCTGTTCCACCTCTGCACACATTCCACATGCTACTGTTGTCTTTGTGTTTTCACTCTCTAAGTGGACTTAATTTCCCCAAACCTCATATCAGCTGTAGCAGGTAGGCCTTAGAGAGGTGCATCATGGGGCCTCATCTTCATTCTCCCACTCACCTCCTTTCATTCTCATTTCTACCCTCACTGACAGCAGGAGAGGAAGAGGAAGCTGGCTCAGGCTGCTAAGGTGTGTGTCTGCTACAACAGCAGCTGTAACTGTCCAAGGGTAAATAAATAGATACTCTGGAGAAGGGCCATTATCTGTCATGGAGCGCTGATACAGTCTTGCCTTGTATTTATTGCCTACTTAATGGATTTGATTGTATTACTGAAGGTAAGGAGGAAAAAAAATCCATTGCCAGCTCGAAGGTGCTTTCAGCATCCTGCAATTACCTTATGTAAATCCTGGCCTGGAATGTTGATCAACTGCTATTTAAAATGCATTGAATTTCCATGGAAAATGATCTAGTTCTCCTGCCTGAAGCTCATTAATAACAAGGACGAGCCAGGCTGACATTTGGAATGCTTGCACATTTGCTTAGCGCTGTCTTGCATTGGGGAACACAGCCTCGTCTGCAGATATGACAGCACATTCAAAAAGGATGACTTGAATTCAGACATTTGTTCCTGTGATAGGAAGTGGTTCTTCTTCTTCTCACACATGGGGAGATGCTTGTTAGTGTTTGTGAAGTCCTGGATCATGTAAGGAAAGTAGGAAGTGACTCACAGAAATAACATGGGCCTCCATGTTCTGATTGAAATAGCTGCACTCTTCTGATTTTTGTCACTAACATGTCCAACACACTGTGCTACAATTGGTATTGTCAGTTTAAAAGGAGCAGCTCTCCCAATTTATATGAACAATATGCTATAGCTGGTGTTTACTGGGCTTGTACTTTCATTTCTGCCCCCACCCCCAATGGTGAAGCAAGTAAACACATCTTTTATTTCAAAATATTTCTACTGAAAAATTACTCTATAACTAGAATAGGTTCTGCATTAAAACTACTAAAGCATGTGCATATTATTACAAAAATGTGTTGTCCTGATTGTACCAGAACTGATGTGATGAAAAAGCAGAGGTTTTGTTGGTATCCCACTGCTATGAATGATGATTTTTGATAACGTTAATCAAATCTTATTGCATATCAAGACAAAAAAAATAATTCAAGTTAAATAGCAAGTATGGCATGCCGTTCAGGAAATTAATCTTTGAATATATTGAATGAAACTCTGAATATATTGAATGAAACTTGACTGACGTCAGACTTCACGGAAGTGCCAGCGGCCATCTTGTCTAAGGTGTGGATACTGTGGCGAAAAGCGAATGACAATGAGTCAGTCCGCTCGGAATTTTGTAGGAGGAATATTAAAGTATGAGGACATCATTAACACACTGGCGAATGCATGTACGGGCCAAAATCCTCCCGATAACCCTGTCAGTTCTTCTAACGAAGAAGTCGTGGCAGACTTACGACATCAGGCCAACCTCAGCATGCCTTCAACCTCTCAGGAGTGCCCCAAAACGGCAATGCAGGCTATATATTGTTTAGATACAATAAGAATCACCCACATTCATAGACCAATGTAGGCTGAATATTTAGTTTAGTATTGAACGTATTTGATGATCCGCGACACAGCTTTCTTCACGTTACTCACAGCAGATTGCGGACAGACAAATGCATCTTACCCAAAGTGGACATTGTGTCACGGATCATCACATACGTTCATTACTTAACTAAATATTCAGCCTGCATTGCAGTTTTGGGGCACTCCTGAGAGGTTGAAGGCATGCTGAGGTTGGCCTGTTGTCGTAAGTCTGCCACGACTTCTTCGTTAGAAGAACTGACAGGGTTATCGGGAGGATTTTGGCCCGTACATGCATTCGCCAGTGTGTTAATGATGTCCTCATACTTTAATATTCATCCTACAAAATTCCGAGCGGACTGACTCATTGTCATTCGCTTTTCGCCACAGTATCCACAGCTTAGACAAGATGGCTGCAGGCACTTCCGTGAAGTCTGACGTCAGTCAAGTTTCATTCAATATATTCAGAGTTTCATTCAATATATTCAGAGTTTCATTCAATATATTCAAAGGTTCATTCCATATATTCAAGGTTCATTCAATATATTCAGAGTTTCATTCAATATATTCAAAGGTTCATTCCATATATTCAAGGTTCATTCAATATATTCAGAGTTTCATTCAATATATTCAAAGGTTCATTCCATATATTCAAGGTTCATTCAATATATTCAGAGTTTCATTCAATATATTCAAGGTTCATTCAATATATTCAGAGTTTCATTCCATATATTCAAAGATTAATTTCCTGAACGACATGCCATAAGCAAGTGTTTTTATATATATATATATATATATATATATATATATATTTTTTTTCCCCATGTCCTGTCCAGCATTATGGCAGCAGAATTGTAGTCTGAATACCTTTGATGCCAAACAGATTTGCTTTGCCAAGGGAAGTTTTATAAATGTAAAGCTCCCCTTGATGCCCATTTATTTATTTCTGTTTACACTATATAACATGTAATAGAACTGAACCGGACCGGGGGACAAGGAAAGAAGAAGAGGAAAGAAGAGGAAACAGAACAAAAATAGAAACAAAAACCAGACAACCAGCTGCTACACCTGTAAAAAACAAAACAGACAACAATCCATGGCCTCTGAGGGGAATCCAGCCTTAGCGCCACCAGGAGCACCTGAAAGCAGACAAGCAGAGAAAAAACAAACACACAAACAAACAAAAACAAGCACAAGAAGCGGCAATCGCATACAACACAGCTGTGGATATAGATGACCTGAGACGACATGATAATACATCAACTGCTTAGTGACCATGCTACTGGGCTAATGAATGTGTGTGTGTGTGTGTGTGAGAACATGCAACACCCACGGCACAGGACCTACATGATAACCGTGCTTAGTTATGAGTGTATAAGTGTACAGGGCCACAATCCACAGCCCCCCCCCCCCAGCAATCAGAAGCAGGCAGAGAGGGCCACAAGACCCAGGCCACCAGCAGCCCCCACGGAGCACAGAACCCAGGAAGCCCACCGCAGGGACAACCACGCATCCACCCAGAAGACTGCAGAGGAAGCCCCCGGACAGAGCCCCCATAAGCATAGGGCAGAGGCCCCCCGGGAGCCAGGGGCAACAGCCCACGGACCCCGCCAGGCCCCAGCCGCCCAGACATGGGCCGTGCACTGGACCCGGGCCCCAGGAGATTGAGCGCCCCTAAACCCCCCAGCAGAGGCCCCACCCAATACCCAGGAGGGCCAAGCGCCCCAGACAGCCACACAGTGGGTCAGCGCCTGCCCCAGCGCCCCTGGCCAAGTGCCCTGGGAGTCAAGACGTGCCCACAGGTGGGTGAAGTCGCGAGCAGCGGGGAGCGACAACGCCGCCCCCCCATCGGGAGAAACACAAGCAGGCCAGGCGACAGCAAGTCCCAGATCCAGGCTCAATCATTACCACACACACTTTCATGTCCCATACATCCACACGTCCTCCCTCCCTCAACTCCGCTGGGGTGTAGCGCAGCGGGCACACCAGGGGGCCAGCAGCCCCCCAGCCACCACAGACCCCGAACCAGCAGAACAATTAATTAATCCTCCTGGCCCCTCCCACCCCGAGCAGCAACCAGGAAGCAGGGGTGTGAGAAGACCCCTCCCCTCACCCTTCTGGCTCTTCAATATTTTCTAATAGTGAGCGATTAAAATTGAGGGGCAGCCAACCTTGTAGAACTGGGAGCGCGGCCCTCTGGGCAGCCTACATACCCAAAGAGCCCCGCCCACCAGATGCCACTCAGTGTAACCACCCCCCAAGACCTAATGTGTGTGTGTGAGTGTGTGTTTGATAAGTAGTGATGTCTAAGGTGTAATTAAAACAGGGACGGGGAACTGCAGAGTGCACCCAAGGGGACCACCTACGTGGCCCCATCCACTACACCCCACCGAACACACACGCCCCCAAAACCCTTCATGTGTGAGTGTGTGCTGTGTACAGGAGCCAGAAGGGAGAGGGGTATGGGGATATATACTCTCCCCCGGAGAGGGCAGCCAGGGACTGGCTGCAATAGGCACCCCCGCTACCTGGGAGCCAACCCAGGGCAGGAGGGCCTGTTGTCCACCAGGCTCGGGGCCTGCAGCGACAATATTCCGGGAGCTACTGTACCCCCAGAAGGTACCCATCCCGCCCCACCCCACTCAACCCAACCCCACCCCGGAGGACTACAAAAAACAAACAAACAAACCAACCGGTCACACCAGTCGCAGCAGCCCGGGCCTGAGACCCACCATCACCCAGGCCCCCCCCAACAGGGGAAAAGCACCCCCCCCCCACTGTATGCCCCAACACCCTGAAAAAAAACAACCATCTGCGGACACCTTGGAGGTCCCAGAGCAACAAGCCTGGCACCAGGACCTGCACCAACCCACCCATACTGTGGCGTGTCCAGGGCAACCCAGACCCCCCAGGCACAGGCAGGGCCCAGCCACCAGGGCCCAGGCCCAGCACCACCACCCACGCCAGAGCGGCCCGGCCACCCGGCATAGAGCCAGCAGCCACCACCCCAAGGCCCCTATGGGACCCCGCCCCACACCGCAAGACAGCCCCACCCGCAAGCCCCCAAAACTGCCCTCCAAGCCCGACACACAGTCCCCCTCAGCAATGACCAACCCGGTCCCCACGACCCGAGAGACCACCAAACGCCCGAAGTCACACAGCTCCCCCCAGCACACACCCAACCGCCCAGAGCGACGGGACAGCAACCCACCACCACCACTATGTGATAAAGCTAATCAGAGGGGACCAGAGAGAATGAAATTCAGTCAATTGATGTTTTGAGGAGGCAGACATTGTTTCCATGCTAATATAATCTAAAAGAACATTTCTAAACTGGTTAATACACAGATTGTTCTTCGCTTTCCAGTTCATGAGAATAGTTTTCTTTGCGATACATAACACTGTGAGAACCATGTGTGCTGAGTTCATTTCCATGTTGATGTTGTCTAAGTCACCCAGTATGCACAGTGTGGGGCATGCAGGGATGCTACACTTTAGCTATGTTGATAGGTCCGCACAGACTTCAAGCCAGAACTTCTGGACAGGCGCACAGAACCACAAAGCGTGTGCATAATCATCAAGTGTTTATATTTTTAAAAAAGAGCACAAGGCCAGTGATGAGAGATTACGACCCAGGAGGGAGCAGGACCCTCTGTTAATACAAGCGTCAGTGAGATGGATGCATAGAGGAACATCAATCCTGCTGTCTGCATGGCTCATTGGACTCCATGTAACATGTCACACAAAATGTCACATGGAGCAACATGCAAAACACCACGAGTAGCAAACATTTGAGAGTGAGAAAACATCAAGATCAAACTTTAGTAACACAGTAGTGACTCTGACTCAGCGACAGCTGCATCAACGCATGTGATAAAGACCTGGATGACTCAGAACTGTCTGCTTTTAAATTCAGACAAAACTGAAGTTGTTCTCTTTGGACCTGAGCGCTTCAGGGAGAAATTGTCTAGTTATATAGTTACTCTAGATGGTATTTCCTTGGCTTCTAGTTCTACAGTGAGGAACCTTGGAGTTATTTTTTATCAGAATTTATCATTTGACGCACATATAAAACTGGTTTCTAGGACTGCCTTCTTTCACCTTCGTAATATTGCTAAAATCAGGAACATCCTGTCTCAGGGTGATGCAGAGAAACTAGTTCATGCATTTGTTACTTCAGGATTGGACTTATTATTGGGCTGTCCCACATATTCTCTGAAAAGCCTCCAGCTGATCCAAAATGCTGCAGCCAGAGTTCTGATGAGAACTAACAGGAGAGATCATGTTTCTCCAGTTTTAGCTTCTCTTCACTGGCTCCCTGTTAAATTCAGAATAGAATTTAAGATTCTTCTCCTCACATATAAAGCTCTTAATGACCGAGCTCCATCATATCTTAAAGATCTCATTGTAAGATATTTTCCTAACAGAGCACTTCGCTCCCAAACTGCAGGTTTACTTGTTGTTCTTAGAGTCTCTAAAAGTAGAATGGGAGGCAGAGCCTTCAGTTATCAGGCCCCTCTCTTGTGGAATAAGCTGCCAGTAAATGTCCAGGAAGCAGACACCCTTTCCACTTTTAAGATTAGGCTTAAAACTTTCCTTTTTGATAAAGCTTATAGTTAGGGATGGCTCAGGTAATCCTGAAACATCCCATAGTTAAGCTGCTATAGGCTTAGACTGCTGGGGGACCTCATCTGTCACACCTTTCCTCACTTTGCTCTCTTTTCCCCCTGTTTAATTTCAAAATTGATATTATGTACATGTGACATTATTGTGGTTATTAACTTGTGTTTCCCTGTTCCAACAGATATCCTTTGAATGGTGTTATGGTGTTTTTCCCCCCTCTTTTCCCTCTTTTCTGTCTTCTCAAACCCCAGCCGGTCGAGGCGGATGGCCACCCTCCCTGAGTCTGGTTCTGCCAGAGGTTTCTTCCTGGTTCTGGTTCTGCCAGAGGTTTCTTCCTGGTTCTGGTTCTGCCAGAGGTTTCTTCCTGGTTCTGGTTCTGCCAGAGGTTTCCTCCTGGTTCTGGTTCTGCCAGAGGTTTCTTCCTGGTTCTGGTTCTGCCAGAGGTTTCTTCCTGTTAAAGGGAGTCGTTCCTTTCCACAGTCCCTCAGGCTCAGGACGGGAGGTTGGACTGAAGACAAGTTTTGGTGCAATCTGTTGGTTTCCTTAGCTAGGATATTTTTTTCAATTGACTCTATATGAATTAATTGGATTATGATTACAATGAATTGAATTCCAATTGGCTTGAATTGGACTATATTATTTAAGTGCCTTGAGATGACATTTGTTGTAATCTGGCGCTTTATAAATAAAACTGAATTCAATGGAATGTTTTACAGAAATAAGTTTGAAGGGTTATGTGTTATGTTAATGGTAAAGTATCAGTAGCCTCTCTCTGCTTTAAACTGGTTCTAATGCAGCTCTGAACTAATTGCGCATGTAAAGAAACATGCTGCTCCAGCTCTGCATCTGTTTCATAATCATCAGCATATCAGCTCTTTGCTCTCTGAGCTGTTGGTAAAAACACTGCTGCTGCAGTACTTCTGCTGAGGTAACTTCAGCAATGAGTGGATAAATTTCCCCCTCTTTGGTCCTCATCCAGCCTCTTTGCTGACAGCTCCTTTTAGGCTCCATAAAGGCTGGCTCACATTACCTGCCCACACCTCAGCTTCCACAGAGCAGGTCCAAACAGAGCTGAACACGTCAGGCCTAAAAACCACTGCAATCATATGGAGCACTTCAAATACTCAGAGGTCCACTGGGCCTGGAGCTGTGGTCGCACCCATGAATTATGGAAATGATCTAATTGTTTTCTCATTTGGAAACACTGGGGGCCCTCCTCCCTGTGTCTCAGTTTTACAAGTCTGTGGTTTCCAGTGGGGCACATGATTCAGTGCTGCCCACCTCCGGCACATTTCTCAAATCCAAGGTGGTCCATTCTGTCAAACAGAGCCAAAGTTGAGGTGTAAGTCTCATCCATCCATACATCCATTTTCTATACCCGCTTAATCCAATTTGGGGCTGTGGGGGGCCCGGAGCCTATCCCAGCTGTCATTGGGCAAAAGGCAGGGTACACCTGGACAGGTCGTCAGTCCATCACAGGGCCACACAACCACATGCTCACACTCACTCCTAGGGACAATTTAGAGTCACCAATTAACCTAACATGCATGTTTTTGGATGGTGGGAGGAAGTCACAGTACCGGAGAGAACCCACGCAGACACAGGGAGAACATGCAGCCTCCACACAGAAACGCCCCAACAGGGAATTGAACCCAGAACCCTCTTAGTGTGAGGAGACGGTGCTAACCAGCACACCGTAAGTCAAACCTTTTGCAGTGGATTAACTGAGAGAGGGGCGGGGGTAAACGTGGAGTTTAAAAAGGCAGTGATTGTGACGGGAGAAGAGCACAAATGATGGTAAATTGGACTGTGATGACAAACGTATGCCAGATATTATTAAACATCTCATTTTGGAAGTGCAATTAAATATATATACAGAAATATCACTCCTGAGCAAAGCTAAGTGTAGACATACAGAAAAATTCTTGGTTCATCTGTTACCGGATGGTTTTTTGTCTTTCAAACTAAGATAAGTGGCTGTGTGTTAAAACTTCCCGTGGTATCAGGTCTTGTGCAGTTATTCACCTGACGATGATCATGGATCGAAGCAGGAGGAGGGCTTTGACATCTCTCATTCCTGTCTTGTAAAACATGAGATTAACATACATGACTGGTGCTGAAAGAGGCTGCACACCATCATGTCACCCTTGGGTCACTGTGCCTCATTTCATTTAGTGTTTTAAGAACCACACTGCATTTTCAATCACAAGTAGCCCCAGTAAAAATAACTGACTGTGTGCTTTCTGGAAGCAGCTGTTGACCTTTTTAAGGCATGTTTTTCCTTACATAAGGTGGTGATCATCATCATCCATTACATTAGCAAGATGCAAAGCACAAGACCAAGTCTAAAAGCTGTATAACAATCTGGTTAATCAGAAATACATTCAGTTATTTAAAATACCTTATGAAGGAACAAAAGTAAAAAAATAGTTGAATAAAATATGACTTAAACAATAATACTGGAAGGTTATGACTAAAGCTGTCGAACAACAAACTGAAAAGACTATTAGCCCTGTAAATAATGGACAAGCAATACACAACACCTCAAATCAACAATAAGGGCATCCAAACATGGTATGAAGTGGACACAGTGAGATATTTGGAATAGATAGTTAGAACTATGGTTAATGAAAAAAGCTGGGACACTTCACACAGTACAATACAAACCGGCTGTAACTGGTTTATCTTTTAAAACTGAAAACCTGTTTCTTCACTTCAGCACCACTCCAGCTTCTTCTGTCTGAAATCAGGCCTGTTAGATGAACTGGTGATCCTAAAATTACCCTAAAAGTGAGTGTGAGTGTGCATGGGTGTTTGTCTCTGTGTGGCCCTGTGATGGACTGGTGACCTGTCCAGGATATACCCCATTTCTCAGCCCTTGGCATCCAGGATAGGCTCCAGCCCCCCTGTGACTTTGAATTGGATTAAGTGGGTATAGAAAATGGATGGATGGACCCCTTACTTGTGAAACAGTCAGTGCGGTTACATGCGGGCAATCAGATCGGATTAATGGCTAAATTACAATAAGATTGAGTTATTCAGCACATGTAACAAGCTTAATCCGACAAGAAATCGAATCAGATCGGGTTCCTCGCAGTCAGATTAAGACCCCGGGATAACTCGATCCAAATGCCCACTGAACGTGCCTGGAGACGACAGTGGATCGGATCGAGCGTTCTGCTCCAGATTTTTTCCAGCGATCGTCACCCGGAAGTGGAAGGAGACGATATTTCTGTTGTTGTCGTCAGAAAGAAAGAAACAACATGATGGAGAATGTTGTGCATCGTTTGTGCCATAACCAGCTCATCACAGATGGAGAGGGACGCAGCTTCATCTCGCTCTGTGTTCTCCATCTTTCTGAATGCCTGAGTTTGTTGCTGTTGGTGGTGAAGACGTCAACAGGAAGTGGCTCTATTAGCGATAGCTGAAATGGGGACAGCGCCACCTATGGTACCGGGGTATGACATGCTTTGTGCCAGTGATTCCATTCATTCACCGCCATATATCCAAGGATAATTACCCTCAGATAAGGAGCAGAACCCAACTGTAGCTGTAATCCAGTTCATCTCATCATGTGGACCCACTGAGTATGACACTAGACTTTATTTCCTAAGTATAGTACTTAAAGGTGAAGTTTTTTTTTTTTTAAACCAGGACCTTATTTCTGGCATAAAACACGTTCACCTACTCATTAATAACATTTTGGTGAAAGTCGGCATCCCTCGGACGCTATTTATATCAGTCAAGATCCACGTGTATCCCTATAACGGGAGTGAATGGGGCATAGACACTGCAGTCTCTAAATAAGTCATTATCTGTCTTTATTTCACCAATTCTTTAAGCCGTTGTTGTTTTTTTTACTGTGAAATAGACATGTCCTGTAGCCCAAGTGAAGAGGCTATGGAAAAATAACGGCGCAGATAACCTATTAGGTTACCCATATTTGAATTAAGGTGGGTTTTATTCTATAAGGGCTGGCTATTTGAGCGTTCCGTCTCTCCCATAATATGTATATTCATATTGTCCTGTACATGGCAGGTGCCAAACAAAACAGACCTTAAATAACAGTCATTTTGTGTGCGTGTTGTCTGTTGTTGTTATGTGTGCGCGCACATTTTGCGTATGTATGCCCGTGGTCATGATAATCCGTCTGTGGTATCAGGTGGTCGCACTGTTGTACTCCTCTGACCATCTTACTAAAGATGTCAAGTAAAATTATTTATTTATTGTACCATGTGTGGAAGATCAGATGAAACATTGAAGTCAAGGATGTGGAGCTGTCTGTAGAGAAAACAAACAGAATAGCAACACTTAGAACACTTTAGAATCATCCCTGAGCCCAGCTGACCAACAGGTTCACTTTCTGCAGGAGACTGAAAACAACTGCACACAACACTCATCCTCACATATTGGATCTACAAGTGATTTGCCATCATTTAACCAAATATTTAACTCATATTTTTGACATCTCACAGATAATGACATCCTTATCAATCTTAACTTTTCAAACATTTCTCCCTTTTAATAACAGATGTGTTTGACATCAGAAGCACATCTCCCTGTAAACACACACACACACACACACACACAAGCAGCCAAACACAGAGGAAAGCTGAATGGATCAGCGCTCACTCTGCCTCCTGCTTCTTAATCAAACCTGACACTGTGGCAATTATCTAATTAGACATCACTTAATCCACACCCTTCAGGTCTGCAGCCGCGTTTGACCTGCGGAGTAATGACAAAACCACCATCCAAGAGCAGATTAATGGAAGCTGGGTGGCAGAGGTTGTGCTGCATTCAAGAAACATCTGAAAATATGCCTCAGTTCATTTCATAATTAACAGGTATGAATGTAATTGATTGAGATGTGAAAGCTTAATCAGTCTTTTCAATAAGCAGGATATCCCTGTTGAGTGAATTAATTAAATTATGTAATTAAAGCTGTGCGTGTGTGGTGGTGCTGGGGGTAGAGCTGATTGAAGGTTAGCAAGAGGAGACAAAAACATACCAACATTTAGTTTGTCTTTTTATTAGACAGGGCAATTTCACAAACAGCAGTTAGCCTGAAAATTACATTCAGAAAGTGCAGCTGACCATGCACAAACACCACACACACACACACACCTGCAAACAAAAGTAACAATCCACCATGTTTGTTGCTCCCCACATTCCGTGTGTTCTCATGTTTAAATTAAAATGGACAAAATCTAAATCGATCACCATCAAAGCAGACGAACCTCAGTCACTAGAGCTACAAGTCATTTCTGTCATTGTACAAAGACTCTGAAGGGCTAGTCTCTGCATTCTAACACCACCCATACAACATCTGCAGCACCACCTCCCTTCTCTTCAGTATCAGCTTATGTGAGGAGAGGGTTCCACAGTTTGGGTGAAACGGCTCCAGAAATCCACTCTGTTGTCTAATAACACTGAGACAGAGCTGGCGATCCCCCAGCAGCGTAACAGAGACTTTACCAAAACACTATACGGCACACAGTTTGTACAAAGTGGTGAGATGGGAGGATTCTGCTCAGTGTCGATCATACACACAGAAGGGGGGGTCACAGGGTGCTTCTGTCACAGTTTATGGCAAACACTGGTTCAAAACATGGGTGAGGCGGTGGTTGATGGTGTTTCTAAAGTAAGGGAAGATTGTGGGAAGTCTCTTAATATTGTTCCACCTGATTCAAAAGCACATAGAACTTACACATCACAGACAACGGGTCCAGTTCAGGTTTGGCTCCTTGTGAGCGGGGTGTGCAGGCGACCAGGTCAGCCCGTAAGGTTTGCTGTGAACTACACATCCCATCCCATTCCAGGAGGCTCTGCTTGGCGTTTGAAATACTGGCCACAGGGATCCAGAATGTGTGAAAACACACATCCACTAAATGACATGGATGACCACACAGCATCACAGCACCAAACTGTTCGTCAGCCTGCTGGTCACAGCAGGAATGGCAACTAAAAAAAATCTGACATCTGTATTCTGTCTTTTTCTCCAGAATATTTGGAAGTGCAACACTTTTGTACTGAAGGTAATTTAAGATTTTTTTCCCCAGCTGCTTGGTTCACAGCATTGTTCAGTTCAGTCAGAGAAACGGCAAATTATAAGTCCATGAATGAAAAGCTCAGCATCCTCCTCTTCTACCTACCGAAAATGCACTCATACTCGAGCAGTATGTGCTCCACTATCTGGTTCTGGTAGACCATGTGGACCGCAATGTTGCCCGTCTCTGTCTCAGGGCGCAGCAGCGTGGGTCCGAACACAATAGCCACACTCTGGGTAGTCATGCGGTTTGCCTCTCCGTGGTCTATCACTCTGGAAAGAGGATTAGAAGAAGACATGAGACTAGTCAGAAATGGTTTTAGGCTCAGTGCAGCTTCAGGGTTTCATCAAGAGAAACAACATCACAGTCATCACACACATCTTCAGGGCTTCAGATCAAGTGCAGAGGGAACGCACACACACACACACACACACACACACACTAACCCTACAACAAGCTCCAGGCAACAGCATTATAGCCTTTTTAAATAGAATCTACATCCTTACATGTAGATGCACAAAACAATAACATATTCATGGAAGGGAGGAAAAAGGAAGATTAAATCCGCCTGCTGGTGTACGTAAACCTCCATATGCTGAATGTCACGCTATAAATTTCCTCAAGAAACACCACTTCATAGGTACAGAATTACAGCAAACACAGTGCCATATAAATGCAAATTGGAAACCTAAGCAAATGTCATTGTGAACATATGATATTGCCACTGGCTGCGTTGGGCTAAGAATACACACTGACTGAGGTTTGTGTGCCCACAGAATGATCAGTGTGAGGGAAGGTACACGCTAACAGTCAAACAGCAGAACAGCTTAGGCCTAACAGTGGTTACAACTCAAGCAGTCCAACTGAATCAACCAGTTTCAAGTTGAGTGTCAGAGCACAAGTGTGAGCACGGCTTCATCACACATTCTCAGCTACGTACACACATTAACCCAAGCACCGATAACTTCATTATGTTCAGAGCATACTGTAACATGGATCAATGTGTTAGCTCAGGTGTCAGGTATCTTCTAGAGAAAGAACCTTTTAATAACTCATCTGGGGAATGTATGTGCCAGAACTGGAACTAATACTACAAAACATTGCTATTATATCTTAGTTTGTGAAACATCAAAACAAAACATAGCAAACAGATAACGCGCCTTGTTAAATTTAATGAGGAACACTAATACCTCTGAAATAAATAAGAATGTTGGGATTGAAACAAACCTGAGAATCTGATCAGTCTTTCTAGAAATCTGATGCTTCAATACATCCACTGTTGGGTTGGGATAAATAACAGTTGGGAAGCATCTCTGCAGTTAAACACTCAGTGGAGGTCTTACATAAGATTATCTTAGACTTTGTTGGTAAGCTGTGAGTAAAGTAAATAAGCAGTGGATACACAGTGTGTGCACTCTTCCTACCTTTGCAGGTGTTTGAAGAGAGCCTGCATTGTATCATGGTTGGGTTTTGGCAGCTTCTTGATTAAGTCTTTGATAGAATTTGCTCTCTGCTTGTAGTCGGAGCATTCTGAAGCAGAAAAACAGCAAATGGATATATGCAGACTGCCATCTTGTGGCCACATTAAGAACTAAAACATCAAGTGACAACATTTTACCAAGGTTAGGGTTACTTTTTAACCCCAACAGAGTTGTGGTTCTCTGGCCCTTGAATGCTTTAATGTTGTCATGTGTCTTCAGAACACAGATGAGCTGGAAAACATTAAACAAGTGACTTACTGATGGCGTTCACAAAGTCACTGAAGGATCCATAAGAGAAGAGAGGCTCAGGAAGTTCCCTGAAGAACATCTTCAGAGCTCCGGTGGTGACGTGGATGTCCTCCCACTTACCGTCAGTTAGATCCACTTTCTCATCTGACACAAACCAATTAGGACGACAAGAGATCATTAGGAAGAGATAATTAATAATACACTGATCCCACACATCATCCAGACTGGCTGCACAATTATGGCCAAACATACTTCTGTGGGCTCTGCACATTGGAGCTTCGCAAACACACACCTACATCTAAAAGTGTCTTCCTATCAGTCATAGATAAGGAGAACAATCTGAGCAGTGGGATGCCCTCAGTTGTATTGGTGCTGCTGTTGGTCCTTTAGCCTTGCTCTGCTGTGGAAAAGTCAGAGTGGACAAAGATCTGCTTTATGACGGAGGGAAACTAAGTGGCAAATAATGAAGTATTACCAGAGAAGCTGTTTTTGGTGCTCCATCCTCTTTGTTAAGAAACCTGATGCTTTCCTCTTCCAGCTAACATTCAACCAGTCAGCATTTGACTAACTTGTCGAGTCATCTTTGAAATCTACACTCTTTTTACATTTTTGGAGAAGTCCACGTCTGTCTATCTGCATAAATACCTGACTGTGGGGGCTGGGAGCGAGACAGATGTGTGTATAAGGGCATTTACTGGTGATCGGGAGAAACTGCAGTGGAAACCTACCATGATTAACAGCAAATCGGAGCTTCTGAATCACTGCCAGGTTCCCGCTCACTCTGTACAGGCCATCAATATTGAGACCTGCAGGGGAGTCAGGAGAGGTGGTGGGACAAAAACAGTCACATTATATATGCACATCTCCTGAAATCACAAGCTGATCACGTGTGGCATTCGCTTACATCTGGGGTGATCCGATCACAAGCTGACCATTCATCCCGTACACACAGAGATCAGTCAGACCACGTGTCGAAGTGGTCCAGGCTGCATACACCTGCATTCTTTTAGCAGTGTGAACTATTTCAAATGTGTCTTGAGCACTGTCAAACGTAACCATACATAAATTTGAATCCTACATCTACACAAATACTCTTTCTGCTCCTGTTTTTCCAGATATGCAGCTCTTCACAGTCAACGTTCCTCTTTAAGCCTGCTGCTTCTCAATGAGTTCTGTGACTATTCTGAAGTTTTTAACCATTATTAACCCAGACGTGATGATTGGCAGGAACACTGTATCTTAAAACGAGGCAACCTTACATTTGCCTGCTTTAATTCAGTGAAATCTGTGACATTTCTGAAAACTGAACCGGATCCACTCCAGACATGGTCTAAAGGTCATCAAATGAATTAAAAGGGAGAATGTGTGAAAGGCCTTCAGGATCAGGCAGCTGTTGATCATACCTGTGTTCTCCACATGGTCGATACACATTTGAACAAAGTTAGGCACAGATGTGTTCTCCCGCTGGCACAGACTGGTCAGACTGCAGCCAAACACCTGATCTGTGGTCAGACAAACACACATTAACTCAACTTCATCCTGTCCCGTAGATGGCCTCCAAAACTGACTGTATTTCAGCTCTGTGACATTTAACATTTTTGTAGATTGGGGGTTCTCGACTGAATCCAGGACGATACCTTTGATGTATCCTTTGTCACGGACAGCCTGATATGTGGGTCGCCGTGTCAGGAACTTCTTCAGCTTCATCCTGGTTTTCTTTTGGTCTGATGAGTCCATGCTCAATGAAGTCTTCATCACTGAGGGAAGACAGGAAGACACTGTCAGGAAGAGGAGTCATAGTCCTAAAGTCAAGCCCGTGGTTCACCATCAACCTGTCCACGTTTCAAATAGATTTTCTCCACTCAGCGACACACCCGCTGAGGACAAAACCCTGGTAATTGGCAGCTCTATAGTCAGAAACGTGGCATTAGCGACACCAGCGACCATAGTCAAATGCATTCCAGGGGCCAGAGCGGGCGACATAGAATCCTATTTAAAACTGCTGGCTAAGGATAAGCGGAAATACGGTAAAATAGTTATTCACGTCGGCGGTAATGACACCCGGTTACGCCAATCAGAGGTCACTAAAATTAATGTTGCATCGGTGTGTAATTTTGCCAAAACAATGTCGGACTCCGTAGTTTTCCCTGGACCCCTGCCAAATCTGACCAGTGATGACATGTTTAGCCGCATGTCCTCATTCAATCGCTGGTTGTCTAGATGGTGTCCAGCAAACAACGTGGGCTACATAGATAATTGGCAATCTTTCTGGAGAAAACCTGGTCTGATGAGGAGAGACGGCATCCATCCCACTTTGGAAGGAGCGGCTCTCATTTCTAGAAATATGGACGAATTTATTAGTCATCCAAAAACATGACAACCCAGGGTTGAGACCAGGATGCAGAGTTGTAGTCTTACACACTTCTCTGCGGCTTTCCACCTGATGCTGCCCCCCCCCCCCCCCCCCAATCAAAAAACACAAAAGGAGCAAAAACTTTAACTGAACAAAAACATCAAACTATTAAATGTGGTTTGTTGAATATTAGATCTCTCCCTTTGAAGTCTCTGTTAGTGAATGATTTGATCTGTGATCATCATATTGATATATTTTGTCTTACAGAAACCTGGCTGCAGCAGGAGGATCATGTTAGCATTAATGAATCAACTCCCTCTGACTATTTAAATGTTCATGTTCCTCCAACCACAGGCAGAGGAGGAGGAGTGGCAGCTATCTTCAGATCAGGGTTACTAATCAGTCCGAGACCCAAGATTAGTTTTAGCTCTTTTGAATCTCTGATTCTCAGTTTTTCCCAAAGTGGAAATCACAAAAAGCTCTTGTGTTTGTTGTTGTGTATCGTCCACCTGGCCCTTATTCTGAGTTTCTGTCTGAATTCTCAGAGTTTTTATCCCAGTTAGTGGTGAGTACAGATAAAGTCATTGTAGTGGGTGACTTTAATATTCATGTAGATGTTGAAAATGACAGCCTAAATATTAACTTTAATTCTATATTAGACTCCATTGGATTTTCTCAAAGTGTTCACAGACCTACTCACTGCCTTAATCATACCCTTGACCTTGTGCTGACTTATGGCATTGAGAGTGAACAGTTAACAGTGTTCCCTCATAACTCTGTCTTGTCTGACCATTTTTTAATAACTTTTGAATTTACATTACTTGACTACACGGTTTCTGAGAAGAATTCTACATATAGAAGGTGTCTGTCAGAGAATGCTGTAACCAGATTTAAAGAGTTGATTTCATCATCCTTTTCTTCACTGCCATGTGCTGATATGACAGAGGACGGCTACCTAAATTTTACTCCAGTAGAACTTGACTCTCTTGTTGACAGCACTATAGCTTCAATGCGTACAACACTGGACAATGTTGCCCCTCTGAAAAGGAAGGTAATCAGTCAGAAGAGGTTGGCTCCTTGGTATAATTCACAGCTGCGTGCGTTAAAGCAGACTGCAAGAAAGCTGGAGAGACAGTGGCGTTCCTCTAATTTAGAAGAGTCTCAATTAGTCTGGAAAGATAGTTTAATAACGTATAAGAAAGCACTTCGTAAAGCTAAAACTGCTTATTATTCATCATTGATAGAAGAGAATAAGAACAATCCCAGGTTTCTTTTCAGCACTGTAGCCAGGCTGACAAAGAGTCCGAGCTCTGTTGAGCCATGTATTCCTTTAACTCTCAGCAGTGATGATTTCATGAGATTCTTCATCAATAAAATTGTTTCTATCAGAGAGAAGATTAATGGAATCCTTCCCACTATTATCACTGATGTATCATCAAGTAGAGCAGCTTTAGAAGTATCTTTCGAACCTGAATTGTATTTAGACGGCTTCTGCCCAGTTGATCTTTCTGAGCTAACAACAGCAATAGTCTCTTCTAAACCATCAACTTGTATGTTAGACCCAATCCCAACCAGACTGTTCAAGGAGGTTTTCCCCTTAATTGACACTTCCATATTGGATTTGATCAGTCGGTCTTTGTTGACAGGATATGTACCTCAGACTTTTAAGGTTGCTGTAATTAAACCTTTACTTAAAAAACCTACTCTTGATTCAGAAGTGTTGGCTAATTATCGACCTATATCCAATCTCCCTTTTTTGTCTAAAGTTGTTGAAAAAATAGTTGCAGTTCAACTTTGTGATCATTTACATAGAAATAATCTGTTTGAAGAGTTTCAGTCAGGATTCAGAGTGCATCATAGCACAGAAACAGCACTGGTGAAAGTTACCAATGATCTCCTCTTAGCTTCTGATAGCGGACTTGTTTCTGTGCTTGTCCTGTTGGATCTCAGTGCTGCATTTGATATAATCGATCACAGCATTCTGTTACAGAGACTTGAACATGTTATTGGGATTAAAGGAACTGCATTAGGCTGGTTTAAGTCATATTTATCTGATAGATTCCAGTTTGTTATTGGAAATGAAGAATATTGTTTTTTGTTGGAATAAACCTTTTTTGAACTTGAAGAACTGCATCTGGGTCCTACCTCCTCCACCGTCTGTGACATTCCTCATTCTTTTTTCTTTATTTTCTGATCATGTAGAGAGAGGGATCGCAGGTGCAGGGCTCATTTAAATATGATTTGCATATTTAAGTAGGGGCGTGGACAGGGAGGAGTCAGGTACTCTGAAATGTGCGCTCAGTTCCACGTTGATTGGGATGTAGAAAGGAAATGTGCTTGGATTCATGCGTGCGCACACATTGATACATCCGAATATTTTTTTGCGTTGGAGGGCATTTTGGTTTGAGCGTACGCCATGTTTCAGTAGGAAATCCACGCAAGTCTTTGTACATGAGGCCCATGGTAGTCTACAGCAGAATGGCTGAAAAGCAAGATTCAAGGTGCTGCAATGGTCCAATTAAAGTCCAGATCTCAATCTGATTGAGATGCTGTGCTGGGAGCTCACAAGGGATGTGAATTGAGGGTTGGTTGCAAACCTGTAAGCAACATTGTAAAAAAGAGTGGGCAAAAACTCCTCCATGTCAATATAAGAGATTGATAACGATACAGAGAAAACATTGGCCTCAAATTGTTGCTGCTAAAGGTGGTTCTACAAGCATAGAAATACTGTGTATTTGCTGTATGTACTCCCTGTTCAAAGTGTTACCATGGAGACATCATCAGACTCAGCTTTTCTCACCTCTGTTTTTCTTGGAGTCTCGGTGGTCCTTCTCTTTGTCCTGTTTCTCGGCTCCTGGGGACTCTGGCATGTCCTCCTCAATGGCCTCATCTGACTCCCATGCCTAGACCAAAGGAAACATTTAAGATTAACTTGGGTCAGATGAGCTGGGTGTTTTTTCTTATGTCCCATCTTTTTTGTTCAAGTTGTTTTTAGACAGGTGTTTACTGTGATTTCAGTTCTGCTGCTGTTATACAGAGAAAAAGCCTGGAATGAATTACGGGTATCTTTTTCACATTGATGGTAAAACTCTGAGGATGTCCACTCACATGCGTGTTAATAGTCTCTGTGAGGGCCCAATACCAGTCATTGATGACGCTGTCAATCTCTGACTGTATCAGCAACTCTGTGCCCTGTTGGGTCTTCAGCTGGGGGAGGGAAACAATCGTAGGTCAAATATAAGCAAACTTGTTGGATATCTGGACCCAGAAGCTCAAAGTTGGTAGCAGCAGCACTGTGCGCAGTACCTCAATGACGTGTTTCTTGCTGGACTTTTCCTTGGAGGCCCAGTCCACTATTGCCCCACGCAAATCAACGGTGAACTCTGGCTTTGACTGATTGCTGCCAAACTTCTGGAAATAAGAATCAAGACATAGAATGAGAGTTGCTGCCTGATACACATGTGATATGATGAGGACATACTGCTGTCTGCAGAAGGAGTTTGACAGGAAAGGAAACCAGGCAGAGTTTCATTCCAAAATGCTGTGAACTTAACTTTCTGCCCAATGCTCCACAGAAAGCACTGAGATAGAATATTAGAACGGCGAGTACGCATCATAATAATGACATAATAACCGGAATAAACTGTTACATTTAATAATATCTGCACTGTATCCCCAGACTGAGGCTACGGTCACACTGCAGTTGCAAGTGACCTGAATCAGATTTTTTCACTCACATGTGACCCATATCTGATTTGCTTTTGGCAGTGTGAACAGAACAAGTCGCATTTAATCTGATATTTTTCGAATCAGAATCAGGCCACGGACGCCCCTTCAGGGCAGCGAGGCGAGGACAGGAGATCCTTGGGCCAGAGAGGACAGGCGTGGGTCCACCTGGACTCCCACTGGTAAAGTCAGTGGTGGGGGTGTGCCCACCTGGGCTTCCATGGGTGACGGCGGGGACAAGGATGAGCCCACCTGGGCTTCCATAGGCCACTCGGCCCACCCTGGCGATGCCCACAGCCCCCTCCTCGAGGAGCGGCTTCCAGACGTTCCCAAATTGGGGTGGGCAGGTGGGACTCTGACCACCGGAGCAGGCTCGGTCGTGGCAACAGGCTCGGTCGTGGCAACAGTCTTGGTCATGGCTGGAACCACAGTCGTGGGTCGTGGCAGAGTCAGCGGGCTGCTGGGACAGGACCTTGTCAGCAGAGTGCTGGTAAAGGACCTCGGCGGCAGCAGGCGGCTGGGGCAGGACGGCCTCGAAGGAGACCAGCTCTGGCGTGGAGACCGACTGGAAGGCCGGTTGGACAGGTCTTTCATTACTTACAATATTATTATAATTATAAATGATTGTTGCGCTGGCCTTATTGGAAGCAAGTCTGTGTAGCTCTCAATTTTGTTTGTCGTTTATACAATTATATGTAATTTTTAGTTTTTATCTAAACTTTTTTATTGATTTTTATTGATCTGCTATTTTTATTTATTCATTTTTTGACAATGTGCACTGCTCCCAGTACTAGAGCAGTGTACACAAGAGAAGACCTGTTGGCACTGTCAGAGATTGGGCGCTGAATTAAACATCCAATTCCGACCGAGCTAAAAAAGCTGTACCGTGGATGCAGAGCTAAACTAAAGGCAAAAAGGGACAACAAGAGGTGGAGGTACAAGCCTTTTCTACCCTCTGTGATTATGGGAAACACTAACTCGCTACCAAACAAGTGTGATGAGCTAGAGGCACTTGTGCGGAACCAACGGCTGTATAAGGAGAGCAGTTTGATCTGTCTGTCTGAGTCCTGGCTGAACGACAACAAACCAGACTTATGTGTGGATATACCTGGCTTCACAGCCATACGAGCGGATCGTGAACAGAGTACGAGCGGTAAGCGGAAAGGCGGGGTTATTATCCTGATTTTTAATCAGAGATGGGTTAACCCCCGCAATGTGACCGTTAAGGAGAGGATATGTTGTCCAGACATTGAACTGCTGTCAGTTGGTTTCCGTGCGTTCTATACGCCCAGAGAGTTCCCATATACAGTCATCATGGTTGTTTACATTCCACCGAGGGCAGCACCGACAACGTTGTGTGACGTCATCCATAACGTCGTTGCTAGAATACAAACTCGGCATCCTGAGGCATTCATTGCAATCACACGGGATTTAATCCATGTCTCTCTATCCTACTGACTGACTGGCTTTGTACAGTATGTGGACTTACAGGACAATCAGTGCTGTTACATGAGTGCCATCGGATCGGATTAATGGCTGAATTACAATAAGACTGAGTTATTCAGCTCATGTAGACACCTTAATCTGACAAAAAAATGGATCAGATCGGGTTACTTGCGATCGAATTAAGACCCCGAGATAACTCGATCCAAATGTACACTGAACATGCATGTAGACGACAGTGGATCGGTTCTGCGCAGGCTCAGGATTTTTTCCCCACGATCGTCACCCGGAAGTCGAAGGAGACGATATTACTGTTTTTGTCATCGCCGTCGGAAAGAAATAAACAATGCAATGGAGAATGCGCCGTTGTGCATCGCGTTTGTGCCATAACCAGCTCATCACAGATGGAGAGGGACGTAGCTTCATCTTGCTCATCATTCGCCATCTTTCTGAATGCCTGAGTTTGTTGTTGTTGGCGGTGAAGACGTCAACAGGAAGTGGCTCTATTAGCGATAGTTGAAATGGGTACAGTGCTACCTATCGTACCGGGGTATTGCATGCTTTGTGCCAGTGATTCCATTCATTCACCGCCATATATCCAAGGATAATTACCCTCCGATAAGGAGCAGAACCCAACTACAGCTGTTATCGAGTTAATCTCATCATGTAGACCCACTGTGTGTCACTTCCACCACTATGTAGATCTGATCACAGCATGGTCTATCTACAACCCACGTACAGACCTTATGTACAAAGACTTCCTGTTACCAGATCTTTCCGGAAGTGGTCACCAGAAGCGTGTGATGCATTGAGAGACTGCTTTGATGTCACAGACTGGGCTGTACAGCTGGAGGAAGAAGAAATGGCCATTGACATGGACAGGAGGGTCAGCACCATCACTGACTACATTAACTTTTGTAGGGACACTGTGATTCCAGTGAGGACTGGAAGGTGCTATCCTAATAATAAACCATGGATCACCAGTGACATCAAAGACCTGCTGAACCAGAAAAAGATGGCGTTCCAGAATGGGGATGGAGAAAGGTGGAGGAATGTACAACGGGAGCTTAAAAAGACTAAGGCGGAGTACAAGAAAAAGGTAGAGAGACAGCCAAGCCTCCTCCTCTGCCTGACTGCACCTCCACCTCTGCAGCAACTCTCACCATCAGGCTTCTTCTGTCCAGCTGTACCTCCACCTCTGCGGTAGCTTCCAGCACCAGGCATCCTGAGCCCAGCTGCACATCCACCTCTGCGGCAGTTTCCACCGCCAGGCCTCCTGAACCCAACCACACCTCCACCTCTGCAGCAGCTTCCACCACTAGACCTCCTGAGCCCAGCTGCTCCTCCACCTCTGCGGTAGCTTCCAGCACCAGGCCTCCTGAGCCCAGCTGCACCTCCACCTCTGCGGTAGCTTCCAGCACCAGGCCTCCTGAGCCCAGCTGCACCTCCACATGTGGCTGCTCCCACAGCCTGACCTCCCCGTTTCACCTGCTCCTCCACATCTGCAGCAACTCCCACCACTTACCCTCCTCTGTCCAGCTGCACCCCCACCCCATCTCTAAAATTGATAGCAACATCACTCCTGTCGTCATCCCTCCGCTACAACCTCTTTGTCTAATTATAGATGAGTTTTGAGCTGAGCTCAGGAGACTTCTGTCAGAAAGGGCTGCAGGCCCAGATGGAGTCTGTCCAAGGCTTCTGAGAGACTGTGCTGGTCAACTAGCAGTCCCTCTTCATAGGCTCTTCAATATGAGCCTTCAGATGGAAAAAGTCCCAGTGCTGTGGAAAGCTTCTTGTCTCATACCGGTGCCCAAATTAGGGAAACCGGTGGTGCTGAATGACTACAGACCGGTGGCTTTGACATCTCATATCATGAAGACCTTGGAGAGACTCCTTGTTAGTCGCATGAGATTGCAGGTTGCTGAGGATCTTGAACCCCTCCAGTTTGCCTACCAGTAACACATAGGAGTGGAAGACGCGATTCTGTACATGCTGCATTGGGCATATGCTTATCTGGATGTGCCTGGTTCATATGTGAGAATCATGTTCTTTGACTTCTCCAGTGCCTTCAACACTATACAGCCTCCCATACTGAAAGATCAGCTTCTAGGTATGGGTGTGTTCCCCTCCCTGACATAGTGGATTATAGACTATTAGACTGCCAGACCACAGTATGTCAGGATGGGGAGATGTGTTTCTGGAACACTGGAATGCAGTACTGGGGCTCTGCAGGGTACTGTTTTGGCTCCTTTTCTTTTCACCCTGTACACATCAGACTTCAGGTACAACTCAGAGTCCTGCCACATACAGAAGTATTCGGATGATACGGTTGCTGTGGCATGTGTGTGCTGTGGACAGGAGAAGGAGTAAAGGGACCTTGTGGAGTCCTTCTATGGCTGGACCAAAAATAACTTTTTGCTCCTGAACACTACCAAAACCAAAGAGATGGTGGTGGACTTCGGGAGATGTAAAACTCCATACCAGTTAGTCTGCATTTATGGAGGGGAGATAGAGACTGTTCAGACCTGCAAATACCTGGGGGTGGTGCTGGATAATAAACTGGAGTGGTCTGCCAACATAGAAGCAGTGAACAGGCCAGAGCCGTCTCTTCTTCCTGAGACGTCTCAGGTCCTTCATTGTCTGTAGTGATATGATATGTATGTTTTATCACACTATCACTGAGAGGGCACTGTTCTATGCTGTTGTCTGCTAGGGGAGTTGCACTACAGACAAAAACTGTTGGCGTCTGGACAAACTGGTAAAAAAGGCCAGTTCTGTAGTAGGTAGAAGACAAGTGAGAGGCTCATCTCACTGCACTACAGGACTGAGAGGTTCAGGAGGTCCTTTGTCCCAATAGCCATAAGGCTTTTTAACAGTGACTGCTGAAATGTTCTTCTTAAATTTATTTATTCATTTCGTCATTGATTATTATTATTATTATTGTTGTTGTGTAGTATGCAATCATTGTAAATATTTATTATTTTTTGAGCTACTCGACTTATTTGAATTCCCCCCACTGGGGGATGAATAAAGTATTTTTCTATTTCTATTATTATTAAATGGACTGTACTTGTATAGCACTTTTCTAGTCTAACTGACCACTCAAAGCGCTTCACTACATGCCGCATTCACCCACTCACACGCACTCATACAGCACGTCTTAGGATATGTAACTATGTGCTTTTTTCTAATCATTCATACACACATTAATTCCCCAATGATACACTGGGAGGCAACGTGAGTTTCAGTGTCTTGCCCAGTGTTGTAGCCCGGGGAAGCCAGAGTCGAACCACGACCTTCCGATTGGTGGGCAACTGCTCTTCCTCCTGAGCTACAGCTCTTGTTAGTGTTGCTCTGCTCAGATGTGCTTGTTTCCTGCCGTTTCCATAGTGACAGCGGCGCGCCAGAGAAATTCCATAAACTCCATTGTGGCGTGGGCTTTGGGCATGATGTCATCAATGATCAACTGCACATGCGGGTCACTTCAGGAGCGTGAGCTGTTCACACAGCAATCCGTAGACAGGCATTTTGAAACGTGCGAGTATACATACACATATTTAGTATTACAAGAAAAGCAGAAACTTTCCATTAGTTCTTGTTATCAGCATATCAATGAACACAAAGTCTTTGGTTTAGGTGTTGTTAAGATTTTCAACAACAAAATCTGACCATTGTTTTGTCATACTGGATTTACCGCCACAAGGAAAAGGAAAAATCTAATAACATGTATTCATATATAACCTCTTTATGGCCTAGAAGTGTTGGTTTGCATTGACAGTGACCTGGACTGCTATATATGTGTGTGTGGTGTTTGTGTAAGGGCTTCTTTAATAAGGTCCAGTGATGCTGTGTGTATTTCTAAACCCTGACTGAGCACAAGAACCAGCTGGAACGTGCCACCGTGTGCACACGATACTGCCCATAAGAATAAAAAATCTCAGAGTTAGAACTGAAGTTGGACACTGGTTAGATACTTTGAGCAGCTCATTTGTATAGACAGAAACTTCTTGAGAGTGAAAATTAAATGAGAGCCAAATTAGGTGATTATACAGAAACAAAGATAAGGGAAAAGTCAAAGAGATAAACAGAATGTTACAAATGGCTCAGAAACAGGAGAGGCTAATGGGATACATACCCAGGAGGTGCTGACCCCTTGACCCTTTGCAAAGAGGAGGGAGGAACTCTGCAGTACGGTCCACGAGGAGGTCCAGTTCTTCCTGTTTGTCAGGGTTAAACACATCAACAACAATCTACACATTGAAAAAAATAGTATGTAAAATAAATTATGATTTTAAAAAATTCATTCCAACCTGACTTTCTTTCCATTCTCTGTGATTTTGGTGACATTGAGGACTCCACATTTCTCTGAGGGCTGTGGAGAAAAGACACCGGAACGCATATAAAAACATGCACAGAAGCATACACACATGCTAATAGCTGTTGTTTCCTCATGTCCTGTCCAACTCTCACCAGCAAGTGACACCCTGATGCTCGTGTTAACACTTGTAACGAGAGTTATTGGCAATGTGTAAACTGGATGCAGTGAGATGTGGGGTGCAGCATGCAACAGATGGAGTGTGAGTCTAGAGAGCCCTGCTTCAGTGTCGAAGCATACGAAGAGGCACAACATTGTGAGAAGCTAAAAACTAAGAGCTCACTACAAGAGGGCACATGAAGTCTGAGGTCAGTAAAGAGAAAATCAAGGATGAATATTCTGAACTGGAAACACAACATACAGATCATCTGTAAAGTATTGACACTCCACTCCACTTTTTCCACAATATCCCATGTTACAGCCTTATTCGACAATAGAATAAATTAATCTTTTACCTCAGTACTCTACATACAATGTCCCATAATGTCAAAGTGAAGCAAGTTTGTTTTTTTAAACTTTATAAGAATAAGAATAATCCCAGGTTTCTTTTCAGCACTGAAGCCGGACTGACAAAGAGTCCGAGCTCTGTTGAGCCATGTATTCCTTTAACTCTCAGCAGTGATGATTTCATGAGATTCTTCATCAATAAAATTATTTCTAGCAGAGAGAAGATTAATGGAATCCTTCCCACTATTATCACTGATGTATCATCAAGTAGAGCAGCTTTAGAAGTATCTTTAGAACCTGATTTGTATTTAGACAGCTTCTGCCCAGTTGATCTTTCTGAGCTAACAACAGCAATAGTCTCTTCTAAACCATCAACTTGTATTTTAGACCCAATCCCAACCAGACTGTTCAAGGAGGTTTTCCCCTTAACTGACACTTCCATATTGGATTTGATCAATCGGTCTTTGTTGATAGGATATGTACCTCAGACTTTTAAGGTTGCTGTAATTAAACCTTTACTTAAAAAACCTACTCTTGATTCAGAAGTGTTGGCTAATTATCGACCTATATCCAATCTCCCTTTTTTGTCTAAAGTTCTTGAAAAAAATAGTTGCAGTTCAACTTTGTGATCATTTACATAGAAATAATCTGTTTGAAGAGTTTCAGTCAGGATTCAGAGTGCATCATAGCACAGAAACAGCACTGGTGAAAGTTACCAATGATCTCCTGTTAGCTTCTGATAGCGGACTTGTTTCTGTGCTTGTCCTGTTGGATCTCAGTGCTGCATTTGATACGATCGATCACAGCATTCTGTTACAGAGACTTGAACATGTTATTGGGATTAAAGGAACTGCATTAGGCTGCTTTAAGTCATATTTATCTGATAGATTCCAGTTTGTTCTTGTAAATGAAGAATCTTCCTCACACACCAGAGTAAGTCATGGAGTTCCTCAGGGTTCTGTGCTTGGACCGATTCTTTTTACTTTATACATGCTTCCATTAGGTAACATTATTAGACAGCATGGCATAAATTTCCATTGATATGCTGATGATACTCAGCTGTACTTATCTATGAAACCAGATGAAACCAATAGGTTGGTCAGACTACAAGCCTGTCTTAAAGACATAAAGACCTGGATGACTCAGAACTTTCTGCTTTTAAATTCAGACAAAACTGAAGTTGTTCTCTTTGGACCCGAGCGCTTCAGGGAGAAATTGTCTCGTTATATAGTTACTCTAGATGGTATTTTCTTGGCTTCTAGTTCTACAGTGAGGAACCTTGGAGTTATTTTTGACCAGAATTCATCATTTGACGCACATATAAAACTGGTTTCTAGGACTGCCTTCTTTCACCTTCGTAATATTGCTAAAATCAGGAACATCCTGTCTCAGGGTGATGCAGAGAAACTAGTTCATGCATTTGTTACTTCAGGATTGGACTACTGTAATTCCTTATTATTGGGCTGTCCCACATATTCTCTGAAAAGCCTCCAGCTGATCCAAAATGCTGCAGCCAGAGTTCTGATGAGAACTAACAGGAGAGATCATGTTTCTCCAGTTTTAGCTTCTCTTCATTGGCTCCCTGTTAAATTCAGAATAGAATTTAAGATTCTTCTCCTCACATATAAAGCTCTTAATGACCGAGCTCCATCATATCTTAAAGATCTCATTGTAAGATATTTTCCTAACAGAGCACTTTGCTCCCAAACTGCAGGTTTACTTGTTGTTCCCAGAGTTTCTAAAAGTAGAATGGGAGGCAGAGCCTTCAGTTATCAGGCCCCTCTCTTGTGGAATAAGCTGCCAGTAAATGTCCAGGAAGCAGACACCCTTTCCACTTTTAAGATTAGGCTTAAAACTTTCCTTTTTGATAAAGCTTATAGTTAGGGATGGCTCAGGTAATCCTGAAACATCCCATAGTTAAGCTGCTATAGGCTTAGACTGCTGGGGGACCTCATCTGTCACACCTTTCCTCACTTTGCTCTCTTTTTCCCCCTGTTTAATTTCTCAAATGATATTATGTCCATGTGACATTATTGTGGTTATTAACTTGTGTTTCCCTGTTCCAACAGGTATCCTTTGAATGGTGTTATGGTGTTTTTCCCCCTCTTTTCCCTCTTTTCTGTCTTCTCAAACCCCAGCTGGTCGAGGTGGATGGCCACCTTTCCTGAGTCTGGTTCTGCCAGAGGTTTCTTCCTGGTTCTGGTTCTGCCAGAGGTTTCCTCCTGGTTCTGGTTCTGCCAGAGGTTTCTTCCTGAGTCTGGTTCTGCCAGAGGTTTCTTCCTGTTAAAAGGGACTCGTTCCTTTCCACAGTCCCTCAGGCTCAGGACGGGAGATTGGACTGAAGTTTCGGTGCAATCTGTTGGTTTCCTTAGCTAGGATATTGTTTTTGAATTGGCTCTATATGAACTGGAATATTTTGAAATAAATTAATTGGATTTCATTGGATTATTATTACAATGAATTGATCTCCAATTGGCTTGAACTTGGACTAAAAGTGCCTTGAGTGACATTTGTTGTAATTTGGCACTATATAAACAAACTGAATTGAAAAATTTAATTGGTTCCAAACTTCTTCCATTTACAGATGATGGAGGGCACTGTGCTCACTGGGTCTTGGTTTGTGCTCTGACATTTACTGTCAACTATGGGACCTTTAATAGAAAGGTTTGTGCTTTTCCATATCATGACCAATCAACTGAATTTACCACAGGTGGACTGCAATCAGGTTGTAGAAACTTTTGATGGATCATTGGTAACAGGATGCATTTGGAGCTGTAGCTCAGGAGGAAGAGCAGTTGCCCATCAATCAGAAGGTTGGTGGTTTGACTGCGGCTTCCCTGGGCTACATGTTGAAGAGTCCTTGGGCAAGACACTGAACCCCACGTTGCCTACCGATGTATCCATCGGTGTATGAATGGTTAGAAAGCATGTTGTTATGTATAGCCTTAAGAAAAAAAAAGAGTATTTTTAATCTTCAGCTACTCCAGAATTCAGCCACACGAGTGCTGACGAGGACCAGAGGGTAGGAGCACATTACACCAGTTTTAAAATCGCTCCATTGGCTCTCCTTACGTTTCAGGATCAAATTTAAGGTTCTTTTACTCGTTTTTAGATGTCTTAACGGTCTTGGGCCTTCTTATTTATCAGACTTACTTTTATCATATCAACCCTCACGGACCCTGAGGCCTTCCGGTACTGGCCTTTTAACAATACCACGTGTTCGATCTGAAACACACGGGGAGGGGGCTTTTAGTTATCATGGCCCCCGACTGTGGAACAGCCTGCCGGAGAACCTCAGGGCAGAGACTGTTGATGGCTGGAGGACTCTGCACCTTGGTGTGGGGCCTCTTGTCTGCCCAGGTCGGGACTGTCTCTGTATACGTTGCCCCGGAGCCCTCTCAGTGTGGTCGGCACACTGAGAAAGGTGGCTTTTTCCTTGCCTTAGGTCTGGGTGCCACCATGTCTCTGTCTGATAGGTGCAGTGGGTCTGAGCCTGTGTGTTTGTGTGTGCATGCAGGTGTGTGTGTGATTTGATTTGATTTGAAGACGTGCTGTATGAGGGTGTGTGAATGGGTGAATGTGGCATGTAGTGTTAGAAGCGCTTTGAGTGGTCAGTTAGACTAGAAATGCGCTATACAAGTACAGTACATTTACCATTTACTTGAGCTCACTTTTACAGGTCATGGAAAACGCTGTGAATTTATTTTCAATACATTTGCAAAAGTTTCAAAAAAACTTGTTTCACTTTGTCATTATGGGGTTTTGTATGTAGAGTACTGAGGTAAAAGATACATTTATTCTATTTGGGAATAAGGCTGTAACATAGGATATTGTGGAAAAAGTGGAGCTGTGAATACTTTCTGGATGCGCTGTAGTGTTATTGGGCCTACGAACAGAATTTACGAGTGATCTAGACCTGTTATAGGAGTCACGTAAAATAGTCCACTGTTATTCGAATCAAGTTTGCTTGACTAATGGATTGTATACTTAATTACTTTGAAGATATCATGAATAAATATATGAATTATACCCCATAATTATGCTGATATCTTTCTGTTTGACTTAAATTATGCATTAATTGAAGATTAATTTGACTCTGTATATGACGAGGTCAATGGGAAGTGTAACCAGCGGTTGACTTGCTACTTTTGGATGCCTTAGCGCGTCAGGTTCTTATAAGAGAGCGTGTGTTCCGAGACTGTGTAGATATACTTGCTGAGACAGATGAATGTTGGTTGTCGGTTGGGGCAAATTGCTCTATAGCCCAGAGAAGGCATGCCAGATTACTCTGCAAAATATTGCCATGAACGAGGATCTCTCACTACCTGAAGCAGCCCAGGCGGCCAACATGTCAGAAGACCCCCCTCATGGACCACCCCATCAAAGTGCCATCATGATGAACTGATTGAACGGCTTTAGTTGCAGTCATCGAGCGCCTAGCCATGGCGAGACGTTTTTTTAAGCCATTTTCATATCAAACCATTTCTTCTTTATTTTGGTAACATTACGAACTACAGGTGACATGGAATTAACAGCACTCATAATTGCTTCCCATTTCTTCGCTTTAGCAGGTCTGTTAAGGGATTTTGATTTATGTACTCAAGTTGTAAATGTATTTTGTGTATCATTGCTTACTTATAAGCAGTATTTGATTTTCACCACTATGAGGCACAAAGTCGCAGGTCAGGGAAGCGTGATGCATCATCACATTAATGATCAGTAAGCGCGCCAAAAAACCCCATGAGAGAAGATGTTCAGTACCATGTGTTACAAATAAAGGTGCCAAAAAGGCTAAAAAGAGTTAATTGCCTCCGTCATATTATTCCTTCGAGTTCAGTGTTGGTGATGCTGCAGTGCTCAACAGGGTCCTGTAATTCCACTGCTGACACTGCTAGAAATGACAGACTTTCCTTTTTGGATTCCTGAAAGCAGAACCTCAGTCTCAGAGCGTAAAGTTGTTCTTTTTGCAACTTGATGCCATTCTCATGACTCAACACCCAACACTTCCAGGCACAGGAGAGAGGAAGAGTAACCTTATATGGTATTATTTTGGACGTTGTTGTGTCTTATTACTTCTTGAGTTACTCCTCACCGCTAGGTGGTTTTGTAAGATGGTGTGGTCTAGAATAGATCCAAGATGGAGCAGACACATACCTCTGATACACCTGTGTGGCTGTACACCTATTAAATGCTTTATAAAGTAAGGCACCTGTTCGAAGTTCAAGTCTAGTTTTTCATTCTTTAACCAATACTACATATTGTCTACGCGTGAACCTACGTTTTTTTCCATCAATACTTTTCTTCCATTGACCGACCAAACATTGCTGCTAACGTTCATCCGCCGCAATTTATTTTACCGTGTACCGGAGAACTAGCGCTGCCCTTTGAAATGTGGATGCGTATGTTCAACAACTAGGCTACTTACTTGTTATTAATGCATTGGGGAATACCTGACGCACGGAAGAGAGCCACTTTTTCACTGCTTCACTAACAAAATTGACAGCTTTTTCACTAAAACAAGCTTGCAGTTTGTAACCTCAAATGAGGACGATAAAACGGGTAAGGTAATATGTTGAACTTTGCCTTTTAAAATCACTGTTTAAGTTAATTAACTATCAAGTCAATGAATTGTGTGGTGTTGTGGCATATAACGTAACGTTATTTAATTTAAATAATAGTATGATGTGACGCCACATAACTGGGAAACTTTGTCTTGTAGCCCCTCAGAGTCAGAAGCAAGATACAGCACCAAGCACCAGCCATGAGCCCACAAGTCCAGAGTGGGCAAGTAGGATTACTCATTGAGTGAATATTATCAGAATTAATATAATGAAAAGTATGATGTAGACCTGCTCTATATAAAAAAGTGCCCTGCACTAATGTTGAAATAAATCTACATTGTGAAGCACTATACTTGCACTGAATTGGAAATATTTTTTTTTTAAAAACACTGAATTACAAGGCTTACAGAACAGTGCGTTATTGTAGACTTAAAATGTAAGGTTATAATTACATGATTTTGATAATAGGTTGTGATCTAAAGTGGGCCGTTCTGCATGAAACTCCAGGGCTGAAAGTGAGTCCCACTCCGGCCTTGGAATCTACAGCAACAGCTTCTGGAAGCTTCTCCAACCAGCAGGTTACCTGCTGACAGGTGAGGGTGTCAGGATTGGGTATAAAAGGAGCTTCCACCAAAGGTTCAGCCTCTCCAACAAGGATGGGTCGTGGCTCACCGCTTTGTGCCAAACTCCATCAGAGAATCATCAATAAGTTCAGAAAATTTGTCAGAGTAAGATTGTAAAGAACTTTGCATCTTACTTTTCAGCACCGACAGAGCAGAATATTGTGAAAAGATTCAGGGAGTCTGGGGAAATCTCAGTGTGGAAAGGCCAAGGACAGAAAGCACTGTTGGATGAGCTCGGAGCCCTCAGGCAGCACTGCAGGAGAAACCGTCAGGCCACCATGATCCATACAGCCACATGGGCTCAGGAGGAGCTGGGAGAAGCATTTCCACTCAACACAGTCCACGGCTGCATCCAGAAATGTGAGCTGAAGCTGCATCACACCAGGAGGAAGCCATATATCAGCTCTGAGCAGAAACAGGCCCAGTTCTCTGGACACCAGGGGCCTCATGTACAAAGACTTGCATGGATTTCCTACTGAAACATGGCATACGCTCAAACCAAAATGATTTTTTGTACTCCTCCCTGTACACGCCCCTACTTAAATATGCAAATCATATTTAAATGAGCCCTGCACCTGCGATTCCTCTCTCTGCACAATCAAAAAAATAAAGAAAAAAGAATGAGTAAGTCAGGAAAAAGAAGAACTTAATGGAAAGCGAGATGGAGGTGTTACTTTCTGAAGTGGAGACCCGCAAAAATGTGCTCTTTGGCACGCTGTCCTACGATATAAGCAGCAAACGTAACAGGAGTGGGTAGGAGAGCGTGAGCGAGGTCTTTAATGCTGTGGAGTCTGAGAAGCTCACACAAACAGAGGAGAAAAAGAAGTGGTCCGATATTAAGGTGGATGTGAAGCGGAGACTGGCTGCCCACCACCGAAGTGTGGCCAAAACAAGCGGAGGAGTCTGTTTGAACAGAGAATCGGCACAACTACGGATGACACTTTACGCACAGGGTTATTAACATTTGCACACAGAGATGATCAGGGGCTTGTTAGAAAGATCTTAAGCTGTAGTTTAACCAGCAAAGAACAGCAAGTTACTAACTTTAACCACCAACTATGATGCTGTGAAGACGGGATAGAAATTGGGGGCGCACATGCTCAATGCACGTCAGGGGGAATAATAATAATAATAATCACCAAGAAGCCACCCATCGCGCACAGTGCCAGCTTGTAGTCTGTTCCCAACAATTCTGTTACTGAATGTATGAATCGTGCGTTGAACCAGGCCACCTCCACAAAGCATTTGCACATCACATACGATCTGTACATTGATGGAATGAAAATGTTTCCTGTTGATATACAAATTCATCATGTGATGGGCTTTTACAGCAATGTGTGTGCAGCTCTGATTACATTAGGAAAACCAGCTCTCGCTTCAAATTGCGCTTCAATGTTGGACTGTTCAACTGCATTGTGGGAATTTGATATACCTGTTGAGATGCAGATAATTCCGTCCCACTCGGCTGGCATGGCTTGGCTCAGGGTCGATTGGCACAGTTCCAATCGGTTGGCCAGCTCCCCCTAGAATGCCCCGGTTGCTTAAACCCCAGTGTGCACATCACCTGTGGCACGAGCAGCGCAAGGCCCCTCACTGTGTTGCGCTCCAGCGCCGACCGCAGCTCTGTGCGGCCAGAACTCTAGGAGCCACTAGCTATTGAGCCAGTTGTCATGTGCCAGCAAATCCTCTCTGTCTCTTAACACACGCTCTCTTCCAATTGCACCATTTACAATGTCTTCCAATACCGCTAAAGCAGCCATTGTTTTTAATGGAATGCACTGCACCACTTTGCACATGCTTTTACATCCACTCGTGTAACTGCAGACACATGGGTGTGTTAATTGTTCATCAGTGTTAATTGTTCATGTGTCTCAAATGTGCACATCAGTCAGTCTGAGGACAAATTGTGTTCACATTTATTTATTATAACAGTTTCCTAACATCACCTCTAAGTGTCGCCAAAGAATCACCAGCTGTAGAAAAGTGCGTATGCCAGCCCCGAAGTTGACGTGAGGCACCACACATTTCCACGGTCATTTCGCTCTTGATTCCTGTGACGTGATACTTGATCGTTGACGTGAAAAAGTGCGTATGCCACTTTTTTGTGCGTACGCACCCTTTGTACATGAGGCTCCAGCTCATCTCAGATGGACAGAAAGACAGTGGACACATGATCTGTGGTCAGATGAGTCCACGTTTCAGCTGCTTTTGGGAAAAACTGACGTCTGCTTCTACAAAGATGAGAAAGAGCATCCAGGCTGTTATCAGAGAAAGATTTAAAGCCAGCAGCTGTGATGGTCCTGGAGACATATGCTACCATCAAGGTGCCGTCTTTTCCCGGGAGGTCCGTGGTTATTTCAGCAGGACGATGCCAGACCTCATTCTGCAGGACTTCCAGCAGCTTCAGACACACAGAGTGTGTGAGCTCGGCTGCCTGCCTGCAGTCCACATCTGTCTCCTGCTGCAGATGTTGGAGCATCATGAAGAGGAGAACCAGACAACAGCAACTGTTGAGCAGCTGATTCAGCAGGAATGGACACAGATTCCTCTGAAAAACTGCAACAATCAGTGTCCTCAGTTCCCAAAGCATTAAAAAGTGTCATTAAAGGAAGCTGATGAAACATGATGTGAAACATGACTGGAACAGCTTTCACTGAGAGTTGATGCGTCAGATTCTACATTTGGTTCTGTTTTTAAATACAAAGAAGTGAAGTGGTCAGTGAAGACATTGAAACTCATTTCTGTAGGCTATGTTAAATAAAGTTTCAAATTATTTAACCATTGACATATTTAAGTTTTTGTTGTATTTGAAATAAACTTCCAAGTGTTTTGGAAAACAGGGTTAATTATACAACAACTTGAAAGTGTCATTGGCTTAAAAACGTTTTAACTTTGGCCAGGAGACACAACTGGAAAAAACTAGTCCTGACAACGTTAATTTGTTTGTCAAACCTTTTGTCAAAAGGTCACTTCCAGATTTCTGACGGTTGAACTGAGCTTTGAAGAGATGCCAAAGTCAGCCGTCACAGTATCCCCAAACACAATACATTCAGTTTTATCATCATTTGAATTAAGAAAAATTGGGCCAACTACTGGTTAATGTCAGCAATACAGTCAAACAAAGAACAATGTGCACTGTTACTATTTGGTTTCACTGGCAGATAGATTTGTAAATTGTCTGCATAACAGTGACAGAAAGGTTGTGCCTGGTTGTGCTTGACCCAAGTGGTAACATGTACAATGAGAAGAGGATAGGGCCAACAATAGATCCTTGTGAGACTCCATAGGCGAGAGGAGCAATGGAAGAGGACAGGTTGCCAACAGGCTTTTGAAGTCAGTGGCGAATTGGTCAGATGGGCAACAAACATGAACATTAAAATCCCCACAGATCAGGATCTTGTCATATTTTGGGAGAATGTCAGCCAGAAACTCAGAGAACTCATGAATAAAGCCCTTATTATATTTTGGAGTGCGATAGACAACTGCACACAACACAGGACTTGTGAAGTCTACGGCAAACAATTGCAGTTCAAGTGAGGAGTATGTACCTATGGCAAGAAGCCCACATTTAAAATTGGTATTGAACACAGCAGGAAGTCCCCCTCCTCGCCCCGACACTCTCGGGGAGCTGAAGAAAGAACAACTGGATGGAAGGAGCTCAGAGAACGCACTGCTATCAACTGGTTTAAGCCAGGTTTCAGTCAACAGGTGGAAATCCAAGGAAAACTAAGTAAAAAAGTAATTTAGGACAAAAGAACGAATCTGGTGTTGATGAGAGCCATGCGAACCAAACGCCGATCCGTCTGTTAGTAGGCCCGGTTAACTGGGCGGAGATTCTCCAGCACGCGGCCCCATCTGCGGATCCTCACTGGCCGGCGACAGGGACGTGGGTAACCGGCGTCTGGTACAGCCGGCAGCAACCATCGGTAGGAGTAATCCACGGAACCTCGGATGTCGTATCCGGCGTAATCATTGGAGAGACCAAACAGCATTCGGCGAGCGTTGTCCGTGGAGGACGAAGCCAATTGAGCTTTCAGCCGGCATATTACTCCACCTCTCGTTCCTCGTCTTCTGCGTCGGCTGTTGCGTGGTAACCAACAAGGTAGACGCCACAGGTGAGAGGGTACAGATGCCAGAACAACAGGAGGAGGTCTTGTCCGATCACCAAAGTCCTGGATCGGCAATTTGTCCACAAAATCCCTAAGAGCCTCAGGCGATCATACACCAGTAAAGATGACAATCCACAAGATAAAAGCGATAAAAACAGGACAATACACAGAAAATGTAGCAGAGGTAGACGGCCAGCCACAAACAACGACGCCATCTTCGTTCCAAAATGGAATTATTCCAGAATTATCCCAGGTATACAGAATCCTCTGTATATATCTGGGAGGTTTTAACAAAGACAAATTGAACCGTGTTACATTATGAGGAGTGTAGAAATGAGTATATTTGGAACACAACCCACATTAGAAGCCTTTTTCATTTTCTGCTGGTTTGTTCGCATGGGGCTGATTATGAATCCCAGCTAAGCAGGTGGCGCAGAGTCAGGTGTTAACTTCAAATGCAAGCTTCTTTCGGAAATATGTTGTATAAATGTTGATAAACAATTACTCCTTCATGAGCAACAGATATACGAATAATTTCTTATTCCCTAAATAGTAAAAGTGCATGAACAATCCAGTCGGTCTGAACAAATGTGTCTTAGCTCAAAGTAATACAGGATGTTTGAATGAGGGTCTGTACCTTTAAATGTACTGTATGCCAGGAGCATTCTACAGACTAATATGACTAATATGATGAGCAGGTACCCAGAGGAAGTCAAACAACCGGCATCATAATCCTCCCAAAAGATGAAGTTGTCAGTTACAGAGAGCTTGAGGTAGCATGATATCCATCTTTGGCAAACATTAGTTAGGAGTGTTTGACAATACTCTGTTAATTTTTGTTACTCACTCAGATCTCCTTCTTTTCACTTGAAAAACCTTGTCAGAATTCCGAAATAAAAGAGGAAAGATTTTGTTCTGTGATCCGAAAGTGCGATCGTTATTCAGGGATTAAATTGACGGTGAGGAGAGCCTCACACACATGCTCACACATTAGCTGTCAGATCAGACTCTCATGATACCTATCCAGGGTCTCCATCCTACCTTGTCGTTGTGATCTAGGACGTAGGTGCTGTGCCTCCATTTGGTGAGCACTATGGGATCCTGCTGCTTCCTCTCCAGACTGCGACTCTTCGGAAACTCAGCAGTCTGAGAGGAGATGTTATACTGCAGAGACAGAGAGGGAAGCTGAAGTTTACAGTGTTATTAAGTCATTCAAGCAGGACATTCATTACCTTTCTCCCCCTTACCTCTCCTTTTACTGTCCACAGCACCATTGGACAGGGACATACAGAGCATTGCTACATAGTCACTGGTTAAAGTCCACTGAATGTGTCCAAGTCTGCACTCTACTTCTGTTCATTTATTGTGGGAATGGAGAGGTCTATTCTGATCTGCTCTAAATCCTCCAGATTAGGAAGAGGACAGCCACAAATAGTCCACCATAGACGTAGCTCTTTGAGATCCTCTTTCCCTTACAGCAGTCTTAAGAATAGAGGCTACAAACTCTTGGCACGATATATTAAGCAACAGGAGTCCGTGGTTACAATATCTGCTGTCCAGTCTCAAAGTGGGGACCTTGTGACAAAATCGTCAGATATAAATGAGGTCTTTATACATTTTTACTTGGAACTGTACTCCTCCACATACTCCAATTGCCAAAAGGAAGATGTTCTTTCAGTTTTAGTAGGGTTAAGCTTTCCAACTATAGAACACCGTGAGATGCTGGATGCGGCATGTATGTGCCGACTGTAAAAACTATTGTCCAATTTCTTTGATAGCAATAGACACTAAAATACTTTCCAAAATACTTTCCAAAATCCTTGCAAACCGTCTCAGCAGTGTTATCACTATGCTAATGCATACAGATCAGGTTGGCTTTATAAGTAATAGATTTGCCTTGGATAACATTCAACGTCTGATTAATGTTATCTGGATGGTTAGGAACAACAATGCACCTATTGCAGCCATCTCACTCAATGCTGAAAAAGCATTTGATTGTGTAGAGTGGCAATACCTTTTTCAAGTTCTGTAGATTTATGGTTTCAGCCAAACGTTTCTAAAGCGGGGGAAACTGTTATATAATGAGCCTCAAGCAGCTGTACAGACTAATGGCATAATTTCTTCATATTTCAAGCTAGGTCACAGAACCCGACAAGGTTCACCTCTCTCCCCATTACTGTTTTGTCTAGCACTAGAACCTTTAGCTGCAGCAGTTCGTAAAGACCCGAATATCTCCAGAGTCCCTATTGCGGGGACCACACACAAACATATGCTATATGTTGATGACATTTTAATATTCATTACGGACCCAGGCAAATATATTCCTGCGTTGCTTAAAATGATAAGATCTTTTTTCTAGGTTTGCAGGCTACAGAGTGAATTGGACTAAGTCTGAGGCTCTTCCTTTGATTACGTATTGCCCAAAAATATTATTTCAAGCCGGATCCTTTCTGTGGCTCCCTATGAGAATAAAACATTTAGGAACATTATTTCCTAGGCAATTAGACAAAATAGTGCAATGTAATTTCGAACCTCTCCTAGAAAAAAATAACTCAGATTTGGAAAGATAGTCTCCACTTTATCTCTCATTATGGGGAAAAGTCAATATCATAAAGATGGACTGTTCTGCTAGAGTTAATATCTACTTCAGTCTCTCCCACTGACTATCCTTGTAAAATACTTTAATGATCTGTGTAACAAGTTTTTTTGGAACGGTAAAAGGCCAAGAATACATCTGCATAAATTGCAGAAGCCTGTAATGAAAGGTGGAAAGCCAAATCTTTTGTTTTATTATTATGCATTCAATCTAAAGCATTTAGCACATTGGGCATTACCCCTGGAGAGAGCGCCACCTAGGTATGCAATAGAGCGATCAATGTGTACTTCAATACTTCCATTGCTGCTCTTGTTGGCCAGAATGCCTCCAAATGCTCGATCGATCCCATCCTATTATCTCTCACTTACAGGGTTTATGGGGCAAGGTGTCTTGTATATTTAAGATTAGCCCCTATTTAAGTTTATCTTCTGGTCTGTGGGACAATCCCAAACTCCTTATTGGTAAATTATCACCTATATGAAAGGAGTGGGTGATTAAGAGGGTAAATACTCAAGGGGACCTGTATAAAGATGGTGTCCTTAAATCTTCTGACAAGCTGGTTGAACAATTTAAGATAGCCAACAATCAATTTTGGAGATATCTTCAGCTGAGACACCTCATTGTCACTACTTTTGGCTCTACACACATCTCCCCAGGGCATGAACTTTATTAAAGAGATTTTACGGATTCCAGGGATTAGGCATGGGGCCTCCCATTATTATTCTATGCTTATGAGTAATTCCGGTTATCCATCCAACACAGCTCTGACAGCCTTATGGGAAAGGGATCTGAACATAACATTTATATAAAATGATTGGGATACAATTGTTGGAATCACTAAACAAGTCTCCATATCAAAATTAGGTTAATTCAATTTAAAGTCCTTCATCAATTCTACTGGTAACCAAATAGGTTATTCAGGCTATGATGAAAGAAACACCGGACTGTTGGAGGTGTTTAGGTGAGTTGGGTACCCTAACACATGCCCTATGGTCATGCCCAAAGATTCAGACATTTAGGAAAAGGGTTCATGAGATTATCACATAATAATAATAGGTCATAAGAGTGGTGTCACGGTTTATGTTCTGTTCCATGTTTTGTCTCGTCATTTCCTGTTTTATTTTGAAAAAAAGCACTAACTGTTCCCTCTCGTTCCAGGTATCTTGCCCTTCCTCCCATGTCAAGCGTCTCCTTGTCTTCCCTGATTCCAAAGTGTTTCCACCTGTTCCCCTTGGTCCCTCATGTGTTCAAATAGTCTGCGTTTCCCTTGTCTTGTGCCAGTATGTTTTCTCTGTCCATGAGCATCATTACCAGCCTTACTTTGTCCCACAGTTTCTACAGTCCTAGTTCCACGAGCCTGCAGTGAGCGATCCTCCTGCAGCGCTATCTTGTTTTATAAATTCTTATTCCTAGCCTTAATTTATTTATTCTATACGGTAAGTTTCATAGCCTCGTTTTTTTTCTTCCGTTTTCAAGGAGTGATTTTTGTTGCAACCTTCCATAGAGTTTAAGTTAAATGTTAAAGTTTCATAGTGCCACGGTTTTGTGTGTCTTTGTTTGTTTAATTGTTTATAGCTATTCTGTTTCCTCCCAGTTTGGAGAGATTTTTGTTTGTAACTTTCATAGCTGCGCTCATCCTCTGCCATAGTTACAGAGGAGAGCGCTCAGGTTTTCACAGCCCTTTACTTTGCTCTGCCTGGAGATTGCCCCGTCTTGCTGTGCTCTGTGTGCTTTGTTGAAAATAAAACCCTCTTGGAATCCAAAAGACCCTGCGTCTGTGTCCTGAGTCCCCTAGTAACTGACAAGTGAATGTTGAGTTCTGCCTGTCTATACATATCAGGTAACCCTAAACCCATGGCCCATATTGTAAAACCCTTAACCAGTTGGATTCAGACAAGTATAATGATTGGTAAACAGATGATAATGAGAAAGTGGAAAGATGCAGAGGGCTCAGTATTTCAAGACTGGCTTACAGAGTTAAACAAAGTAGCTGCTTTTGAAAGGATATCCTATAGTATAACGAATGGTATTGATAAATATAATGGGGGATGTTTTTAAGACTATACTCGTTACAGGGTAGCTAAAATGTATCTGCATACACTGATCATCTTGGGGGGCTGGCATGGAAATGAAGGTGGAGGTAGACTGGGTTCATTACAGGGACCTGTTTACTGGACAATGGACCTGTTTTCATATGGGACCATGAATAGACATGCAACAGTGTGGTGGTTGTCTCCTGTCAAGACTGTTTAACATATTAAGCATGGACTAATTCTACCTGTCTTGAACTTTTCATATACTTATTTTTATTTTATTGTTTTCACTTTTATGTTTTATTGTCATAAGGTTCCATCCATCCATTTTCTATACCCGCTTAATCCGTCGGTCGGGTCGCGGGGGGGCTGGAGCCCATCCCAGCGGCCACCAGGCAAGAGGCAGGGTACACCCTGGACAGGTCACCAGTCCATCACAGGGCCACAAAGAGACACACAACAATACATGCTCATACTCACTCCTAGGGATAATTTAGAGTCACCAGTTAACCTAACAGCATGTTTTTGGATGGTGGGAGGAAGCCGGAGAACCCACGCAGACACGAGGAGAACATGCAGGCTCCCCACAGAAAGGCCCCAAGTGGGTGTCATAAGGTTGTGTATTTTAATTTAGCCTTTTCTTTAAAAAAAAATATTTTTATTGGTTTTTAGTTAGGTTTTGTAAAAAATTAAAAATATTAAAACTCAATAAAAGTTGAATCATAAGAATAGAGGCTACAGGGTGCTGCTCTTTGGTGATGTAATGTGACTGGACTTTCCATTTTCACAGGAAGGACACTTCCTGAAATGTGGCATGTCTGATGCAACAGCAACAAAGTAATCTCACCTTTGGTAGCTCCCACTCTGACCTGGATCCATCAGCACTGTAGTAATAAGGCCGGCCTTGTTCATCCACATGTTTTATCCACTGCAAACACAAACACCACTCAGCCTCCAGGAGGAATTAAACTAACAAAAACACGAAGATAACAGGAGTGAAGAACTGCCTCCACCTTTTCCTGTGTGTACTCAGACACATAGAGAGTGTGTCCATGTACGTCTAGCTCCTCCGACCAGCCTCTTGGGGGAGATCCGTACTGGCTATCAGACTGACTGGATTGGGTGCTATGGCAGTTCTCCTCCGAGGACAGCTGCTGTAAAGGAGATGAGGGAGATGATGCAGGTTGTAGGTGAAGCAGCAGCAGCATACACACAACAGAAAGTACAGCAAACTTCCAGCAGGAAGTCTGTGGTACCAGTCAAAGTGGGAGCACTTCCACGTTGTGGTCCTTCTCCCTTTAAAATACTATTCACTGGTATATAACAGACAGAATGTTGTAAACTTAAGAGAAAGAGTATTGGTAGTTTTAATAAGTTAGATAAGGGGATGGATATAAACCTCTTGTGTATGAAAACAAATTAATTTTGCAACAGTGAATGGATTAATAAAAAACAAAACAAATGTTTCTTCTTTTTCTTTCTGTTCACTGACTAATTAGCTGTGCACTGTTTTTATTCCAACAGGGTCACTTCATGACAACTCAACCACTGGTTTCTTCTTTTTTCCCTGGCATGATGCTGAAATCCCAAGCATCAGAGTCATGGCAAACATATTCATCAAGCTCCAGCCACTTCAGGATGCTTCAGATTAACAACCTCCGTTGGTTAGAAAATGCCATTTGAAATGTTAAATTTGTGTTGGGTCTGCAAGCTCTTATCAGTTAGACACATACAAGCACCCAATGGATCACATTTTTGCATGATAATGAACAAACAAACAAAAATATTTCTAAAAGATGCAAACAGCTATAATTGTGGCACAGTTTTACATAAGAAACTCTAAAATAAATCACCATAAAGCACAGTGTGGGGTATAAACCATGTAAAATTGGAAATGTATATTGTATTTCAGCTAAACTGAGATTATTAAGCTAAATTCATTAAACTAAACTAAACTGAGATTACTCTGTAATGTGTTGCAGTAAATGTGAACACCACATGGGGACAGTGTTGGGTGATTCAGCAGGACAGGATAACCTGACAGAAAACCATGATTTCCCCACAAAATCCCTGCAACAGCAACTTAAAATTTCCACCACAGCCTAGTCATGTGACATGGGGGCTTGAGCTCCATTCTGTCCCATGCACACGTATGGAAATGGTGCAGCTGATAATGTTTTGCTTCTGCTTTTCTCATTTTTAGAGGTCAGTCTGGGGCTCTCCGTACAAACAGTATCTCTCACAACTACATTTGGGCCACAGGCACAATGAATTGGTCTGGACTCACTCAGCATCCTTTACCTCACTCTCTGCTGTTCTCTGGATGTCTCCTCGGACACTGCTGGTGCTGCTGCTGGTGTCCCTGGTGCGTGGGGGCTTCCAGGTCCGCTCTTCAGTGGCCCTGTTGTAGTAGAAATGCCTGCCACTCACGTCTTTATGTGTCTCCCAGTCCCCCAGGATGTGGAGCGGGGAGTCTGAGGGGATGGGTGGCAGGCTGGAATGCGAGATCTTCAGCTCCTGAAGGTTGGTGTAGATGGGTGAGTTGGAGCAGCCCTGACCAGTAGGTGATGTTGTCTGGAGGAGGGAGAGGGGAGCAAGGATGTCACATGAGGACCTTGTGTTATTTATTCTATACAAATATACCTGTTTTATATGTATTTGTTCTCCAATATTGCAGCTGATATTATTGATGAACTTAATGAGTGTCCCAAATTTCTATGAGGATTCTGTGATATTCCAGGAATTCCATAACCAGGAGCCATTGTCTGCTGAGGTTGAAGTATGTGATGGTGTGTTCAGAGACTGTGACATCATAAATGATGGAGGGTGATTAATTGAGCTGTTGGTTGCAGCAAACATAAACACAATGTCATCTGTCTCTGAGGATGAATGAAGAGGGTGGTGTGAATGTGACAGTCTGTAGGACAGCTCCTAAATCACCACAGCTGCCACATGTGGCTTGCAGACACAACAGATTCAGTCCAACTCTTAGATGGACCCAACTAACTTATATCTGCCAACTCAGAGAGGAGCAGATGAAGGGCTACTGGTATTTTACTGAGGGCTTTACTTGATTAAAAGGTACAAAGTCCCAACAAGTCTGTTAAATATATCTTGAGCACATAACCCTTCCAACCATTCAGAAAAAAAAACCCTGTGCAGGAGGGTTTCTTTCTGGATTCCACAAGACACAAGATTCTGTTTCCTGCATGCAAACAGTCCCTTTTCTGTGACAGAAGAAGCATCTCCTTAGTAACCGTGCTGCAGTAAATATTGTTTAAAATTGTGTAAGTATTGGTTAAAAAGAAGCATGGGGAAACGGGCAGAGATCTGCATACTGCACATCAAAGGTGAGAGGAAGGAAAGGGAGAGATCAGATATATGCTGTTCTCCTGAGCAAATGGTGCGAAGACTGAGGCAAGGTGCATGAGGGAAAAAGAACTAAACAGCTAAGAAATGTAAATAACACTACTGGACCACGGTACAACTTCAGGGAGGCCATTTGTGCATATACTAAAGGAACCTGAACACAATCAACTACAAAACTACAGGAGCCTCCAGTGTCAGTGCTGATACACATCAAAGAGTTTCGAAGATGGTCTTTTCAAACTTGGCAGCAGCTGAAGGTCACTCCACAAGACTCAGAATGCTGTTTCCATGGCAGTGGCTCAGAACATTTCATGTTCTGTGCACTCTGAAAAAACAAATGAAACAAAGCAAAAAAAAGAGATGTTTTGAACTGCAGTGGAGTCTCAGAGAGTGATGCCAACCTCCAAGATCCAGCTCCACACAAACATAAAAGAATGAGATATGGGGGGCTGAGCCAGAGGCAAACCTCTCCCCTCTGTTTGTTACAGGTGAGGAATGTGGTGGTGGTGGTGGGGAGGGGGGGCAGCTTGGGGCCCAGAGGATCTGAACTGCTTTCAGGACACAGATGGGACTTCCTGCCCATCTTGAAATAACAGGAATATTTTTCACACAAATTATTATTCAATATCCTGCACACGTGCCAGAGCTCAGCAAAAGTTTCAGTTGCCTCCTGCTTTTTTCCAGTTAGGGTCTGCTCCCTCAGTTCAATGCACAGTAAGAGGTTCCAACAATGTGGGAAACAACAGAGAGAAAATGTTCTGCCTGAGTTTGGCTTCAGAGCCTTCCATCAACACCAGAACGCAGACTGCGTGCTCCAGTTTTAGTTGGGTCATTTAGGAAATAATGGTGATCAAGTCTGAGTGCAAATGATGGTGGAAGGGGTCAAACTCGTCAAATTCAGCTCAGTTCAGACAAAGTGAACTACATAAGTGGCAGAGGTGATTACCATGCTGCAGCAGCCATTCGAACACTTTAAAACTAAAACTAAAATTTGACTATAGTTTTGGACACACATTACTGTGTGTAGTAACAAAGCTCCACTGCTCACATGAATACTACTCATGTCGCAATCATTTCATCTCATATTATCCATTATTCTTACAGGGGCAGTATCTTTAACTGCTCTTAAAAAGGTATTTTGACATTTTTGTGAGGCACAAGCAGAAAACTACTGGATATAAAAAGAAAGGTCAAACCTGAAGCATCAGCGGCTGGCACAGGTAGCTTCTCATTATAGAGGGGTTTGCTCTCCATATTCAAAGCACTCTGCGGAACTCCACCAATGGAGAGCTAAAGGGGACATATTATTAAAATAATCACTTTTTTCTGTGCTTACAGCATATATTTGGGTGTCTTAAGAGACCACCAACTCTGAAACTCTAAAATAACACCATTGTCACCTTGTTTGGAGCCACCCTTTGTCATCCAATGCTCCACTCAGATCTACAGGGTACTGTCACATCACAGTAGCAGCAAAGACTAGAATAATCAGCCTCCTCATATTTATCTCCACCCACATAATGCTGCATTCACTAGACCTCACAAGTAGGAGGCCTGAATCATTTAGCTTTTTACTTTACTATCAACAGCAAATTCTTATTAGCAGTTATATAGTTAATCTAAGAATAACACAACTCTATAAGATGAACAATAACCAACTGAAGATTTAATGGGTACTTGGTGAGATAACTTTCCAGGAAATGACTTAAAATGTGGAAGACAGAAGTTGGTTAACGTAGAATGAGTTCCTTGGCGTTAAGTTGCAGTGACCAAATACCTCCCAAATGAATGACATTCCAATGAGCCACAGTCACATTCACAGCTGACGTGCACGAGGCACTAAGTTAGTGAACATTATACCTGTTCAACACAGTGACTTTAGGACAGCCAATAGCAGCATATTAGTGTACTTATGTTGCATTATAAAAACAATGAGTCAATGTGAGTCTGACTGTGGCATTTCCATAAAAAGAAAAAAGATGGCTGTTCAGTCAGACATGTCTATTATTGCACTGCTCAGTATGAGACAGAGAAGCCTCCTCAGGCAGTGCACACCATGTAGGGAGACAGTCCAACACACGGCAGAGGAACTTCTAAAAGTTTCATTGAACTCAACATCTTTCACTGGCAGACTGTCAGACTTTAGTTAGGAGGCTAGAAATGCTACCTGGAATCACTTTAACAGTTTGGAGAGAACAAAGGTTGGTGCTGGGTGCCGGTGCGGATGAAAAGTTCTCCAACTAGAATGGGCAGGTTGACGAAAAAGACACAAAATCCATCTGTGCTGGCAAAGCTGGCACTCTGTTCTATACAAGTCTCGTGGACACTGTACACACACACCTGACTTCTGAAAATGTCCTCATTTAAAACTGGCAGATTGCACACAAATTTAATTTTTTTCTATCACCTTGTTGTATCCTGGGCTGCACACAAACACCTCGTCGTCATCCTCCCCAGCTCTCCTGTAACCTCTGAACACACTGAAGGCACGACGCATGGTGATGATCGGTGGCCATCAGATGACAAAGAACACACACACATGCACAAACTTCTGTTTTCTGCCTGTCCTTCTGGTTCTGTTCCATGCTGGTTGAAAGTAAGAGGCAACTTGAGACCTGACGTGACAGATGCAAAGAGGAACAGGATCTTTCTACCTTGCATGTGTGCACACACAGTCACACACTCATCCAACACAAGAGGAAATGGCTCTGTATAACCCGACAACAGCTTCTACTATCATAGCATCAAAAACTCGGGACTGACAGACCAAACTGGCTCTTCTATATTTGACCAGGCCACAGCCAACCCACTGTGTGTTGTAGAAGGATTACATGACTATTCAGATCACTACTACTTGTGCACTCATCTTTCAGTGTAACAGAAAAGTAAGTTATGAACGATGACATGAAGAAGAGGTCTAAAGCCAGTGACAGAGGTAAAAGAGGAACAAACAATGAAAAAATGTAACTGCTGAAGTAAAGAAGTGTCCCTTTAAAATTTTACAGTGCATTTGGTAAAGTAGTGTGGATCTTTCAACACCACAGGACATGGTCTCTGCTTTGAAAACAGCCTATTTATGGTTTCATTGTTTCACTGTGTTTTTTAGAAAAATACAATAAATTATCATGGAACCATGAAGTCATATCTGCTGTTGTGCAGGTAAATAGTTTAAGTTTGACTTTAAAAATGTTACATTTATAGCGAACTCAAGTGTGGATTTAACGTGGAACCTGATCTTTGGGAGGCCCCAGCAACATTCCTGTGTGATAATATTGATTCAAAGACAAAGATGTGGGAGTTCCATACCAGTAAGAGACAGACCCTATCTGCTATCTACAGCAAGCTTTGTCCTTTAGAGACGATTTAAGGGACTCTCTCCCACCAGACCTGTCCCATAACTTTTCTGGAGGACATTGAAATAGCAGCTAGCAAAAAGCTTCCCGTGAACAAACAAAGGAACCCTTTTTATGTATCCAGAGAATCCAGACCAAATGTTTCTTCTTCCTTATCTGGGCATGTAAATCAAAGGTGGCACCTATCTGCTTTGGTCTAACAAGACCTCTACCAACTATTTTCTTCAGATTCACTTTCAGTTAGATTTTTAAAACTGTGTTAAATGTGCTTTACACCTATGTACAGGTTCTCTAAGGTTTTCAGTGATATCACAAGCTGCATTTTGATACCTTTTTCATGATCACATTTGGTATAATAAGGAAGAAATCATTACTAAGGAAAATGACTAACTTTTTTCTATGGAGCCACATTGCCACCGAGTGATCTGTAGCAACGACTAGTTAAACCTAAATAAATTCAGTAACCAGGCATTTATATGAAGTAGGAGTTAACCGATGTTCTCGGTTGTTTCTTTGTGTGCTCACAGGAACACAGGAAGATAACATTGTTTGGTTCTTTATTCATGTCATAACTTTACAGATATCCATTTGAATTAGAGAAGTATTCAAGATCCACAACCCTAATCCGTGTTATTTTAGTCAGAGTGTTCTGTCTTTTATGTCTTTACCTTCATATCTTAACAAGTTGTGGTGTTTTCAAAAGAACAAAAAAGAAGACAAAATATTGAAGAAAATGAATTTTCTTTGTGTAATCAAACTCTTCACACTAGAATTAGAATTACTATACACGCCAAGGCGAACGCCAAAACGGTTTCAGGCATATTAATGGCTGAAAGTATGAATGTAAACCAGCATCAGGCCCCGCCTCTGCAAATCAAACTTGGAAAACCACCAGGAGTAAATTAGAGTAAGAGAGAATAAAAAAGATAAAGAGGAAAAAGAAATCAGGATGAAATTATAGGAAGATATATACGTTTTTTTTTTACTTTCATTTGTCCGTCGTTATCTCGTCTGTTTTTTGCCGCATGGTTTAACCTCCGCTGCTGCATAAATGACCACTAGGGCTGTAGTCAACCAAAGAAATTCTTGGTCGACTGAAGCGTTTTGCATCGCGTAATATAATAGCCCACGATTGTCGAAAATACACTGACATCAGCACAAGAAGGCAGTTAAACACAAAAGGAAATTCAGGGAAAATGATCTTTATTAAACATCCCAGATCAAGACAAGTGCAAACGAAATAAAGTTGTGCATCACTGCATTACGTTTGGATGATAGGAGGCCTAACATCCATGGCTTTGCTTTGCGGAAAGACATATTGCATCACTTCCTGTTGCTTTGTGTGTGCACTGTGACAGTTCTCGCTCCTCTTAAACTACTAATAATCACCTTATTTCACCTTATTTCTCCCTATAATTTACACATCTTGCATAGTTAACTCTATCTCATACTTGTTATATTCTAACGCTCACTCTTACAGATCTTTAGTCTTTATTTTTCACTTTTTAGCGGTGTGTCTGGTTCTCTAGCTTAGCATGGCTACCAGTTCTCTTCCTCCATCTCCTGCTTTCACCTCCTCCGTGTGTCAGATGTTTAGTTACTCCTCTGCCTCCTTTAGTGGTAATGGTACATGTAACAAATGTTTCAAATAGATTTTCCCCACTCAGCGACACACCCGCTGAGGACAAAACCCTGGTAATTGGCAGCTCTATAGTCAGAAACGTGGCATTAGCGACACCAGCGACCATAGTCAAATGCATTCCAGGGGCCAGAGCGGGCGACATAGAATCCTATTTAAAACTGCTGGCTAAGGATAAGCGGAAATACGGTAAAATAGTTATTCACGTCGGCGGTAATGACACCCGGTTACGCCAATCGGAGGTCACTAAAATTAATGTTGCATCGATGTGTAATTTTGCCAAAACAATGTCGGACTCCGTAGTTTTCTCTGGACCCCTGCCAAATCTGACCAGTGATGACATGTTTAGCCGCATGTCCTCATTCAATCGCTGGTTGTCTGGATGGTGTCCAGCAAACAACGTGGGCTACATAGATAATTGGCAATCTTTCTGGAGAAAACCTGGTCTGATGAGGAGAGACGGCATCCATCCCACTTTGGAAGGAGCGGCTCTCATTTCTAGAAATATGGACGAATTTATTAGTCATCCAAAAACATGACAACCCAGGGTTGAGACCAGGATGCAGAGTTGTAGTCTGACACACTTCTCTGTGGCTTCCCACCTGATGCTGCCTAATTCAAAAGAGTCTCAATTAGTCTGGAAAGATAGTTTAATAACGTATAAGAAAGCACTTCGTAAAGCTAGAACTGCTTATTATTCATTATTGATAGAAGAGAATAAGAATAATCCCAGGTTTCTTTTCAGCACTGTTGCCAGGCTGACAAAGAGTCCGAGCTCTGTTGAGCCATGTATTCCTTTAACTCTCAGCAGTGATGATTTCATGAGATTCTTCATCAATAAAATTGTTTCTATCAGAGAGAAGATTAATGGAATCCTTCCCACTATTATCACTGATGTATCATCAAGTAGAGCAGCTGTAGAAGTATCTTTAGAACCTGATTTGTATTTAGACAGCTTCTGCCCAGTTGATCTTTCTGAGCTAACAACAGCAATAGTCTCTTCTAAACCATCAACTTGTATTTTAGACCCAATCCCAACCAGACTGTTCAAGGAGGTTTTCCCCTTAATTGACACTTCCATATTGGATTTGATCAATCGGTCTTTGTTGGCAGGATATGTACCTCAGACTTTTAAGGTTGCTGTAATTAAACCTTTACTTAAAAAACCTACTCTTGATTCAGAAGTGTTGGCTAATTATCGACCTATATCCAATCTCCCTTTTTTGTCTAAAGTTCTTGAAAAAATAGTTGCAGTTCAACTTTGTGATCATTTACATAGAAATAATCTGTTTGAAGAGTTTCAGTCAGGATTCAGAGTGCATCATAGCACAGAAACAGCACTGGTGAAAGTTACCAATGATCTCCTGTTAGCTTCTGATAGCGAACTTGTTTCTGTGCTTGTCCTGTTGGATCTCAGTGCTGCATTTGATACGATCGATCACAGCATTCTGTTACAGAGACTTGAACATGTTATTGGGATTAAAGGAACTGCATTAGGCTGCTTTAAGTCATATTTATCTGATAGATTCCAGTTTGTTCTTGTAAATGAAGAATCTTCCTCACACATTGGAGTAAGTCATGGAGTTCCTCAGGGTTCTGTGCTTGGACCGATTCTTTTTACTTTATACATGCTTCCATTAGGTAACATTATCAGACAGCATGGCATACATTTCCATTGTTATGCTGATGATACTCAGCTGAACTTATCTATGAAACCAGATGAAACCAATAGGTTGGTCAGACTACAAGCCTGTCTTAAAGACATAAAGACCTGGATGACTCAGAACTGTCTGCTTTTAAATTCAGACAAAACTGAAGTTGTTCTCTTTGGACCTGAGCGCTTCAGGGAGAAATTGTCTCGTTATATAGTTACTCTAGATGGTATTTCCTTGGCTTCTAGTTCTACAGTGAGGAACCTTGGAGTTATTTTTGACCAGAATTTATCATTTGACGCACATATAAAACTGGTTTCTAGGACTGCCTTCTTTCACCTTCGTAATATTGCTAAAATCAGGAACATCCTGTCTCAGGGTGATGCAGAGAAACTAGTTCATGCATTTGTTACTTCAAGATTGGACTACTGTAATTCCTTATTATTGGGCTGTCCCACATATTCTCTGAAAAGCCTCCAGCTGATCCAAAATGCTGCAGCCAGAGTTCTGATGAGAACTAACAGCAGAGATCATGTTTCTCCAGTTTTAGCTTCTCTTCATTGGCTCCCTGTTAAATTCAGAATAGAATTTAAGATTCTTCTCCTCACATATAAAGCTCTTAATGACCGAGCTCCATCATATCTTAAAGATCTCATTGTAAGATATTTTCCTAACAGAGCACTTCGCTCCCAAACTGCAGGTTTACTTATTGTTCCCAGAGTTTCTAAAAGTAGAATGGGAGGTAGAGCCTTCAGTTATCAGGCCCCTCTCTTGTGGAATAAGCTGCCAGTAAATGTCCGGGAAGCAGACACCCTTTCCACTTTTAAGATTAGGCTTAAAACTTTCCTTTTTGATAAAGCTTATAGTTAGGGATGGCTCAGGTAATCCTGAAACATCCCATAGTTAAGCTGCTATAGGCTTAGACTGCTGGGGGACCTCATCTGTCACACCTCTCCTCACTTTGCTCTCTTTTTCCCCCTGTTTAATTTCTCAAATGATTTTATGTACATGTGACATTATTGTGGTTATTAACTTGTGTTTCCCTGTTCCAACAGGTATCCTTTGAATGGTGTTATGGTGTTTTTCCTCCTCTTTTCCCTCTTTTCTGTCTTCTCAAACCCCAGCTGGTCGAGGCGGATGGCCACCCTTCCTGAGTCTGGTTCTGCCAGAGGTTTCTTCCTGGTTCTGGTTCTGCCAGAGGTTTCTTCCTGGTTCTGGTTCAGCCAGAGGTTTCTTCCTGAGTCTGGTTCTGCCAGAGGTTTCTTCCTGGTTCTGGTTCTGCCAGAGGTTTCTTCCTGGTTCTGGTTCTGCCAGAGGTTTCTTCCTGGTTCTGCTTCTGCCAGAGGTTTCTTCCTGGTTCTGGTTCTGCCAGAGGTTTCTTCCTGAGTCTGGTTCTGCCAGAGGTTTCCTCCTGGTTCTGGTTCTGCCAGAGGTTTCTTCCTGGTTCTGGTTCAGCCAGAGGTTTCTTCCTGAGTCTGGTTCTGCCAGAGGTTTCCTCCTGGTTCTGGTTCTGCCAGAGGTTTCTTCCTGGTTCTGGTTCAGCCAGAGGTTTCTTCCTGAGTCTGGTTCTGCCAGAGGTTTCTTTCTGGTTCTGGTTCAGCCAGAGGTTTCTTCCTGAGTCTGGTTCTGCCAGAGGTTTCTTCCTGGTTCTGCTTCTGCCAGAGGTTTCTTCCTGGTTCTGCTTCTGCCAGAGGTTTCTTCCTGGTTCTGCTTCTGCCAGAGGTTTCTTCCTGGTTCTGCTTCTGCCAGAGGTTTCTTCCTGGTTCTGGTTCTGCCAGAGGTTTCTTCCTGAGTCTGGTTCTGCCAGAGGTTTCTTCCTGGTTCTGGTTCAGCCAGAGGTTTCTTCCTGGTTCTGGTTCTGCCAGAGGTTTCTTCCTGGTTCTGGTTCAGCCAGAGGTTTCTTCCTGGTTCTGGTTCAGCCAGAGGTTTCTTCCTGAGTCTGGTTCTGCCAGAGGTTTCCTCCTGGTTCTGGTTCTGCCAGAGGTTTCTTCCTGGTTCTGGTTCAGCCAGAGGTTTCTTCCTGGTTCTGGTTCTGCCAGAGGTTTCCTCCTGGTTCTGGTTCTGCCAGAGGTTTCTTCCTGGTTCTGCCAGAGGTTTCCTCCTGGTTCTGGTTCTGCCAGAGGTTTCTTCCTGAGTCTGGTTCTGCCAGAGGTTTCTTCCTGGTTCTGGTTCTGCCAGAGGTTTCTTCCTGGTTCTGGTTCTGCCAGAGGTTTCTTCCTGTTAAAGGGAGTCGTTCCTTTCCACAGTCCCTCAGGCTCAGGACGGGAGATTGGACTGAAGACAAGTTTCGGTGCAATCTGTTGGTTTCCTTAGCTTGGATATTATTTTTAATTGGCTCTATATGAATTAATGGGATTATTTTGAAATTAATTAATTGGATTTCATTGGATTATGATTAGAATGAATTGAATTCCAATTAGCTTGAATTGGACTATATTATTTAAGTGCCTTGAGATGACATTTGTTGTAATTTGGCGCTATATAAATAAAACTGAATTGAATTTAATTGAATCCAGCCTGGTCTGGGTGCATCTGAGGGATGCTGCCGTTGTATCGGGAAGGTGAGCCTGCAGTTATAACACGAATAAACAATTATTAGACCATAATATTAAAATATTACCTTTTCTAGAAGATACGCCATTTTTTAGTCGAGCTGTGATATGCAAACTGTTATTTGCAAATTTTGCATTTTTCCCGTCATCTATTTTGGTAAAATTCTGCCACACTGCTGATGTCTTTGACATGGATGGTAGAGGAGGACTCACTGTAAATGAAACGCTCACATTTCCTGATGAAATTAACACTGCAAAAAAATCAACCAATCAGAATTTTGGTCGACTAAGAACTTATTGACCAATTAGTCGACCAGTTGACTAGGACTTTACAGCCCTAGTTACCACACAGTAATAGAAACCAACTCCAACACACACATGAACGCATCTAAATTTGTGTTATTTTTCATGATGAAGTCTCTATATTAACCCTCCGTCTCCCTGGTAATGAGAACTGCCCGGTGGAGAAGAGAGACCTTCCCAGGCACCTTGAAAGTCCGTGGAAAGTCATCTACAACCAGCTGACTACAGAGAAAGGCCCAGAGACCAAAGTAAGGTCTGCCATCATCTTCTCCTTTTCAGATGGTACAAAGGTGTCAAGAGAGTTCACTGTTAAAAATGTTGTTAGCCTTTAACTGTAAATAGTGACTAAAATTAAGACCCAATTTTAGCAATTCCAGTACATTTCTCCATTCTCTTACTCGTTTTCCAAACCATGAAGTGTTCTCTGTACCACCATACATAGTACACGCATTTCTCCTGTTTGTCCTTTAAGGTTCATGTTTTTGGTTACATCTTTCAATAAATAGTTCATATATATTTAACAGGTTGTTGTTGAATGATTCTTTGTATAATTTCTGTCAATTCAAACGAGAGCTCATGAAGTAGCACAGTGAGAATGACTGAGATTAATGGATTTCTTTCCACCATCTATCAAAGGATGGTGCCCAAGTTAATTTATTCAATTCAATAGTGAGAACACTACACATTACTTTTTTGAAGGTGCATTTCAAACTTTTGTTTCTCTTATTATTAAAGTGAGAAGGGAAGAAATTGCAGAGCTACTAATAAACATGATACTACATTTGAATAGTTGCATGAAATAAACATCATCACTAGACTGAAGCAAGACACAAGACTAAGAATAAATGATCACAAAATGCAGCCTTTAAAACTTTAAATCCAGCTCAGAGTCTGCATCAAAGCAAACTGAAAGAACATCAACTTCCTCCTCTGTTGTTGAACAATACGAGCAGATGCAGGCTTATCTGAAACATGCCGAAAATCACCTGTAAAACAACAACAATAATAATAAAATGGCTGCAGCACCAGCGCTGGCTGTGCGTCTCCTCACATCAACAAGTTCTAATCCCAGCTGGTTCTTTCTGTGTGGAGTCTGCATGTTCTCCCTGTGTCTGCGGGGGTTCTCTCTCCCACCATCCAAAAACATGCCTGTCAGGTTAACTGCTGTCTCTAAAATTGTCCTTAGGAGTGAGTGTGAGCGTGTGTGGTTGTGTGTCTCTTTGTGGCCCTGTGATGGACTGATGACCTGTCCAGGTTGTACCCTGCCTTTAACCCAATAACAGCTGGAATATCAGTGCATGTGTGAGTTCAGAGTGGTTATGGCTTTTGGGAAGAAGCTGTTCTTGAGTCTGATGGACATCTGTGGTCAGTAAACACAACTTCCTCCCCCACTGTCATTGAATGCTTGACTATAAATCTTGGCTCAGTGTTCAGTGTATTCTCGTGAGTAGATTCCCCCTGAAGACAATGAGATGTGGTAGGAAGGGGATCAAGACCTGGGGCCCCAACAGGTAATTGAGGATGGAGACAATCTGAGGGATGGCAGAGGGTACCTCACAAAGCTCTGGAGCTGAGGGCATAAATGAGGGATGGATGGAGTGACAGAGATGGATAGAGGGAATGATGAGACAGGAAAAAAATTGTTGTGGAATACAGAGTGGTCTTCCTCACAGCAGCAGTGTGTGTACACAGCTGTGATGAATACGTTCCAGACGGTACAGTACAGGAGGCTCACAAGTGGTATTGGAGATACTTATGCAAGCAGGGCAGTCTGTAGGCACAGTCATTGTGGAAGTGTGTCATTCATTCAGCTCAGAGGACTAATAGAGAAGTAATGGCAGATGAGAGCAGACGATCACAGCAAACAAAGCAACTGAGGAGAGTTGGCTTGTTAATGAAGCCTGAGGAAATTACTCTGCTGCATGGCTCACCATGGATCTATCATGATTCCCCTCTCCCTCTCTCCAGTCTATCCAACTTCCTGTTCCACTGGGCCTGTACAATCACCAGGAAATCACTTTGCTGTAAATCAAACCATTAATAATTCTGTGTACAGATGGCAGAGGGGCAGGAGCTACAGTTCCAAAGGTCTCCACTAGGTGTCTCCTCAAGTTTAGAGGAAGGGCAGTGAGCAAGGGTGCTGGATGCAAGTCTCCATCCAATGGATGAGGAGAGTCCCGTGAGGGGGAAGGGCTTCTGTCAGTGTACACATGGCAGCCCGCCCTGCCCATCACTGGTATCTGTTTAGCAGACTGCATGGAGGCATGTTCACAGAAAAACAGCTCAAACAGGACTTTCGGTTAAATCTGAGACTGTGGTCAACAATCCTACCGCCAGATAGATCCCACATCACAGCAGTTCTCCAGATCTTACCAATGCTTCAGGTGTGTCAGAGAATGGATAATCTGACAACCCGTTCTGTACAAATGATGAAAATACATGGCCAAAACATTAAGCTGCATGCACAAAATTAAACTGTCTCAGGTGGTCAGTGTGTATCTACAGCTCTTGACGTTTGCCATCAGAGCATCTTCATGGATGCATCTCATTGTCTTCCACCTTTTTCTCCAAAAACTATCTTTGTTTGACATCTTTATTGTCTGAATGACTGTTCACATTTCTGAACACCCTCTCCATAACAAAACATTCACAGATACAGGAGTGGCAGCACAAAGCTGAGAGCCTCAGGGCCCATGTTCAAAGTTCATTAACCTGAACTGTTAGCCTGTGAAGTGGCAAGTAGGGATGTTTTGTTTAATTCTTTTTTTATTTTCCAATAGCTCTTCTTGTATGTTCATCATACATAATCCTGTTTACACAGCAGCTGAGGCAGCTGTAGCTCAGGAGGAAGAGCCGTCACCGACTAAGAGGAGCTATGTAAATACAGTCCATTTACCATTTATTAAATGTTAATCACACCTTCTCCGTAGATCTAATGTCATTGTGAAAACATTCACAGTCTGCACACACTAACAAATGAAGCACAAGTTGTAATGTTGAAGTTGTTATTGGACAATTAGCTTAAAAGGTTCTTCTTTTGTGTCACACCACTCACTGTATTACCTTGTGATTGAGTAACTTAATTAGATGAATGTAGAGTAAAAAGATGTGGTGGTGAGGAGAGGCAGCTAAAGAAGTTGCGTTCATGACCATTGAGACACCCGGCCAATCAGGTGCTCACACAGAGGAGTATTTGAAGAAAGGTCACAAGGCTTAGTGGGGAAGGGTGTGGGAGAACCACATTGATCCTGAAATCTTTTGTCCTCAGTCCTCTCATCTTCCTCTGCTGACCTCTGACCTCCTACTACCACCTTCTTCTCCTGTCTGTGATCCCATCTTTGTCTTCACTCTACACACACAGTAAACACTCTAATAATCACATATTCAACCTGTTTAGCTATTCTCTGTTTTTCTCTGCCAGAGCTCTGAACAGCCCCTCCTGTCGTCACTTTCTTTGTCTCAGCGGATATAATGGTGATGATGAATAATGTGTGCATTTGATCAGATTGACCAATAACACTGAGGGTTTGGGGTTTGCTAACTCCCCCATCATCCTTCTATTCATCTATTCAAGTCAGGAGAACAGAAACTAGGCTCTGTGAGTAGAAAAGAAAATCTGATGAAAGTGAGTCAGCATGTTTTCAGTCCTCATAAAGTTGGTAGCTACTTTCATTTCATGGAGCACAGAACTCACAGACTGACAGCACAGACAGAAATGGTAGCAATTAACCTTTTGGTCCTGAGCTGAGAGTGCTCAGCTTAAATGTTGGTTCATGTCTGTGGAAAGACTTTCTAGTCCTGATACAGCACTGGAGAATGACTGAGCCAAGAGAAAATACTGCTGTTTGGAAAATGCACACAAGGATGCTTCAGAGCAGGGGTCAGCAACCTTTGTGACCCAGAGTGCTCTCAACGAGTGAACCATTATCAACTATAAGGCAAAGTTCAATTATGACACAAGATACAAAAACATTCCCATCATACCTGGAATTTGATTTCATCCTATATATAGCACATCCAATCACATTTGTAAAGATATGTTTCTGTTATTAACTTATAAACATATTGCACTGGGAAGAGAGGCCAAAACTGAGACCACAGTGCAGCTGTACAGTATCTGTACATCATAACAAAGCAGCAATAACACTACCATAGCTGTGTTTTAACATAGCAAAACAGCCATAACAGTACTATATCTGTGGTATAGCATAACAAAACAGCAATAGTACTAGGCCTATCTGTATTATATCTTAACAAAATAGCCACATCGACATTTCAAAGACATGGGCAAACAGCTACACATTTAAACTAAAAACAAGTGCAGGCTGAGGCAACATCAAATAAACAGATGCCTTCCAGATAGTCCAGATAGTGATCCCTGGCCCGACTTTGCTTGGCTGAGCTCTGTGAGCCGGGGCTTGTACTTAGTTACTTTGAGTTGCAAACATGCCTTAGAGTGCTCTGTTGTTAGCCGACTGCAGGTGGGGCTGAGCCAGTCATGTGTGTGAAAACACTTGCTCATATGTTGACCCAAAGACTGACAGCAGCGCCAGAGTAATGTCCCACAGACAGCTGAATTTCTCAGTCGCAGATGCCCTGCAGATGAGGATGTGGGCTCCGTGATCTTGCACTGGTGTGGCTTCTAACTCTTCAGCTCAATCAGCTGCATTTCCATGTCCTCTCTGTATCCATCCAGTTGAACATAGTAACATCCAAATCATGTGAGATTGAGCTTGTTTCCATAATGTCCGCGAGAAACACAAGTTTCATAATCCAGTTCTCGTCCTCCAGTTCTGGATCATTTTGGTCCTTTTCAGCCAGAAAGGTCTTGATAGTGTCAAAGCAGCTGACAAATCGCTCCAGAACTTTTCTGCAGCTCAACCATCTCACTGCTGAGTGGAGAGGGAGATATGTGTATGCGCTGTCCAACTCCTTCAGCAGGGACTGAAACTGCCGGTGAGTCAGTGCGGATCGCTTCACTGTAAAGTGACTATAATCTTTGCCACCGTGGCCATAACTTCATTGATATCCGAGTTTGACATGTTTTGCACACAGATTTTCTTGATGTATTATGCAGTGCAGTTTCATGATGAGGTGGCTGAACTTTTTCTTCAGTTAGACAGCTCCCTTTTGCCTCCCAATCATGGCGGGAAGCGCCGTCTGTCGTCACTGCAAACACTTTCCCAATGTTAATTTCTCATTCCTGAAAATGTTCAATTAATGCCTTGGCTATGTCTTCACCTTTCGTTGTCAGACATTGGCTTCAAGCAGCAGAGTTCCTCTCTGACAGTTGAATCACAGTAACTAGCCATTACTGCCAAACGCGGGATGTCATTCACCTCCACGCTTTCATCAATTGCAATGCTAAATACCGCAGCATCTTTTAATCCAGCCGTTTGCAGAACTCTGACATTTTCAGCCATTTCATCAATACATCGCTGAACACTTCTAGCTGATGTGGGAATCGTTTCTATATTTGGCTAAGTTTTCAAAAAGAGCATCTGAGCAAAGCCTCTAATAAATTTGCCATCCGTAAACAGCTTCCCATGCTTTTGCAATGCAATGCGCAATGTGATAGCCTGCTTCTGTCACGTGATTTTTAACAGAAGTAAAAACTTTGAGTTCTCAAGGAGAACGAAGGAATGCAGAATACCGTTGCACAACATGTCGAACCTTGAAGATGGGCTACAGCAGCAAAAGATCACACCAGGTGCCACCCCTGTCAACTAAAAACAGGAAACTGAGACTACAATTTGCACAGGCTCACCAAAATTGGACAACAGAAGATTGGAAAAACGTTGCCTGGTCTGACGAGTCTCGATTTCAGCTGCGACATTCAGATGGTCGGGACAGAATTTGGAGTAAACAACATGAAAGCATGGATCCATCCTGCCTTGTATCAATGGTTCAGGCTGGTGGTGCCGGTGTAATGGTGTGGGGGATATTTTCTTAGCACACTTTGGGCCCCTTAGAACCAATTGAGCATAGTTTAAATGCTGCAGCCTACCTGAGTATTGTTGCTGACCATTTCCATCCCTTTACGACCACAGTGCACCATCTTCTGATGGCTACTTCCAGCAGGATAATGCACCATGCCACAAAGCTCAAATCATCTCAAACTGGTTTCTTGAACATGACCATGAGTTCACTGTATTCCAACGGCCTCCACAGTCACCAGATCTCAATCCAATAGAGCACCTTTGGGATGTGGTGAAACGGGACATTGGCATCATAGATGTGCAGCCGACAAATCTGCAGCAACTGCATGATGCTATCATGTCAACATGGACCAAAATCTCTGAGGAATGTTTCCAACACCTTGTTGAAAGTATACCACAAAGAATTGAGGCAGTTCTGAAGGCAACCTTTAACTAGCAAGGTGTACCTTATAAAGTGGCTGATGAGTGTATAATATTCTGTATGATCTGTACTTTGCTGCAGTATTCACAGTGGACCAAATAGTATCCTTTACACAGTATACTTCAAGAAAAAAAAGTGTCTACTCACTGATTAGATTAGATTTTTTTGGATGAAAAAAAACCATGTTCGGTGTATTTGTTTAATGTTGCTAATTTCCACATTAGGGTTTTATTTAAAAATGTGTATACATCTATGTATTCAAGGTATGCTTATGATGATGACAGGTGATATTGAGGTTAACACCCTACATTACTTGTATTGACTATATCTAGTATGTTATTGAGGACAGTACAAAGATTAGTTTATGTATAAGACACAGTAAGTAATATGTAAGAAATATGGTGATGTTTCAATGACATGTCCTGCCAGGTTGGAAATAGATACTACATGTGAAATAGAAGGAAAAAAATGTTAAGTTGGTAAATTATTGAGGGAGAGGTGTTTTGAATTTTGCTGTGTTCAGACAAAGATATATGCTTGATACTTGTCAATTACTACTGCTTCACAGATGAGCCAGGGAGGAGAGATGAGGGAAAGTTAGGAGAGGAGTTGACGTATCTCAAGATCTTGTTCATGAACGATGACAAGTTGGAACATAAGATGGACTCACAGGTTGGGGCTTTGTCAACAATAAAGATGGTGCTGCTTCGGTAGAAAAAAAGCAGCAGACCAGAAATGCTTTAAGCAACCGTGAGTTGACATGCAGTCTTCATGGGCCGATTATTAATAAATCAAATAACCACAAAAAACTGCATTTTCATTTAATTGTTTTCAGATATGTCGTACAAAGCCAGAATGTTCAGCTGGTAAAGTGGTTTCATGTCCAATCAGTAAGTTGGTTTTTTTTTCCCAACTAAATAAAACAACTGAATGAACATCCTTCAAGAGTGAGGATTCCATCATTTTGCCTCCTTGGGGCCTCCTTCTAGACCTTCAGAACACTGCAGTCTGTTATCCTCACAACCATCCAATAACATAGGAGAAACAGGATGTGATGCTTTCTGCGTACACTCCTGAGAGAGAAGCCAGAACAGGAATGAGTCTGATAAATTCATTCTGACTACAGAAGCCAGATGAGCTGCTAGCTCCCTGACAGTGGCAGTTTGTTGTTGCAGAGAGGTTGGAGGAGATACATTTTGATGAGACGGTGAAGGAAAATTTGGTTTCTTCAATGGAACAAGAATGCCAAAGCTTCTCTTTTATAACTTTCATAAGTGTGTTTTTCACAGTACAAAGACTGTGTTGAAACGCTCACGTCAGAACTCCTCTTCGAGCTGGGCTAGAACTAGCACGTTCTGTTCTGAGACCACTTAACATTACCAGGTACTGTACTTTGTGTACTGATTCCCACGTCCACACTCTGTATGTCTCAGATTGAGCTCTGGGGCGAAGGAGAAGAAAGCGGCGTTTAGTCGCAGTTTAGCCAATAGGATACTCATATTGTCAAACGTATGAAACAAATTCATCCAATCAAAATAATCCCCCTAAACTGAAGGTAGTTAGACTCTCATCAGGCGCCATTTTTCTACATGACAGCAAGCAAAATGACAACCCCGATAAGACCGAGTCCTAACTCTATAAGATCTTTCCTTCAAGATAAATTTGAGAGGAGAACTTTGATGGAGAAGCTTCTGGTAAAAAAAAGTTGGACCCGTAACAACCTGACCTCGCTATCAAACAGCCAGCATGCGAGGATCCCGCCTGGACAGTTACAGGAGTAAGGAATATCAAACATCTTTCTGAGAAAATAGAGAAACACCAGAACACACGGATAACTCCGTGAAGATAGCCATATTAGCACAGCAGAGCATCGCTACGCAGCTGGATGACGGTGGGTAAATACCAACATGTTTGATCCAAAATAATTGTGTACAGTTTTGTGGTGCTTTTGAGTGGACATGATGAGACAGACTTGTAAGAAAACCCCGGTAATTTTCGGGGTCTGGTAGATTTTGTTGCCTCCCTGGAAACGTGCTGGAGGAGCACCTGAAGACAGCGACTGTGTTTAAGGGGATGTCAAAGACGGTCCAGAACGAGCTGGTCGACTGTATGTTGTCTGTGGTGAGGAGTTTCAGTCAGGAAGGAGTGAAGAATGCCAATTTTGTCACCATTTGGACATTTCCACTCACTGTCAGCTGGTGCTTGTGCTGCTACATTGATGGCGAAGATGAAATACAGGAGCGATGTGAATTACTAAGATGAGATGTTCTGGAAATGGTCAGTGTTGTAGTGTTATTTCATGATGGAATAAAGTAATTGTTGAATGTATAGAGACAGTGAACCCCCCCCTCTAAAATGAATCTGGCGCCGCTGTCTCAGACTGGATTTTATCTGACATGAGAAACGTGTCACCAGGGCAAAAGACTGCAGCCGTCTCATACACATCTGCCTGTGGCTATCTACAGAACCAGGCAGCACAGCTACTGTATTTTAAGTACTATTCGGTTTTCTGAATCTTTATTTTCTCTCTTTATTTCTTGGTGGCAAGAGGTGAATGGCTGAATCAGATGGGTTAGCAGCATTCCTCTGTGGCTGACAGCTAAGCCCCCTATTAATGGCTAATCCTGCCTTAATACTTTCAGCATGACAATACTAGCCCTGTTCTCTGAGTGCTGAGTGTCTGACTGGGCAGAGCGGAGCGGAGGTAACACTGTGTGGTTTATTGCTCTTGGTTTTAGTCCTCTTATTACACTGTAACATCAGGTACATGATGTATTCATTGTTACTACCTATCTATTACCTGGTTATTATTTTAGTAAATACATAATATTGCTTAGCTATTACATCTTTAGTTCCATCTTGTTGCCACACCATTTGCATATTATTGCCATGCTGTAAGGTACAGTGCGACCAATCAAATAATATATGGAAAAGTGGCTTGCCAGTTTAAACCATCTAAACAAAAACAGCCCTTAGATGTTCACATCAAAAGATAAGATCCATCCATCTTCTATACCGTCAATCGGGTAGCGGGTGGGCTGGAGCCTATCCCAGCAGTCATTGGGCGAGAGGCGGGGTACACCCTCGACAGGTCGCCAGTCCATCACAGGGCCACATAGAGACAAAGGAGACAAACAACCACACACACTCACACTCACACCTAAGGACAGTTTAGAGAAGCCAATTAACCTGACATGCATGTTTCCCAACCCGGAGAGAACCCACGCAGACACAGGGAGAACATGCAAACTCCACACAGAGAGGCCCCAGCTGGGAATTGAACCTGGAACCCTCTTGCTGTGAGGGTGCTAACCACCACACCACCGTGCAGCCCTATAAGATGAGATCATTAAATAAAAGTATATTGGTTTTATATTAGTTGGTCAGCTCTGAGAAATGTGGAAGTATGGCATTTCTGTAACTGTCCCTCATACAGCTGAATAAAGGTGAAAGTGTCAGAGGCCTTTGGTGACTGTTGTGCTTTTATCTTTGTTATAAGCTGTACAGTCCACACAATGTGTTTTTTTTAATCAAGGTGCTGGGCTTAAGCAATTCTCTCAGACAGCGCTCCAAGTCAGTTCACTTTATCAGAATAGCACCAATTCACAACCAAGTCATCTCAGGTCACTTTGCAAAGAACTGTTAACACTCCAGCAGATTAAGGAACTACTTACAGCACCAAAACGATTCATTTTACTTGGTATAAATAGGCACCTAAGGCAAGTTCTAGCTGCTAAATATGTGCCAAAGGTGGTTAAGATAGAGCTAACACTTTCTGCCATAATCTGCATGAGTGGAAAAATAATATGCCAAAATGATTCCATGATTTCTATAGATCTCATCATTTCAAACTAAAGTCAGGCACTAAAGTCGGGGTGTCTGGATTGGTGTTATGCTCCTAAGATTGGTTATAAAAAACTTATTGTACTCACAACATGAATGGCTTCTTGAACATGCCTACATATTAGTTGTGGGGACCAGTTTATTTCTTTCTGTTGTGAAAACACACATCCTCTTGTTTGGTTTCTTCTACGTGGAAAAGTGGAACAAAATAATCAAATACATGCAAGGAAATAATTCAGCACATTGACAAGAAATCAGTCACATCAAACTGTACCATGTCATTACAAATGCAGTCACCAACACCTGCTCTACTTTCCCTCAACTAAGTAGACTAAGCCTCAACACATCAGTGACGCTCACTAAGCATTCTCTGGACTGGACAGAGCAACAGCTACTCACTATATAGTGTGGGTTCCTCAGGTATGAAAACATGGTCCAAAAAAGGGGAGATGAGTCCGACTGGGGCTGGGAGAATGTGGGAGGATGTATGTTGGTAGCTTCAGCCTTGCTGCATCCAGAATGTCATCACACAGAACAGAGGAGACCTGCATGGCCGATTAAAGGATCTTAAAAGATCTATTTAGGGCTCACCTTAAATAGGAGTGCTCATTAGCTGAATGGCCTGAGCCTTTCAGAGAGGGACAGAGAGACAGAGTGGCAGAAAATACTGGTACTAAGAAAGAAGATTAAAGACAAAAAAAATCTGAGTGGAGCTGGTAGGTATGCTCAAAGGCCATAAAAAAGACCAGACTTTATGATCTCAGGGCTATTAAGTTAGTAAATCTGTGGTTCACATTGTCCACTTACAGGTAGACACTGCAGTGAATTGTGTTCTAACAGCAGCCCAGAGGTCCAAACACAGCAATGTGTGAGCAATACAAAAAGCCATCTGAAACCAGATATTGCACACCCACCTGGTAGCATCCAACAAGCTGCAGTCACCAAACTACCTAACTCCACAGTTAGTTTTCTTGTGTGGGGTGCTGGGAGAGGATTTTGTTGGGTCGTGGAGTTTACCACCAGCTGTGTGCAACTCAGTGGAGGGGTCAGCCCTCCATGATGATGACAGATTAGACTTTATGTTCCTTGCTAGCTATGAGGCAACATAGCTAGACACCATGCAGCCCCAAATATAAATTTCTTGTCTTAAATTCAGAATCATGCACGTTAAAGCTTCTGCTAATGTGAAAACTTGCAGCACTACAACATCAGCAGGACTCAGAGGTCCTCTGATCAGCGTCATTCCTCGATCCGGGCCCAGAACAAAAGGAGACTGTGATTTGCAGGTTGTTCCTTGCTACTCTCTCCCATTGGACTTGGATGAATATGTGAATATCATCTTAAATTAAAGGTCGTTGGGCTCAGCATGCATCTTTATGACCCACTAAAGAATCTGTGGACCACGGACGTAAACATCTGGCCAGATGTCTGGTGTTCTGATTTTTATAGATTGACAAAATAAAGTTAAGGATAAGTTAGGATTTCTGGTCCAACTTCACTGCATGATTTGTTAGCGAAACTATGGTGAGGAAGATCCCAGAATAAATAAATACCCATGGTTTTCACTGATTCAAACTTTTGAAATGAAAAAGAGGGTCAGTTTGGTCAGATCTGAAATCACAGTTGTAGTTGTAAAAAACAGCAGGTGGGAAAGGCTTTCATGAACATTTAATGGGGATTGAGAGCAGCTTTACAGGGAATTTGGCTGGATTGACATACTGCCATACTTTACTGTTTCTACAAAAACTTTGGAGCATGTGCATGTTGAGTCTGGTTGAGCGTATGCAAACATAGTCTCCTCCACATTATTTACGTGTGTTACTCCGGTTTTGAGAAGCTCAACATCAGACAATTTCGGTCAGACTAAGCACTTTTCTTGGAATGATACAATAATTATTGTTTTTTGTTCTGTGACTACCTCGGTTTCCTGTTCACACTCAACAGATTGGCCTGCGGGAGCAGCTTGGGACTGCCGTTCCCAGACCAGAAGGGATATATAAAACCTCCAGTGAGTTCTAAGACCCCGGGGCAGACTCAGACATGTCTCCTCCCAAAGGGAAGGGACGAGGAGGCATTCCTAATCTGATGCCCAAACCACCAGTGGCTCTTCTCCAAACTTCCCTTTGGAATCAGTTGAGTGATGACAGCACACAGGGCTGCACGGTGGTTAGCACCGTCACCTCACAGCAGAGGGTTCCAGGTTCGATCCCTGCCTGGGGCCTTTTTGTGGGGAGGCTGCACGTTCTCCCTGTGTCTGCGTGGGTTCTCTCCGGTACTCCGGCTTCCATCCACCATCCAAAAACATGCATGTCAGGTTAATTGGTGACTCCAAATTGTCCTCAGGAGTGAGTGTGTGTGGTTGTTTGTCTCGTTTGTCTCTATGTGGCCCTGTGATGGACTGGTGACCTGTCCAGGGTGTACCCCGCCTCTCACCCAATGACAGCTGGGATAGGCTCCAGCTACCCGATTAACGGATTGAAGGGTATAGAAAATGGATGGATACCCACACAGTGCTCACAACACTTAAATCATGTCTCGTTAGGAGACAACTAGTCTGTACCAATTCCTACTGGGAGCACATGTTGGTATGAAAGCTCTTTGCTATCAGCTGTGGCACACACTGATTTTTATTATTGGGTTAACTCACATCATAAGTTATAACCAGTTGTAACCAAATTCCAATGTTTTTATTATTCTATGTGTTTATTTTGACTAAAATCAAAAAAGACAGATTAACAACAACATATTATAAATAGAAACTTTATAGTAGTGACAGTAAACACAGAATGTGTCAGACATACTTTTTACACATCTTTACATTCATCAGATTCATGCGTGTGACACTGTATCAATATCTCTAGTCTATTAGTCTATATGGGACGTTACAGGTAAAGGTAAGAGTCTCCCCATTTTAGCCACTTTACACTACAGTTCCTTAAAATGAGAGCAGCTCAGATGGCCATGTCATGATAAAAAGGTTTATTTCTATCAAAGAGAGCAGATATCATTCAGGGCCTGTAGATGAGATTCTGTAATGTCAGTAAGTGACAAGAAGCCAGTTTCTGTTAGTGTGCTTAGTGTATTACTCAATGTAATATAGGCAGTACAAAGAATAAGAAAAAATTAGTTATAGCAAAATAGATGCAGTGAGAATGATGAAACAATTAATAATTTGATTAATGTCCCAATCCAAACCACTCCCCTGTCCCATCTTATGAACTGGAAACATTTCCATCTTTTCTGTTAATATCATTAAAAATGTAATATTTTTGACTTTCGGTAAAGAAAGACTAAAGAATATGTCACTATGGCAACAAAGCTGTTGGTTTTTCTTCCTTTGTGTGTTTGTGTGTGTTTCTCTTTTCTTTGTTCCCCCTGTCAGGTTCGGCATTGATATAGAATTTCAACAAGAGCAAATGAATAAATTCCATAATTAGGGTTTAAGCATAGCCAGTGTATTTCTCATGCCGGTCCCAAGCCCGGATAAATGGTGAGGGTTACGTCAGGAAGGGCATCTGGCATAAAGCATGTGCCAAATGGATGAAGCGAGATCGACTCACTGTGGCGACCCCTGATGAAGAGAGAGGCTGAAAGATCAAGGACAGCTTTATATCCACATATAGCACCAATTAGCAAAGACAATGTGTCTGACGCAGCATTCTGACCATAATTCTGCTTGCCATGATGCTGGATGGGACAGGTTTGAAGAAAAAAAAAAAGTTAGCATTCATCAATACTCTTCAACATTCATTCAGCACCAATCCAGATAGAGCCTGACATATCCTGCGACCTGACAACAGAAATCTCATGAAGAGAGCTTTTATCATCTCAGGGGTTGAAATTTAGCCTTCTGTGAAGACATAAAGACGAGTGAATCTGCTGTGCTGTGCACATGATTAAAGACAGAACCGATTAAAACCAGTCGCTGGAGTCGCTGAGCGTGCAGGTTATGTTGCCTTCATTTAAGGTGCAGCCAAAGGAAGGACAGAGATGGCACAGAGAGCTGAGTTGGTGTGTGCATGTGTGTGTGTGGACCCCCACATATGCATCAGTGTGTTCACTCTCATGTCCCTGATTTCTAATGCTCCAAATTCAATGATCCCCCACTCCAGAAGGTGACCCACATATGTGCCACCCTGGAGCTTCAAGAGGCATAATTCCACACAACTTTCCCTCATTGCTCCTCCACTCCAACAAGCCCTCGTAGCCCTCTAAGAACTGTTATCATTTACAAGATGTGTGGCAGTGTGCACTACCAGGGCTTGGATCATTATGGTCACGCAGTGAAGCTGCACGCCAAGTGATGGTGTGTCCCGTTTCAACAAGCTGCAGCCTTCACAAAGCCAATGGAGACTTCAAGCCAGCAGTCTGGGATTAATACACACACAACCCACCAATGAACACTGACAACAGAAAGTGTGTGTTGTGCTTCAGTTTGACCACCTGTCGAGATTGATTGAGTTAAATCTTTATTTAAGAATCGAGTGCCCTTGAATACACCATGCTGCTGTGTTACTTTACTATGAAAAAGATCATTTAAAGACAACACAGGGTCAGAGGGTAGTCAAAAAGGAACCCAGTTTTGCTCATCTCTGCAGGGTTCAGGATAAGCAGGTGGTTCGTTTACTGACTTTTGTCTAAGCACATGTGGATCACTGAGCAGCTACTCACATCAGGTACTGACAGGGCTGGCAAACAGTTACAGAAACCCTAGAGAAGGGACTGCTGCTCTCACTGTTGGTCTCTAAGCACTGATGGAGTTATCTCAGCAGAAAGAGCCCAGTGCACAGCCCAGTCCAGACTTGTGGAAATTAACAACAAACATTTGGTACATGGATTATAGCCGTTAGTGCTGTTAAGTGGTAATGGTGCTCAAACTGCAGAGCAGTAAATTCTTTTTGTTTTATCATTTTTTCTTTAATGAAACACAAGTTTGCTGAAACAGAATGGAAGAAATATCAAAATTAATAATCAAGTAACTATAAATGGTCATGCCAGAAAAATATAGAAAAATGTCTCCAAAACAAATCAGTATCTGACATAAACTTTGATCAGAGACACATTATTGTTATTATCACGATTATTAGATCAGTTGGACAAAACAAGTAGTGGTAATAACCTGCTTTAGAGCACTCTGGACCTCGGACTGGGGCGAAGGTTCGTCTTCCAACAGAACAACGACCCAAAGCTCACAGCCAAGATAACAAAGCAGTGGCTTCAGGACAACTCTGAATGTCCTTGAGAGGCCCAGCCAGAGCCAAGATTTGAACCCGATTCAGCATCTCTGGAGAGATCTGGAAAAGGCTGTACACTGACGCTCCCCATCCAACCTGATGGAACCTGAGAGGTTCTGCAAAGAAGAATGTGGGAAACTGCCCAAAAATAGGTGCCAAGCTTGTAGCATCATGCTCAAAAAGACTTGAGGCTGTTGTTGCTGCCAAAGATGCTTCAACAAAGTATTGAGCAAATGCTGTGAATACTTATATTAAACTCTTTTTTTTTATTTTTAATAAAGTTTAAAAAAACAAACTCGTTTCACTTTGTCAGTATGGGACATTGTATGTAGAGTACTGACGTAAAAGATTAATTTATTCTATTTGGGAATAAGGCTGTAGCATGGGATATTGTGGAAAAAGTGGAGCGCTGTGAATACTTTCAGTCCAACGATGGTCAGTGGTGTTTGTTGCACCGCACACTACAGGGATATACATCTATTTTCAAAATGCTTTCTTCCACCGCTTTATCTTAAACACTAAAGAAATCACCAGAACTAGCCTGATGTTAATGGTTTTCTGACTGGAAGCAGAGGGTATCAGTGAATCTTATAGCTCCAAACATTTTGTACACATTAAAAGATAATCTAAATTCATTTCTATCAAGTGGAACCCCTTTTCTTTCTGCAACAGATGCAAAAACAATCCTTTTCTTTAATCTATAACATTGTTGCTGTCAAGGAATGTGTGTGTGTGTGTGTGTTTATCTGTTTCATTACCCATTCCAGTTCACTTATATTTATATTGCACCAAATCACAACAAATGTTATCTCAAGGCACTTCAATGATACAGTCCAGTACCAGAAATAATTTCTTAAAATCAGAAACCTTAACAGAAATGGTCTAGCTTTATAATGACTCTAGATGGTATTTCTTTGGCTTCTAGTTCTACAGTGAAGAACCTTGGAGTTATTTTTGACCAGAATTTATCATTTGACGCACATATAAAACTGGTTTCTAGGACTGCCTTCTTTCACCTTCGTAATATTGCTAAAATCAGGAACATCCTGTCTCAGGGTGATGCAGAGAAACTAGTTCATGCATTTGTTACTTCAGGATTGGACTTATTATTGGGCTGTCCCACATATTCTCTGAAAAGCCTCCAGCTGATCCAAAATGCTGCAGCCAGAGTTCTGATGAGGACTAACAGGAGAGATCATGTTTCTCCAGTTTTAGCTTCTCTTCATTGGCTCCCTGTTAAATTCAGAATAGAATTTAAGATTCTTCTCCTCACATATAAAGCTCTTAATGACCGAGCTCCATCATATCTTAAAGATCTCATTGTAAGATATTTTCCTAACAGAGCACTTTGCTCTCAAACTGCAGGTTTACTTGTTGTTCCCAGAGTCTCTAAAAGTAGAATGGGAGGTAGAGCCTTCAGTTATCAGGCCCCTCTCTTGTGGAATAAGCTGCCAGTAAATGTCCGGGAAGCAGACACCCTTTCCACTTTTAAGATTAGGCTTAAAACTTTCCTTTTTGATAAAGCTTATAGTTAGGGATGGCTCAGGTGATCCTGAAACATCCCATAGTTAAGCTGCTATAGGCTTAGACTTCTGGGGGACCTCATCTGTCACACCTTTCCTCACTTTGCTCTCTTTTTCCCCCTGTTTAATTTCACAAATGATTTTATGTCCATGTGACATTATTGTGGTTATTAACTTGTGTTTCCCTATTCCAACAGGTGTCCTTTGAATGGTGTTATGGTGTTTTTCCCCCCTCTTTTCCCTCTTTTCTGTCTTCTCAAACCCCAGCTGGTTGAGGCGGATGGCCACCCTTCCTGGTTCTGGTTCTGCCAGAGGTTTCTTCCTGGTTCTGGTTCTGCCAGAGGTTTCTTCCTGGTTCTGGTTCTGCCAGAGGTTTCTTCCTGGTTCTGGTTCTGCCAGAGGTTTCTTCCTGTTAAAGGGAGTCGTTCCTTTCCACAGTCCCTCAGGCTCAGGACGGGAGATTGGACTGAAGACCAGTTTCGGTGCAATCTGTTGGTTTCCTTACATTGTCCATTTGAAAACTGGCATTGTATGTATGAATTGGGCTAATTTTCTATTTAATTAATTGGATTTGATTGGATTTTGATTACTATGAATTGAATTCCAATTGGCTTGAACTTGGACTATATTATTTAAGTGCCTTGAGATGACATTTGTTGTAATTTGGTGCTATATAAATAAAACTGAATTGAAAATGTTTAGTCATGTATCAGGGAAGAAATCAGCTCCTGAAATATGAGTGCGTATTAGTGTCTTTCATACTCAAGCTGCTGATTTCTAAAGGTAACACTGGAAATATGGAGTAAACACTGCTTTAGATGACTTATGAAGAGTGTTTGTCATAGTAGATTTGGTAGTAATGAATACTGCAGCCTGTGGTGACAGGGGCAAGGAAAGTGGGCTACTAGGCCAGACACACATGCCACCTTGTTTTCCTATCTTTATGGTGATTCACCATTGACATAATGCATTCCCTAGCCCTAACCCTGAATCTAACCATAAACTAATCTTAACCCTGACCATATAACCAAGGACCACCATAAAACCCTCAAAAATCCCTTTAAATATGTGGGGCTCACTGTTTTTTTCCCTACAAGTATAGTAAGCTCTTTGTTTTTGTGTCATGTGAATTTAAAAAAAACAAGCACACATACACACACTAAATCAAAAGGACATATTTACATCTCGGGACCCTGTACCCACTGGCCGACATACCATGACTCAGGCTGCTCAGCTGTGTGTGTGTGTGTGTGTGCGCGCACATGTGTGTGTTGAAGTTGGAGATGAACTGACAGAAAGATGCATTGTGACACAGGTCACGGGTCAGTCAGCCCACATCCCAGAGACTGCCAAACCAGCCTCCCCTCCCCTCCTCGTACCCCCATCCCTCCATATATCCATCCATAGAAAAGTTCCAGTAGGGGAGCAGACACTGTAAAAGCCATTGTTGTACAGTCCCTGCCACAGAAAGAGCTGCCTTGTCATCTGTACAGCACCATCACATGCTTGGGCTCTTCAAAAAAAATGACTTGCATCATCAGCTAGCTTCTTGTTTACACGTGACACTGAAAACATGACCACATACTGACCTCTGGACTAAGTGCTACGTCCTGATAGATTCATGGCGATTTGACACCTGCTGTCACTTACAACCTATTGACACACAAACTGATACATCTCAGACCAAAAAGAATCCAAAAGCACTGAATTCAAAACAATGTATGCTCTTGTTTTTCAAGAAAACCCACATTAGAGCCAGGTTAATCGCAGTTTGTCAATTAAGATTCGAGCTAAGCTAACTGCGTGCATAGCCTCTCAAACCGTTGCTTTCTTCCCATCTCTTTCAAAATCAACCATTAGTTCATTTATACACTCAGCAAATATTTTTTCCCCAAATAACCTAACTGAAACCACTCCCATAACTCCTCCCCTGCTGCCTAACACACAAGGTCACCTGTCAATACCAGTTTGAGAAAAGGGTGTAACTTAGTGTGTTTGGTCAGCACTGCTCACTGGTCTATATATAAATCATTGGGTATTAAGCCAGTATTAGAAGGTTAGTTGTTGAATTTAGGGAATTATTCACAGAGGGCCTATACACACAAGTATGCAGCCTCACCCTTAACGCTGTCGTTTTGAAAAAAATTTAACATTTTTTTTCCAGAAATGTGTCCATACGGATTCACTGGAAAGGACCCAAAATGCTGTAGTACATATGCCAGGCCTGTATGTGATGCCCCACACCAAGGCCGTGTCATTCTGCTGTACTTGGAGCTGTGTGAGGAGATATGAGGTGGGTCGCCTGCTACACACGGCAAAAAGAGTTTTGTGAGTGTGTGAGAGGCGGCCTAGTGGCTGTACTTTTAATATATTTGTTTACATACAGGTATGTGAGCTCCCTTTTATTTTTGTTTAATTGTATGTTTAGCTTTCGCCCGATGACTGCTGGGATAGGCTCCAGCCCACCCGCTACCCGACCGACGGATTGACGGTATAGAAAATGGATGGATGGATGTATGTTTAGCTTTGATATATTATTCATTCTGTTTTTGTTCATACAGCTTTTGCTGGTAAAATGTAAATCTGAAAAATGTATAAAATTGCTGCTAATAGTTGGGGGAGATAAGAAAGCATGATTCTGTATTATGATCAGAGTGATGAATATGATTTGTCTGATTGTTTTGTTGAATGGGATCTAGTCGGTTGGTCTCCGGGACCGCTAAGGAGATGTGAGTGTGAGAGGCGGCATAGTGGCTGTACTTTTAATACATTTATTTACATACAGGCAGAATAAACCCCCCTCCTTCTGGCTGGCAAGCAGAGGTTGTCCTCGTTTCCTTTAACTACAACACTATGCAGAGATGAACATTTTTAGCCAGAGTTGAATCACTCCAGCTATACAAATGTGGATTCGAGAACTGGTAAATTGTATCAGCTTGTATCGGCTTGGGCAAGCGAAAGGACTTCTTTAATCTCTGGGTACCATATATGAACATCATAGAGAAACAGAAAATTTAAACTTTGCTTGAAAAGTCACTCATACTCAGAATGTTTGTATCCTATTTGCTTTTACATAGAAGTCTTTATTTGCTGAAGGTCCACAATTGTGACTTAAATTGATGCAAGGTATGTGTAAGTATGACTGAGTCAATATGTGTCTATTGTTCTGTTGCCTGTGTATATAAAATGCAAACAAAAATATTGTTAAAAAAAAAAAAGAGATGTACTTTGGCGTTAGACCATGAAGAGACTTGTACACAAGCAGAGCTGTTTTAAAGTCTATTCTCTGAGAGACAGGAAGCCAGCAGAGACCCGAGCACTGGACTAATATGGTCGTATTTCCTGGTTCTAGTCAGGACTCGAGCAGCAGCATTCTGGATGTACTGCAGCGGTCTTACAGCCTGTTTAGAGCCCAGAGAGCAGGCCGTTGCAGTAGGAGATAAACGCATGGACTAGTCTTTCTGGCAATGTTTTTTAGATGGTAGAAAGCAGCTGATGTTATTTATTTAATGTGACTGTTAAAGTTCAGGTCTGAGTCCAATATTACCCCTCAATTTCTAACCTGATTATTAGGTTTTAGAGAGAGAGAGAGTCTCAAGGTGACTGATAACACTTTGTCTTTGTTTCTGTGGGCCACAGACAATTAGGGATGGGAATTGTTAAGAATTATGGTTCCATTATCGATATCGCTTATCGATTCGGTTCCTTATCGATTCTCTTATCGATTCTCGTCCAGTTATATATAGTACAAATGGCTTTGATTGCAGTAACACTTTAATTTCACGTATGCACCAACATTTTATCTATTTACGCCTCTGTCATTTTGCTTTGTTATCTGTTATCGAATTAATCTCATGTAGACCCACTGACTCATACTTTACTGTTTTTCCAAAAAACTTTGGAGCATGTACAGAGCGCCCATGCCCATTGAGTCTAGTTGAGCTGATACAAACAGTGGTTCCGTATTAAACTTCTTCCGGCTCTCAACGAAGGCGGTCGCATTTCTACTCTCTCCTGATTCTGCCCTCTCCCATATCTCTCCTGCTTCTCTTGTCTTGTCCGGTCCTGTCTCAACTTCAGTGCCTCTCTCTGCATTGCTTTCAAACTAAATCATGGAATTGATCGGCTGGTCTCTAAACGCAACTGACAAAATCTTTGCTACAAGAAGCTCGGGTCCAGGGGAACCCGCCTGTCCCGACGGAATGTTTGTGGTTACACGAGGGACTCCTGGGAGACGTGGAGAGTCGTGTGCCTGTCGATTCTTTCCGTTGAAGACGTGGAGGATCTATACATATTCGGAACCATGACAACGGGCTTTCTGCTGATTGGATTAGGCATTGCCCTGGTGTATCGCAAAATTCGGAAGTCGGAGACAGCAGTCAAAGGCCCCAAGCTGTCCGGCATGTTTGAATCGGTGGGCAGAGCTATTGGCTCTCAGACTGTGGTCATTAACCGCAATATGGAAAACATCTTGGAGAAGCTGGTGGCTTTGCAAAGGCGTATGGATCGTTTTTGTGACCAGAATGGACAAACAGAGTGAGTCGTGTCCATTGAAAACGACTACTCGCCCTAACCAAAAATCATAATCTAATTTGCATTCCTGCTCTCCTGGCAACAGCCTCGGCCAAGGCCGCTGCTGAAACAACTCTCCTGAAATCACTGCTGTGAGACGCTCTGAACTACTTCTCCCCCTCCCTTCTTCTTGGACAGCTGGTGATTGTTGACTCCGACTGGGACCCAATCAAGGACTTCTCCATGGCAACCTGCTGTGGTATCACGATAACCGGTGGCGCACTCGATGGCTGCGACCGTTCTAACTCCTATATGTTTCTTCACACACTGGAGTTAGATAAACGCCATTTCAATCTGCGTGCAATGTAATGTTGCAATGCTTGATTGACAATAAATGCTTCTGATTCTGATTATTTAAGTGTGTTTTGAGAAACTCAAAATCGGACGGTTTCAGTTGGACTAACGTGTTTACATGCACTTTAAAAGTCAGATTTTTCTTTGAATGACACAATAATTCTTCTTTTTTTTTTCTCAAAGTGTCACATAGGAACAGCTGTAGCTTAGGAGTAAGGACAGTCAGTCAATGGCTGCTTCTCTAGTCTCCAAGACTAGAGAAGCGCGATGCAAGTACAGTTTATGTACGTAAATGTGCTTAATGGTGAGACAATTCTGTCCAGATTTGAGGAAATGCTCGGAGACATATACTGAATCCCTAAATGGTAGAGTTCAGTAAATACAGAGATCCTGAGCAACAAGCCCATCAAAGAGAAACTATGGGTTGATCCTGTGCTAAAATTGGATTTGCAGTGTGAAACTACTGTTTGGGTGTGGGACCTGTAAGTACTGACAGAAGTTCCCAGACTGATGCCCACTTTCTCGTATCCCTTTGTGGTGTTTATCAGCGCTGTTCAGCAACAGCTGTGGCTGGAAAGTTCAAATAACAAAACAGTTTCTGGAAAGTGAGGTCAGCAGTAATTTATTTTGGGAGTCTACGAGAACAAGAGCAGAAGTAAAAGTAACATACAATGACACACCTGAACTGAGCTGAACAGTTCAGGAACCACTTCAGTACTGACTGATTCACAGCTCACCAACGGTCTCTGTGGCAGCCACACCACATCATCAATACCAGCAGACACAATAGGTTTCTCTTAATGTCTCTACACTGTGATGCTTCCAGCAGCCTCACAGCTATAGTCAAAGTCAGCTTTATTGACTATTTCTGCATTACATACACACACATACTGAGTAATTGAAATTATGTGACTCTCAGTCTCCTGGACAACACAGAATAAAGCAAACAGTAAAAAACTGTGTAAAAAAAACAAGTCTTAATGGAAGAGAAAATGTTAAAAGTGTTTTAAAGAAAGTATTAAGGAGAAAAATATAAATAAAAATATAAGTATATACTATCTTGACAAGGGTAGCAAAATAGTAGCAAGTAAATATAAATGTAAAAATATACAGTGAAATGCAGTGGATGAGGTATTGGTGGTTGCAAATGGTTGTGCAAATGAGCAGTATAATTATAATATATATAAAAATCAGAGATGGACACTCAAGTTTCAATTAAGTCCCACAAACAAAGACTTGAGACTTGACTTCAGACTTGCCCTCAAAATACTTGAGACTTGACTAGGACTCGAGGTTTGGGACACATAAACAAACTTAATTTCATGAAATTATTGTTTCTGTGGCCGTATTCACAAAGTTTTCTAACTCACGCTAAACATTTAACGAAGTTAAATTAACTTAAAAGTTTCCTGTTTTATTTTGAAATATTAACTTCCCTCTCATTTCAGGTACTGTGCCCTTCCTCCCGTGTCAAGCGTCTGATTGTCTTCCCTGATTCCCAAAGTGTTTCCACCTGTTCCCCTTGGCTCGTCTTGTGCTCAAATAGTCTGCGTCTCCCTTGTCTTGTGCCAGTGTGTTGTTTCCTTTCACAAGCCTCACTCTGGCCTCACTCTAGCGTCTTGTCCACAGAAATCCACAGCCACAGTTTCCTTGAGCCTGCAGTGTAGCAATCCTCCTGCAGAGCGTATCCTTTGTTTTGTAATTCATTCTTTAGCTCTAGTTTATCCACGTTAAGTTTCATAGCCTGTTCTTGTTTCCTCCATTAAAGAGTGGTTTTTGGTTCCTGTTAAATGTTTTATAGACACATCCGTTAGAGGAGTGTTGCATTTCGGTTTTTGATAAATGTTTCATAGTGCCTCCACTAGAGGAGTGATTTTGTGTTTTGTATTCTAGTGATCCTGTTGTGCCTCCGTTAAAGGAGTGCTTTAAGTTAATTGTTAAAGTTTCAGAGTGCCTCTATTTTTGAGAGAGCTTCTTTTGTTTAAGTCCATTAGGACAGCTCCGCCCCATTAGGAGTTCAGTCAAAAGTTAGGAGAGCGTGAGAGTTTATTTGTTGTCTTTAATAGCCCTTTATTTTCCTCCTAGAGTGGAGAGGTTTTTGGTTTGATCATTTTCATAGCTGCACTCTCCATAGTTATTGAAGAGAGTGCTCAGGAGTTTCACAGCCTCTTGGTTTCCTCTGCCTGGAGATCCTCAACCTGCTGTTTATCAATAAACATTCTTGCCTTTGAAAAAGACCCACATCTGTGTCCTGTCTCCTGAGGCCCTGACAAAAGTAATTCACAAAGCTGCTGAGACCTACTCATACTAAGGATAAATCACTAAGAGTTATCTAATAGTGACGCACCGTTGCTATGGATTACGTCGATTCTCGTGCACGACTTTAGAAGCTCTCGGTACGGTAATTGGTTGTTTGAGTGCAGGTGGCCTCAACGAAACTCTTCCGCAACATCCCACAAATGAGCCCACTAAATCAACGAAAGACAAGGAAGTAGCTTCGGCTACAAATGAACTCCTATCAAATAGTTATGGACAGTGCAGTGAGCAGACTACACGCATGATGACAAGTTTGTGCAGACTATGATAATGACGTTATGCACGTTAAAGAGAGAGAGGAAAGCAAACCATACAAATACGTCAATTGCATTAGATTAACAAGGTAATTCATTTGCACCCTGCAAATTTTCAATTATCCAATGAGCATATTTCCAGCATTCAAACTGTCAGAAAAGTTTGTTTGTTATCATTATATAAAAGTCACAGCCAGAGAGGCCAGTTCATATCAAAACTCCACAAGGAGAAGTTGGGAGACAAAGAGAACTGTGTTTGAAGAAGGAATGTTGTCTCCCCACTGATCGTTATCTTTATAGCTCCCCAAATAAGGAGATGCCTCCAAACTCAGGAGATATACCAGACCTGGGCACATAGAGGATTGTATGTATGTGTGTGTGTCACCAAATAAAAGAGCAAGGGAGGCAACCACTCGTTGGAGAACTCTCGTGAATCTGCAGAGAGAAGGTTTGTGTGTTGTTCTCCCCTTGCAAGTAAAATACTGAGGCCTCTGAGGGATTTCTTGGTTTCATGCCGTTGTCTGCGAGTTAATTTTTCTAACATTTTGGTCCTTCGAGCCGGATGCCAACATTTTGTACGAGGGTTTCTACCGGGAGGGCCGAAACTCTGTAGACTTTGCACAGCCCGACTAGGTCGGAGGAAAGACGCACGGGGCTAAAATTCTCCGTTCGCCAGTGAAGGCCCTTCCCGGCAAAACTCTTCGCGAATGACGGCATCCAAGCGCAGTTTTACAACGGACAGTGGATGAGACCAAGAAAAAGAAAAAAACAGCTGAATCGTGAGTAACATTTTTTTATATATATGAGAGGTTTGAGTCCTCGCTTTAGAAAAAGGAAGGAGGGTTGAAAGTCCCTGCCAAAGTACGGTGGGTTTAAGTCCCAATCTTAGAAATTTTTTTTTTAAAAAGACAAAAAATAAAAGAAGTGATTAGGGGGGTTAAAGTCCCCGCCTAAAAGAAAGGGTGTTTTTAAAAAAAAAGCCTTATGGGAAAAGGAGGATTAAGGTCCCTACCTAAGGAAAAGGGGGGTTTGAGTCCCTATCTTATGGGAAAAGGAGGGTTAAGGTCTCTACCTAAGGAAAAGGGGGGTTTGAGTCCCTACCTTCTGGCAAAAGGAGGGTTAAGGTCCCTACCTAAGGAAAAGGGGGGTTTGCGTCCCTACCTAATGGGTACCCAGTGTTTGTAAGTCAATTGTATTTGTTTTTTAATGTATTTTGTGTTTTTAAGTGTGTCAGTATTTGTATTGTGCAATTGCGCTGTTTTGAGTGTGCACGTGAAAGGGTGAGAGGCGCTGGTTTGAGTGTGCGCAGGAGAGGGTGCAACTTGCTGGTTTGAGTGTGTGTGTCGGAGCCGTTTTGAGCGTGTGTATGAGAGACAGGAACGAGTGATTGGAACGGAGTTTTGTTGAAGCAGCAGAGTAACTGGGAACCTAGCGGTGTCAACAAAGGTTACTGACTGTTGAAGTAGACAAACTCGGACGTTCATTAAGGATAAATGTATTAATAAAATGGGAAATGTGAACGGTACAATGGACGGGGAGGGGGATCGTAAATTTATGGAGCAGCAACGCCCTGGTTCATGTCAATACCTAAATCACTGGAAAAGAAAATATGTTTTTTTGGGAAAATTGTCTGTCCCTCAGTGCCAAATGCTGGTGAACAAATTAAAAGATAAAGATAAAAATAAAGGTCGAAAACAGGACGGACCCAAAACCACCACTGATAAAGTGTGGTTGGCTGAAGCTCATAACAGGAAATCAGGGGAGGAGAAAAGGAGAATGGAAAAATGCACAATATGTGCTGTTGTCAGTCCTGAAGAAAATTAAACAACCCCACGAGCCCGGCGGGCAGATGAACCTGTCCCAGCGCTGGAACATGCTCCCCCCGTTTCTGGCGCTTTTGCCCAGCCATATTCTTTGTACCCAGATCTGGGTGGCGCGGGAGCAGTGGGAGGGGAGTCAACGACTCCTGTGACGCCCGCCCCATCCATGCCTCGTGGAGGTTATTCTCTCCGCTCATTAAGTTGTACACCGTATGAGTGGAGAAAACGAATGGGAGGTAATTTAAGTCCTTTTAATTTTACAATTACAGACGGTCCCAGTTCAAGCCCCCAACAGGGCCACTTTCTCCCAATGGTGGAAGTTGCAAATCCTAATGCCCAGAATGATAATGATCGTACATGGACACAAGCAGACGTGGTGGCCGCAGTGGCTGGAATCACGTCACACAAAGACGATGCACCAAGATGTGTGCAAGAAATTAGTCTAATTCAACGATCTTATCATTTGAATGGAGCAGAATGCCAAAGCATTATGATGGCCCTATTAAAGGGTGATTGGGTGAGAGTTAGAGGGGATTGGGACCCCATGGCCCGAAGGGTGGAGAACGCCCCACCATTGCCATTGGCACATGATAGCGCTGACCTCACACAGCGGTGGGAGGGCCTATGTGAAAGAATCACTTGCACGTTCGTGTGAAGGGCTGACTATGCTAAAATAGGCCAAACCACACAAAAAGAGGTAGAAACTGTCGCAGAGTTTAGAACTCGCTTTGAACAGGTGTTCATGACAAATAGTGGGATACCACAGGATGCAGCGGAGGATGGCCCTTATCAACAGCAACTAAAAAATGCTTTGAGACCTGAAATTAAAGAGTGGGTGATTAAACATTTTGTGCACCTCCCCACATCTACTCTACCTCAATTTATGGATCAGGTCATACATGCAGAAAAAGTGACACAGAACAAAAAGAAGATAAGAGAAAAGAAAGCTGATGCGTTTGTGGTAGACAGCTGTGATGATTGTGGGGGAGGAGATGCAGATGTGTTTTATATGGAAGTTCCAAGCTGGGACAACAGAGGCACTCGTTGCCCAAAGAGCACCTCTCCCCCAGGGGGTTATCATGTCACAGTGAGGTTTAAGAAAACCACTGGTCCAGATTATGCATTAGACAAGGCTTTTTGTCGATTAGGCCCACAAAGAGTTGTTCTTACAGCATGTTATTGGAAAGAAGACAACTGTTTTTGTTTATGTAACCTGGAAATTAATAGATTGGTGCAATATGGGAAGACACCACATGTGTCCATGGCCATAAATGTCTGGACAGACTGGAAACAATTGAACCAATCAGCATTATATGTCAAAGACGTCACTGACTGGAGACCTGATGAGCAGAAAGACTGGCAGTTCAGCCCCTCAACACAGTGTTACAGGAAACTGTTAAACTAGGTCGTAACATGTTCCCCACAAACACATTTGGAGGAACAGTCTGCGTGAACTATGACCCTTACTGCAGAACAAGATGAGGCTTTAGAATCACTGCCATCCACACTATGGTCCCAAGACAACACTGATGTGGGACTGATAAAAGGTGTGGAGCTTGTTATTATTAGGCCAAGGACAGAACACAGGCCTAAAGCACGACAATATCCCCTGAATTACAGGGTTTAAAAGACATGCAACAACAAGCACCAGACAGCAAAAGAACTATGTGGTGCAATAAAGGAGCAATTTTGAAAGATGACATCTTCACCTGACCGTTTGGAAAACCAATCTTGCTAAAATCCATGTATAAATGGGCATCAATTGTGGCACATGGGCCTTGCCATGTGTCAACAGGAGGGATTGACAGTATAATAGAACATTATATACATTATATTACCACTTATTAAAAAAAAAAAAAAAAACTTTCGTGCACAATGTCAGATTTGCATGAAACATAATCCACAGGGAAACATGAGACCACGAAGAGGTCGATTCCCTAAACCAGAGTATCCCTTCCAAGAAATACACATGGATTTTATGGAACTAAACAAATGTAACAACCAGAAGTATTGTTTGGTAATAATTGATGCATTTTCTAAATGGGTAGAGATATTTCCATGTCATTCAGCAGGTGCCCTGATAGTAGCAAAAGCCTGATGCAAAAGAATAACACCAACTTTTGGGATTCCACAGATTGTCGGGAGTGATAATGGAAGTCATTTTGTGAATGAAGTGATCCAAAAGATAGGAGACCACTTCTGCATAAACTTGGAAAAACATTGTGGTTATCATTCCCAGAGTGCAGGGCTAGTGGAAAGAACTAATGGAACAATTAAGCTTAAACTGAGGAAAGCAATGGAAGAAACAGGGAGAAACTGGACTGATTGCATACACTTAGTTCAGCTAAGCATGAGGATAACTCCCACACAAGGTCAGTCTTTAACTCAAAATAATGTATGGAAGACCATATTATATCCCAGACCTAGCTAAATTGCATGCCACCAGTATGAGGATGAAGACACTGTAATGCAAAATTAATTCTTATAATGCATTGTATTGAGTGTTACTGTGCATGAACTGCAAATGACCGAGCTGCAAGGTACCACCCTGCCCTATTTTTCTTAAATTCCTCTTTACAGTGGTGGGCTTGTTATAATGAGATAGCTGCACTTTAAGGGGGACAGGGTTAGGCTGGTATTTACAACTGTGTCTGGGTAACCTCAACTGATGGTTGGGGAGGAAAGTTAGAAGAACAATCAACTATACCCAAAGAGAGACGACGTGATAAGAGGGCAATATAACTGTGTTTTTGCCTTTTGCAATCAGAGCAACTCTGTATTTTGTACTGTGTTGTTCTCTTTTGCAAGATATTATTATAAAAGCCTCTTATCTCCTCAGAAGAATATAACTGACTCTGTGCATTACTAAATTTCCCCAACAACACTCTAGCAAGTTATCTGAAAAGGATGTTCGAAACGGAAGATATAAGTCAATATAATAATGTTCCGAATGAGACTTTGCCATTACAGGTTGGAGCAGAGCTTAATATCGGAGACTGGGTCTTCACGAAGGTGATAAAGAGGAAGGCGTGGAACAAACCGAGCTGGGAAGGCCCTTTCCAGATCCTGATAACCACCTCAACCGCTGTCAAGGTCGAGAGCCATTGTAAGAGGTACTCTTTGCCTTCCCCTGACTGCTAGAGAGGGAAGTCCAGCTACAAAGTGGACCAGGTGTATAGATCCTGGTAAACTCAACACTGGTGAAGCAGGGATATCTCTCTAGCACTTAGCAGGGCAAGAGGCAGAGAGCACCAGAGAAGAGAGGAAAAGAAGAAAAAAAGAAAGGTTCAAAGTGGTTGTTGGTAGTAGGACTGGTCATAATTATCTTTGTGGTTCTGCCCATCAGGGTCCTGTTAAGCAGCAAAGGAAGTTGTGAAGCAGGGAAGGTGTATACCTTTGGAACTAAATGGAATGTGTGTCACCAGGAGAATCTATAACTTTTCAACTGTCTGTGTCCTTCTTTCCTGGCTGAAAAAGGAGGAGCGTGTTCTAACGTCTGATACCTAAGAACACAGTACCAGGCGGATCTTTAACGAAAGCGTCATATCTGAAGAATTGAAGGAACACTCAGGAGTTGGCACTTCTATATGGTCTAACATGATGAATATGTTTGGAAGATATCGTGCCATGATTCTATCACTTATGATGACTGCAGCAGTATTTACTGCAATATTGGTAGTGTGCGGGTGTTGTTGTGTGCCTTGTCTCCGTTCTCTATGTACCAGGTTGGTGGTCCACACCATAGAGGGATGTCCTTCTGAGTTCAGAGCATTGCTTCTCCAGGAGGACGAAGTAGATGAAGAATATCATATGCACCTATATCCAATGTCACACTATGTCCAAGAAGCTGACAATAATTGTGTTTAGACTAAATAAAATGAAGAACCTTTTGAGTGTAAATTGATAAGGTTGTCACAAAAATGATGTTCTTACAGAAAGCTAAAAAGACTTGTAAGATATTGACGTGAAGGTTGACATTTATTAATGATAAACAGGAGGGAAATGTCAGAAAAGTTTGCTTATTATCATTATATAAAAGTCACAGCCAGAGAGGCCAGTTCATATCAAAACTCCACAAGGAGAAGTTGGGAGACAAAGAGAACTGTGTTTGAAGAAGGAATGTTGTCTCCCCACTGATCGTTATCTTTATAGCTCCCCAAATAAGGAGATGCCTCCAAACTCAGGAGATATACCAGACCTGGGCACATAGAGGATTGTATGTATGTGTGTGTGTCACCAAATAAAAGAGCAAGGGAGGCAACCACTCGTTGGAGAACTCTCGTGAATCTGCAGAGAGAAGGTTTGTGTGTTGTTCTCCCCTTGCAAGTAAAATACTGAGGCCTCTGAGGGATTTCTTGGTTTCATGCCGTTGTCTGCGAGTTAATTTTTCTAACATTTTGGTCCTTCGAGCCGGATGCCAACATTTTGTACGAGGGTTTCTACCGGGAGGGCCGAAACTCTGTAGACTTTGCACAGCCCGACTAGGTCGGAGGAAAGACGCACGGGGCTAAAATTCTCCGTTCGCCAGTGAAGGCCCTTCCCGGCAAAACTCTTCGCGAATGACGGCATCCAAGCGCAGTTTTACAACGGACAGTGGATGAGACCAAGAAAAAGAAAAAAACAGCTGAATCGTGAGTAACATTTTTTTATATATATGAGAGGTTTGAGTCCTCGCTTTAGAAAAAGGAAGGAGGGTTGAAAGTCCCTGCCAAAGTACGGTGGGTTTAAGTCCCAATCTTAGAAATTTTTTTTTTAAAAAGACAAAAAATAAAAGAAGTGATTAGGGGGGTTAAAGTCCCCGCCTAAAAGAAAGGGTGTTTTTAAAAAAAAAGCCTTATGGGAAAAGGAGGATTAAGGTCCCTACCTAAGGAAAAGGGGGGTTTGAGTCCCTATCTTATGGGAAAAGGAGGGTTAAGGTCTCTACCTAAGGAAAAGGGGGGTTTGAGTCCCTACCTTCTGGCAAAAGGAGGGTTAAGGTCCCTACCTAAGGAAAAGGGGGGTTTGCGTCCCTACCTAATGGGTACCCAGTGTTTGTAAGTCAATTGTATTTGTTTTTTAATGTATTTTGTGTTTTTAAGTGTGTCAGTATTTGTATTGTGCAATTGCGCTGTTTTGAGTGTGCACGTGAAAGGGTGAGAGGCGCTGGTTTGAGTGTGCGCAGGAGAGGGTGCAACTTGCTGGTTTGAGTGTGTGTGTCGGAGCCGTTTTGAGCGTGTGTATGAGAGACAGGAACGAGTGATTGGAACGGAGTTTTGTTGAAGCAGCAGAGTAACTGGGAACCTAGCGGTGTCAACAAAGGTTACTGACTGTTGAAGTAGACAAACTCGGACGTTCATTAAGGATAAATGTATTAATAAAATGGGAAATGTGAACGGTACAATGGACGGGGAGGGGGATCGTAAATTTATGGAGCAGCAACGCCCTGGTTCATGTCAATACCTAAATCACTGGAAAAGAAAATATGTTTTTTTGGGAAAATTGTCTGTCCCTCAGTGCCAAATGCTGGTGAACAAATTAAAAGATAAAGATAAAAATAAAGGTCGAAAACAGGACGGACCCAAAACCACCACTGATAAAGTGTGGTTGGCTGAAGCTCATAACAGGAAATCAGGGGAGGAGAAAAGGAGAATGGAAAAATGCACAATATGTGCTGTTGTCAGTCCTGAAGAAAATTAAACAACCCCACGAGCCCGGCGGGCAGATGAACCTGTCCCAGCGCTGGAACATGCTCCCCCCGTTTCTGGCGCTTTTGCCCAGCCATATTCTTTGTACCCAGATCTGGGTGGCGCGGGAGCAGTGGGAGGGGAGTCAACGACTCCTGTGACGCCCGCCCCATCCATGCCTCGTGGAGGTTATTCTCTCCGCTCATTAAGTTGTACACCGTATGAGTGGAGAAAACGAATGGGAGGTAATTTAAGTCCTTTTAATTTTACAATTACAGACGGTCCCAGTTCAAGCCCCCAACAGGGCCACTTTCTCCCAATGGTGGAAGTTGCAAATCCTAATGCCCAGAATGATAATGATCGTACATGGACACAAGCAGACGTGGTGGCCGCAGTGGCTGGAATCACGTCACACAAAGACGATGCACCAAGATGTGTGCAAGAAATTAGTCTAATTCAACGATCTTATCATTTGAATGGAGCAGAATGCCAAAGCATTATGATGGCCCTATTAAAGGGTGATTGGGTGAGAGTTAGAGGGGATTGGGACCCCATGGCCCGAAGGGTGGAGAACGCCCCACCATTGCCATTGGCACATGATAGCGCTGACCTCACACAGCGGTGGGAGGGCCTATGTGAAAGAATCACTTGCACGTTCGTGTGAAGGGCTGACTATGCTAAAATAGGCCAAACCACACAAAAAGAGGTAGAAACTGTCGCAGAGTTTAGAACTCGCTTTGAACAGGTGTTCATGACAAATAGTGGGATACCACAGGATGCAGCGGAGGATGGCCCTTATCAACAGCAACTAAAAAATGCTTTGAGACCTGAAATTAAAGAGTGGGTGATTAAACATTTTGTGCACCTCCCCACATCTACTCTACCTCAATTTATGGATCAGGTCATACATGCAGAAAAAGTGACACAGAACAAAAAGAAGATAAGAGAAAAGAAAGCTGATGCGTTTGTGGTAGACAGCTGTGATGATTGTGGGGGAGGAGATGCAGATGTGTTTTATATGGAAGTTCCAAGCTGGGACAACAGAGGCACTCGTTGCCCAAAGAGCACCTCTCCCCCAGGGGGTTATCATGTCACAGTGAGGTTTAAGAAAACCACTGGTCCAGATTATGCATTAGACAAGGCTTTTTGTCGATTAGGCCCACAAAGAGTTGTTCTTACAGCATGTTATTGGAAAGAAGACAACTGTTTTTGTTTATGTAACCTGGAAATTAATAGATTGGTGCAATATGGGAAGACACCACATGTGTCCATGGCCATAAATGTCTGGACAGACTGGAAACAATTGAACCAATCAGCATTATATGTCAAAGACGTCACTGACTGGAGACCTGATGAGCAGAAAGACTGGCAGTTCAGCCCCTCAACACAGTGTTACAGGAAACTGTTAAACTAGGTCGTAACATGTTCCCCACAAACACATTTGGAGGAACAGTCTGCGTGAACTATGACCCTTACTGCAGAACAAGATGAGGCTTTAGAATCACTGCCATCCACACTATGGTCCCAAGACAACACTGATGTGGGACTGATAAAAGGTGTGGAGCTTGTTATTATTAGGCCAAGGACAGAACACAGGCCTAAAGCACGACAATATCCCCTGAATTACAGGGTTTAAAAGACATGCAACAACAAGCACCAGACAGCAAAAGAACTATGTGGTGCAATAAAGGAGCAATTTTGAAAGATGACATCTTCACCTGACCGTTTGGAAAACCAATCTTGCTAAAATCCATGTATAAATGGGCATCAATTGTGGCACATGGGCCTTGCCATGTGTCAACAGGAGGGATTGACAGTATAATAGAACATTATATACATTATATTACCACTTATTAAAAAAAAAAAAAAAAACTTTCGTGCACAATGTCAGATTTGCATGAAACATAATCCACAGGGAAACATGAGACCACGAAGAGGTCGATTCCCTAAACCAGAGTATCCCTTCCAAGAAATACACATGGATTTTATGGAACTAAACAAATGTAACAACCAGAAGTATTGTTTGGTAATAATTGATGCATTTTCTAAATGGGTAGAGATATTTCCATGTCATTCAGCAGGTGCCCTGATAGTAGCAAAAGCCTGATGCAAAAGAATAACACCAACTTTTGGGATTCCACAGATTGTCGGGAGTGATAATGGAAGTCATTTTGTGAATGAAGTGATCCAAAAGATAGGAGACCACTTCTGCATAAACTTGGAAAAACATTGTGGTTATCATTCCCAGAGTGCAGGGCTAGTGGAAAGAACTAATGGAACAATTAAGCTTAAACTGAGGAAAGCAATGGAAGAAACAGGGAGAAACTGGACTGATTGCATACACTTAGTTCAGCTAAGCATGAGGATAACTCCCACACAAGGTCAGTCTTTAACTCAAAATAATGTATGGAAGACCATATTATATCCCAGACCTAGCTAAATTGCATGCCACCAGTATGAGGATGAAGACACTGTAATGCAAAATTAATTCTTATAATGCATTGTATTGAGTGTTACTGTGCATGAACTGCAAATGACCGAGCTGCAAGGTACCACCCTGCCCTATTTTTCTTAAATTCCTCTTTACAGTGGTGGGCTTGTTATAATGAGATAGCTGCACTTTAAGGGGGACAGGGTTAGGCTGGTATTTACAACTGTGTCTGGGTAACCTCAACTGATGGTTGGGGAGGAAAGTTAGAAGAACAATCAACTATACCCAAAGAGAGACGACGTGATAAGAGGGCAATATAACTGTGTTTTTGCCTTTTGCAATCAGAGCAACTCTGTATTTTGTACTGTGTTGTTCTCTTTTGCAAGATATTATTATAAAAGCCTCTTATCTCCTCAGAAGAATATAACTGACTCTGTGCATTACTAAATTTCCCCAACAACACTCTAGCAAGTTATCTGAAAAGGATGTTCGAAACGGAAGATATAAGTCAATATAATAATGTTCCGAATGAGACTTTGCCATTACAGGTTGGAGCAGAGCTTAATATCGGAGACTGGGTCTTCACGAAGGTGATAAAGAGGAAGGCGTGGAACAAACCGAGCTGGGAAGGCCCTTTCCAGATCCTGATAACCACCTCAACCGCTGTCAAGGTCGAGAGCCATTGTAAGAGGTACTCTTTGCCTTCCCCTGACTGCTAGAGAGGGAAGTCCAGCTACAAAGTGGACCAGGTGTATAGATCCTGGTAAACTCAACACTGGTGAAGCAGGGATATCTCTCTAGCACTTAGCAGGGCAAGAGGCAGAGAGCACCAGAGAAGAGAGGAAAAGAAGAAAAAAAGAAAGGTTCAAAGTGGTTGTTGGTAGTAGGACTGGTCATAATTATCTTTGTGGTTCTGCCCATCAGGGTCCTGTTAAGCAGCAAAGGAAGTTGTGAAGCAGGGAAGGTGTATACCTTTGGAACTAAATGGAATGTGTGTCACCAGGAGAATCTATAACTTTTCAACTGTCTGTGTCCTTCTTTCCTGGCTGAAAAAGGAGGAGCGTGTTCTAACGTCTGATACCTAAGAACACAGTACCAGGCGGATCTTTAACGAAAGCGTCATATCTGAAGAATTGAAGGAACACTCAGGAGTTGGCACTTCTATATGGTCTAACATGATGAATATGTTTGGAAGATATCGTGCCATGATTCTATCACTTATGATGACTGCAGCAGTATTTACTGCAATATTGGTAGTGTGCGGGTGTTGTTGTGTGCCTTGTCTCCGTTCTCTATGTACCAGGTTGGTGGTCCACACCATAGAGGGATGTCCTTCTGAGTTCAGAGCATTGCTTCTCCAGGAGGACGAAGTAGATGAAGAATATCATATGCACCTATATCCAATGTCACACTATGTCCAAGAAGCTGACAATAATTGTGTTTAGACTAAATAAAATGAAGAACCTTTTGAGTGTAAATTGATAAGGTTGTCACAAAAATGATGTTCTTACAGAAAGCTAAAAAGACTTGTAAGATATTGACGTGAAGGTTGACATTTATTAATGATAAACAGGAGGGAAATGTCAGAAAAGTTTGCTTATTATCATTATATAAAAGTCACAGCCAGAGAGGCCAGTTCATATCAAAACTCCACAAGGAGAAGTTGGGAGACAAAGAGAACTGTGTTTGAAGAAGGAATGTTGTCTCCCCACTGATCGTTATCTTTATAGCTCCCCAAATAAGGAGATGCCTCCAAACTCAGGAGATATACCAGACCTGGGCACATAGAGGATTGTATGTATGTGTGTGTGTCACCAAATAAAAGAGCAAGGGAGGCAACCACTCGTTGGAGAACTCTTGTGAATCTGCAGAGAGAAGGTTTGTGTGTTGTTCTCCCCTTGCAAGTAAAATACTGAGGCCTCTGAGGGATTTCTTGGTTTCATGCCATTGTCTGTGAGTTAATTTTTCTAACACAAACCCTTTAAATATCAGCTGTTCAAGTCCTCCTTCACGATGAGTGAAACAAGTGAAGACACTGTCAAACGCAAGCGAAAGCCCAATTGGTTCCAGGGCCAACTGTTACTGCTGGCCCAGTTTGTGCTGGAGAGGAGAGAGATTATTAAGGGGAAATTTGGCTCTGGGAGGCATGGGAAGAAATATGCCTCAGTATGAATGCATCATTCCCAGCAGTGTGTCGCTCTACTGAGGATTGTAAGAAGCGATGGTATGCCCTGCAATCGCAATGTAAGCTTGAGATTGCCGAGATGACTTTAAAACAGTCGTCACGGCTACAGGTATGTCCATTATTAACATTGTTTGCATTTATTTGGGACATGCTTTTGCATGCCTTGAATGTACAATTAGTAAAGGCTACAGTGACATGAAACGTTGTGAATGAAACTGACATTTAATTTTCTGGAGGAGGATCTGCACCAAAGCCATTGTCACTAGTTGCATCAGTGGTGTCCGCTGTACTGGGCTCAGACACGAGCACAACTGGCCTCGAGGGTGCAACTGATCCTGCAGTCGAGCTACTGAAGGAGACTGAGGGGTATGCATGCAATAATTGCAATAGGCTACATGATTTTTTTTTTTTTTTTTTTTATCTTTACAGAAGAATTGCAATGTGCATGTGTACAACCCCATGAGCTGTCACCTTACCATGGTGGGGGAGTTTGCGTGCCCCAATGACCCAATGACTCTGGGAGCTATGTTGCCCAGGATTTTAAGCCCCTGGTAGGGTCACCCAAGGCAAACAGATCCTAGATGAGGGACCGGACAAAGAAAAGCTCACAAGACCCTCATGATGAAAGATAAATTTGGACAGCGTTGTTCTTTGCCCGGACGCCGGTCACCGGGCCCGGGGGTGGGGCCAGGCAGCGAGTGCCTGGTGGCCGTGCTCGGTCAGGCACAACCCGAACACACGACGTGGGTACCCCTTCTGACGGGCTTACCACCCGTGGGAGGGGCCAAGAGTTGGGTGCTATGTGAGCTGGGTAGCAGCCAAAGGCGGAGACCTTGGCGGTCTAATCCCCGGCTACTGAAGCTAGCTCTTGGGACGTGGAATGTCACCTCTCTGTTGGCGAAGGAGCCACAGCTGATGCACGAGGCTCTAGATATAGTCCGCTCTCCTCAACGCACGGCTTGGGCTCTGGAACCAGTCCTCTTGAGAGGGGTTGGACTCTCTTCCATTCTGGAGTTGCTCGTGGTGAGACGCGCAGAGCAGGTGTGGGCATACTTATTGCCCCCCGGCTGTGTGCCTGTACATTGGGGTTTACCCCGGTGGACGAGAGGGTAGCCTCCCTACGCCTCTAGGTGGGGGGACAGGTCCTGATTGTTGTTTGTGCTTATGCACCAAGCAGGAGTTCAGAGTACCCACTCTTTTTGGAGTCCCTGGAGGAGGCACTGGAGAGTGCTCCTGCAGGAGACTCCCTCGTTCTGCTGGGGAACTTCAATGCTCACGTGGGCAATGATAGTGAGACCTGGAAGGGTGTGATTGGGAGGAACGCTCCTGACTGGAGCTGTGGCCGTAAGGTGGTCAGTGCCTGTCGTGGCGGCAACCCTCGTCCATACAGTGCACATAGTGATGACTGTACTTGCCCTCTCTGGGCTGAGGCATGTTTCACCTCTCAAAAAGCTGCCTCTGACCGCTCTCCATTAAAATATGCGAATCATGGGTAGATCCAAGCCACTTTGCAACAACCTCAAGAATGTTAAAATTTGCATCAAAAACAACCTGGATAACAACCTCTGGATACATGCTGTCTCTGTGCACCGAGCCACAGAGGTGTACTAAGGCCAGACAGAAGAGCAGCGAACGACAGAGAGGAAGCAAATAAATTCCAACGAGCAGTGAAATGTAGGATTGAAGAAACTAAACAGGTGATGCATCCAGTCATCCTGTGTGAGAATGAACAATCAACAGCAGGCTGCAGGCAGGGCAGCTTCCATAGAGGCTGAGCAGGATGAGCTCTTTAGTTGTTCTTTAGTTAAACCAACACTGATTTAACAACAGGTGTCTGACTCTCATATCTTCACAGTGTACTTCTATCACGTGGCCTCGGCAGAGCTGGAGTTAATAATGACTGTACTCTAATAATTGAGACCACCCTTTCAGGAAAATGAAACAGCAATCAATAAAAACATGTGTCTGCTGGCAGCGCGTAAACAACCAGCGTGAACAACGCGAGGCTAAATCTGCTATTTAGCGGTTTTCTACCTACTTTTGACTGAACTATTCATCCAGAATTGTTCGGCGTTGCTGTTCTAAAACAGACAAGAGCTTCTGGAAATCTCTACTCAAAACTCTGACAGTTTTATCGCCGATCTCCGACTCATCCGAGAGATCTCCAGAACACCGGAGGCTGCTCACTCTTCCCGGCCAGGCGGACGCAGACGCCGAGAACGTAAACAAAGACGGGGTAGGCGCAGAGGGCTACGAGCTAAACTTTAGCTTACACCACACCGGCTGCCCTTACTCACCATCTTCCTCGCCAATCTCCGTTCTCTGGCAAACAAAATGGATGAAATACGGCTCTCCATCACCAACAACAGACTGATTATGGGCTCAAATATCATGATCTTCACTGAAACATGGCTAAACAACAGCTGCCCGGACAATGCTATTGAGTTAGCAGGGCGTCACACACACCGAGCCGACAGGATAGCAGAAGACTCCGGCAAGACCAGAGGTGGAGGTTTGTACATTCATATCAACAAAGCTTGGTGCGCGGACTCTGCTACTACCGAGAGACAATGCTCACCTAATGTGGAGTTTATAATGGTCAAATGCAGACCTTATTATCTCCCCAGAGAACTCACTTCCATCATACTCACTGCATTATGATATCCCCCCAGACACTAATGCTAAGCTGGCTATGAAAGAACTTTATGCGGCCATTAGCACCAGACCAAACACTCTGAGGCTGCCTTTATTGTTGCTAGTGACTTCAACCACTCTAACTTGAAGACAGTGCTCCGCAGATTCCACCAACATGTCTCCTGCCACACAAGAGGGGGCAAAACTTTGGATCATGTTTACTTCAACTTGGCTGGAGCATACAAAGTAACACCTCTCCCCCACATAGGACAATCAGACCACCTCTTCCTTTTCCTCACACCTCGGTACTCATCACTCATCCAACGTGTGAAACCCACTGTAATGACAAAAGTGTGGCCAGAGGAGACACAAGCTGTGCTCCAGGACCGGTTCAAAAACACAGACTGGAATATGTTCACTCACACAGACTTGGAACAGTATGCTTAATCTGTACTGGACCATATCTCCACCACCATAGACAATGTCACCACCCAAAAACAGATCACCATGTACCCCAACCAGAAGCTTTGGATGAACCGGGATGTCCGTCTCCTGCTGAAAGCCCGCAACATCGCCTTCAGGTCAGGGGATGCACACGCCTACAGTAGAGCCAGAGCAGAGCTGAAGAGGGGCATCAAAAAGGCCAAGACGAACACTTTCAAACTCCAACCACCGATGTATGTGGTAAGGACTCCAGATCGTCACAGATTACAAGGCCATCAACCCCTCCCCCACCTCCTCTGATGTCTCCTTCCTCAATGAGCTCAACAACCTCTATACTTGTTTTGAGAGAGGGGACACAACATCTGCAACCAAGCCAGACCACCAGCCACTGACTCTCTCCCCCACCAATGTAGGATTAAAGCAGGATTAAAGACCAAAAGGCCGTGGGTCCTGAGTGTTCTCAGAACGTATTCTGGGGAGCTGGTACATGACTTTGAAGTTTAGAAACATTTTCTCCAGTACCCAAAGAATCTCTCTCCAAATGGAGCCACAGAGGGGCAGCCCCAAAAAATGTGAAAATGATTTGCTGAAGTATTTCCACAGGACCTCCAGCAGGCTGTCTGTTCGGAATAGTTGGTCTTTTGTGCAAAAGAATCAAGTCACATTTTTCCATCTGAATTCCCTCCAGGAGGGGGAGCTTGTCACTGTCCACTGCTGTCTGCACGTCCTGTCCCATTCCTTTTGTGAGACTGTGAGGCCTCCCTCTGCTTCCCATCTTTCCTCAATTTCTAAAGTATGATCACTTTTAAGATTTTGTTGAGCTGAGTATAGTTTGGATATTATCTTTTGGAGAGTGGCATTATTGTAAGCCCTCTGAAAAAAGTTAAGAATTTCATCCCTCCTTGAAGTAAAATACTTTAAGAATTTCTTGCTCATAAAATCTCCAATTTGTAAATACCTGAAGTGATCTTGGTTTTGAAGACCAAATTTTTCTCTTAGGTCGTGGAAACTCAAAACTTTATCCTAATCTAGGAGTGTGCAGTAAGCCCATTTTCAGTCCAACTTTTGAACCTTGTGTCATACACGCTCGGTACGAAATCTGAATTGTATGAAAACCATTTAAACATTTCAGTTTCTCTCCTCAGTCAAAGAGCCAATTATCCATGGGCTGTTGGGGTCTGAGAGGTGACTAGTTAATGAGGGATTTCCAACTAAATGATTAATTGGTAGTCCCTTTCCCATTGCCACTTCAATTTTTTTCCATTTCAATCTATAATTTGGGGTACACCGTCCCACTAACGGCCGTATTTGAGCTGCTCTATAATAATTACCCAAACAGGGGAGGGCTAGTCCACCCTTCTCCTTTGGTAATTGTTCTTGCCTTCTCCCCTGCCCATATAAACACGGAAAGAATTTTGTCCCACTCTCGAAAATATAGTTCTGGTTTCTTTATTTGAATTGAGTGAAATAGATATAAAAAGCTTGGTAGAATGTTAATTTTAACAGAATCTATACGAGAACTGATATTCAGACAAGGGATAATATTCCATCTATTTATATCCACTGTAATTTCTTTTTTGAGGGGGCTATAATTAATTTCTTCAAGTTTTGATATGTCTAAAGGCAGGAGAATTCCCAAGTATTTTAGAAAACTTTTGTCCCAGTCTAGATGGTACCTGGATCGGAGATATTGAGGGGAACTAAGTACCTGAGTTTTTATCTTATTTACTTTATAACCTGAGTATGACCCATATTCATCTAAAATAGACATCAACTTCGGAAGAGATCCTGTTGGGTTTGAAAGGCTAATGAGCACGTCATCCACGAACAGGGCCAGCTTTTGTTCACCTGCTGCCATGTTTATACCTGTGATTTTGTTGTTTTGCCTAATCCACTGTGCCAATGGTTCAATAGAAATTGCAAATAAGGTTGGACTTAGGGGACTTTTTGTTGTCTGTGAGCTCCCCGTTGATTTTTAGTTTAGCTGATGGTTTTTGAGGGCTTTTAATGTAATAATAATTACTTGATTGAAACCAATTTCCTCCATAGCCTTGAATAAAAATTGACCGAGTCGAAAGCCTTTCCGGTGTCTAAACAAACCAACACAGCATGTAGTATATTTTGATTTATGTGTCTGATAATTTGTAGGGATGTTCTAATATTTTCATGTGTCTGACGTGCTAAGACAAAACCTGTTTGATCCACATTGATTATTCGGGGTAGAATCTCTTTGTGATAACTGAGGTAAATAATTTGTAATCCAAATTAAGTACACTAATTGGTTGGTAGTTTGCATATTCTAATTTGTCCTTACCTCCCTTAGGTATAACTGATATAATCGCTTCTTTCGGGTTAGGTTTGAAGAGTTTTTACTCAGCGGTCTCCCTCCTACGCAACCAGCTGGTTACCATGGAGTTTGGTGTAGAGACCAAGGGGGTGCACGCTACAACTCGTGATCTGGCTGGGAACTGCTGCGTGTAGTGGTATTGTCTTGGAGTAACTCAGGAGGCCGTGGGAAACTCCATGCAATTTGAGTTGTGTAGCAATGTGGGTGCAATGGACTCAGGGTCCTTATGCGTGTATGTTATGTGCTGCTAGGAGGAGGGGGGAAGAAGGAGAGAAGGGTGGGTTATGTTTTTGAGGTGTGTGTGCTGTGGGTGCGATAGGAAATTGAATTTCCTTTGAGGTGAGTGGTGCAGGTGTTTGAGTGTGGGCTGTATGCAGTGGGCTCGAGACCCTTCGTTTTTGTATGTGGAGGAAGTGGGGCGGGGGGGGTTAGAGAAGGAGAGAGAGGATGGACAGAAATGAGGTAGGAAGTGTAAAAGAGATGGTTCTAGGAGACTTAGGTGTTAGGGTATGGTCCTGTGACCTTAGGGTAAGGTTAAATGGAAGGGGAGGGCATAAGAGATGGTGAGCAGGTGGTCAAACTTAGGGCGAAAAAGTTCATTTTTGGGAAAATTATGAAAAAATTTTTTCCCGTGGTGGAGCCAGGGGAAGGACTTATGGTTAGGGCTATGGTCCTGTGACCTTAGGGTAAGGGTAAATGGAAGGGAAAGGCATACAAATGAGGAGTAGGTGGTTCACTTTGGGGTAAGAAATTATCAATATGGGAAAAGTTATCAAAATTGAACCAAATTGATTTGTCAAATTTTTCCATGGAGGGGGACTTATGGTTGGGGCTATGGTCCTGTGACCTTAAGTGTAGGCACTAAGGGAAGTGAAGGATAAGGGAAGAGGGCATGGTGTTCCTGTTTGGGATGAAGAACTGTACTCACAGACACTTTGCAGACAATATTCAGAAATATCATTCATCATCAAACCCAGCTTAACCAAATGTCAAATTGAAGTCTTGTAGTCCAAGAATATCCAGGAGTGTATTCTAGGGATTCACTGAGATAATCAGGTTGTTCAGCGACCTTTGCATTGGCAAAGTGGCCCAAAATGAACCTGCCTAAATAATGACAACAGTGGAAGTTCATTCCGTCTAGGAAGATTATAGCCCCCTGCGGAGCAAATGGGGGGACAAAATAGAGAATAATACGGCCACCAGACTATGTGGCTGTGTGGCACAGTATTTGAACTGAGACTACCCTGGAGGGTAGTTGTGGATCGCCTTCAACATGCTAGCCGATTTAAGAAGATTGTTCTGAGAGCTTAGTGTTCGACCCGTGGTTTAATACGACATCCTTCCATTCTGATAAAAGCTAACCCCTGTGAAGTTTGGAGATGTCCCACAAAATGGTGCCAAAAGGAAAGAATAGTGGTTCAATTAGGTCAATATGTTGTAAATGTGTTTGTTATTAGCTGTTAGTCGTGAATGTGGTGGTTAATTGTTTTATCTGACTCGTGTAGGACTGTGAGTATGTAATTAGCTGTAGAATTCTGCTAGTTCTTATATTGTCGCTACAAGATTCCAAAAACTCATGACAGTGATATATGAATGTTCAAAAGTGTGTGGGTCTCAGGAGTTTACTCTTGAAACGGGTGGTAGCCTAGTGTTAGAAATGTCCAACAGTAGGTGAGTACAGAAGTAATATGTACAACTACAGGGTACACACTTACGGTGAGTCAGATGATAAGACAGCTGTGTGAGTCACTGTTCATATTCTTAGATTAGGGTTAGGCTTCTTATTTATTTTCCAACGCATTGAACCGCAACTATAGTGCTAATTGAGCTAAGCTAACTCACCAGAATAGTTCGAAAAGTTTGAGGAAACACTTCGACGAAGGCTCTCTTACGGCCCACTCCGACTCCTTCGAGGTAGGTACTGGGTTATGGTTCACCACTAACAGCAGCTCCCAATGCCTATGGAAAACTCTCTTTTCCTCTGTTAATTGGAAAGCAGCGTGCTTCACCGCAGCATGGAGTTTCTCCTGCCTTCTCCTTTTTCTCCCGGTCTTTCCTCTGTCCCACACCTTTGCACTCACCAGAGCTGCAGGTGATAGGTTCAGGACAAGCCCAAAAATTAAATTATCAGATGAGAAACCTACGATACGGAAAACTACGATGCATTCAAGGAACCCGATATTTCTGAGTGCTATAAATATAATCAGGGTTACAAAAGCATAAAACTACTTTGCCTTATATACTGAACCTCTGGCGCAGGCCATAAGACAGTGTGAGGAAATAATGGGAATACACACAAAAGAACAAAAACATGAAATAAGTCTGTTTGCAGATGATGTAATAATATATTTGGAAAGACCTGATCCAAGCCTAACACATTTGATTAAACTTAAGTATATATGGAGACCACTCAGGATATAAAACAAATGGGAATAAAATACAGATTCTGACTTTTAGTTATAGCCCTTCCCAAGAAATTACAAATGCTTATATGCTTTCTGTCTCTTTTTATCTGTCCTGTCCATTAAAAGGCATAAAAAAATTATTTAAAAAAAACGGACGGATGGATGGAAGCGTCCATAAGAGCACGGTTGGTTGAGTACCACCTTGAAAAAAAAAAAACAATGTTTTGTTGCTTAAGCTTATGCATTCAGTCATTATTCAATGGTATACTAAAATCCATGGGAAAAAATGGCTTCTCACTGTTTTCAGGTTAAATATCTATATGCGATTAAAAATGCGGTTAATTTCTATTCATTCATTACAAAGCTTCTAATCAAATAGATTTTTTTTTTAAATAGAGTCCCAGCCCTAATAAAAACACTAAAAGTTTCAATAGATCTAATAACCTCCCACACACAGGCTATCTGGGCTGATTTCATTAAAAGGCATAGATTGGAAAAGGAAATGAGATTGTTGAGCTGGATTGCATATGATGAAGGATTCAAGCCAAACTTGAGTGACCTGACATACAGAAACTGGGAGAGGAAGGGAATCACTGCCATGTGTACAGTACTAAAGAATGGAAAAATAATGTCTTTTCAGGAGCTTAGAGAAACTTATGGATAAAAAAATGAGGATTTTTTTTAGATACCTACAGCTAAGGGATTATTTTATAATAATTTATCATAATTTATTTTATAAGGGAGCCCAAAAATATTAAACAGAGTGATAGATGTACTGATGTGAGTATATAATGGGTCAAAAATCAAAGTGGTGTCTGTGTTATATCAAAACCTCAGAGAGTGTACGGATGCTTCAACTGATTACATTAGGGCTAGATGGGAGAGGGAGCTGAGCATCGGCATCACCCCTGAGGAGTGGCTCGATATGTGTGAAACACCACACACGACCACAAACTCACAAATGTGGAAATTTGGGTAGAAAAATCTGACCCGTTTCTTCATCACACCTAAGATAAAAAGTAGACAAAGTGCAACAGAACAACCATGCTGGTGGACATGTGGGAGCAAAGAAGCTGACCATGCACATCTTTTCTGGATGTGCCCCAAGCTGCGCTCCTTTTGGGATGATGTCGGTGCCATAACTAAAGACATACCGGGATATGAAATACCAAATGAAAGCAAAACTATGTACCTTGGAAATGTAAATGAAAGTGCAACTGGGTTAAGGTTAAGATTAAGATTAAAATCAGATTAAGACATTAAGAGATAGATATATAGTCATGATACTGTTGATTGCAACTAAGAAGACAATAACAAGGAGCTGGTACAAGACTGAATCTCCTACCATAGAACAGTGGTTAGGGATTGTAAGAGAAATACACTGTATGGAGAAAATGACCTACTAACTTCGACTGAAGGAAGATGTTTCTATTACTAAGTGGAAAAAATGGGTGTTGTATGATTTAACGAAAGACGTGAACTGTAAACTGTATAAATCTGATTTATTAGAATATGGATACCTGCAGCCATGACTGTTGAAACTTTTATATTGCTTTTTTTATTGCTTTTTCTTTGTTGTATATGTATCTTGTGTAAATGGGAAAAACTTAATAAACATTACAGTTTTAAAAAAAAGTTTCAACTTCAGGATACTCATAGCAAAAAGGTAGAATATGCACAAAACGGCCCAAGACAACATATAAAAGGAGAAAAAGCGAGTAAACTACTCAACAAACAATTTAAACAAGATCCCCACCACATACTAACAGTGATTTAGAATTAAATGAGTTGGTCTCCTCCAGTAGCTTTTTTTAAAATTAATTAATTAATTCTTTATTTATTTTTTTAAGAACTATATTATTATATCATATTATATTATATTATATAGGAATTATAAACATCCCAGGTCCCCTCAAACCAAAAGGAAACATCTAACTTCTTTAATTACATTTACTTACCTCAGCAACCAGAGGATCTTGTCGATCTCCTAGATAACCCTATAACTGAGGTAGAGATCAAGAGATCAAGCAGTTGCACGCATGAAAAGTTGGAAATCACCTTGCTTAGACGAATTCCCTGTAGAATATTATAAGCAATGTATAAATATCTTAGCTCCTAAACTATTTGGAGGTCTACAATGAGGCACTGACACAAAGATGACCCCCACCATCATTTAAAGAGGCTCCAATTTCAGTGATACCAAAAAAAGACAAAGACCCATCAAACTATCGACCTATAAGTCTGCTGAATGTAGATTGTAAAATCTTAACCAATGTTCTAGCCCTTGTCTAAGAACCCTGTTCTACTCCACTCCAAAGATAGATGGATCAGATTACATAAGATGTTCAAATTACCACATGACAGACAATTCTGTCCCTTTATATGGCATAACCCATCAGTTGTCATTGGGATAGGATTGTAGGATTGTAATAGGATATGTAAAGTGGATGATTTATATCATAACAGCATGTTTGTAGCATGTACAGATTTGACCAAGAAATACAACCTTGAAGGAAAAGAACATTTCTGGAGATATTTGCAAATTAGGAGCTGCCTTGCTGAGAAGATTCAGCTTACTCCCAGTAGAGTGCCTGTAGAAATCCCTCCGTTAGCTCTCCTATAGCCGCAAGTAGCCACATAACAGCAGCTATGAGCTAACAGAGCTATAGCACATGTTCGTTCATTCATTCTTCTTAAAGTATTGGTGAAATAAAGACAGATGATGCCTTATTTAGAGGCTGCATCGTCCCTGCCCTGTTCACTCCGTTATATGGATATACGCCGGTCGCGAGTTTTCTAAATAGCTTCCGAAGGACGCAGACTTTCGCCAAACTGTTCCCAGTGAGTAGATAAACGTATTTCATGCCAGAAATAAGGTCTAGATTTAAAAAAGAAAAAAGAGTTCCCCTTTAAGCTAAATGTCAATAATGACTAATCAATGCCTGTAATCAATACATGTCGATGTATAGAGGTGAATATGTCAACAAAATCATGGGTAAGGGTCTTGTACAGGTATGTACAGTTAATGAGTTGTTTTGATTTATGCCAAGCCTCTCCTGTGAGGGTCTTTTTACTCCGAAGCCCAAGTAAGTGTTCTCATCACAGTTTGCAGCACCATCATAAATCTTTTTTTTATTATTCATGAAATCTAAATTGAAAGGGGGAATAAAAGAAAGAGGGAAAGTGAGGGGAAAGAAAGGAGATAGAGCCATAAAACAGACAACTAACTGCTGCATCTGTGGAGGAAAAGAAAACACAAAAAGTAGCAGCAAAAAGATGGAGGAAGAAAGAAAGAAACAGCAACAAGCACATGCAAACTTAACTATGGTCACTGAATATTATCAAAGCCAAGAAAGTGACATGGCAACTGCAGAGTGAGCATGTGAGTAAATGGGTGGGTGTGTTTGTGTGTGTGTGTGCGTGCAAAACATATGACAATGGTTAATAATGGGGGAAAGTGGGCTGCAACCACCCCCCACTCGAGAGATCAGGAGTCGATAGGAAGGGCCCCCAGACCCAGACAACCAGCAGCCCTCATGGGGGATGGAGACACCAGGCAGACCATCACAGGAAAGTCCCGCTCCTGCCAAAGAATCAGGGGCAACGGGCCAGGGCCAGAGCCCCACCATGCACCGACCTGCACAGCATGAGCCGAGTGCGGGACCAACATCTCCACCCAGCCCCCAGTGGGCCAGCACCCACCCCCTTGCTCAAGGCAAAGCACTCCAGAACCCAAGATGTGCCCATCCGTGAGAGCACTGTAAATCTTAACCCTCAAACTGTTGAGTCATCATACATCTGAGTCTCTAAAGCTGAAAGCTGTGAATGAGCTGCATGGCACATCACACATGCAATTCACTCATGCTCACACAGTGGTCCCCATGGTGGGGACACTGGGGGCTACAGACAGATATGACCTACTTTCTATTCAGGCCTGTTGCTTTGCTGACTCCATGGTGGAGGAGGCAGCTCATGGAACAAAGGACACAAGCAGAAATTGGATTCATCAAGCTGGTCCAGCCCAGATGCAACTGTCCCAAAAATGGCTTAGGAAGGCCGTAACGTTCCAACCCCCGCTTTGTTGAGATCTCTTTTTTTTTTTAAACTTTGAGCTACATCAGCTGCAGATGAGGGAGGATAAGCTCCGGTGTCTACAGTCCTTCAGCCTCTCTCCACTCAGACTGATGAGACAAATACTGTGGATCTCTACGGGAAGGGGCAGACCAGGATTTCCTGTGGAGGCTGGCAGCTTTTAACCCCTGCAGAAAACTGCTGCAGATTTTTTACCAGTCTGTGGTTGCCAGCGCTCTTTTCTATGCTGTGGTGTGCTGGGGAGGTAGCATCAGAAAGAGGGACACAAATAGACTGGACAGGCTGATCAGACGTGTTGGCTCTGTGCTTGGGACGGAGCTGGAGTCGGTTGTGGCAGTTGTGGAGAGGAGAATACTGGACAAGCTGGTGGATGAGGTCAGCCACCCTCCGCATGTCCCCATCACAGCACAGAGGAGCTCGTTTAGCAGCAGGCTGCTGTCACTGAACTGCTCTGAGGACAGGCTCAGAAAATCCTTCCAGAGCCATTAGACTGTATGACAGCACATTGGCGAAGGGTGGAGGGAGGGGGGGCACTACAGCGGTAGAGGTAGTGCTATGGGCAATATAAAAAAAATGGGCAGAGGGGGAGAAAGAACCTATATGAAATTTGAAAGCATGCAGCAGAACAAAACAAAGGGGGGAGTGGTCACAAAAGTCTGTTTGGTGGCAGCAGGGATAGAAACAAAAGCACAACTCTTTCAGCATCAGTGTAAGCATCAGTACAAAAGTCGGAACCTACCTGCATGTGCTCTGTTGAGCTGCTGCTCAGCTCGTCTCCAGACTCAGAGTCATTGGAAAGCTTGTTCTGCCCCCCCACCGGCAACTCGTTTAGAGTGGAGCATCTGTCACTATCTGGACTTTTGGTGTGGTTGCTCCCCACTTTGAGTGGTGGTGAATCAGCCCGTGTCCGTGGCAAAGATGAATTGCTGGTGGGGAGGTGGTTGTTATTGTTGTGAAGAAGTACCAATTCTGCAAGCAGCTTGCAGTGGTGGGGACTCCCCATGTTGTGGTTAGCATCCTTGGGCAGAACGGGTGCAGTGACACGGTCCGAGGATGGTGAGGGGCTAGAAGAAGGTGACGGGCATTCAAAACTGGACATGTCTGGCAGACGCCTGTTGAGGGTCTCGTTGGACTCCTGGCAGATATCCAAAACGGTGGGCTTGGACCTCACGGCAGGCTTCTGAGGGGGCATGAGCGCCCGGCGCACCTCCCTGACATACTGTGCTGGCACATAAAAGGCCTTTGTGCCTTCATCCTTCCTCACCTGCCACCAGTCCTCATTGGTCTTCTTCACCAGCATGTAGCTCTCACCCTGACGAATGCTCACCACCTTGTCTTTGGCCTTGTACTCATAGTCGTACTCTACCTCAATGTAGACCTGTCCTGGGACGTTGGGCAGCCCCTCCCTATCAGCCATGACTGCTGGAATAAGTGCTTGCAACCTGACCTCTGCGGTTCAGTGACCCAGGCCTGGGAGGCTCCTCATGTCTGACAAGGAAATCTGGGAGATAAGACAGACAGTAGAAGTTATTTGTCAGCTGAATGTCACAAGCCACACAACCATAAGAAACTGGAATAGCTGAATATGAAACCCAATAAACCACTCTTTCATGGTGTGAACCTCCCACCCTGTCACACCACAACTAACCACAAAGGACACTCAGCCTGGGAACCTGATCACCCTCTGTGGAGCACACACTAAGCCCACATGCAGTCCACAGACTAAGGTAGTGTAACCCCCACAGAGCCATTTTAGAGATTGCATCTAAAAATAAAGTTGATCATTTTATTACAGTCCTACTCCGACGTTTGGCAACATTACTCATCAATGCAGACAATGAGAAAACTATAAAAGCTTGGGCTAATCTTACTGTGATGTCATACACTGTCAGTGTGTGAGTCGGGAAACAGCTGGGTCCTCGCCGCTCCTACAGGTTTGTTTTGGGATGAGGCCTGTGACCGATCTGTCTGTCACAGTAGTCCTCAGTCAGGTAACCTAAATAAATACTGGGGCTCTGAATTCCTGCACCTTCACATATCAAATGCTCCGTCTTCCTTCCTGAAATAGCTGTCGACATAGACTGACATCCAGGAAGTGCAGGTGCTTTTAGCAAGCTGCAATGGCTGAATTTACATGGAGCCTATTCTGATGTAAAGGAACCTGCATCCACACTGTGCAGCTCACACTGACAGTTACACACCCTGACTAGATATACTGTGGAAGGACCAGGAATGGAGTCCAGGAGAGATGTTCATACTGGGCTGTAAAACAACGCTGTATCAGGAAAAACAAAATGCAGTAATTCTAACATCCATTTAGACTAAAATACATTTCAAAGGTTGGAAAGGAGTTCATTTAGAGCTACTGGTGAGCTAAAATTATAATGATGTTATTTCAAACAGGTAACCATGATCTGGTCCTGAAGCAGCCTCCATCACAGTCTGAGCAGCAAAGATGTTCAGAGGAGCTCCAGTTTGTGTTTAAAACAATGTTCCTCAGAGAAAGACTGGAAGGGATCTGCATATTTCTGCCTCTACAGAGCAGAATATCATTAAAGCATTCAGGGAACCTGGAGGAGTTTCAGTGTAAAGGACGAGGGAGCAAGCCTAAGCTGGACCCCGTGACCTCTGACCCCTCAGACGCTGCATCAAGAACCGTCATTCATCAGCAGCTGATAGAAGCACATGGACAAGGGATTACTGTGGAAACCTTTGTCCAGCACCACAATACAGAGTTCCATTCACAAGCTTTACTGTGCAGGAAAGAAGCCTGATGTTAACCTCGTCCACTTCTCTGGGCTCGGAGGCGTCTGGGATGGACCGTCACACGGTGGAAACGTGTGCTGTGGTCAGACCCATCAGTATTCCACATCTTTGCTGGAAGAAATGGAGCAAAGAGCAAAAGCAGCATCCAGCCTGCTGTCAGCAACCAGTCCCTGCAGCCAGGCTCTGTGATGGTATGGGGTTGGATCAGAAACAACCCGTGAGACACAACAGGAAATATGTTCAGTTCAGACCGTCTGACAGGAACCAAAAGAATCAGAGCTTTTATTTTTTATGATTATTAAATTAGCATCCATACCGTCAAACCTTTTTCTGATCTGGGTTCATAGCTTTTATTTTTATTACACACACACACACACACACACACACACACACACACACACACACACACACACACACACACACACACACACACACACACACACACACACACACACACACACACACACACACACACACACACACACACACACACACACACACACACACACACACACACACACGAGCAACAGCACCTCAAGTAAAAGTCCTGTTTTCATTTGAATGAGCAGTGTTCAAATCTTGTCATCCCACCTCTAACACCACACAGACACTTCACACCATCAGCAGGGGTGTGAGAGATTCAGGCAGGATTCTGTCAGAGCTTCCATTCACACACACGATGACCGCACTGCCGCCATGTGTGTGGTACCATCCTGAGCTTGTGAGTCCACAGTGCTGTTACACCCAAGGAAATCCACATTGGGTTTGTTTGTATGAACAAACAACGACAAACAGCTGGTTACTTGACTTAACTGGAAAGATTTAAAAGATCAAGTTTGATCCAGTGGAGGCAAATCAATCCCTGAAAAGGCTCAGAAACTGGCTGGGGATTGAGCATGTTCCTCTGAAATAATACAGCGGAAACCTACAGCTCCCCACTTCTCCTTCCAGCTGCTGCAGTGTCTTGAAGCTTTGCTAGAGTTTCCAATTTCCAATAGAGTAAATGTTGCCAGAACTGAATCCCCGACAAGTCTCTGAGGAGCTTCGGGGGGACACTGCATACCTACTGTCTGTGTGTCCATTCATACCTTCACAACCAAAAACCTGCAGCGATTCTTTTCAGTGTGCTTCCAAAAATGGAGTGAATCCTCAACCAGCATCGGCAATGTGGTGACAGATGTGGCTCAGCGAGTTTACGAAGTGCTGGAGCCCCTTTCAGCACATGCCCTGCACTTCTGTAAGCTTCACATATTGTTCACATTAAGTTTTTCAAAAATTGGAAAAGCACCGTTAAATGGCACTGGTTATGAATGTAAAGCAAAGACAGCAGAAAAAACAAGAATCCTGACCTGGACTCATCAGCCCACATCTGCAGAGCAGCCAGTACAGCAGCGCAGCTCCCAGAGGCTGGACGCCTTTGTCCCTGTGCTCATTCACAGCAGATGTGGCCAGCAGCATCACTCCAACATGTTCACTCTCCACGTGCGGGTGAGATGAAGGCAGAACTGTGAAAACACTCAAGACAAGCAGCCTGGCTTTACCATTCTTTTGGGCTGATTGGTCTGAATATGCAGAAGGAGGGGGGGGGTTGGGACTGTTTGGGTGCATGTGTGGGGGCAGGGTCCCCCACAAAGACCGCAGGAACACAACACAAAGGAGTTTAATCCGCGTGCGTTCATAACAAAGAGCTTCGGCTCGACATCACCGAGGATTCCCAGGAGCGAGGATAGGGCAGGGCAGTCTGCGGAAAAACCCCTCCTCACCTCGCCCCTGAACCGGGACACAACGCGAGGAAATGCGCTCAACTGATGCTGAGCGGAGATGCGTGCCCCACAGACTGATGCTGTCACGTGCCGGTTAATGACCCACCTGGAATAAGGGGTTAAACATTTCTGCGGTCAGCTCCAGAGACTTCCTATGGACAAAAGCACTGCAGGTTCACTCCGAGTCCTCCGCTCTGCAACAGCGTGCATAGCAACGAAGTCCGACACAAGCCAATAGGCTGCCGCGCAGGGCGTCACGTAGGAACAAACCGAACTCACCGTGAAACCGCGGCTGAGCTGACAGTCGGTGCTCCGGGTTCACCGCAGACCCAGTCAGCTGGAGCTTTCCACCTTTCTCAGAGTCGGCTGCTCCCTCCCAGTCCGCCGCAGACCTCCAGTCTGTTCACAGACCCCCGCCTCTGTGAGCGCTGGAAGCGCGGATAGAGACACGCGACACATCCGGTCTCCGCTGTCAAAGTAAAACCTGACACCGGGTCAGCTCTGAAGCTACATGGAAAATGAATATAAGTCCGCGTCCTCGTGACCAACATTTAATCACAAGTCACAATCTGAACCAACCAATTAGACTGGATCACAACCAGATCACAGGGGGCAGCCCATCACAGGACCCCCTCACCTCACTCAACATGAAGTAAATGGATTCTGCCAACTCGAAGAAACAGAATCAAATGAACGTGAATACTTCTTTTTCTTGAGATGGCTTTTGTTGTGAATTGGTGCTTTAAAACAAACTGAACTGTAACATTGGGCATGTCCACCCTAAAGCTGTTAAATGAACCTTTATATATATATATATATATATATATATATATATATATATATATATAAAGAAATACACTTTAATCACACAGACTGACTGTTCCTCTTCATGTAAATCTTAAAGTAAAAAGTTTCCACGGCACACTGTTGACTTTTCATTTGAAGGACGTTCCGGTGAAAGCCCGCGTGCTTCCTGTTAACTTGACACAGTTTTGCTCTTTGAATAAGTGGGTAGGAGACCCTCTCTCCCTCCTCACCCAGGGCTCTCTCTGAAAAGTCTTTAAGAATAATTCATCCAAATGTAAGAATGGCAGTAAGCCTGTATGGGACAAACTTAGAGCTGCTTTTTATTTTCTCTCTCTTGAAGTCGTCACCCACCGCAGGCAGCTTCATCAGGAACACAGCTGCGGTCCAGCTGGTGCTCGTTTCAGAATTGTGGGTACATTTCAGAAAAAACCTTTGGTTATTTCCCCCTATATAAATCTTTTCTGGATCTGTTTTAAATAATATTGCTAATTATATTGAATGTTCACCAATAATAATTTCTGGTGTGTATTTTAGGCACAATTTATATGCAAAATATTCATTAAATGATTCCCACCCCACCAATTACTGACTGTCTTCAGCTTGTGATTCACATGTTCAACTTGAATTAACATGAAATAATTAAGAATAATTCGCAGTTTTGTTGTGCTAATTCTATAAATACTTATACAACCAGTTCCACAGAGCATTTGTTTTCTGTAATACACAGGATTTCGACATTAGACATGTATATTTTTTATCTGTCCCTATGATCAGGCCAACTCTGTTATTTCTGTTATAAAATACATAAAAAAATAACCACCAGCGTTCAAATAAAAACACGTGACCTGCACCCAGTGATGTCACTTCCTCTTGCAGAAAAGCTTTGGAGGGAACTATGGCATGTTAAACTTTCTCTCTCATTAATTTGTACAAAATGTTGAGAATACACCAACAGTAGATTAATTATATGTAACAAAATGTCAACTCTGTTACGTGTCAAGATTTAAATGATAAGAGAGTTGATGTGACTAACAGAGTCAGATGTTCCCAATCACTTATAAGCATTTTGCTTTAGTTTATACATCTTCTGTGGGTTTTGGGTAATTTTATTGTAAAGGTCAGCTTTCCAAGTCAAGAAAATGTTATTATTTTTGTTGTAGGTAGGTGAAGATGTAGGTGTCGGCAGCAGAAAGGCATCACGGCGAAATGCCGACCCTGTAAAGAGGGGAGCAAATATGGAAAAAGACAGGGAGAGATGGAAGAAAAGGAGATACAGTGGTGTGTTGTTAAATATGATGATGACTTTTATCCTGGGACCATTGTTGAGGTCAGTGAGACACATGCAAAAGTCACATGCTTGCACATGGTGAGAAAAAAAAACGTTCTGCTGGCCAAACCGTTAGAATACTTTGTGGTATTTCTTTGATGGTGTCCTCAGAAAAAACAACCAACAACCAACCCAAGTGACAGGGTGCCTTGATCAAAGAGACAAAGAAATATGGGCTGAAATCGCCAGTGACAGTACATTTAAAAAAGATGGTTTTATAAGTTTTAATGTTACTATTTTTGGTCTTTTATGCATGGTTTGTCAACTCTGTTATTCAAGTCAACTCTGTTCATGTCACGTTTTAGGTTTTTCATTCATGTCTTTGTCCTATCATTTCCTATTTTATTCTGAAATATTAACTTCCCTCTTGTTTCAGGTATCTTGCTCTTCCTCCCGTGTCAAGCGTCTGATTGTCTTCCCTGATTCCAAAGTGTTTCCACCTGTTCCCCTTGGCTCCTTGTGTATTAAAATAGTCTTTGTCTCCCTTGTCTTGTGCCAGTGTGTCGCAACCATTCCGTGTTCTTCACTCTAGCGTCTGAAAATCCATAGCCTTGTATCCTCGAGCCTGTAGTCGAGCGTACAGAACAATCTTTGTTTGTAATTTATGTATCGTTGCCATAGTTTAGTCTTCATTAAAGTTTTCGTAGTCTGTCTGGTTTCCTTCCTTGTAAATGTTTCATATGGATGTAAAGACAAAAGTTATCTTATGGAAGACTTGGTTTTAAAATGTATTACATTTGAGTATTATAAATGCTTACCCTAATTTGTCTGTAACAGAGTTGACTGATTTTTACTGTTAGTGCAATGATTTTCAGATTAAATATTGTAAATCTTACATGTTTAAGCTTGGCAAATACTGGAGGTGTTCAATTGAAAGTATTCTCTGTGAGAATGAAAAAGGTTTAATGAAAAAAAAAATCTTATTTTTGTCTAAACTTGGAATGTACCCGCAATTCTGAAATGCCCCATATACTGTTTGTACACTCCAGCTCATAACATTACATCGTTTCAAATCTGTACTTTCATGGTAGTTTTCATTTATTATGTTTAGAATATTAATTTGATGTCCAAGCCAGCAGAGAAGTGGAGGCTGACTGGTGTATTGTAACAACAGGGACATTCCAATAGAACAGTTTAGTTTAGCTAAAATAAAAAAAGACAGAGAGAAAAAAGCTCTTAGTCAACCAAAGATAAAGTTACAGCATATTTTTGACTCACCAAGACACTAACAGATATTTACCATTGTTGGCACCCTGTAGTGATATTGCAATGGTTGAAGAAACATCTGCACTGTGATAGTGGACAATTTCACACAGTGTGGCAACATCATAGTTCTATCTGCAGCAACTGGTGATACAGTCCAACTGAGCAACCTTTATTCAATCAAACTATCACAGCACATCCTCTTTCAAATAACAAGTTGATCAATATTATGTAATCAATTATTGATCATTTACAAATCTTTCACTACATTTTTTTGTAATTATTTGTCAAATCTGACTCATATTTTGGCCACTCAACTAGGGGTCCTCTGAGAAACAAAGACTGGAGCAGCAAGGCCACAGTTCAGCCAGCTATTTGCTTAATTTCATCATCCATCAAGGTCTGATACGTGTATGCTGGTCGGTGTGATGCAAGATAAAATCTTTCTACTATGCTTAAACTACTATGCTTGGTGAAGAGCCAACACACCAGCTCATAACATCACTTACAGATTTTGCATGGCAGTCTTACAAGGCTGATAGCCTGGAGAGTTTGAAAGAGTAGCTGCACAGCTAAAGGTGCACTTGAAAACAGAATATACACATTTTTAACACTGGAGGATTTGTGCAACATTTCCAGGTGAAAGGTCAGGACAGGTGTTGTTCTGGGGCCTTGGCTTCATGATTGGGTGCCTGTCGGCTTCCTTAACTGCTGTAAGTGAAAACAGAAGACAAAGTATGTACAAATGCAAGTTGTAATTCTGGATGTCCAATGTGAATTCGGAAAATACGGTGAAGAAAATGTACAACTACAAGGTTTTTCTGTCAAGTTTGATCAAACAGAACAGAGTATAATGTACTCTTCTCATACCTGTCATTACCTAATCCTCTAATCCCAGCTGGTTGGTTGCTCTGTTTGAGGTTAGACCTGTTGATGCTGATCAAAGGAGAGGCTCCCGGCAACTGGCCTGGTCTGATGGGCTTGGCTTGGTGAGACAGAAGGGTAGATTGGGTTACTTAAGCCCTTTTTATACTGGTCAAAAACCCACTAACACCTGCTAACATCTGACTCTTAAGCAAAGTGGAATAAGTGTTTGTGACGGCTGCACCTACAGCCGCACAGCTAACTAGTCGGTAACCCCATGCACCGACACTTTCAGTTATATTATGTGTATTTCTTGACATCATTTTGTTTACACATTTGTTTAAACTAAGTTGAAATACATTATTTCTGTTTGTAAGCGCACACATTTAGATCTAATTGTATTTTCAATTATTATATGTTAAACCTGTTTTCTTTTCTTCTATCGGTGCTGGGGGGAGCCTTGTGAGAGCTTGGGGGGGGGGGGGGGGGGGGGTGCAAAAGTGAGCACAAGCCGCATGCACAGGAAGTTTCTGTGTTAAATTACTTATCATTTGACCAGTTGCTTTGAAGTTATTATGACTTTAGTTTGTTTTGTTCATTTGACCTCTTTTAAGGGCCTTGATATTATGTTCTTTGGGTAAATAAAACGCGTTTCTTTTTTTAATCTATCTGCTGTTTGACCAACTCGGTCCTTCACAGTGTTCAATCCTGCATGAAATTACTCTGCAATAATCATTGGTGGGTCTACTTATCAGCTCCGGCTCCGATCAGCATTAATAACTATTCAGTTCCCGGGTACACACAATTATTTTGTTTTACTTAGGGTGCTGCGCTCAGGGCTGCAAGATTAAATACAGTTACCTTTCTTTACAGAGACACATATTAACTGACTGATGTCTCACACGGAGGCCCTGAAAAAACAACTCGCAGACAAAAAACAAGACAAGACTGATGGATTTTAGTTACAGGCCTGTTCCCTGGGAGGTGAAGGTAGTTACTGGATCAGTTCTGAATGCAGAGTAGTTATCAGGGCACTGTGAGTAAACATGCTTTGCTAACGATGTTCAAATTGATCTGCCTGTAACCACCAATGACAGCCAGTCCGCAGTAAAAATGCTGCAGGATTGTCTTAGGGGGGTACAGGCATGGTTGAGATTGAACTTTCTGAACCAAAATAAAGATAAAACTGAGATTCTGGTGTTCGGAAAAAGTAATCCCCTGCATGGACATGTCAGTGTGATTGGTCCTCTGTACTCTTACTGCCTTCCTTTTGTAAGGAATCTGGGTGCGATGGTTGACCCTCTGTTTAAATTTGATAAGCACATCAGCACTGTCATCAAGGCCAGCTTTTTCCAGCTGAGGACTCTTGCAAATATTAAATCTTATCTTTCTCAGGCTGACTTTGAAAGAGCAATCCACGCATTCATGACATCGCGTTTGGATTACTGTAATTCTCTATATATAGGGTAGGTCCAGGGTTCCCTGCAGCGTCTACAGAGCGTCCAAAACGCTGTCGCCCGCCTGCCGACCAAAGAGGCGCGAATCCATCACCCCTGTCTTGTGCACCCTTCACTGGCTCCCTGTCAGCTTTCGGGTGAAATTTAAGGTTTTATTGATTGTTTTAAGGTGTTTAAACTCTTTGGGCCCGTCTTATTTAAGTGAGTTGTTGCAGTCCTTTTCTGTGGCAGCCGCCAGACTGTGGAACAGCCTCCCTTTGTCTGTCAGGTCCTCTCAGTCTTTAGGTCAGTTCAAATCCAGACTGAAAATGCATCTCTTGTCTCTGGCTTTCAACACTAGCTAAAATAAGGAGTTTACCTTGGCTTGCTACTTTTATTGTCATTTTATTACTAATCTTATTATTATTTTTTTTTATCTGTGATGCAGTTATTCTTATTGCTATTTTATTGATGACTTTCTTAATATGTGATGCAGTTGCTATTGTGAAGCACTTTGGTCAGCTAAGGTTATTTTAATGTACTATATAAATACATTTTGAATTTAATTGAATGCTACTACTGCCAATGGAAAATCATTTAATCTTTTAATCATTTATGCTTTAGTTAAAAAAAATGCTTAAAAAACTACTTTTGGTGTAAAAACAATATTACAGAGAAAAAGACAATACTTCAATATTTATTTTCATAAGAAATTTAAGGATCTAAACTTATTTGGTCTGTTTACAAGATGTAGATCAGAGGACAGATAACCTTCTCATATTCCTGTGTTAAATTGTGTAAAGCCTGCATAGAATTAGCTTAGCTTAGCATTAGCAGTTGTAAGATGAGAATGATATGTCCAGCTTCCAAATCTCATTAGTTTACATAATGACAGATTTGTCTTTTGTGTGGAGAAACTGAACATGAGTAAATGTAAGTTCGATCAGGCATCTTTGTCTTTCCATCATATCCAAAGGTGGACTCCACCCTGACGAAGACCAGTCAGTGCAGTGGCTCGGGCACTTGCACATGACACATGCTCCTTAAGACCATTTCTTGGTTTTGCATTATTGTACTGTAAGTTCATTCTTAATTTTGCTTCTGTTGTCCAGTTTTGCTTTAAAAAAAGACTGATACTGGAGAGTCCTGCTCTGGCACTATATGACCCTCCTTTGCCTACTCAAGTGACCACTGATGCTTCTGACTATGGCCTGGGAGCCATACTCACTCAGACTCACCCAGTCAACACAGAGACAACTGTTGCCTTTGCATCCAGGAGGCTTTGCCCTGCGGAATGAAAGTACTCTACTATGGAACGTGAAGCACTTGCATGTGTTTAGGCAGTAGAGAAGTGGAGTACCTATCTGTTGGGACTTTGCTTCATACTACATACTGACCACCAGGCACTTGCATCTCTCCTCACATCTAAAGGAACTGGTCAGGCTGGACTGAGAATTGCCAGATGGTCAGCTAGACTGCTTTGTTTTACATATGATGTTACTTACTGCCAAGGCAAACAAAATGTGATGACTGATTGTCTTTCCAGGCTTCCAATTCATTGCTAGAATTCACTGCAGTTTGTCACATGCCCTGAACTGACACAGGCTGGCCAAAAGGTAGGAAGACTGTGACACCTGAACTTGTTCCACACTTCAATGTCTGCGATGAACTGGCTGTGGATGGCTCGCTTATCATGAGGGGCACAGACCGCTTGATTGTACCTGTTGCACTCAGATCCAGATTTGGCTTGCGAAGGACACCAAGGAATGGTGTGTACAAAACAGAGCCTTCAAAACCTCTATTGTTGGCCAAAAATGGAAAAAGGTGGGTATTGACATTACAGGTCCTTTTGAACATGCTATCTGGGACTGCCGCTATGTCTTAACTCTTACTGACTATTATAATAAGTGGCCTGAAGTAGCATTTGCCCCTACTGTCAATACTGAAGTAATTATTCAGTTCCTGACCACTGTGTTCAGCTGTGAAGGAAAATCTTCCGACATTGTCTCAGACAATGGATGTCAATTTCCCTCCCATGCCTTTGCAAATTTTCTGAGGGAGAGGGAGATAAAGCGCCTGCACTCAAGTGTATATTCATATATGCATGTGCACAAAACTACATGTACACCCTGTGTCACACAACACCTGCACAAGTGGAAGAGACAGTGAAACAGAAACAACAAAAGAGCCAAGAGTACACAGACAAGAAAGGTCGGTGCAAAAGTGCCCATGTTCCAAGTATATTATACTGTGCGTGTCCGGAGAACATGTTCGAAAGGGATTGTCCAGATTGACAGAACCTCTGACTGTCATTAAGAAAGTGGGATCAAACACCATCATGTGGATCTTTAATTTCACTCCTGTTTGCCCGTAGAAGCCAATCAAACTCGTTAAAGAGGAAGTGAGGCCTTATCTCTGCAATGCATTGATGTATCGGTGCCAAACTTGGTGTATGGACCCATGACACCTTCCTGAGCAGCCATAGGCTTGCCCGCTATGCTGCAAGGCCCCCCCATCACTGCTTGCAGCTATGTTGATGTTTGCTTTTATTGATGTAAGTGCTGCTGAGTCCACAAATGTCCTTCGGGATCAATAAAGTATTTATCTATCTATCTAAATTGATATATAGACCAAGCTAGTCCTTTCTCTCTTACTTTCAGTATTTCTGATAAGCTAAACTAATAAACACCCATTTCAAAGAAGTTGGGACACTGTGTAAAACGTAAGTACTAACAATATGTAGTGATTTCCAAATCTCATTAATTATTGTTTTACCTGCAACAGAATATAGAAACAAATCAAATGTTAAAAGTAAGACGTTTTACTATTTCATTATGGGTGCCCCATGCCATAGGCAGGGCACACATATTACTATTGCTCATACTTATTATGGGTGCCCCATGCCATAGGCAGGGCACACATATTACTATTGCTCATACTTATTATTTTTCCGCTTCCGTCACGTTTTTCGGCGCGTAACTCGGCCCGCAGCGAAGGTCCGACTAAAATAAAAAATACATGGCTGCGTGCGCGCCGATGGGCAGAAGTGTGCTATTACTTTTCTCTCTCATTACTCGACCGGAATAGCGGATAAATGGGAAAAAGCGGGCAAATTGTCAATGGGAAAATGAATGGAGAAGGCCAAAAAGAGGCAGTTTGGGGCTCGAAGAGCCCCAAACTGCCTCACATTGGAGGCCTCTGAACTCAGCCATACAGCGTCACACACACATCATTCAAAGTTTGTGTGTGACAGGAAAGACTCAGCTTTAACTGTGGTAAAGGGCTTGTTAATAGCTTATACGGCTTTGACACAACGGCAGTTTACGTTTTAGGTGTCCAGAGGAGGTCGTCTAATGTCAGTTACACTCTAACTGTCACTCTAAAAATCTTTAAAAAACAATTTCTCGAACAAATGCCTCTCACGTCCAAAATATCTGCCTGATCTTGATAAATTATACATCAAAACGTAGGTATTTTAGTTGTCTTTCACCCAATGTGACTGTCATTGAGCTGGGCCTCACAGATTTCTCACAAATCCCCTCTGAGCGCAGAGAGGGAACATTCCATCCCATTATAAAACGGCCGAGCCCTGAAATCAGTGTGAAAAATCATTTTAAAACTGCCATAATAAAGGAGCCACGGGGGTTAGAAGAATAAAAATGACACCGCTGGCTTCCCCCGGGCCTTCTGGCGCTCACGGTGAAAGAATTATTCGGATACGACTTCTACTTTTCGAACAGCGAGCGTTTTGTTCCAGATTTCTGCCTCAATATGAAAACCCCATGATTTTAAGGGGACAAAGTGAGGTGCAGAATTCGGCAGTTGGCAGTTGGCAGGCACAGCTGTTGCCCATAGCAACTAATGCTGACCACACCCAAGAAGGCTGCCCTGTTCTATCACAGCTGATGAGGGCAGAATCAAGATGGCGGATGAGGGCAGAGCCAAGCAGGCTGGCCTGCTGTAACAGCATTATGCCAGCCTGTTTTATCTGTGCTCCTAATACAATATAACATGACAGCCTCTGTCTGTCAGCAGGCAGCCAAAACTGTGAAAACAGCTTCATGCCAGCTGCTCACGAGACAAATGCGCGCGACAGCGCGCACTGACCCAACAGCGTCATGCTAGCCGCTCACGAGACAAATGCGCGCGACAGCGCGCACTGACCCAACAGCGTCATGCTAGCCGCTCACGAAACAAATGCGCGCGATAGCGCGCACTGACTCATATGCTTTCCATTATGATCAACACATCTATCATAACAGCGTCATTCTAGCCCTCACGAAACAAATGCGCGCGATAGCGCGCACTGACTCATATGTTTTCCATTATGATCAACACATCAGCTGTGATAACAGGTTCGTGCCACTCACGAGACAAATGCGCGCGACAGCGCGCACGGACTCATATGTTTTCCATTATGATCAGCTATCAACAGCGTCATGCTAGCCCTCACGAAACAAATGCGCGCGATAGCGCGCACTGACTCATATGTTTTCCATTATGATCAACACATCAGCTGTGATAACAGGTTCGTGCCACTCACGAGACAAATGCGCGCGACAGCGCGCACGGACTCATATGTTTTCCATTATGATCAACACTTCAGCTGTTTTAACAGCTTCATACCAGACGCTTGACGACACACGTCAGCAATTCCACTGTTTTCATTGGTTGTTGGATCGTCACTTCGCCCCTGCTTCTTCGAATATTCTTGAGTAGTCTTTCTGTCTGGCGAGCTTTGTTCAGGTAAGATCTATTTTTTGCTTGGTTTGGTTATATTGAACATTATCTGTCGTTGATCGTGGCGGAAATATGACCGTCCTCCAGTTAAATAAAGACGAGGTATTTGCTAATTTTCCTTCCGCCGATGTTTCGGTGTGGCTGCCTTGTTTAGCATGCTACACTATTAGCCCGCTGTCTGGCGTGGAATGCTGTGAAAGCTATGAATTTACGTTGTGGTTATATTGAACATTATCTGTCGTTGATCGTGGCGGAAATATGACGTCTTCGAGTTAAATAAAGACAACGTATTTGCTAATTTTCCTTCCGCCGATGTTTCTGTGTGCCTGCCTTAGCTTAGCATGCTACATTGTTAGCCCGCAGCCTGAACTTGAACGCGCTCGACGGCAAAAGCTTGTTCAAATTGAACTTGTTGGAATATGAATTTAATGAGTTTATTTCAGTATAAGGCTTGTGTTGACCAGTTATATTGAACATTATCTGTCGTTCATCGTGGCGGAAATATGACGTCTTCGAGTTAAATAAAGACAACGTATTTGCTAATTTTCCTTCCGCCGATGTTTCTGTGTGCCTGCCTTAGCTTAGCATGCTACATTGTTAGCCCGTAGCCTGAACTTGAACGCGCTCGACGGCAAAAGCTATGTGCTGGTGTCGAATGAGTCAGAATGTGAATGCATTGTGATTTGAACAGAATATGGCTTGTGTTCAGTGCTCATTTAGCTTATTTATCCATTTTTATGTCTATTTATTCATCTATTTATTCGTCTATATATTCTCAAGTCATGAGCACTTTTGAATTATAATCATGGTATTTTATTTGACAGTTGGCAATTATGTTAATTATTGTACATATCTTCCAATCAGTGAAATATGAACTTTGAGGATCATGGCTTAACTAGTACAGTGTGATTCCTCCTGATTGCTGTACCGTGCTGGCACGGTGATGCTTTGACAATTAGTTTATCATCCTTGACCATGTTTTTGTGAGAAGAGTATCATGAGTTTGTTCAGTCGGAGAGCTACACCACCAGTGATGACAAGCTCAGAGAAGGCAGACAGGACAGAGACGGAGAAGCTTCAGTCAGACAGAGAAAAAGATGAAACTGAGGTAAATGTTGGAGTCAAAGGTGCAGAGTTACACCTCACACTTCACTCTGTTTAACGTGAATCCTTAACTCATAACATCACCAGATTGTTCCATTTATTCATTAGAAGTTATCATGCTTTTGTTTTTCTTCTGTCAGAGAAACCAAACCCCCCCCCCCCCCCAGAAAACACTGATGCAGCTTCTTCGGTTGGAGAAGCAGGACCTCATTAGATGTAACGCTGCACTTACAGGTGAGACTTCTACATGTATGAAGACAGTTTCAGTGCTTTTCATCATGTGTTCTTGGTGCTAATTTCATGATTGTTGTCTCCAGCTTTTAAAATATGAGCAACCAGATGGAAACCAGCATGAATTCAGACTACAGTCATCATGCAGATGCTGCAGAGACAGACAAAAAAGTCTAAAGTAAGTACTGACACTTCCCCTCACAGCTCACATACAGTAAGGATGTCTGTTTATGATTAATGCTGTTAATGATTGTGTGTCCAGCTTTCCATCTGAGGTCCTGCTGAACCGAACACCTGCGCTTCCACAGGAGGATTCAAAGCAGAATGAAGCAGAGAAAGACTCCCATCAGCTGCAGCGACCCAAACAACCTTCAGCAAACACAGATATCACAGAGGACTCCGATGAAGACTGGAGTTTCTATCACCATAGGACAGAGGTAAGATTTGAATGTTGTTGGGTTTAATGTCCTCATGTCTTCCTCTTACTGTGATGGTGAATGCTTACAGATATTTCTCTACACAGGGACCCCTATTATAGACTGTGACATGTTAAAGTTTATCAGTTTATCAAAACTGACTGAATTATAATGAGCTGTTGTTGCTAAATAAACACATTTAAACTGTCAGTATGTCTGAACATTACTTTCTGTCCTCCTCCTCTGGGATCTCTGCTTCAACCCCCCCAAAAGGGGACTCGGTTGGCTAAAAGACCAGTAACTGAGCAGGTGATTGGCTGTTTAAACTCTCCTCCTTAATCAGGTAAACATAATGGCTGCCACCATGTAAAGTGTAAAGTGGTTCATTGTGTGATTAAGACATTAAAAACCTTGTTTAAGCCATCTATTAAGCCAGCCGTCTGTCCCTCATGCTGCCCAAAGCAGGCAGGTTTCACCACAGCAGGCCAGGATCTCAAATGTTAAACTATGTTTCAGCTTATCTCTGTACCTTAGTTTAATACTGAAATACCTAATGCTTGACTGGCAACTAGCAGGTCTCTCAGCACAGCACAGCTCTCATCTGTGTGTGTGTGTGGACGGGCAGAAGACGGGCAGCAGCTGGGCACCCATCAAAATTTCTTCAGAAATTTTCTAGTTATGGGTGCCCCATGCCATAGGCAGGGCACACATATTACTATTGCTCATACTTATTGTGAGAATGCATTAAGGCATTCTCACTATTGTTTTCCTGTTTATCTTTATTATTATTATATGTTCCGTACGTTTTTTGCCGTTTAACTACTTCCACACACTTTAAGCAAATTAAACCATTTTTGCACAAAACGTTCAGCTCTTTCTGGACATGATGGCTATGACTTTTGGTGTTTCTAATGTTTATAGTTTTTAAAATATTAAGGTTTTTGTGCAAATTTTTCTCCCTTTAAAAGTAATGGTAAATCCTTTCAAATCATTCAAAGAGCTTCCTCCTCTTTCAAATTTAACTACTTCAGCATACGTTAAGATAGAGACACCATTCAAACTTTAAAATGTTCACAAGACATTCAACTATTACTGAATGATTGAGCTTTTTAAAATATTCAGCCAATTTTGAACTATCACAGTTTAAAAATGTACTAAAATCCTTGATGATTTATGAGTTTACAATGCATTCCAATGACACGGAATGTTCATGTGTAGAGTGGAGGCTCCAACTGGCAGAGTGGAAGAATACAGCAAGATTCTTCAGAAAAAAAGTTTTTAACCTGTCACTGTTTTTAAAATATTTAAGCCACAGAAATAATTTTAGCATTAAAACGTAGGTCATTTTGTCCTCTTTCAGCCAATGTGACTTTCATAGCCTTCAGGACTTTACTTTTTAAATTAGAAGCCTTTGAATCACAGCAGTACCTTCCAACTGCCAGTCCTTTTTGCACGTTTCTTCTCTTTCCTGTATGTTTCTGCCTTCATACAGCTCCACATCCTTTCAATAATGCATTTCAGGCCTTTTGAAGCTTCAGCAAATGAATTTCTACTAAATTTTCACAATTTTTCTATAGAGTTTCTCTTCTTTTTGAATTTATTCACTTTTTGTTTAGCATTTTTCTTCTCTGTCCTGTACATTTCTCAGGTCCTTCAGGTCCTTTCAAAAATACATTTCAGGCCTTTTCAAACTGCAGCAAATGACTTTCTACTAATATTTCACATTTTTAGCAATGTTTAACATAACTAACTGCACATTTTTCCACAAAAATGTTAAATCCTTTAAATCTTTCTGTTGTTTTTACCCTTTCAACTTCTTCAACTAAGACTTCTGCAGTTTTTTGGACATTAACTACTGCATATTCTTCACCGATTTCTACAACTTTGGTATCAAAATGTTCAGCTATTTTAGGAGATTACTGCTATATCTCTTGGAATTATCTTATTGAATTAAATTGGAATTAGTTTTTACTTTTGGTGGTTCTAACTTTTATACTTTTAAAATTATTTAGAATAACTAACCGCACATTTTTCCACAAAAATTTTAAATCCTTTAAATCTTTCTGTTGTTTTTAACCTTTCAACTTCTTCAACTAAGACTTCTGCAGTTTTTGCCAACAGGTTTAAATTATTCCACTATTTTATTTTCACCTTCAACCTGCTTCAACCAGGATTTCAGCAACTTGCTTTCAGCTAAACTTTCACTCTTTCTAGTTTTAGAAATGTCACACTTTAGAAATGTCAAGACATTTCACTTATTATCTGCTTGAAACCCTTTTGTTGTTCTTAACCCTTCAGCTTTTCTTTGCTGACAGTTACTCCAGCACCTTTGAATTGTTCCACTATTGTCTTTTTGACCTTCAAATTCCTTCAACCAGGACTAACAAGTACTCAGTACACACAGGACAACAAAAACGGAACGGAAAATACATTCAGAAAAATACACCTACGCCATTACTTCGGCCTAAGCTCCCTTTCCTTTTCTTCCTCCTCATTAATGAGCTTAATGGATAGGGAAATAAATGAGTAGTTGAGGCGATTATGTTTACAGAGTGGAACCCTGTACGTTCTTCCTGACTTTAATAATGTGTATTCTGGACTGAGCACATGTGATGTGCCAGTTGGAAACTCTGACGTTCTTTTGCACATTTTCAGCTGCTGAGTTCAGGTGGCCTGAAGTGATTGAAGCAATAAAGAGACAGCAAGGAGAACAGGTTGATTTTGAATCGCTTGACTGGACTATAAAGTGTGAGATTCTGCGATCCAACCCTGTCACCTGCATGCGCTTGTTTGATTAGCGTGTTGAGGCACTATTCAGAGATCTGCTGCTCTCAGATGCTCAGCCACTGGGGAAAGTGATCCTTTTTTTCAGACATTTAATCAATTCTGTTTGGTTTTCCAAAGCCACCCTGCAGAATCAGCAGAGCTTTGGTTGTAAAAAAGGATTCAGACCCAGATGTGTTATGAAATGAATACATACAGATGAGAGATCAACATGGTTTAAGTGACAGCAGTTCATTTTTCAACAACCTGAAGTATCAGAAACAAACATTTCAATCAAAGGTAAATCCATTTGTGTTTGCCATACTGTAAGTTTTTAAAAAGTATTATTGAAAGGAGCTGGAGCTGTATGAAGGCAGAAAAGTAGAGAATAAAGAAGAAACATGCAAAGAAAGTGTTTTGTTGCCTGAACTAGCATTAATATTACTGGACTCGTCCAGTTTAAGCTCTCAATTATTCCTTTCTTTCTAATATCAGAGTGCATTCCAATGGTCATATTAGCTTCTTTAAATGTTTATATGTTTCACAGCTGAACCTCCTTACATGGTCGTGTTCAGCACTGTTCTTTTTACATGTTCAAGTCGCTGTTTGTTTTTCTAATCCTCTCAGCTTTTATTCAGCTCCAGGTCCTTCAATAATTGTTTTTCAGCCCTTTTTCCAACTAATTTTCTGCTAAGTTGTTTCCATCTTTTCAACTCCTTCTTCTTCTCAACAACTTTAGGTGCCATCATTCTATTATGATTGAAACAGAATTTAAAACTATCAACTGAATTCTTCTCCTTCTGTTCTTAATCAGGTCTTCAACCAAGACCAGGTCCTTTCAAAAATACCTTTCAAGTGCTTTGAAGCTTCAGCTAATAACTTTGTGCTAAATTTTCAGCTTTTTTAGCATGGTCAGCTATACCCATTCAGCAAATAAGCATTCTCACTGCTGTTTCGCAGGAACAGCTCTTTCTAGTTGTGAGAATGCATTAAGGCATTCTCACTATTGTTTTCCTGTTTCCCTTTATTATTATTATTATTATTATTATTATTATTCCGTACGTTTTTTGACACGCTACTACTCCTGCAATCTTTCACCGATTTCAACAAATTTGGTATCAAAACGTTCAGCTTCTTCAGGAGATTCCTGCTACTATTTTTTATGTTTATAACTTTTATACTTTTTAAACTATTTAACTTTTATTCAAATTTCCCCCTCATTCAAATGAATGGCAATTTCTTTCAACTCTTCAAAAACTTCCTCCTCTTTCCAACCTAACTAGTTGAGCATACATTCAGCTAGAGACACCATTCAAACTTTAAAATGTTCACAAGACATTCAGCTATTATCTGATTATACAGATTTTTCAAATATTCAGCCAATTTCGAAATATGACAGTTTAAAAAACATGAACATTTTTGCTCCTTCTTGATTTTTATGCATGAGAAGATTAGAGTGGCAGACTGATCATTTTAACTGTTTCTGATATTCAAACAAATTGCTCTAACTTTAAAACTGTTCAACTCAGATAAACAAATTATACCTTAAAATGTAGGTACACTTGTCCTCTTTCAGCTGATGTGACTACTAAATAGCTCACATTTACAGAATTTCAGCTATGAGCCTTGAAGCGAGAGAAACTTTTCAATTTCTCTCACTAACTCCAATGTAAATTTGGTGGAACGCCAGAGACAGCTTCAACTGTGTTCAACCTGCTGCCGTTTAAATTTTTTTCACTCCATTCAAATAAAAACTACATTGCTGCGTTCCTCCAAGCCTTCTGCTTCTTACGGTCTTCAAATTATTTTCCTCGCTCTTCCGGTTTTCTCACAGGAGGTCATAGTATCCAAATATGCAATTTCTGCAGGTTACACAGGGAGAGAGCTCGTTAAGCTGCAGCTGTTGACAAACATTGCTGTCACTGATGACATCACTCTTCCACTCCCTGCTGTATATTACACTGAAGCCATTTTAACTATTATTCACTTGATTTCTGATAAATTTCCACTAGATTCAGCTATTTGAGCATGTTCAACTAATCCATTCAACTTAAAATGCATTCTCACTGCTGTTTCGCAGGAACAGCTCTTTCTAGTTATTATGGGTGCCCCATGCCATAGGCAGGGCACACATATTACTATTGCTCATACTTATTATTTTTCCGCTTCCGTCACGTTTTTCGGCGCGTAACTCGGCCCGCAGCGAAGGTCCGACTAAAATAAAAAATACATGGCTGCGTGCGCGCCGATGGGCAGAAGTGTGCTATTACTTTTCTCTCTCATTACTCGACCGGAATAGCGGATAAATGGGAAAAAGCGGGCAAATTGTCAATGGGAAAATGAATGGAGAAGGCCAAAAAGAGGCAGTTTGGGGCTCGAAGAGCCCCAAACTGCCTCACATTGGAGGCCTCTGAACTCAGCCATACAAGGTCACACACACATCATTCAAAGTTTGTGTGTGACAGGAAAGACTCAGCTTTAACTGTGGTAAAGGGCTTGTTAATAGCTTATACGGCTTTGACACAACGGCAGTTTACGTTTTAGGTGTCCAGAGGAGGTCGTCTAATGTCAGTTACACTCTAACTGTCACTCTAAAAATCTTTAAAAAACAATTTCTCGAACAAATGCCTCTCACGTCCAAAATATCTGCCTGATCTTGATAAATTATACATCAAAACGTAGGTATTTTAGTTGTCTTTCACCCAATGTGACTGTCATTGAGCTGGGCCTCACAGATTTCTCACAAATCCCCTCTGAGCGCAGAGAGGGAACATTCCATCCCATTATAAAACGGCCGAGCCCTGAAATCAGTGTGAAAAATCATTTTAAAACTGCCATAATAAAGGAGCCACGGGGGTTAGAAGAATAAAAATGACACCGCTGGCTTCCCCCGGGCCTTCTGGCGCTCACGGTGAAAGAATTATTCGGATACGACTTCTACTTTTCGAACAGCGAGCGTTTTGTTCCAGATTTCTGCCTCAATATGAAAACCCCATGATTTTAAGGGGACAAAGTGAGGTGCAGAATTCGGCAGTTGGCAGGCACAGCTGTTGCCCATAGCAACTAATGCTGACCACACCCAAGAAGGCTGCCCTGTTCTATCACAGCTGATGAGGGCAGAGCCAAGATGGCGGATGAGGGCAGAGCCAAGCAGGCTGGCCTGCTGTAACAGCATTATGCCAGCCTGTTTTATCTGTGCTCCTAATACAATATAACATGACAGCCTCTGTCTGTCAGCAGGCAGCCAAAACTGTGAAAACAGCTTCATGCCAGCTGCTCACGAGACAAATGCGCGCGACAGCGCGCACTGACCCAACAGCGTCATGCTAGCCGCTCACGAGACAAATGCGCGCGACAGCGCGCACTGAGCCAACAGCGTCATGCTAGCCGCTCACGAGACAAATGCGCGCGACAGCGCGCACTGACCCAACAGCGTCATGCTAGCCGCTCACGAAACAAATGCGCGCAATAGCGCGCACTGACTCATATGCTTTCCATTATGATCAACACATCTATCATAACAGCGTCATTCTAGCCCTCACGAGACAAATGCGCGCGACAGCGCGCACTGACTCATATGTTTTCCATTATGATCAACACATCAGCTGTGATAACAGGTTCGTGCCACTCACGAGACAAATGCGCGCGACAGCGCGCACGGACTCATATGTTTTCCATTATGATCAGCTATCAACAGCGTCATGCTAGCCCTCACGAAACAAATGCGCGCGATAGCGCGCACTGACTCATATGTTTTCCATTATGATCAACACATCAGCTGTGATAACAGGTTCGTGCCACTCACGAGACAAATGCGCGCGACAGCGCGCACGGACTCATATGTTTTCCATTATGATCAACACTTTAGCTGTTTTAACAGCTTCATACCAGACGCTTGACGACACACGTCAGCAATTCCACTGTTTTCATTGGTTGTTGGATCGTCACTTCGCCCCTGCTTCTTCGAATATTCTTGAGTAGTCTTTCTGTCTGGCGAGCTTTGTTCAGGTAAGATCTATTTTTTGCTTGGTTTGGTTATATTGAACATTATCTGTCGTTGATCGTGGCGGAAATATGACCGTCCTCCAGTTAAATAAAGACGAGGTATTTGCTAATTTTCCTTCCGCCGATGTTTCGGTGTGGCTGCCTTGTTTAGCATGCTACACTATTAGCCCGCTGTCTGGCGTGGAATGCTGTGAAAGCTATGAATTTACGTTGTGGTTATATTGAACATTATCTGTCGTTGATCGTGGCGGAAATATGACCGTCTCCCAGTTAAATAAAGACAAGGTATTTGCTAATTTTCCTTCCGCCGATGTTTCGGTGTGGCTGCCTTGTTTAGCATGCTACACTATTAGCCCGCTGTCTGGCGTGGAATGCTGTGAAAGCTATGAATTTACGTTGTGGTTATATTGAACATTATCTGTCGTTGATCGTGGCGGAAATATGACCGTCTCCCAGTTAAATAAAGACGAGGTATTTGCTAATTTTCCTTCCGCCGATGTTTCGGTGTGACTGCTTTGTTTAGCATGCTACACTATAAACCCGCTGTTTGGCGTGGAATGCTATGAAGGCTATGAATTTACGTTGAGTGGTTATATTGAACATTATCTGTCGTTGATCGTGGCGGAAATATGACGTCTTCGAGTTAAATAAAGACAACGTATTTGCTAATTTTCCTTCCGCCGATGTTTCTGTGTGCCTGCCTTAGCTTAGCATGCTACATTGTTAGCCCGCAGCCTGAACTTGAACGCGCTCGACGGCAAAAGCTTGTTCAAATTGAACTTGTTGGAATATGAATTTAATGAGTTTATTTCAGTATAAGGCTTGTGTTGACCAGTTATATTGAACATTATCTGTCGTTGATCGTGGCGGAAATATGACGTCTTCGAGTTAAATAAAGACAACGTATTTGCTAATTTTCCTTCCGCCGATGTTTCTGTGTGCCTGCCTTAGCTTAGCATGCTACATTGTTAGCCCGCAGCCTGAACTTGAACGCGCTCGACGGCAAAAGCTATGTGCTGGTGTCGAATGAGTCAGAATGTGAATGCATTGTGATTTGAACAGAATATGGCTTGTGTTCAGTGCTCATTTAGCTTATTTATCCATTTTTATGTCTATTTATTCATCTATTTATTCGTCTATATATTCTCAAGTCATGAGCACTTTTGAATTATAATCATGGTATTTTATTTGACAGTTGGCAATTATGTTAATTATTGTACATATCTTCCAATCAGTGAAATATGAACTTTGAGGATCATGGCTTAACTAGTAGAGTGTGATTCCTCCTGATTGCTGTACCGTGCTGGCACGGTGATGCTTTGACAATTAGTTTATCATCCTTGACCATGTTTTTGTGAGAAGAGTATCATGAGTTTGTTCAGTCGGAGAGCTACACCACCAGTGATGACAAGCTCAGAGAAGGCAGACAGGACAGAGACGGAGAAGCTTCAGTCAGACAGAGAAAAAGATGAAACTGAGGTAAATGTTGGAGTCAAAGGTGCAGAGTTACACCTCACACTTCACTCTGTTTAACGTGAATCCTTAACTCATAACATCACCAGATTGTTCCATTTATTCATTAGAAGTTATCATGCTTTTGTTTTTCTTCTGTCAGAGAAACCAAACACCCCCCCCCCCCCCCCAGAAAACACTGATGCAGCATCTTCGGTTGGAGAAGCAGGACCTCATTAGATGTAACGCTGCACTTACAGGTGAGACTTCTACATGTATGAAGACAGTTTCAGTGCTTTTCATCATGTGTGCTTGGTGCTAATTTCATGATTGTTGTCTCCAGCTTTTAAAACATGAGCAACCAGCATGAATCCAGACTACAGTCATCATGCAGATGCTGCAGAGACAGACAAAAAGGTCTAAAGTAAGTACTGACACTTCCCCTCACAGCTCACATACAGTAAGGATGTCTGTTTATGATTAATGCTGTTAATGATTGTGTGTCCAGCTTTCCATCTGAGGTCCTGCTGAACCGAACACCTGCCCTTCCACAGGAGGATTCAAACTGCATCGTGACGTGTCCAAGGAGAAGAACTATGAAAAAAGGTGAGTGTTTTTATCTTTACTCAATACATTGATTGTACTTTGGATATTTTTTGTGATGAATCAAAAACAAGAAAATTTATCTACATGAAACTCAACATTTGGTTTCCTCTCTTTTTGTCTTATGAAGCAGAGAAGGACTCCCATCAGCTGCAGTGACCCAAACAACCTTGAGCAAACACAGATGTGACCGAGGACTCCGATGAAGACTGGAGTTTCTATCACCATAGGACAGAGGTAAGATTTGAATGTTGTTGGGTTTAATGTCCTTACTGTGATGGTGAATGCTTACAGATATTTCTCTACACAGGGACCCCTATTATAGACTGTGACATGTTAAAGTTTATCAAAACTGACTGAATTATAATGAGCTGTTGTTGCTAAATAAACACATTTAAACTGTCAGTATGTCTGAACATTACTTTCTGTCCTCCTCCTCTGGGATCTCTGCTTCAACCCCCCCAAAAGGGGACTCGGTTGGCTAAAAGACCAGTAACTGAGCAGGTGATTGGCTGTTTAAACTCTCCTCCTTAATCAGGTAAACATAATGGCTGCCACCATTTAAAGTGTAAAGTGGTTCATTGTGTGATTAAGACATTAAAAACCTTGTTTAAGCCATCTATTAAGCCAGCCGTCTGTCCCTCATGCTGCCCAAAGCAGGCAGGTTTCACCACAGCAGGCCAGGATCTGAAATGTTAAACTATGTTTGAGCTTATCTCTGTACCTTAGTTTAATACTGAAATACCTAATGCTTGACTGGCAACTAGCAGGTCTCTCAGCACAGCACAGCTCTCATCTGTGTGTGTGTGTGTGTGGACGGGCAGAAGACGGGCAGCAGCTGGGCACCCATCAAAATTTCTTCAGAAATTTTCTAGTTATTATTCTTCCGTTTCCGCCCGTTTTTCGGCGCGCTACTCGTCCCACAGCGAAGGTCCGACTCAAATAAAAAATACATGGCTGCGTGCGCGCCGATCGGGAGAGGTGTGCTTGTATTTTTCTCTCTCATTACTCGACCGGAATAGCGGATAAATGGGAAAAAGCGGGCAAATTGTCAATGGGAAAATGAATGGAGAAGGCCTTAACGAGGCAGTTTTGGGCTCGAAGAGCCCAAAACTGCCTCCCCTTGGAGGCCTCTGAACTCAGCCATACAAGGTCATACACACATCATTCAAAGTTTGTGTGTGACAGGAAAGACTCAGCTTTAACTGGTGTAAAGGGCTTGTTAATAGCTTATACGGCTTTGACACAACGGCAGTTTACGTTTTAGGTGTCCAGAGGAGCTCATTTTGTGCCTCTGCACTCTACCTCTCACTCTAAAAATCTTTAAAAAATTATTTTTCAAACAAATGCCTCTCACGTCCAAAATATCTGCCTGATCTGGATAAATTATACATCAAAACGTAGGTATTTTAGTTGTCTTTCACCCAATGTGACTGTCATTGAGCTGGGCCTCACAGATTTCTCACAAATCCCCTCTGAGCGCAGAGAGGGAACATTAAATCCCATTATAAAACGGGCGAGGCCTGAAATCAGTCGGAAAAATCATTTTAAAACTGCCATAATAAAGGAGCCACGGGGGTTAGAAGAATAAAAATTACACCGCTGGCTTCCCCCGGGCCTTCTGGCGCTCACGGTCAAAGAATTATTCGGATACGACTTCTACTTTTCGAACAGCGAGCGTTTGTTCCAGATTTCCTGCTCAAAATGAAAACCCCATGATTTTAAGGGGACAAAGTGAGGTGCAGAATGGCAGTTGGCAGGCACAGCTGTTGCCCATAGCAACTAATTGGGAGCTCACTCAAGATGTCTGCCCTGTTCTATCACAGCTGATGAAGCCAGAGCCAAGCAGGCTGGCCTGCTGTAACAGCATTATGCCAGCCTGTTTTATCTGTGCTCCTAATACAATATAACATGACAGCCTCTGTCTGTCAGCAGGCAGCCAAAACTGTGAAAACAGCTTCATGCCAGCTGCTCACGAGACAAATGCGCGCGACAGCGCGCACTGACCCAACAGCGTCATGCTAGCCGCTCAGGAGACAAATGCGCGCGACAGCGCGCACTGACCCAACAGCGTCATGCTAGCCGCTCACGAAACAAATGCGCGCCATAGCGCGCACTGACTCATATGTTTTCCATTATGATCAACACATCAGCTATCATAACAGCCCTCACGAGACAAATGCGCGCGACAGCGCGCACTGACTCATATGTTTTCCATTATGATCAACACATCAGCTGTGATAACAGGTTCGTGCCACTCACGAGACAAATGCGCGCGACAGCGCGCACGGACTCATATGTTTTCCATTATGATCAACACATCAGCGATCATAACAGCGAGACAAATGCGCGCGACAGCGCGCACTGACTCATATGTTTTCCATTATGATCAACACATCAGCTGTGATAACAGGTTCGTGCCACTCACGAGACAAATGCGCGCGACAGCGCGCACGGACTCATATGTTTTCCATTATGATCAACACATCAGCTATCAACAGCGTCATGCTAACCCTCACGAGACAAATGCGCGCGACAGCGCGCACTGACTCATATGTTTTCCATTATGATCAACACATCACCTGTGATAACAGGTTCGTGCCACTCACGAGACAAATGCGCGCGACAGCGCGCACGGACTCATATGTTTTCCATTATGATCAACACATCAGCTGTTTTAACAGCTTCATACCAGACGCTGACGACATACGTCAGCAATTCAACTGTTTTCATTGGTTGTTGGATCGTCACTTCGCCCCTGGTTCTTCGAATATTCTTGAGTAGTCTTTCTGTCTGGCGAGCTTTGTTCAGGTAAGATCTATTTTTTGCTTGGTTTGGTTATATTGAACATTATCTGTCGTTGATCGTGGCGGAAATATGACCGTCTTCCAGTTAAATAAAGACGAGGTATTTGCTAATTTTCCTTCCGCCGATGTTTCGGTGTGACTGCCTTGTTTAGCATGCTACACTATTAGCCCGCTGTCTGGCGTGGAATGCTGTGAAAGCTATGAATTTACGTTGTGGTTATATTGAACATTATCTGTCGTTGATCGTGGCGGAAATACGACCGTCTTCGAGTTAAATAAAGACGAGGTATTTGCTAATTTTCCTTCCGCCGATGTTTCGGTGTGACTGCCTTGTTTAGCGTGCTACACTATTAGCCCGCTGTCTGGCGTGGAATGCTGTGAAAGCTATGAATTTACGTTGTGGTTATATTGAACATTATCTGTCGTTGATCGTGGCAGAAATACGACCGTCTTCGAGTTAAATAAAGACGAGCTATTTGCTAATTTTCCTTCCGCCGATGTTTCGGTGTGACTGCCTTGTTTAGCATGCTACACTATAAACCCGCTGTCTGGCGTGGAATGCTATGAAGGCTATGAATTTACGTTGAGTGGTTATATTGAACATTATCTGCCGTTGATCGTGGCGGAAATATGATCGTCTTCGAGTTAAATATAGACGAGGTATTTGCTAATTTTCCTTCCGCCGATGTTTCGGTGTGACTGCCTTGTTTAGCATGCTACACTATAAACCCGCTGTCTGGCGTGGAATGCTATGAAGGCTATGAATTTACGTTGAGTGGTTATATTGAACATTATCTGTCGTTGATCGTGGCGGAAATATGATCGTCTTCCAGTTAAATAAAGACGAGGTATTTGCTACTTTTCCTTCCGCCGATGTTTCGGTGTGACTGCCTTGTTTAGCATGCTACATTGTTAGCCCGCAGCCTGAACTTGAACGCTCTCGACGGCAAAAGCTATGTGCTGGTGTCGAATGAGTCAGAATGTGAATGCATTGTGATTTGAACAGAATATGGCTTGTTTTGACTGCTCATTTTGCTATGTGCTGGTGTTGAATGAGTCAGAATGTGAATGCATTGTGATTTGAACAGAATATGGCTTGTGTTCAGTGCTCATTTTGCTTATTTATCCATTTTTATGTCTATTTATTCATCTATTTATTCGTCTATATATTCTCAAATCATGAGCACTTTTGAATTATAATCATGGTATTTTATTTGACAGTTGGCAATTATGTTAATTATTGTACATATCTTCCAATCAATGAAATATGAACTTTGAGGATCATGGCTTAACTAGTAGAGTGTGATTCCTCCTGATTGCTGTACCGTGCTGGCACGGTGATGCTTTGACAATTAGTTTATCATCCTTGACCATGTTTTTGTGAGAAGAGCATCATGAGTTTGTTCAGTCGGAGAGCTACACCACCAGTGATGAGAAGCTCAGAGAAGGCAGACAGGACAGAGACGGAGCAGCTTCAGTCAGACAGAGAAAAAGATGAAACTGAGGTAAATGTTGGAGTCAAAGGTTCAGAGTTACACCTCACACTTCACTCTGTTTAACGTGAATCCTTAACTCATAACATCACCAGATTGTTCCATTTATTCATTAGAAGTTATCATGCTTTTGTTTTTCTTCTGTCAAATAGCCAAACACCCCCCCCCCCACCAGAAAACACTGATGCAGCATCTTCGGTTGGAGAAGCAGGACCTCATTAGATGTAACGCTGCACTTACAGGTGAGACTTCTACATGTATGAAGACAGTTTCTGTGCTTTTCATCATGTGTTCTTGGTGCTAATTTCATGATTGTTGTCTCCAGCTTTTAAAATATGAGCAACCAGATGGAAACCAGCATGAATCCAGACTACAGTCATCATGCAGATGCTGCAGAGACAGACAAAAAGGTCTAAAGTAAGTACTGACACTTCCCCTCACAGCTCACATACAGTAAGGATGTCTGTTTATGATTAATGCTGTTAATGATTGTGTGTCCAGCTTTCCATCTGAGGTCCTGCTGAACCGAACACCTGCGCTTCCACAGGAGGATTCAAAGCAGAATGAAGCAGAGAAAGACTCCCATCAGCTGCAGCGACCCAAACAACCTTCAGCAAACACAGATATCACCGAGGACTCCGATGAAGACTGGAGTTTCTATCACCATAGTACAGAGGTAAGATTTGAATGTTGTTGGGTTTAATGTCCTCATGTCTTCCTCTTACTGTGGTGGTGAATGCTTACAGATATTTCTCTACACAGGGACCCCTATTATAGACTGTGACATGTTAAAGTTTATCAAAACTGACTGAATTATAATGAGCTGTTGTTGCTAAATAAACACATTTAAACTGTCAGTATGTCTGAACATTACTTTCTGTCCTCCTCCTCTGGGATCTCTGCTTCAACCCCCCCCAAAAGGGGACTCGGTTGGCTAAAAGACCAGTAACTGAGCAGGTGATTGGCTGTTTAAACTCTCCTCCTTAATCAGGTAAACATAATGGCTGCCACCATTTAAAGTGTAAAGTGGTTCATTGTGTGATTAAGACATTAAAAACCTTGTTTAAGCCATCTATTAAGCCAGCCGTCTGTCCCTCATGCTGCCCAAAGCAGGCAGGTTTCACCACAGCAGGCCAGGATCTCAAATGTTAAACTATGTTTGAGCTTATCTCTGTACCTTAGTTTAATACTGGATTTGAAATACCTAATGCTTGACTGGCAACTAGCAGGTCTCTCAGCACAGCTCTCATCTGTGTGTGTGTGTGTGGACGGGCAGAAGACGGGCAGCAGCTGGGCACCCATCAAAATTTCTTCAGAAATTTTCTAGTTATTATTTTTCCGCTTCCGTCACGTTTTTCGGCGCGCTACTCGTCCCACAGCGTTGGTCCGACTAAAATAAAAAATACATGGCTGCGTGCGCGCCGATGGGCAGAAGTGTGCTATTACTTTTCTCTCTCATTACTCGAAAGAAATAGCGGATAAATGGGAAAAAGCGGGCAAATTGTCAATGGGAAAATGAATGGAGAAGGCCTTAACGAGGCAGTTTTGGGCTCGAAGAGCCCAAAACTGCCTCACATTGGAGGCCTCTGAACTCAGCCATACAAGGTCACACACACATCATTCAAAGTTTGTGTGTGACAGGAAAGACTCAGCTTTAACTGTGGTAAAGGGCTTGTTAATAGCTTATACGGCTTTGACACAACGGCAGTTTACGTTTTAGGTGTCCAGAGGAGGTCGTCTAATGTCAGTTACACTCTAACTGTCACTCTAAAAATCTTTAAAAAACAATTTCTCGAACAAATGCCTCTCACGTCCAAAATATCTGCCTGATCTTGATAAATTATACATCAAAACGTAGGTATTTTAGTTGTCTTTCACCCAATGTGACTGTCATTGAGCTGGGCCTCACAGATTTCTCACAAATCCCCTCTGAGCGCAGAGAGGGAACATTCCATCCCATTATAAAACGGCCGAGCCCTGAAATCAGTGGGAAAAATCATTTTAAAACTGCCATAATAAAGGAGCCACGGGGGTTAGAAGAATAAAAATGACACCGCTGGCTTCCCCCGGGCCTTCTGGCGCTCACGGTGAAAGAATTATTCGGATACGACTTCTACTTTTCGAACAGCGAGCGTTTTGTTCCAGATTTCTGCCTCAATATGAAAACCCCATGATTTTAAGGGGACAAAGTGAGGTGCAGAATTCGGCAGTTGGCAGTTGGCAGGCACAGCTGTTGCCCATAGCAACTAATGCTGACCACACCCAAGAAGGCTGCCCTGTTCTATCACAGCTGATGAGGGCAGAATCAAGATGGCGGATGAGGGCAGAGCCAAGCAGGCTGGCCTGCTGTAACAGCATTATGCCAGCCTGTTTTATCTGTGCTCCTAATACAATATAACATGACAGCCTCTGTCTGTCAGCAGGCAGCCAAAACTGTGAAAACAGCTTCATGCCAGCTGCTCACGAGACAAATGCGCGCGACAGCGCGCACTGACCCAACAGCGTCATGCTAGCCGCTCACGAGACAAATGCGCGCGACAGCGCGCACTGACCCAACAGCGTCATGCTAGCCGCTCACGAAACAAATGCGCGCGATAGCGCGCACTGACTCATATGCTTTCCATTATGATCAACACATCTATCATAACAGCGTCATTCTAGCCCTCACGAAACAAATGCGCGCGATAGCGCGCACTGACTCATATGTTTTCCATTATGATCAACACATCAGCTGTGATAACAGGTTCGTGCCACTCACGAGACAAATGCGCGCGATAGCGCGCACGGACTCATATGTTTTCCATTATGATCAGCTATCAACAGCGTCATGCTAGCCCTCACGAAACAAATGCGCGCGATAGCGCGCACTGACTCATATGTTTTCCATTATGATCAACACATCAGCTGTGATAACAGGTTCGTGCCACTCACGAGACAAATGCGCGCGACAGCGCGCACGGACTCATATGTTTTCCATTATGATCAACACTTCAGCTGTTTTAACAGCTTCATACCAGACGCTTGACGACACACGTCAGCAATTCCACTGTTTTCATTGGTTGTTGGATCGTCACTTCGCCCCTGCTTCTTCGAATATTCTTGAGTAGTCTTTCTGTCTGGCGAGCTTTGTTCAGGTAAGATCTATTTTTTGCTTGGTTTGGTTATATTGAACATTATCTGTCGTTGATCGTGGCGGAAATATGACCGTCCTCCAGTTAAATAAAGACGAGGTATTTGCTAATTTTCCTTCCGCCGATGTTTCGGTGTGGCTGCCTTGTTTAGCATGCTACACTATTAGCCCGCTGTCTGGCGTGGAATGCTGTGAAAGCTATGAATTTACGTTGTGGTTATATTGAACATTATCTGTCGTTGATCGTGGCGGAAATATGACCGTCTCCCAGTTAAATAAAGACGAGGTATTTGCTAATTTTCCTTCCGCCGATGTTTCGGTGTGGCTGCCTTGTTTAGCATGCTACACTATTAGCCCGCTGTCTGGCGTGGAATGCTGTGAAGGCTATGAATTTACGTTGTGGTTATATTGAACATTATCTGTCGTTGATCGTGGCGGAAATATGACCGTCTTCCAGTTAAATAAAGACAAGGTATTTGCTAATTTTCCTTCCGCCGATGTTTCTGTGTGCCTGCCTTAGCTTAGCATGCTACATTGTTAGCCCGCAGCCTGAACTTGAACGCGCTCGACGGCAAAAGCTTGTTCAAATTGAACTTGTTGGAATATGAATTTAATGAGTTTATTTCAGTATAAGGCTTGTGTTGACCAGTTATATTGAACATTATCTGTCGTTGATCGTGGCGGAAATATGACGTCTTCGAGTTAAATAAAGACAACGTATTTGCTAATTTTCCTTCCGCCGATGTTTCTGTGTGCCTGCCTTAGCTTAGCATGCTACATTGTTAGCCCGCAGCCTGAACTTGAACGCGCTCGACGGCAAAAGCTATGTGCTGGTGTCGAATGAGTCAGAAAGTGAATGCATTGTGATTTGAACAGAATATGGCTTGTGTTCAGTGCTCATTTAGCCATTTTTATGTCTATTTATTCATCTATTTATTCGTCTATATATTCTCAAGTCATGAGCACTTTTGAATTATAATCATGGTATTTTATTTGACAGTTGGAAATTATGTTAATTATTGTACATATCTTCCAATCAGTGAAATATGAACTTTGAGGATCATGGCTTAACTAGTAGAGTGTGATTCCTCCTGATTGCTGTACCGTGCTGGCACGGTGATGCTTTGACAATTAGTTTATCATCCTTGACCATGTTTTTGTGAGAAGAGTATCATGAGTTTGTTCAGTCGGAGAGCTACACCACCAGTGATGACAAGCTCAGAGAAGGCAGACAGGACAGAGACGGAGCAGCTTCAGTCAGACAGAGAAAAAGATGAAACTGAGGTAAATGTTGGAGTCAAAGGTGCAGAGTTACACCTCACACTTCACTCTGTTTAACGTGAATCCTTAACTCATAACATCACCAGATTGTTCCATTTATTCATTAGAAGTTATCATGCTTTTGTTTTTCTTCTGTCAGAGAAACCAAACACCCCCCCCCCCCCAGAAAACACTGATGCAGCATCTTCGGTTGGAGAAGCAGGACCTCATTAGATGTAACGCTGCACTTACAGGTGAGACTTCTACATGTATGAAGACAGTTTCAGTGCTTTTCATCATGTGTGCTTGGTGCTAATTTCATGATTGTTGTCTCCAGCTTTTAAAACATGAGCAACCAGCATGAATCCAGACTACAGTCATCATGCAGATGCTGCAGAGACAGACAAAAAGGTCTAAAGTAAGTACTGACACTTCCCCTCACAGCTCACATACAGTAAGGATGTCTGTTTATGATTAATGCTGTTAATGATTGTGTGTCCAGCTTTCCATCTGAGGTCCTGCTGAACCGAACACCTGCCCTTCCACAGGAGGATTCAAACTGCATCGTGACGTGTCCAAGGAGAAGAACTATGAAAAAAGGTGTGTTTTTATCTTTACTCAATACATTGATTGTACTTTGGATATTTTTTGTGATGAATCAAAAACAAGAAAATTTATCTACATGAAACTCAACATTTGGTTTCCTCTCTTTTTGTCTTATGAAGCAGAGAAGGACTCCCATCAGCTGCAGTGACCCAAACAACCTTGAGCAAACACAGATGTGACCGAGGACTCCGATGAAGACTGGAGTTTCTATCACCATAGGACAGAGGTAAGATTTGAATGTTGTTGGGTTTAATGTCCTCATGTCTTCCTCTTACTGTGATGGTGAATGCTTACAGATATTTCTCTACACAGGGACCCCTATTATAGACTGTGACATGTTAAAGTTTATCAGTTTATCAAAACCGACTGAATTATAATGAGCTGTTGTTGCTAAATAAACACATTTAAACTGTCAGTATGTCTGAACATTACTTTCTGTCCTCCTCCTCTGGGATCTCTGCTTCAACCCCCCCAAAAGGGGACTCGGTTGGCTAAAAGACCAGTAACTGAGCAGGTGATTGGCTGTTTAAACTCTCCTCCTTAATCAGGTAAACATAATGGCTGCCACCATTTAAAGTGTAAAGTGGTTCATTGTGTGATTAAGACATTAAAAACCTTGTTTAAGCCATCTATTAAGCCAGCCGTCTGTCCCTCATGCTGCCCAAAGCAGGCAGGTTTCACCACAGCAGGCCAGGATCTGAAATGTTAAACTATGTTTGAGCTTATCTCTGTACCTTAGTTTAATACTGAAATACCTAATGCTTGACTGGCAACTAGCAGGTCTCTCAGCACAGCACAGCTCTCATCTGTGTGTGTGTGTGGACGGGCAGAAGACGGGCAGCAGCTGGGCACCCATCAAAATTTCTTCAGAAATTTTCTAGTTAAAAATATTACCTCAACTTGGATAGTAAGAGGACAGATGCACAGCAGTTTAGTTTGCATGTTGACCTACCAATCTGTGCAGAGGGCCTTCTGCCCATGTTTTTGGGCTTGACAGCATCCTTAAGGCGCTCCACCTCTTGCTGGTAGTGCTTACGGTCAAGGGCTGCATTCTCTTTGGCCTCCTTTAGGGCAGCTTCCAGGGCTTTAACTCGTTCGGCTGTGGCGCGAAGGCGTTTTTCTAGTTTAGGGATCTCACAGCGAAGGTCAGCATTGTCCCGCACCAGCTTCAGACAGTAAAACAGATAGCACAAAGAGGGAAACACTATGTAGAGCTTTTTGCAAAAAGGTACTCATGCCAGTAGGTGGTACGAGGACCTTACTATATAGAGTTATGTGTTTTCAGTTTTACCTGCTTGTGAACTTTGGTTAGCTGCTCCAGATTGCTTTCCAAGAAGCAGATCTTCTGTTTCTGAGCAGCGCTGCCTTCTGTGTCATCTGTGTCCTGAGCATTCTGTCCAAGCAAAGCAAAGAGCTCTATCTGTACACTGATATGTACACATTTTACTTCAACATTCATTTCTCAGTTTACTGTGTACAACTGATAAGTTGTTGTCTACTTTTTCAACTTAAAAGAATTCTGCTCTCAAAAAAGCCCAATAAGTAGCAGATTTTGGATGAGTAGCTCTGTGTCAATTTGTGTATGTCTTTCAGGAAAGCCTAGTCTGCCTTTGTCTATCTCATTGAGCCCATGGCTGAGGGCTGAGATGAGCGCCACGCCAAGGCCTCGGGTCTCTAATTTAAAACGTCTGCTTCGAAGAATCAGATGACCTACTTATCACAGATGCTCCCTGGATTTATTAAAATTTCATCATGAGAAAAATACGGAGATGTTTTTCTCTTTCCAGGTACATGCTGTGGTTCGAGCACAGAACTCATGCAATAATATACCAGACAGCAGAATAAATCCTACACAAAAGCACATCACTTTTGATTACACTGATGATTCAGTTTGGAAACTTCCAGAGAACTTTCAGAAGAATGCCAATGTTTACTGCAGAATGTGAATTAGCAGTACCTTTTTGACTCTTGAGGCCAAATCTTGGACAAAGAGCCTTCTCAGGTTATGAAGTGTCTGCAGCTCCCGAGCCTACAACAAAACAAGGAAACCTAACTGAGAGTATAAAAAGCAGTTTGTGACCCTGTCCAATTCAACCAGGCTGAAGACTATCTATCAGTCCCCAATTAAGGACAGGGGGATCTGTATGTGATTTTGGATAGTATTTGTGGTATATGTGATGAAGAGAATTTCATCTATGGTGTTCAAAATTAACTGCAGCATCTTGTGAAGAATTTTAGAAAGTAAATCATCATGTGCTCTTTATTTAAAAAAATAAGAGAACGCATGGTACAAACACAAATGTTCTCATCTTCATATGGTGGGATGACTAATTACTATCAGTACACTCAGACTATTACACAAAAGTAAAGCTTTATTAGTTTTATGTTGTTAGGGGCTTGATACTGTATTATAAATAGTGTGCACTGAAATAACACCTTTTAATCTTAGATTTGTGGAGTTTGAAGAGAAAGAGACAATGTTTCGGTAAGTCTCTATTATTTATTCTTATAGAAAATAGAAACAGAAATAGAAAACTATTAAAACTGTATAAGTTTATACTTGCATCTACTCCTTTTTGAATATGTTAGAAGGAAAGGTAATATGTAATGTCAGAATGCGAAATGTTATTATGAATGTTTTAAATAATAATAAATAAATAAAACTTATTCTAGTATATAACATAGTCTAGGTAGTGGTAATCTCCCATTCCATTTTTAAGAAGAAAGCTAACCCTAACCCTTAAGGATTAAGCAATTGTTCCCACACCATGCCACAAAGTGACTGACTTGTTCCCTGTACTAAGCCTCTTGTCCATCACTGAGACACCCAACAACTGCAGAGTTTTCTAAGTGTTTCTAAAGCTGATAGGACTTTGAGTTGCACTGTAAGTCTGATGTGTACAGAGAGAAGAGAAAGTACAGTCCCCTGTGGTGCTCCTGTGCTGTTGACACCCTTCTGAGACACACAACCTTTCAGTCTCACAAACTGTGGTCTGTTTGTGAGGTAGTCAGTAAACCAGGTGATTATGGAGGCATCCATGTTTGTTTTCTGGAGCTACTTACATAGCAGTACAGGCTGAATTGTATTAAAGGCACTGGCGAAATCAAATAACATGTACCTCAGTGTGCTGCCCACTTTTTAAGAAATTTCCCAGTTTGGGATGATTAGCGTACTTCTATTCTATTCTGTTCTATTCTATTCTGTTCTGTTCTGTTCTATTCTATTCTGTTCTGTTCTGTTCTGTTCTATTTGTCCAGATGAAAGTGGGCTCAATAACAGAGGCAGATCATGATATTGTATCTTCTACAACAACGTCTTTCGTAGCACTACAGCTATTTGTCTCTTAATTAACACCCAGACAAGATAATTGTTTTAACCTCCTGTTTCTTAATTATCACCAAGACCACATCCTGCATCCTGCCCCCCTCCGGGGATTGGGTTTATTTTAATTGATATGCCTTTATAATGAACCTTCTACACTCTAATTCCGTTTTCTTGCCAAACATGCTTAGGAAATGTTTCTGTTTAAAATGTTAATTAGTAATAACTGATATTGAGTCTGATATGAGTGACAGGAACCGGAAGTTGTAAGTGCAGATAGATCATTTCCAGCCTCCGAACCGCAATTAATTTGTGAGATGGGAGGGCTAACCAGAAAAACGTCCTGGATCGCTGCCACCTGGGTTTCACGAACATAATTCAGCGAAATTCTTTTGGTGAGTGTTGAAATATTGACCTAATAGATTTTCTTTCAAATTTGGGTTTTAATTAGGCAACATTTTCATTTTTTCATGGTCTCCACACTTGGTCGTCTTTTTGCCACTTGTCGCTTTAAGAGGAAGTGGCTAAGCTTTTTATTACTTGTAGCAATTAAAAACGTAGTAATTTTTCCAAAAAAGTTTCCACAAAAGTAATTTTTACAGTGCTTTGCTAAACAGGTAACTGGGCTTCTTTTTCCCCTTTATTTCTTTTCTTTCTCTTTTAATTTGAGTACAGCCTCCCCACTCGGCATGGGGAGTAGGTTTTCCGTTGAGGTGGTTGAGCCTCCAGAGGAGCCCATCGTGGAAATTATGAAAAATAAATTTGGGGATAAAAGTCTAAATTATTTAAATGTATGGACAAATGAGCTCGGATTCCTAATAGGGGGATCCCTAAAACTGAAGCAAAAAGAACAAGAAATCAGAAGACAAAACAGAATTTCTGTTAAGAAATGAGAAATTATGGAAGTTTAGAGATGTGGAAAGCTGAAACAGAGACACAAAGTAAAAGATCAATGCAGAAACAACTTCTCTTTGCATGCAAAAAAGTTTAACCCAATAACAGACAACTTCCACACACACAAAGAACAACAGGAAAGGGACATGGCTGTTACAGGAGCAAAAAGAGAATTCCAAATGATGCCTGTTTCGTTTGTAGCCAAAGCGGATACTGGAGGTGTGATTGTCACAGAAACACCAGCGTGATGGAGAGAGATGGACTCCTGCTGAGAAGCCAAACCACCTTAATAATAAGGAAAGAGGTACTGTCCTATTCAAATGTATCGACAGGTTCAAATATGCACTTTGCTCTCTAAAATCTGTCCCAGTAACCTGACAAACAGGAACTGGATGTGCAAATTAAGCCTTTGTCTAATGCCAACCCCAGAAGGTGAGACATTTCTCAGACGACCGGACCTGGCACCAAATTCTTCAGTCCTTTGTCTTCCACACCTCGAACATCGGAACTGCACGGAAAGAACTGAGTGTCTGCTAGTGTAAGTTTTTTCTAAGCTTCTTGCCTAATTCAATATCTGTTGTTGTTGTGAGAGTGATAAAAACCCATCCGTGGGTGAAACCTGTTGCGTAGTAGCCTCGGTTGGGCCATCGCAAAGCAATCAGAGTATTCAGGAGCTGTGAACGGGCGGTCACTCTCCTCTCTGAAAACACTTGCTGGTTAACTCTCGGTGGGCGGTCTCAGCCTAGTGCAATTAACCAACACATGAACGGCTGTGCACAACATAAAGTAAGGGGTGGCGCCTGAAGCGTCAGTGGAAGCGTCAGCCATTCTCGTGTGAAGACATTCTTGGCTAAAGACTAGCGTGTCTACCTGCGGGTGTCCACCGAGCAAGGCCTCTGAATAAGGCAAACCTGTCCTACTTGCTTCATCCTTGTCGCTCTGGCCTCTCCACCTGCTTTAAAATGTGCCTCAAACCCATTCCCATTCCTGTTGTCTCCGACTCGCACAGAAGGTTTCACACAACCAAACGCCACCGCAACCTTAACAACCTCCGCTCTCTAAAGCCCACTTCACTCTGTGACACACCCTTGTCTGTGGGGTTGTGGAATTGCCAATCGGCGGTAAACAAAGCAGATTTCATTATGGCTTATGCTAATCACCTGTCTCTTGACATCCTGGCTCTCACTGAAACATGGATTAAGCCTGAAAACACAGCTACCCCGGCTGCACTTTCAACCAACCACTCATTTTCCCACACCTCTCATACATCTGGGAGAGGTGGTGGAAGGGGCATGCTCATTTCCAACAAATGGAAATACAACCAACTGCTACCTGAAGCTAAATACAATACCTTTGAATACCACGCCATCTTGGTAACTACACCGGTCAAAACCTATATGATTGTCATATATCGCCCACCAGGACAACTCTGCGACTTTCTAGATGACCTCGACACCTTTTCTCTCTTCTATCCCAGAGCATGACTTTCCCATAATTGTCCTTGGTGACATGAACATCCACCTTGACAGTCCTAACTCTTCTGATTTTCTGACACTAATGCACTCGTTTGAGCTACAACTGCTCAGCAGTCCTCCGACCCATAAAGCTGGCAAAGTGCTAGATCTCGTTTTCTCAAGAAACTGTGCCACAGAGGCCCTATCTGTCACACCTCTGCAGTTCTCTGACCACTATTTCATTCAGTTTAGAGTGAGTCTCCGGAGAAGACCATCTGCCTCCACCCCTATGGTTTCCTTCCGCCGCAATCTCTGCAACCTGTCGCCCACCCGCTTCTCCTCCGTTGTTGCCTCCGCTCTTCCAGCCTCGACTTATCGGCTGCATTTGCCAGTCAACCACAGTATTCTTTTGTCCATGCTCTCAAGCATGGGCATCACAGGGAGAGCACACTCCTGGTTTGAATCATACCTCACTGGTCGGTCCTTCAAAGTATCCTGGCTTGGTCACACTTCTGCAGCGCACCACCTTGCCACAGGGGTCCCCCAAGGCTCAGTACTGGGACCTCTTCTCTTTGCCATATACACCAACTCACTGGGACAGATCATTCGATCACATGGCTTCTCATACCAATGTTATGCTGATGATACCCAGCTCTATCTGTCATTCCCATCTGATGACCACACGGTCTCAGCACGAATCTGACTGTCTCTCTGACATATCAGCATGGATGAAAGCCCATCATCTCCAACGTAACCTCAAAAACTGAACTGCTTGTCTTTCCAGCCAAACCAACCATACACCACAGCATCTGCATCCAAACTGAATCCCTATCTCTTGCTCCATCAAAGGTTGCTAGAAACTTGGGTGTCATGATTGATGACCAACTAACCTTCAAAGATCACGTTACCTTGGTTGCTCGTTCGTGCCGCTTTGCATTACTAAACATAAGAAAGATCAGACCATACCTGACCCAACATGCCACCCAACTCCTGGTGCAGGCCATGGTCATCTCCCGCCTTGACTACTGCAACGCTCTCCTAACTGGTCTCCTAACTGGTTTCCTAACTGGTTTCCTAACTGGTCTCCAGCCTGTGCTGTGAAACCTCTGCAGATGATCCAGAATGTGGCGGCGCGTCTGGTCTTCGGTCAGCCTAAAAGAACACGTCACCCCTCTGTTCATTGAACTCCTCTGGCTGCCCTTAGCCGCCCGCATCAGATTCAAGTCACTGATGTTAGCTACAAAGAGCTTAATGGAACGGCTCCCATCTACTTGAATGCTCTTGCAAAGGCTTATGTCCCAACTGGGTCCCTCCGTTGGTCCCAGGATTGTCGTCTAGCAGCTCCTACACCACGCCTAAGACAATCCAAACTCTGTTCATGTGTCGTCCCACGATGGTGGAATGACCTACCGAGCGCTACCAGAACAGGGGCGTCCCTGTCTATCTTCAAGAAGCTCCTGAAAACCCAGCTCTTCAGAGAGCATCTCCTATCCTAGCACTTACCTTGCACTTCCCTACCCCCTCTATCTCTGCACTTCTTTCTATGCCTGCACCCTATCTCTACTCTGTCCCCTCTGACATAGTCAGACTAGTGGTTTCTTCTATGTAGTTTATTGTTAGCTTTATATAGCTTGTTAAATCTTAATTTGTAAGTCGCTTTGGATAAAAGCGTCTGCTAAATACATAAACATAAACATAAACATGCATATCAATGGCAATTGTAACCATTAACAACCTTTCCTGAGTTTGTTTCAGCAAAAGCAGCTACAACAGACTTCATGGCAACAGAGGACCTGCAATGTATCTCTCATGTGTTCCAGGAAACTGGCAAATCACACGAGGAAGGCTGGTTAAGGGAGAGGTGTGACAAACTCACATCAACACACATTTATTGGACACAACATAAATGTGCTGTGTCAGTCTCTCTCACACCAGCTTAATGGAACATGTATATCATGGACCTGGGAAGATATGAGCCCAGTTATGAAATCATGTAAGCGTGCGGCCGAAAGGAAAGAAACATCTGATAGATGTATTATTTTTTCACCTTCACTGCAATGCTACTCAAAAAGGGTGACATCTTTTGTGCACACACAAAGAACAGTCAACAGAATGTATGATGTTAACCTTGTCAAAGATCGTGAAAATGTTGTCATCACTCCAAAATCAGACTTCAGACCTCGCAAGGCTCAACATTCACTGAAACAAAAAGCCATTGATAGTATACCACCATTCTTTGAGTGTCTTAAGGCAGCAGGAGTAATTGGTCCATGTAATGATTCTCCAATACGCACACCTTTGTTTCCTGTCATAAAATCAGAGGCAAAGATCAACCAACAGACTGGCGCTATATTCAGGATCTGCAAGCAGGTGATGCAACCAACTAATGCAAAATTCTTTTCAGTGGTCAACCTTTCAGACACCTCCAGTGTTCCAGGTCACCCAAGTTAACTGGTGTCTCTAAAATAGTGTGTGTGGTTGTTTGTCCCTGCCTGTTTTTATGTGTTTGATGTATTTATCCATGTTTCCTTATTTATTGTTGAAATTAACTGCACTGATCTCCAAACGGTGGATGTGTGAAACACAATTTTGTTTTTATGTGACGCATAAGCACGACACATAAAACCTTTATTTTCTTTGTTTATATATCAGCTGTCCGTGAATACATCCTCCTGTAGATACAAATATTCTGGCTCTCTCCATTCGCCTCGGCACTCTGATTTGATGCAGAAGATGCCAGTGGGCAGGGATCTTTCAGGGTGCGCTGCTGTTCATCCAAAACAAACTTATTTCTCCGTTTTCTGCGTGTATTTCCTTTATAGCGTGTTTCAGCAGCGAAGCCGGAATAACAGCAAATTACAACAAACCAATAAAAAAATAGCCTACGGTGATTTCCACCGTTTGCAGAAGCTACAGCGATAGCAGCGTCCTTAGTCACCACCACAGCAATGTTCGAAACAAAAAGAAACTTTACAGGTTAATTACTTACAAACTAAAGCTTGCATACATTCCCTGAGGGAGGATTGTAAAAATAAAAAGGAAATTTTTCGCTTTCACCGATGTATTATAACGTCGAAACTATTTTTAAATGCTTATCTTCCTCTGTGAATAAAAGGCCCTGACTTCAGGCTTTGAGCAAGCGCACTGGTTACTCATGTTGATGGATATTCGTAGGATTATGCACGGAAATCTGTGCATAACTTTTCGTACGAACTGTGGGTGAAAGCAGCCTTATTTTCTATACCCGCTTAGTCCGTCAGTCAGGTGGCGTGGGGGCTGGAGCCTATCCCAGCGGTCATCGGGCAAGAGACAGGGTACACCCTGGACAGGTCGCCAGTCCATCACAGGGCCACACAGAGACTAGCAACCACACACACTCACACTCACTCCTAAGGACACGGGGAACATGCAAACTACAAACCACACAGAAAGGCCCCAGCCAGGAGTTGAGCTGGAACCGTCTTGCTGTGAGGCGACAGTGCTAACTACCACACCACCGTGCAGTTTACGCACTGAATGGCAGTGGAGCTGCTAAGCTATGTTCTCGTCTGTCACTAGAAGCACTGTTGGTGCAATCTCCTGCCTTAGTACACTTTGACATTTAGAGGGTCAGCGCTCCAACCACCAACTATGCAAGGTGCCATCCAATTTCTCCTGTCAATCTAAATAGGACACAAATAGGCATAGTATAAATCATGTGCATAATCAGTTCAGTAATTTCTCATAAAAAGACATAAGTGTTACAGTCACCAGCCCATCTTTTTTTTGTTTTGGTAATTTATCTCCTCTCACTTTGCTCATCCCCTGCTCTCTGCATGAGTCACTAATTAGCTGAACAGTCTCACCTGTTCCTCTCCCTTCTTAAGTAGATCTACCGGCCCAGTTCGTTGCCAGATTGTCTGTTGTTTTGACCTCAGCTAGCAGTGCTCCAGCAGGTTGTACCTGATTTGAATTGATTGATTGTTCTGGACCTCACTGATCCCTGCTTCTGAAAACTGACCTGCGTATCTATTGTGTTTTTGGATCTTTGGATGTTTGAATTTTTTTTTTTTGGATTCTGTCACCCGTTTACCCCTGGATGTTCAGTGGATCAACCTCATTTGGATCCTGGCCCACATCCTGTTCTGTTTCATTCCCAGAGTATTGTGAGTCCTGACAGTTTTTGTTTGGATCTATACATCTGCCTCACCTGACTTTCTGCCCTGATTCTTTCTGAAGGAAATAAGATTTGGACCCCCCCCCTGTCTTCCTCTAATAACCTGTTCTCATTCATGCAAGCCAGGGTCCACAGATCTGCCCGGTAACCTGATCACCATTTGGACAAATTCCCTCTCCCACTAGCCTGCTTTGTGCCTGCTCACCTTCGGCTTCCTTCTTCTCCAACCACTGCTGCAGCATCACAACCTAGTCCCTGGAGGTTTCTGTATCATCCATCTGGATGCTCTATATATTTCCTTTACCTCTCGTAACAGTGGGGGCAGGAATCTCTCAAAGCCTATACCAAAGCTTTTCACAGCCAGAGACTACAACTAGGTACGACAAATAACTGACCACAGTCTCCTCTAGTCCCTTCAGGTCCTGTTTGGCCTGCTCCCGTCTGTCCTGCAGCACCCTGCAGAAATCGAACACTTAAAATGAGCATATGTAGCTGGTTATGGCAAAAAAAAACACTTTCCTGCTGACTAAACATGAGGCTTTACGTGAGCTCCTGCAGCTGCCGGCTCTTCTCCTGGTCAGTGCCCTTGAGCTTCTCATGCTCTGCTCTCAGTCTCTCCTGCTCAAAGATGACCTTCTGGTTCAAGCTGCATAGAAGTCAGTGACAGAATGAGCACAGGGTTGCATACTTCACCAGAAGAATGAGGCACCTGTTGCTGTGTCATCTTACTCCTGCAGCTCTGTGATGCGCTTCTCCTTGTTGTCCAGTTCATCTCTCAGACTGCTGATCTGCTTCTGATGGGCCTCTCTGTGAGACTGGATCTGCTTCTCCACAGCATCCTGAACACATACCAGCACACGGCTACATGTTGTCATGGACCCATGGGCACCCGATAGCAAGCTTAGACTCTCAGGCTCGCGGCACGCTACCTTGACTTCATTAGCAGACTGGATCTCATTGTCCTTCTCCATGGTTTTAACTTTCTCTGAAGGGAGACATTCATGACTGTTACTGAGTGCAAACATGTTAAAACAAATTTTCTTTTTCAAAAATTTGTTTACTCAGTGGATGATGCATATTATTCCAAGTATAGCGAAAAGCTCCATCCCATCTGCTTTTCAGAAGTTTAAGACAAATTCACTAAAAATCAACAATTTATCGAGCAAAAAAAAACAACATTTTCTCCAATTATTTTTCACTTTTACATTTGGACATCTATTGGCTTATTAAAAACTCTTAAAGTGGCTTAGTTTTGAATAACACACCTCCAATTGTGGTTTAAAAAAAAAAAAAAACTTTCTTACTTGGATTTGCATTCTGATCCCATCATCTCTGTTAAAATGTGCAATAAATTCTAAGATGTCAGTATTATATTCAGGTGGAGGAGATGTTTGAAATGGGACCGACTCGGTTAAAGACTAATGTACAGAGTTTGTTCATATATCTGATCGTTGTGATGATCAGATATAAGTTAAAATCCAAACGGTGCTGTCTCTGATAAGAGTGCTTATCAAAGATGGACATTGGTTTGTGTAATGTGATTAAAATATCCTATATACAACTGTGTAAAAATGTAGACTTATGAACATCTAGGACACTGGTGTTCCCCTAAACAAACACTTCAACATTGTGGTTGTGCGTGGTGATGGTGCACAGTTAGTAAAACTACATATGTTTATTAAAGCTCTCCTGGATCAAACACCAGGAATCTCTTTTCTGTTAACATTACATTTTCCATAAAAATGATCCTGTCAGATCTTGATGTGGCTTGGATATTTCAGACAAAAGCTTTGCTCCATTTAATATTCCAGGGTAATGAATATGCAAGAACATCCTAGTTTGAACCCGAAACCAGTTCTATTAACCAGTCAGGGTCACCACAAGTCCATACATGTATTTATTTATACCATCTAATACATATCTAGCCTGGGCATGGCTAAATTACCAGACATCTAACAATGTGCTGCTACTTTTAGATAAACTTTGTTCCAAATCACCACTTCTGATATGTCCCGGCCACAAGTTGATGGAATTGGGTTTTTAGGTTTGCGACGTATGAAATCCTGGCTGTCTAAATCTGCACTTCCAAGCCAGGACTGTTCAACCATATTATATATAGAAATTACATAAATGATGTCTTTATCTAGGGTAAGTCGAACATTCTTTAGAATTTGTTCTTGTTTGTTTTTGGCCAAACATATGTCTGGCCGTAGTTGGGCTGCAACAGAGAGGCCCGTGCTCACCTTGAGCTTTGATCCTTACTATTTCCTCATTTAAAGAATCTACACTTTCCTCCAGTTGTCTTTTCTTCTGCTCCACATTCTGCAGAGAGTCTGTCAGGGACTTGATTTTTGCTTCATGCTAGACACCAACAAAGGAAAGACAAGACACTCCAAAAATTCAGTGAAGGAACATTATTGACTAAATAGAAAAATACTTACATGACATAAATCCATTGAGTTTAGATTGTAGATATGATTATTTTTTGTTAAATCAGGCACTTAAAATATAACTTGTTGAATGAACATGAAAACATTTTTTTCTTTCTTTAAGCATTAAGCAATTCTGTATTATGGAATTGATATGTTTGGGTTGGGTCAACATAATCTATTGCAGTTAATTAAACTTATTTAATTCATTGGATGGGTTGAACTGACTTCACAGTAAAGGTTTTACAGGATTCACTCCTATCAGGCTTTTGGTTTCATTCATATATCTTTTCATTCAACCAGTAAGTCTGTCATAAGTAACAAAAACAAAATACTTGTTGATTCAGCGAGATAGATTCAATTTGGTTTCAGTGAAGATTATATTGACCCATCACATATATGACTGAGTAATGTTAGATCTGCAGAAACTCGTCCGCGTGTAAAGCTGCTGTTTGATTTATGACTGAAAGCCACATTTGTAGCTATGGTGACAGTGCCTGTGTTTCAGCTGTCTTCAGCATGGGTTACCTGAGAGATGCGGAGCTGGCAGGCAGTCAGCTCCCGCTCAGTCTCATCCAGTCTCTGGGTGCTCTCGGCCTGGGCGCTCTCCAGCTGTTTGTTGCGCTTCACCATGGTCTTCACCTCAGACTTCATCTTACTGATGTAGAGTCGGGCCACGGTGAACTCTTCGTCAATGAGACTACCACTTTCCTGTTGCTGGGGAATTAGAAGAAAATACTAGTTAAGACTTACTGTAATGTGAACATGCAGAACATTTTCTGATTGGCTGCATGGTGGTGTGGTGGTTAGCGCTGTCCCCTCACAGCAGGAAGGTTCCTAGTTCCAATCTTCTTCTCTGTGCAGTTTGCATGGTCTCCCTGGGAATGTGTGTGCTCTCTCTGGGTTCCATGTTAGGTTAATGATGATCCTAAATTGACTGTAGGAGTGCGTGTGATTTTTTTTTTGTCTCTGTGCGGGCCTGTGATGAACTGGCAACCTGTCCAGGTTGTACCCTGACTCCCAACTGATGATTGCTGAGATGGACTTCAGCCCTCCTGAAACCCTGTTATGTTTGTGCATTTAGCACGCTTTTATCCAAAGCGACTTACAGGTAGGCAGGTAGGGTAAGGGGGTCTTGCCTAAGGACCCCTACTGGAAGTAGTACCTACCCTAAACCCAGGTCTCCCACATGGAAGGCGGTAATCATACCACTACACTATCCATTCTCAAACATGAAAGTACTGTGTTGTAGTATTTTTAAAATTGTTGCACACCTTCTCTCTTTGATTGTGTTCACCTATATATTCGGTTAGGGTACCTAAAAGCTTTGCTGTCTGCATGCAGCTTTACCTGTTGGTATTATGTGACCCCTCTTGCTAAGACAGTGTTTCTCAATTCCGGTCCTCATGACCCACTGCCCTGCATGTTTTCAATGTTTCCCTCCTCCACCACACCTGATTCAAATGATCAGCTCGTCATCAAGCTCTGCAGTGGCCTGATAAGGAGCCATTCATTTGAATCAGGTGTGGTGGAGGAGGGAAACATTGAAAACATGCAGGGCAGTGGGTCATGAGGACCGGAATTGAGAAACACTGCTGCTAAGAGTACTTTTGTCTGAGGTACTTGAGGTCAGGGCCAGGTACTACTGTAGTTAAACATAATACAAGCACTCACTAGCCTTGTCATACATATTTAGAGAGATTGCGTACCGGGGTGCTGCTTTCCTTTGTCTTCTTGTTTGGTTGGGTAGTGAAGACAGATTAGTGAGGATTTTGTTTTTTGCAAATATTATGTATCATTTAATAACTCTAAAGTAGGTCTGGACAAAAAAACAATCCCATGGTTACACTGAAATTAAATTTATGTTGATCTTGATGATAAGCAGTTCACATTTTCAGTCGATCCACTGATAGACTCAACGTCCTGTCCCCTGGCTTAAACAAATGCAACAACAGCCATTGTGTCTAGCCATTACGCCAAAATACATGCACATTTATTACAGCGAAACATTGTTTGAGCTACCAGCAGGGAAGAGGGCTGAATGCATGTGGGGCAGAATGATTGCATCTGACATGAGGCAGGACTGAGACTAAAAGTGAACTTGTGTTATCTTCCCAATCTATCGAGGCAATTAATCATTAAGTCATCTTTTTACTATCCAAAAAAGAAATAACTTCGGGTGAGAGCTTTGGGTGACTCATTCAGCCCTCCTTTCTCTGTATTTGGCGAGTGCCAAACACACACTACATCAGTCCCTCCTCTCTGTATGCACAGATATACTGAATCAACGTGTGAAAGCAAGGCTTGCTGAGTTATGCTGTTATAAACTGAACACTTTGGTTGCAACATCTGAGCCTTTTAAATAACTTCAGGCTGCCTATTCCTACTGCAAGCGAATACAGGGGAATTAACTGCAGTTTGTATGCAGTGCAGCACCCTGACAGCTGAGCAATATTAATGTGAGTGAGACAGGGAATATGAATGCATTGTGTTGCTCATGTCATGATGTGTAATGTAAATGTGATATACCTGTTAATACATAATAATACAGCTAACAAGTATGTCATTACACATACACCTTGCAACATAATCAAATTCTATATCATGATCAAGATTGAGATGGATCAATAAAGAAAATAATAGTTTGACCTTTTTTTGCGTTACCATCTTTTATGTTACCAGACCATAGCCAAGTTGAGCTGGGTCATAGCAAAACACACTGGTGACCTTTTATGTGATTTTAGGTAAAAAGGAAAAAAAGAAAAGACGACTAAAGGAAAGGGGGTATAAAAAAAAAGCAACATAGCTGAACTGCTTTCTCTGTCTTAGTGTTGAAGAGTGTGTTTTTATTTGTTTCAAGAAACTTTTTTGCACAGTTGGGCAGACTAAAAGGAATCTATGGAAGACTGTGGTTGCAACATTGTGGAAGCATTTGGTTTATGCAGCCCATGTCAGCTGATCTCCACTTTTACGCCAACTTACCGGGTGATATTAAAGAGGCTGTGATTGGGCTAAAGAAAGTGCATGAAAGATATAGAGTGCACAGTCATGACGCCCAACAGCTACTCTGATGAACAAGGTAAATTTAGGTTTCAACACATCATTATCATTCTTGGTCTGAAACAGTCAGAACTGGTACCTTGATGTCATTGCTTCCTACGACAATGCCAATCTCAGCCAGGTCTTTAAGTAAGGACGACATCATCTCAGTGACCCTCTTTTTCTGGTGGTTGGTCATCTCCTTCAGTTTTTGAAGCTCAGAGTCGATAGAGGCCAAGGAGTTCTGTTGGTGGATGACAACACACATTATGAAGTGACTAAAAGTGTATAAATATTGAAAAGAATCAGAGTATTCAAAGCTTCAACCAGCTTACAGACTTCTGGTTCAGTTCCTCACTGAGAGCCTCAAACTCCTTTGTTTTGTCCTCAACTTCCTGACTCTTCTGGTCGTAGTTGACAGCCAGCTCCTCCAGTGCCTGCAGCACCTCCTTCACTTCCTCCTTGGAGGCTTCATTCTCAGCCAGCAGTCTGTTCAGCTCAGTCTGAAGGGTGTCATGGTCACGGTGAGAGGAGCTTAATAACTAAAGAAAGATAAGAAAGTGATGTTCAGTCTACTGCTGTCAAATTTAGAAAGACATGTTTCTGTTTCTGCATTTAGCAGACGCTTTTATCCCAAGTGACTTACAAATGAGGATGTAACATTACAGCTAACGTCAAAGCTAACAATAAGCTACATAGAAGGAAACCACTAGTCAGAGGTAACAGTGTAGAGATAGAGTGCAGGCATAGAGGAAAGTACAGAAAGAGAAAGTGCAGAGATAGAGGGGGTAGGGCAGTACAGGGTAAGTGCTAGGGTTAAAGATACAAGAGATGAAAGCAGATGATGCAGAGATGAAAAGGTTTACATAACAGGAACTACACAAGTCTAACATCCTGTGTAAGGCTACTCATGGACTGCTGTCAGGTGCCAGACTGGGTTTGTGCTAACTGGCACACAGTGGGATGTTTGGGGAGGAGGGTTAGGAGAGGGAGGGGCAGGAGGACAGTAGTGTCACCTCCTCCTGGTCCAACATCTGCTGCTTCAGCTTCTCCACCAGCTGAGACTGCTGGTTGATCTCTTCATCCTGCAGGGAAGTGAGGATATGAGGAAGGATAGAGGAAGAAAGAAATACAATCACAGGCTACTTGTTTATTTTCAACAGCTAAGAGTAATACTGAACAGAAGCATGTTGCACCATCTGCTGTCCAAAAGAAACACTACACATAAGAGGACATGCTGTGACATTGGAAGCAAGGGAGTTCTAGGTTTTATTGATCAGACTCATGCCTAACAGAGTCCAGTCCACACTTCTGTGTTAAGATAAAATATAGCCAATGTTGAGATGAACTGCAGAATGCAGCAGTGATTCACATTTCTATTTGTATTCTCACAGGTTATTACAATATCAGTGCACTAAAGTGAGCACCTCTAGCGTGATCTAAACCATTTCTTGAGAGCTGTGTTCCTCTATGTTAGGGTCTACAGGTTTGTTTCTGGATATCTTCTAGTTTGTTTGTTTTCTTCCTCCTCGTCTTCCATGCTTGGTTTTCTTGTCTTTGTATTTCAGGTTTCTCCACCATAGCTGTCCTTAGTTACCTTGATCTTGTGTCAGATTGCCTTGCTACCACATGGTTTCTCATTAACTCACTTGTACTCAGTCATGTAATCACCCCTCCCAGTGTATACTGCTTGTGTGACTCTTATATTTGCTGCTCTGGCTGCACCTTAAGTTTTATTTTAGTTAAATAAAAGTTTATTTTCTTTTACACCATCCTCTTAGATTGGATCTCCACTGACCATCTATTGCAACAGACTAATATCAACCATACTGAGGTGCAACTGAGGCAGTTTTTCAGAATTGATCTCATGCAAAGCTGCAGTAGTTTAAGTCATTATAAAACTCATTGGATGACACATTCATCATGCATACAAAATGTAATTTATATTGCACCCCAAGTGCCATGTAATGCTTGATGGATAATCCAGTGTCTTGTTTAGTAAACAGCAGTAGAAAATACTGGTACTACTGATGCAGTTTGAATCGTGGAGTTCAGTTTAATTCAGAGTTTTTTTCTTATTATTCTAATTTAGTATAATGTATTAGGTGTACTCATCTCATATTTTCTGGTGGTGTTCATTTGTGTGGTTGCCAGGCATTTGGATTACCTGGTATCATGCTCATGTATAGTGCCATTACCTTGTCATCAAGGTCTTTGTAGAGCTTAGCCATTTCTGCCTCATACTTTTCTTTCTCTGCATCTGTGAGTTTTACACCAGCAAGACTGTTGAGGACTGGTTTGGGTTTTGTCTTATCATTTTTCAGTGCGCTGTCCAGGGCCTGCACCTCTTCTTTAGCCTTTTCCTTGTCAAACTGCTCCTCAGCTGGCACGCTCTCTCCTACAGGGGGCAGCAGATGGGTGATATGATCTCTGTCCTCCTGTCTTAAAGCTCTTTCAGCGTAAATGTAGTGAAAACTCATGACTTCACACAAATTGATTCAAGTTTTCCATGAAAGAACATAAAGAAGCCGATGAAAATCATAAAGTTTCATGTCTAATGAGAGTGTAAGGCAGACATCATCACTCACATTTTTAAGGGGAACAACAGTCATTTCTGTCATGGAAAGGACTTCTATTATTGGTGTGTACTTCTGATCTTTTTGTTGTTGTTTGGCCTTCTAATCAGAGCCATAATGGCACAATGTGCACATCTGTTGCGGCCATTTCACACAGACAACAATTATTTCTGCCATAGCATCCATTTTAACCTACAAAACAGACATTTTTTTTCACTTTTTGTATAAAACTTATCTGAATATCTTCTGATGAACCACACTAAGACTCAGAACATAGCATGAGTGGCACAAAAACACGTGAGCTGCTACGCTGGAGTTCCTGGTTCTTACCACTCCTCCAGCGGTTGAGCTCATTCTCCAGCCAAGTGACAGTGTTTTTCAGAGTCTTGTTTTTTTCCTTCTCTTTCTCCCACTTCTTCTTCCACTGCTCTGCCGTCAGTTCGACATTCAGACACACTGTGTTCTTGATGGTCTTTGCTCTAGTGAGACAGAGATGAGAAAATGGAGGCAAACTCATTTGAATAATAAATGCAGCCTGTTTGAGGTTTTACCAGAGAACCACCTGACAAGCTGCAGTTTCATATTTGCTTCATCAGAAGGCTTTTATTGATAATGTGGCAAAGAGAGACCAAACCAGGTCATGATATGGCTCTATAAACCATTTCATCATTTCAAAATAGGACCACAGATGCCTGCAGCCTTCTTTGCTCCTGCTAAACCATTAAACTGTCTAAAAAAAAAACACTATCCAGACAGTGACTCTGATTAACAGTTGAAGGTAAATGGGGAGAGAACATATTTCTGTGGGTCTGAGTACCTCTGTCCAAACAGCAGCGTAGTCCTGGTCTCCGCATCATTGAAAGAGGAAGGCGAGCAGCAGATGACCATGGTGGTCCGACAGTTTCCTCCCAAGGAGTCCTGCAGGATCCTGGTCATCTTACTGTCTCGGTATGGTACATAGCTCTGACACAGGACAAGGACCAGAAATTCTGAGCCTCTTGTAATAATAAGGAACATTTTGGATCACACTACACCAGTATAATAAGGTTACTACTAATTTAGGCAAGAAATGTTCTAGTATGTGAAACTGATTTGTGTTGATTTGTGTTACATACTTGTCCTGATACAAAGAATAGTTAAGAAATAAATACACTCAATGTGCATTTGTTGAGATTTCTGCTGAGATTAGCATTCGGTATAACTGTTTTAACAAAGTTTCACGCCATTGTGTCACAATGCGTCTGTGGTACTGACACACCAAAACACCCAAACTCAAACTAAACAGCCATATCAGGGTTTGTCCCTGCTGAAGAACACAAAGGAGTGACATTTCAGCAGATTCTCTTCCTCCAATCCTCACTAGCTATTTTTGGGACATTAGCTTTGCTGATAGTCACTTAAAAGTGAAATGTACTGTAGATATAAGTTGTAATCATAGATTATGAATTAAAGATCGACATAGTCATCCAGTGTCAGACGTGAAGCCAAGGTGTAAAAGTGTCTTAAAGTACAATACAATTGATGCCTATCAGGCAAGAGCCTCAGATCATCTGGTGCTGAAATTGGGTTTTTCCACCAGGTGCCTTTACCAGAGCAAGTTCAGAACTGATTCAGCTTTAGAATCCTTATAAGTACAGGTTCGATTTTCCAAATGCACATCATTCTGTCACTTTAAGCATCTCTTCAACACATGTTTGAACCTCCTGTATTCTGAGTTTCTGTGGAGAACCACAGAACAGAGAGAGAGTTTGTTTTCACATCTCATATTGTCTGTTTACCTGTAAACTGATGGCCTAATGTCACCATTTTACTTTTTTCAACCTGTTTCCAAGTTTCCAACCACTGAATAATATTCACGAATGACACTACAAACTGGGATTTATGGAGGGTATGAACATGATGTCTTCAGACATGTGACTGTTCCCCCGCACTGAGTGGCAATAATGCAGCCGTCTCAATGGCCATGGACTGTTTGGCTCAAAAACACAGACGACATGTCTAAAATGGTGAAGAGCTGTTGTACAATCAACAGTATCAACAGATTCAGAGAGAAGTCAGAATTTAGTTTAACAAAATCTCAAAAAGTGAAGAGTCAAATGGATTTCTGCCGTTCACAGAGACAACCGGAATCGAAGGTCAGAAGCATGGATTTGTAGCAAACACTTTGTGTCCTGTGTGTTAGACTTTTGGTGAAAGTCAGTGCTTTAGGCTTTAACATTTTGGATATTCAGATATAGGACATTCAGTATCCTCAAATTATAATCTGTGTACCTGCATTTGATGGAAATAACAAATGTGGCAATGCTGCTTTTGGTCTGCACTGCGGATGAGGGTTGGCTGTCCAGTAGACATGATAGCTTGGCAGTAACATTAAAAAGTGCATCCTGAAAGTGACATTTTTAAAAAGAGTAACTAAATATCAAAAGTGTCATTTTGATGATGGTTAAATCACACTCCTGACCTACCTTTTTAATACTGATCACCAGGATTACAAGTCAAATGCTATAAATCAATGTAAAGGGGAAAAAAATCGTATTCCTATAAAACCCCAATAAAGCAGCAAAAAGTGTGTCCCAAAAACATTTGAGCTGTGTCTATTTGCATATAACTTTAGCTGTACAGTGGATTCCGCAATATAATTTTATCCAAGCTTATAGTTTTCAGAACAAATTTTTGAGAAAATAAAAAAACATTAGTATGAACTTGTCTGTTAGAACTGTCTGTGGTATACTGTTCTTGCTGTTGTGGCGTATGCTGATCTTGTTGTGGTCGGCTACCGCTCTTGGCCAGTTTGCCACTTGTATTTTCATGACACACATCAGCGCAGGGGCCACTTGATTTTAGATGAACATACTGTCACATGTGACTTGCTCCCTAATGCAAATCTATCAATCTAACACTAAGACAGGTACAGCTATTTGAAGCATCTTTTGTTAGTCATACCTTCATTGACAATATAGGTACGATACAATATAGAAGAATATGTTGATATGAAAATGCTCTGGTCCTGTGTGTTCCTTAGTTGCATATTTTGAAAGGCTTGATTGTGAATCAGCTTAATCAAGCTTGATCAGGTGTTTGTATTTGAGGTAGATTTAGCTAATGGGTAACCTAGCCACTTATCCAGACTATGTAAACAACAACCAAAAGAGGGTTTGAGCCTTACAAACCAAGTTGTGATTAAATATTTTATTGACCATATAAAACCTAAATTATTATTTGTGTAACCTTTCAATAATGTTTCATTACACAATATCTGTAATTAACAACAATATATGTATCCAGAGCTCTTACCCTATCTAGTTTATAGATAATTTATTCCTGTTTATATAAGGACACTTCTAGCAAAACAGAATGATAAATAAAACAAACTGCCTGCATAATAAAAGAGAAATGTTTACACAGATTATGGGTTTTGTCCAGTTACCTCCTCTCTTTACCTCTCCCACTGGAAACTGTTTCTACTAAAAGTCAAAGATGGTGACAGCCAAATGCTAAACGTGAGGCTTAAAACAGTAGTTCAGTGGATGATGTTATGGTGACTACACCCGTCACATATACATCCATCAGGCAATATGACACCAACCTGATATTGAAGAGCTCTTAATCATGACACCAAAACAGCTCTGACCTGTCAGGACATGGACAAAGAAATTATGACAGTGTCCTGGAGTGTATGGTACCGGACATTAGTAAAAGATCCGTTTGGCCCTGTGAGTTGTAGGATGAGATTTTTGTGGAATAGCTTTGCTTTCCCATCAGAGGAGGCACCTGAACAGCTCAGAGTCTGTGTTTAAGGCCTTACTAAGTAGCCTCTACTGCTGTGCTGCTGGGGGAGGCTGTAGGAGTAGAGTAGTGCAATTGTGATGAAAGGGGTGGGAGGGCAAGTGTCAAAGTAACGTCACTCAGTCAGTGCGGTCACATGCGTGCCATCGGATCGGATTAATGGCAAAATTATAATAACACTGAGTTATTAAGTTCATGTTACTCGTGATCCGATTAAGACCTCGAGATAACTCGATCCAAACATGCATGTAGACAGCAGAAGCACATGGTGGATTGGATTGAGCGTTCTGTGGTAAATGGTAAATGGACTTGTACTTGTATAGCGCTTTTCTAGTCTAACTGACCACTCAAAGCGCTTCACTACATGCCACATTCACCCCACTCACACACACTCATACAGCACGTCTTAAGATTCATAACTGCGTGCTTTTTTCTAATCATTCACACACATTCATATCCCCAATGATACACTGGGAGGCAACGTGGGGTTCAGTGTCTTGCCCAAGTAGCCTGGGGAAGCCAGAGGGGGAAACCTTCCGATTGGTGGGCGACTGCTCTTCCTCCTGAGCTACAGCCGCGTGCATGCTTGAGATTTTTTCCCGGTATCGTCACCCGGTAGTGGAAGGAGACGATATTACTGTTGTTGCCGTCAGAAAGAAAGAAACAGCATCGTGCATCGTCTGTGCCATAACCAGCTCATCACAGATGGAGAGGGACGCAGCTTCATCTCGCTCTGCGTTCGCCATCTTTCTGAATGCCTGAGTTTGTTGTTGTTGGCGGTGAAGACGTCAACAGGAAGTTGCTCTATTAGTGATAGCTGAAATGGGGACAGCGCCACCTATGGTACCGGGGTATGACATGCTTTGTGCCAGTGATTCCATTCATTCACCGCCATATATCCAAGGATAATTACCCTCAGATAAGGAGCAGAACCCAACTACAGCTGTTATCGAGTTAATCTTGAATGTGAAAGCCAAGATGCAAGTTTCCCAGGAGAACCATGTCATGTCACAAGGAGAAAGACTGTCCTCCAAAATACAGTCCAATGGATCGTTTGTTCATCAAAAATGCAAAAATGGTATCGGTTAGTCATGTTAGTCTTGAATACGTGTTATGAAGGCATGAATGATTGAAAGTATTGTGTGTTATGGCAACATCTAACTATGGCCTCCTACCTCCTCATGAAGACTTTGTTGCTACTCAAATAAAAGACTTGTAAACAACATCTGCTCTGGTGTGGAAATGCTCAGATGAGTTGCCGCTTGTCGGAGCAGGAAACAGTTATGGGTCTTATTGAAGGGTATGAATTAACAATCTTAATTTTCCATTGGAGGGCATGTTAGGATGAGCAGTGTTACTCATTTCACCTGTTGGTGGTATTAATGTATTGCAGAGTCTATGACTGTAAAATAGTTATTTTCTTACTGTCTTCACTTAACACACTATTGTGAATGATTCAATAAACCATTCTATGTTTTCACATTTTTCTTTTCTGGAATGTTATTTATAAACCTCATATCATATTTTCCATGTTTAATTGGTTGTTGATGTGAACATCTATATTGGGTCTCAACCCCTCTCCCTTTTTTGACAGCTGTCTCACCGAACCCTCTGCCAGAGCTGAGATGACGTTTCCCAGTGAAGACAAGGACTTGTTTATCATCTTAGCTTCATCCAGCACTGTGCCCTCTGCTCCAGTTTTGCCCACCTTTTAAACACAAAAATACAAGAATTCTCAAGAGGATGCAGAACTTAAGAATGTTTTTACTGCAGTGAGAATCAGCAGCTGTAGGAGTGTGTCATTGGGCTTAGATTGTATAAAAAAACTGCTTAAAATAGGTGGACACAATACCAAACAGCATGAAAGGGAAATTAGAGTGGAAAAACTGTCTACATCTAGTAAGTTTAAGTCTAAAGAAAACCTTATCTGATTTCTAATTCATTATTAAAAAACTACTCACAAAAATGACAAATCATCTGTCTGAAGCAAATGCTTCTAAAAGCTTGAAAGAAATGCCTTTGTATAAAGTAAGACAGGTAGAATAAGTGAGGTGAAAGAAGAGTGGGAGACAGAGACAGATGGAGTAGTACTTTTTCGCTTCCAGCCAGATCGACGAGGTACAGCTTGCCGGTAAGCTTTTGGTCAGTTTGAGTGTTTTCCTGCTTGATGTTGATGAGGAAGATGCTGTGACTTCTGGAACTGTGCTCATTCATGTCTGAGATGCACATAAAGAACAAAAACACAGACAAACTTAAAGTGGATAGCATAACATGGTAATCAGCATCATGATAGAAATGGTTAATTTTTTTGCTTAAAAAAAAAGAAAAGAAAAGAACACTTTATTGCTTTGATGTGTCAATCGCTCATTTTAGCTCCAGTTTCAGCCAAGGATTCATGACTGGAAATGATGAAGGAATGTTGTTTGGTTATGTGTTGAGTAGAGACAGCATCTGGGCTGATGGGAGTGTTGTGGCAGTCAGGAGACTCTGTGAGGTTCAACCATGAGAGACAACAGCACTGAAAGCACTCAGTGTGCAAACTCACTTGTGACAGCCACGTGTCTGTTGTTTTTGCCTTCGTCTATGGTGTCCATGACCTCCTCAGGACTGCACACAAAACGCTCAGTACATCCCTGGGGACACATTCACATTACAAGGAAATGCTGTGTTCACTATCCCTGCAGCAGGGTGTCTTTACAAAGAGACTGTATTGTTGGATTACCAGCAGAATAATGGTCTTAAAGAGAGACTTGTGAGGAGAAACTGACTTAAGAAATTTATCCTCTAGCATTTACATGATCAGATGACAAAATGGTGACAGATCTTAAAAATACTGAAACTATAAAAGGCTCAGGACAAGGTGAAACACAGCCTTGCTTTTTTTCTTATGTGTTATTCATAAGTAATGCATTACAGCTTACTGACATCAACTTCTGTTGTATGATTTTGGAACTTGGAATAAATCAGACTTGGTACAGAACTTAAAACTATACAAACAATATCATAATGAAATCACGTCTCACTTTGACGTAGGGCACTCGGTTTTTGTCCTCGTGTACAGAAAGGTTGATCTTTGATACTGTAAGGGGAAAATAAATGTAAACATTGTGCCTGAATCTATTGATATCTATATCTATGATATCTATTTCAGGGTCTGACAGATGATAATAACAAACTACAACAAACCCCAATACATACCATCCAACAAGTCCCTAATTTTGTCCAAGTAGATTTCAAAATATGAAACCTGCAACGAAAAAGCTGTGAGTGAGGCTTCACCAAATGTGGATATCTAAGCAGCAGACATTGAAGCCACAGGATGACATACTTTGATGTGAAACTCCAGGTTCTCATCCATGGAATAAATGTAACTGAAGATGTCTTCCACAATTCTAGGAATGATTCCCATCATTTCTGGGTCATGGAGTTTCCCCTTTGGGAGATGAAAATGAATGAGTATGAACAAGACAGCACAGAAGGTCTGGCTTTTCAGTCACTATATTAAGTGCTTCTATCAAGTACAAACAGGCAATGGCTGATGCTGTAAATTACCTCCATTGTATGTGTTTTGCCAGAAGATGTCTGTCCATAAGCAAATATTGTCCCATTGTATCCCTCCAGAACATCTGATGTTTGTATAAAGTCAAAGAAATAGACAGAGAAATATATATATAAATAACTTATAAATAAGAAATAATCTGTTAATGTCTGACCTTGGATTTGTAGGAATTTATTAAAACAGCCACTGAGACTACAACTTCATTCAACTGTAGTGCTTACCTCGGACAATCTTCTGAGCCACAGCATTGTAGAATTGCACCTGAGTAGTGTTGGACTGGAACACACGGTCAAAGTAGTACGGTTTACCCTGTAAAGAGGAGGTAGTGATAAGCATGAGTAAAGCTTTCTGTCAAGAAGTTCCATTTTGCTGCTCAGTAAAAGGTCAACTTAACTCTGCTGCATGTCAGCAAGTCAGATCAGCAGGAGGGTTTAAATTGTTTCATGACTAAAGACCGCTGACCTTCAGAAAAGTGTTTAGGTGTAGATATTGCAGGATTCCTTATTGTGGTCAGGATTCCTTATTGTAGAAAAAGAGCCATAACACTTGCCCAGTCTCACAATAATACATTGAACAGGTACTTTTATCCACTTATCCAGAACAGAGTGGTGTCGAAGTACAAAACGTGTTGTTTTGTGTCAGAAAGCGGTCAAGTGACATGAAGTCAACCTGTAATCATGTACTTTTTATTAATCTAAGCCCAACCATGTGTTTCCTTTCCACATTTTGAATAAATAGCTTAACAAAACCATGTTTTCTTTTTTTATGCCTAACCCCAACTCTAACTCTAACCACGACTGTTCCTAGTGCAGGCCATGGTCATCTCCCGCCTTGACTACTGCAATGCTCTCCTAACTGGTCTCCCTGCCTGTACTATGAAACCTCTGCAGATGGTCCAGAACGCAGCGGCGCGTCTGGTCTTCGATCAGCCTAAAAGAACACGTCACCAATGGAGTTCATTGAACTCCACTGGCTGTCCTTAGCCGCCCGCATCAGATTCAAGTCACTGATGTTAGCTACAAAGTGCTTAATGGAACGGCTCCCGTCTACTTGAATGCTCTTGCAAAGGCTTACGTCACAACTGGGTCCCTCCGTTGGTCCCAGGATTGTCGTCTAGCAGCTCCTACACCACGCCTAAGACAATCCAAACTCTGTTCATGTGTCGTCCCACGATGGTGGAATGACCTACCGAGCGCTACCAGAACAGGGGCGTCCCTGTCTATCTTCAAGAAGCTCCTGAAAACCCAACTCTTCAGAGAGCATCTCCTATCCCAGCACTTACCTTGTACTTCCCTACCCCCTCTATCTCTGCACTTTATCTTTCTGCACTTCCTTCTATGCCTGCACCCTATCTCTACTCTGTCACCTCTGACATAGTCGGACTAGTGGGTTCCTTCTATGTAGTTTATTGTTAGCTTTTTATTTAGCTTGTTATATCTTCATTTGTTATTTAGCGTCTGCTAAATACATAAACATAACAGACTAACATAACATAACATAAAAGACTTATCGCATGGTCAGAAACTGTTGGACAACACTGAGTCAGATGAAAATCAAACTTGGTTCTCTTATGTGATGGTCTTTCATGTAATACCACCATCCACTCTCTCATACTGCCTTATAAGCTATTTGGAACCTCTAAAAGTTTTGCAATATACCATTTGTGACAGTTTTACGAAGAGTAAAACGTAACCATGTTAAAAATATGCAAAGAAAAACGTAGGCATGCAACAATTTTGAGCCGTGAAAATGTTGTCATTTTACAAGTTTGAAGGTTTAGTGCTGCAGGACTTTGCCTTTCTTGGTCTTGGCTCACAGTTAAAGGTGGTTAATGTTAGCTAACATTAACTATTTGAATAGTTATTGCAAGCAGTCTGTTAACAAATTTGATGACCCTCTCAACTTCAACTGTCTTCCTCCCAAAATGACCTCACGAGCCCACTTGTTTATGCAGACAAGGGCACCTAATGGTAAATTAACTTATACAACACTTTTCTAGTCTAGTTGACCACTCAAAGTGCTTTTACACTACAAGCCACATTCACCCATTCACTCATACAGCACATCTTGGTCTATAAAATGTTATAGGTCATATAACAAAAATGTCTCCATGTCTCTTACTCCTCTCCAAAGGAAGTTAAGTCATCAACTATTTCTATGTGATAGAAAAACACAAGCTGCTGTTTCGATGTTGCTTTAGGAATGACTCAGTGGCCGTGGAGCAGTTTAATGTTTGGTGGCTGAAGCAGCTTTTAACTGGTCTTGTGGGGTGACTGAAGTGTCGGACTGGTCAGTATTGGTAACCTGTAGGTGTCTGGCTGCTGCACTCCATGACTGTTTCCCCTATATTTTCTTCCTCATACTTAAAGGTCTGAAGGATTGACTGGGGAACACAAGAGCTTGATTCTTGTGGGTTAATTGAGGAACCTTATACGCCCTTCTGTATCCTACCTGGCCTTGCAGTAACTGCGTAAGAGTTTTTGGATGGTGTCTGGGCTTACGTCTTCTGTCTTTACTGGCTGCAACTGTGAAGGTGTGCATAAAGCATGCCTTGTGTGGCTTACAGGCAGGTCACAACTCCAGCTGCATGTCGCTGAGAGTTTTAACATTGTCCTGTTATTAATAAAGAAGTTAATACTTTCGTAACCCTCTTTGGTCTCTATTTTATGTTGCAGCCCATTGAGCTGGGTTGTAACAGGGCCAATCAGCTAATATTTCTCATCATGGAAGATTCAATTTAATCTGTGCTTGAGAGCATATATTTGGGTGTCTGGACACGGGTACCTTCTTACTTGTTTAGCATCTTTTGAACTTCTCTGTGACAACATCACAAACTTCATTGGAGGATGTGATCTCTAAGAAGTGTTAAGAGCCATGGCTCCCTATTTGCAAGAGAAAATTCAGTTCTGATGATGATGAAGTAGTGAAAGTAGAGACAAAGACCGGTGTTGGCAGAGAACTTCTGCGCATCCTTTATCCAGAATTCTCTGCCAAGTGCACAAGTGCCTTCAAGACTTCCACAAGTCCAGTTGTCAGAATGATCCCACTTCCTTTGTCCAATGAAGAGGTTGAACAGGTCCAAGACAGTCCTTCTGCATGAAGGACTGCTGCACATAAAAACTGTGTCAGCACAACTGAGGACTGATTGCCTGTGTCCCTGCAGGTGCAATTATGAATTACACACTGATAGTCTACCACTTTACACTTGATGTTAATGCGCATTAATAGAGGGAAAGTAACTAAGATCATTAGTTTACCATGTAAATAGTCTTGCCTCTTGTTTGTTAATAAAATTTTGTTCTGCTCTTTTTCTCTCACGCTGACACAAATTCCTGATGTCTTAGTGAAATGTCTGTAACATGCTTTGGTCAAAAACAGATATTACAGGAGCTCCCTTTTCTTCCATCAATTTACATCTTTGTTCAAGCAGATCATTTTAGGGTGCGAAGTGACCCACTCCACTCCACCACTCTTCTTCAGGCTCTGCCTCTTTTCAGGTCTGTCGTACTTAAAAACCCTTGGAGCACATTATCACAGTTTGAGATAACTGACCAGACAGCTCAGTCTACAAACCAAACTGATTGAAAATTACCATTTTATTCTTAAATACTTACATATCCCTTATCTGCAGTTGGGCATTTGACAGCTGGTAGCTACTTATCCCTCTTTTTGGCACAGTGTTGTCACGAGGGTTAGGGTTAGCACTGTTGCAGGCTGGTTAATAACATACCTGAGAACTCACGTTGTAATATCTCTCTGTCACATGTTGACTTCACAAACTCTGGACTTCACTGTCACTCATTCAGTTGTTTCAGCTTTTAGCAACTAACATTTAGAAATGTTATTATCTATTATGTGTTCTTATATTGCTTATATGGACAATACTTTACCAATGTTTGATTTAGACTGCTGATATATTGTACTGATGGTGCATTTAATGATGAATGAGAAATCAGAATTTTTAGCCTTTGCGTGGTAAAAAAAAAAAAAAAATTGGAAAACAGATGTCCAAACAGGATATATAACATTAAACAAAGTACAAGTAGAGTATTATTACTTTGTGTAGGGATTGGAATTGTTAAGAATTTAGCTATTCCGGTTCCATAATCGACATTGCTTATTGATTCGGTTCCTTATCGATTCTCATCCAGTTATATATAGTACATAAGGCTTTGGTTGCAGCAACATGTTAATTTCAAGTATGCACCGACATTTGATCTATTTTCGCCTCTGTCATACTTTTCCCTGCCTCGATGAAAGGGGTAGCTATGCAGGAGCCTGCCTCTGATCCTGCCTCTGAGCTTGCCTCACTCTTTCAGTCCTCAAATTTTTTAATTTCTTAAGTTTTGAATACAATAAAAGTTTTGAATGCAGGCAAAAGGGACCCCCCTCCCCCGTTTGACAAATAACATTTGACAGATATACTTCTGACTCCACATTCCATCTCTGGTCTCCTCCACTACAATGCAAACGAATGGGTAGTTTCTTACACACACGCTGATGACATCAGCAGGCTTTAAAAAAAAACGACAAAACATTTGTGTCCCCCAATTCTGAAATCGGATCTGCACCCCTGGATTTCATTAACTTGCAGTCCCTCTGAAACGTATTCTTAATGGTAAAATGCTTCTCCTTGAAGCAGTAATGCACATACATTTAAACTTACTTATGTATGTCTGTGTTAGGTTTGTTGGACATTTGTGACTTCAAACGATCAGCTTAGAAACCATGCAGAACTAATAATAGAAACATGTTCAACATGTCCTGCCCGTTTTCTGACGATAATAAATTCCCCTGATTGAAATGACTGACAGATGAAAGACACTTCATGCTCACCGCAATCTGCACACAATCTTCCCCCTGGAACTTCGGGATGTATTTGTCCCCACGGGCCACCTCCGCGCTGTTGAGCGGCCTGAATCGACACATCACCTTGATAGTGCACTCCGCCGGGTCTGCCATCTCCGATGCAGCTACTGATGGCTGGAGAGATCCGTCCCGCAGTTTCAACCTCTCAAGGCCAAGCAGCAGGGTAACCACGGGGGTAGAGCTGCTGCTGTTCAGCTGACCGGGAGGGAGACTGCTGGAGAATCCTCACAGATGCTTACGGCGAAAAAATAAATAGATAAATAGAAATATATATATTTATTTCCTACTTCAGTCGTTGGCACAGCTGAAGCTGGCAGTTACCCCCTAGTTGAAGTACTTTAACCTTGAAAATTAAGGTGCAAAAATGCAACACTTTTTTAACACCATTTTTTGTTGTTATAAATAGATACCCATAATTAGATTAAAAAATAAAAATAAAACACAGTTTAAGATGAAAGAATATTCTCGTACAAAACCTTTTACAGGATTTAACATTCAAAACATTATTTTCTACAATAATAAAACAAAAGATAGCGATTGGATGTTTTCTCCATGCACAGGGTGGATAAAATGAAAGTTATGATAAAAGAAAAACTAAAAAAACATCCTTATGTGGGCAGGGTAGTGCTAAAGAGTGGTGAGACCACATGTCCTAAGAAATGAGCAGTCACATGGCAGAAAGTACTGATCGCAAACTGGAAGCTTTTGTTTAATCTACATGTCAGGAAATGCAGACCCAAGGGCAGACAATGCAAGCAGACAAAAACTGAACTTTTTTTTTTTTTTTTTACTGGTCCAAAGAGAAATCCAAAGACCGATGAAAAAAGCAAATCAAAAACTTGTCAACAAACTGGGAAGACAAGAAGACTCTGAGAAACAAGACACACCCATCTGGTATGGAAGAAATGAAACCAGGAGAACATATGCCGAGGGAGTGACTACAAAAATGCACAGAACAGAAATAAACAAAGGAACAAGATACTAAAATAAAACAGGAAGTAACTAAAACACAACAACCCAAGGATCATGACAGAACCCCTCTTCTAAGGAACAGAGCCTAGAAATCCCTAAAACAAAATCAAAGTTAAAAAACAAAGGGGTCAGGATGGAGGGAATAGCCCAAAAGAACAGAGAACAGAGCAGGATCAAGTAAAAGGGCAAATAGGCCCAGTTCGAATGTTCAGAAGTCTCTCCATGGTCCTGCAGAGACCTCTCTATTGGTCGAAAAGGAGGCCAGAAGAAGCTATGAAACAAACTCCCATCTGGGCGCCAGGCAAGAGAATGGAGGAACTGCAGGACTGGTGAGGTGGAGGCTGCATCCGAGGATGCACTCAAACAAATGATTCAGGGAGCCAGAAAATGTGACAGTAATATTAAGGTATACATACTAAAAAAAAAAAGTTGCATATCATCATGATGAGTATTTGAGCTACATCAAAATTCATGAGTAGACCTCCAACATGAATCTCTGTGTAAGATATCCATATATAAATTTATATATATATATATAAGTTTACTCCTTCAAAATAAATTAATACTTGACTCACACAATACATGGTTTAAATAATTTGTAATAATACGTGTACATTTAAAAAAATAATTTGAGAATACACTACAAATATGAATTGGTTTTAATAAGTGTAATTATTAAAGACGCCAACTCAATTATATTGGTAAGGAAACTAACAACCTAAAAAAAATCAAGTAAACAGAGCGGAACAATGCCATTCCCTGACGTTTGGGGGATCTTTTGAAAAAAGCGGGCACAACGGATTGAATTCAATTTCAACCTGACCGTAAGTAATTCTGTACAAATGTATATTTGACGATAACCCTCCTTCCTCACAGAAGCCAGACATAAGCATGAAATATCAGTTGGCTGTGAGTTTGTGGTTCGGACCGCGTTGGGCTTTTACAGTCGTGGATCTGGCTGTATTTTGGGCTTCTATTAGCCGAATGAGTCCTGTCCCAGGGACTGAGCAACCGGACTCCCATGTGGAATGTTGTTATTTTTTGTTTTTCTTTGGTGACGAGGTGCTCGCCTCAGTCGAATAAAGTACATGTTTGCAGTTTTGAGCGAGTGGCCATGACTTGTGGAGTCCCCCAGGGGTCAATTCTTGGACCTCTTCTGTTTAACTTGTACATGCTCCCTTTAGGTCAGATATTAATTGGATTATGATTACAATGAATTGAATTCCAATTGGCTTGAATTGGACTATATTACTTAAGTGCCTTGAGATGACAATTGTTGTAATCTGGCGCTATATAAATAAAATTTAATTGAATTGAATTACAGAACTTTAACATCAATTATCACAGTTATGCAGATGATACACAACTTTATGTGTCTCTGTCACCAGACGACTGCAGCCCAGCAGATGTACTGTGTCCGTGTCTGGAGGAAATAAACTCCTGGATGAGAGAGAATTTTCTACAATTCAATGAAGACAAAACTGGGATCGTTCTGTTTGGTAGCAAAGAGAAGAGGGTCAGCATTGGTAAATATCTTGAGACTCGGGCCCTTACAATCACTGACCAAGTTTGTAACCTTGGAGTGTTGATAGACTCAGATCTGACTTTCAGCAGCCACATCAAAGCTGTCACCAAGGCAGCTTTTTACCAACTCAGAAACATCAACAGAATTAAAGGTTTTCTCTCCCAAAAAGACCAGGAGAAACTCATCCATGCATTCATCTCCAGTAGACTCCATTACTGTAATGGTCTTTTAACTGGACTTCCCAAAAAGAGCATTAAACATCTGCAGCTCATCCAGAACGCTGGATTTTAACCAGGACTAAGAGATCTGAACATCTCACCAGTTTTAAAATCTTTACACAGGCTTCCAGTCAGTCACAGAATAGATTTTAAAAGCCTACTGATGGTTTAGAAATCCCAGAACGCTTTAGGCCCAAAATACATCTGTAATATGTTCAGAAAATATAAACCCAGCAGAGCTCTTAGATCCAAGGACTCAGGTCAGCTGGTCCAGTCCAGACTAAATATGGAGAAGCAGCATTTAGCTGTTATGCAGGAATATATCGGGGTGTGACATTCAAATAAAAATCGCTTTCAGACGGCAGATTTATCTACACCACGCCGGTTCTACACCGAAATCAGTGTCATACATAATTTTAGTAAATCACACGTGACGTACACTGATATTTACACCAGAATCTACACCAGATCCGGCTTAAGTGTGATAAATGAGGGCCAATGTGAGTGTATTCTGAGTGCATGACAAACATGAATTCAGGGTTGCAGTGACCACTCCAGAGTGCTGAATAACATGATACATTTTAATAGAAATTGCAATGATTTACCAACTGCTTCACAAAATTTGGTTGCATTTTTTGCAGTGTAGTCAAGCCTATTATATTTTAAATGAAATGGTCAAAATGTGCACTGAGAGTGACTGCTGTATCTTGCCAGCTGTTTTGTTTTTTCTTCTGACCAGAGTGGAATTCCCATTGAGAAAACTAGAGAAGTTGTCATCAGATGTCTAATTGATCACCTGGGTGAAGATGTGGGTGCCTTAATCAAGGAGTTTGAGGTGAGTGCAATAAAAAATAAATGGTTTTCACTGTTCTCCATACAGCAATAGTTCAAATCTAAAATAATTCCATATTGACATACAATTTAATTCAAATCTGTTTATGTCATGTAATCTCAAGGGGGATAAATAAAAACAGGAAGAAACCTGGACTGGAATAGAAGTAGGACTCAGGTGTGCAGCCGTCTGCATCAACCAGTTGGGTTGTGACAGTGAGAGACTCCAAAGCCAAACTACAAGGTGCAACAAATGATGACAGTTCGAAGTGAGGAGGAGACGATAGGAGAGAGCTCCATGTAGCCATATGTGTTCCCCAGCAGTCTATTGCATCTTATTACACGGCTCGATTGAATGCTACCCTTTGATTGGTCAATCGCTGCATTCTTTTATTATTTCTGTATAATTGCAGTTGTCAAGTCTAATTACCGTCGTCAAGGGCTTCAGACCATCGTTAGGGGCGTGGCTAGGGACGCTGCTCTGATCAGAGTAACACAGAATAGAAGAACTATGCAGGACAATATCTTGTTTATGACAAGTCCACTTCATCCTGTCGGGAGTTTAATTCTCCGTAACAACCTCCAACCTATACATTATCCCATACACATGCGCGCACTCCTTCCCCACACTCCCACACACACACATACACACACACACACTCATGTGATTAAAGATACGCACAGACACAAACAAACACATTACAGTTACACCCACACACAGGTAACTTAATGTGATTACAGTTACACCCACACACAGGTAACTTAATGTGATTACAGTTACACACACACAGGTAACTGAATGTGATTACAGTTACACCCACACAGGTAACTTAATGTGATTACAGTTACACACGCACAGGTAACTTAATGTGATTACAGTTACACACACACAGGTAACTTAATGTGATTACAGTTACACCCACACAGGTAACTTAATGTGATTACAGTTACACACACAGAGATAACTTAATGTGATTACAGTTACACACACACACAGGTAACTTAATGTGATTACAGTTACACACACACACAGATAACTGAATGTGATTACAGTTACACACACACAGGTAACTGAATGTGATTACAGTTACACACACACAGGTAACTTAATGTGATTACAGTTACACACACACACAGGTAACTTAATGTGATTACAGTTACACACACAGAGATAACTTAATGTGATTACAGTTACACACACACACAGGTAACTTAATGTGATTATAGTTACACACACACAGGTAACTTAATGTGATTACAATTACACACACACAGGTAACTTAATGTGATTACAGTTACAAACGCACACAGGTAACTTAATGTGATTACAGTTACACACACACACAGGTAACTTAATGTGATTACAGTTACACACACACACAGATAACTTAATGTGATTACAGTTACACACACACAGATAACTGAATGTGATTACAGTTACACACACACAGATAACTTAATGTGATTACAATTACACACACACAGGTAACTTAATGTGATTAGAGTTACACACACACACAGGTAACTTAATGTGATTACAGTTACACACACACACAGGTAACTTAATGTGATTACAGTTACAGACACACAGATAACTGAATGTGATTACAGTTACACACACACAGATAACTTAATGTGATTACAATTACACACACACAGGTAACTTAATGTGATTACAATTACACGCACACAGGTAACTTAATGTGATTAGAGTTACACACACACACAGGTAACTTAATGTGATTACAGTTACACACACACACAGATAACTTAATGTGATTACAGTTACACACACACAGATAACTGAATGTGATTACAGTTACACACACACAGATAACTTAATGTGATTACAATTACACGCACACAGGTAACTTAATGTGATTACAGTTACACACGCACACAGGTAACTTAATGTGATTACAGTTACACACACACACAGATAACTTAATGTGATTACAGTTACACACACACAGATAACTGAATGTGATTACAGTTACACACACACAGATAACTTAATGTGATTACAATTACACGCACACAGGTAACTTAATGTGATTACAGTTACACACGCACACAGGTAACTTAATGTGATTACAGTTACACACACACACAGATAACTTAATGTGATTACAGTTACAGACACACAGATAACTGAATGTGATTACAGTTACACACACACAGATAACTTAATGTGATTACAATTACACACACACAGGTAACTTAATGTGATTAGAGTTACACACACACACAGGTAACTTAATGTGATTACAGTTACACACACACACAGGTAACTTAATGTGATTACAGTTACAGACACACAGGTAACTTAATGTGATTACAGTTACACACACACACAGATAACTTAATGTGATTACAGTTACAGACGCACAGGTAACTTAATGTGATTACAGTTACAGACGCACAGGTAACTTAATGTGATTACAGTTACACACACACACAGGTAACTTAATGTGATTACAGTTACACACGCACAGGTAACTGAATGTGATTACAGTTACACACGCACAGGTAACTTAATGTGATTACAGTTACACACACACACAGGTAACTTAATGTGATTACAGTTACACACACACACAGGTAACTTAATGTGATTACAGTTACACACACACACAGGTAACTTAATGTGATTACAGTTACACACACACACAGATAACTGAATGTGATTACAGTTACAGACGCACAGGTAACTTAATGTGATTACAGTTACAAACGCACAGGTAACTTAATGTGATTACAGTTACAGACGCACAGGTAACTTAATGTGATTACAGTTACACACACACACAGGTAACTTAATGTGATTACAGTTACACACGCACAGGTAACTTAATGTGATTACAGTTACACACGCACAGGTAACTGAATGTGATTACAGTTACAGACGCACAGGTAACTTAATGTGATTACAGTTACACACACACACAGGTAACTTAATGTGATTACAGTTACACACACAGGTAACTGAATGTGATTACAGTTACACACTCACAGGTAACTGAATGTGATTACAGTTACACACTCACAGGTAACTTAATGTGATTACAGTTACACACTCACAGGTAACTTAATGTGATTACAGTTACACACGCACAGGTAACTTAATGTGATTACAGTTACACACGCACAGGTAACTTAATGTGATTACAGTTACAGACGCACAGGTAACTTAATGTGATTACAGTTACAGACACACACAGGTAACTTAATGTGATTACAGTTACACACGCACAGGTAACTTAATTTGATTACAGTTACACACACACACAGGTTACTTAATGTGATTACAGTTACACACATACAGGTAACTGAATGTGATTACAGTTACAGACGCACAGGTAACTTAATGTGATTACAGTTACACACACGCACAGGTAACTTAATGTGATTACAGTTACACACACAGAGGTAACTGAATGTGATTAGAGTTACACACACACACAGGTAACTGAATGTGATTACAGTTACACACACACAGGTAACTGAATGTGATTACAGTTACACACGCATAGGTAACTGAATGTGATTAGAGTTACACACACACACAGGTAACTTAATGTGATTACAGGTACAGACGCACAGGTAACTTAATGTGATTACAGTTACAGACGCACAGGTAACTTAATGTGATTACAGTTACACACGCACAGGTAACTTAATGTGATTACAGTTACAAACGCACAGGTAACTTAATGTGATTACAGTTACAGACGCACAGGTAACTGAATGTGATTACAGTTACACACGCACAGGTAACTTAATGTGATTACAGTTACACACACACACAGGTAACTTAATGTGATTAGAGTTACACACACACACAGGTAACTTAATGTGATTACAGTTACACACACACACAGGTAACTTAATGTGATTACAGTTACAGACACACAGATAACTTAATGTGATTACAGTTACACACGCACAGGTAACTTAATGTGATTACAGTTACAAACGCACAGGTAACTTAATGTTATTACAGTTACACACTCACAGGTAACTGAATGTGATTACAGTTACACACGCACAGGTAACTGAATGTGATTACAGTTACAGACGCACAGGTAACTTAATGTGATTAGAGTTACACACACACACAGGTAACTTAATGTGATTACAGTTACACACACACACAGGTAACTTAATGTGATTACAGTTACACACACACACAGATAACTTAATGTGATTACAGTTACAGACGCACAGGTAACTTAATGTGATTACAGTTACACACTCACAGGTAACTGAATGTGATTACAGTTACACACACACAGGTAACTGAATGTGATTAGAGTTAAGCACACACAGGTAACTTAATGTGATTACAGTTACACACACACACAGGTAACTTAATGTGATTACAGTTACACACACACACAGATAACTTAATGTGATTACAGTTACAGACGCACAGGTAACTTAATGTGATTACAGTTACAAACGCACAGGTAACTTAATGTGATTACAGTTACAGACGCACAGGTAACTTAATGTGATTACAGTTACACACACACACAGGTAACTGAATGTGATTACAGTTACACACGCACAGGTAACTGAATGTGATTACAGTTACACACACAGGTAACTGAATGTGATTACAGTTACACACTCACAGGTAACTTAATGTGATTACAGTTACAGACGCACAGGTAACTTAATGTGATTACAGTTACACACGCACAGGTAACTTAATGTGATTACAGTTACACACGCACAGGTAACTTAATGTGATTACAGTTACAAACGCACAGGTAACTTAATGTGATTACAGTTACAGACGCACAGGTAACTTAATGTGATTACAGTTACAGACGCACAGGTAACTGAATGTGATTACAGTTACACACTCACAGGTAACTTAATGTGATTACAGTTACACACGCACAGGTAACTTAATGTGATTACAGTTACACACGCACAGGTAACTGAATGTGATTACAGTTACACACACACACAGGTAACTTAATGTGATTACAGTTACACACGCACAGGTAACTTAATGTGATTACAGTTACACACGCACAGGTAACTGAATGTGATTACAGTTACAGACACACAGGTAACTGAATGTGATTACAGTTACACACGCACAGGTATCTTAATGTGATTACAGTTACACACATACAGGTAACTGAATGTGATTAGAGTTACACACACACACAGGTAACTTAATGTGATTACAGTTACACACGCACAGGTAACTGAATGTGATTACAGTTACACACACAGGTAACTGAATGTGATTACAGTTACACACGCACAGGTAACTTAATGTGATTACAGTTACACACGCACAGGTAACTGAATGTGATTAGAGTTACACACACACACAGGTAACTTAATGTGATTACAGTTACACACGCACAGGTAACTTAATGTGATTACAGTTACACACGCACAGGTAACTGAATGTGATTACAGTTACAGACGCACAGGTAACTTAATGTGATTACAGTTACACACACAGGTAACTGAATGTGATTACAGTTACACACATACAGGTAACTGAATGTGATTACAGTTACACACGCACAGGTATATTAATGTGATTACAGTTACAAACAAAGAGATAACTTAATTTGATTAAAGTTACACACACACATACACAGGTTACTGAATGTGATTACAGTTACACACGCACAGGTAACTGAATGTGATTAGAGTTACACACGCACAGGTAACTTAATGTGATTACAGTTACACACGCACAGGTAACTGAATGTGATTAGAGTTACACACACACAGGTAACTTAATGTGATTACAGTTACACACGCACAGGTAACTGAATGTGATTAGAGTTACACACGCACAGGTAACTTAATGTGATTACAGTTACACACGCACAGGTAACTGAATGTGATTAGAGTTACACACGCACAGGTAACTTAATGTGATTACAGTTACACACACACAAGTAACTGAATGTGATTAGAGTTACACACACAGATAACTTAATGTGATTAGAGTTACACACACAGGTAACTTAATGTGATTAGAGTTACACACACACACAGGTAACTGAATGTGATTACAGTTACACACACACACAGATAACTTAATGTGATTACAGTTACAGACGCACAGGTAACTTAATGTGATTACAGTTACAAACGCACAGGTAACTTAATGTGATTACAGTTACAGACGCACAGGTAACTTAATGTGATTACAGTTACACACACACACAGGTAACTTAATGTGATTACAGTTACACACGCACAGGTAACTTAATGTGATTACAGTTACACACGCACAGGTAACTGAATGTGATTACAGTTACACACACACACAGGTAACTTAATGTGAATACAGTTACACACGCACAAGTAACTGAATGTGATTAGAGTTACACACACACACAGGTAACTGAATGTGATTACAGTTACACACACACACAGATAACTTAATGTGATTACAGTTACAGACGCACAGGTAACTTAATGTGATTACAGTTACAAACGCACAGGTAACTTAATGTGATTACAGTTACAGACGCACAGGTAACTTAATGTGATTACAGTTACACACACACACAGGTAACTTAATGTGATTACAGTTACACACGCACAGGTAACTTAATGTGATTACAGTTACACACGCACAGGTAACTGAATGTGATTACAGTTACAGACGTACAGGTAACTTAATGTGATTACAGTTACACACACAGGTAACTGAATTTGATTACAGTTACACACTCACAGGTAACTGAATGTGATTACAGTTACACACTCACAGGTAACTTAATGTGATTACAGTTACACACTCACAGGTAACTTAATGTGATTACAGTTACACACACACACAGGTAACTTAATGTGATTACAGTTACACACGCACACGTAACTTAATTTGATTACAGTTACACACACACACAGGTTACTTAATGTGATTACAGTTACACACATACAGGTAATTGAATGTGATTACAGTTACAGACGCACAGGTAACTTAATGTGATTACAGTTACACACACAGAGGTAACTGAATGTGATTACAGTTACACACGCACAGGTAACTGAATGTGATTAGAGTTACACACACACACAGGTAACTTAATGTGATTACAGTTACACACGCACAGGTAACTGAATGTGATTAGAGTTACACACACACACAGGTAACTTAATGTGATTACAGGTACAGACGCACAGGTAACTTAATGTGATTACAGTTACACACACACAAAGGTAACTGAATGTGATTACAGTTACAGACGCACAGGTAACTTAATGTGATTACAGTTACACACTCACAGGTAACTGAATGTGATTACAGTTACACACACACACAGGTAACTTAATGTGATTACAGTTACACACGCACACGTAACTTAATTTGATTACAGTTACACACACACACAGGTTACTTAATGTGATTACAGTTACACACATACAGGTAATTGAATGTGATTACAGTTACAGACGCACAGGTAACTTAATGTGATTACAGTTACACACAGAGGTAACTGAATGTGATTAGAGTTACACACACACACAGGTAACTGAATGTGATTACAGTTACACACACACAGGTAACTTAATGTGATTACAGTTACACACGCACAGGTAACTGAATGTGATTAGAGTTACACACACACACAGGTAACTTAATGTGATTACAGGTACAGACGCACAGGTAACTTAATGTGATTACAGTTACAGACGCACAGGTAACTGAATGTGATTACAGTTACACACGCACAGGTAACTTAATGTGATTACAGTTACACACACACACAGGTAACTTAATGTGATTAGAGTTACACACACACACAGGTAACTTAATGTGATTACAGTTACACACACACACAGGTAACTTAATGTGATTACAGTTACAGACACACAGATAACTTAATGTGATTACAGTTACAGACGCACAGGTAACTTAATGTGATTACAGTTACACACGCACAGGTAACTTAATGTGATTACAGTTACAAACGCACAGGTAACTTAATGTTATTACAGTTACACACTCACAGGTAACTGAATGTGATTACAGTTACACACGCACAGGTAACTGAATGTGATTACAGTTACAGACGCACAGGTAACTTAATGTGATTAGAGTTACACACACACACAGGTAACTTAATGTGATTACAGTTACACACACACACAGATAACTTAATGTGATTACAGTTACAGACGCACAGGTAACTTAATGTGATTACATTTACACACTCACAGGTAACTGAATGTGATTACAGTTACACACACACAGGTAACTGAATGTGATTAGAGTTAAGCACACACAGGTAACTTAATGTGATTACAGTTACACACACACACAGGTAACTTAATGTGATTACAGTTACACACACACACAGGTAACTTAATGTGATTACAGTTACAGACGCACAGGTAACTTAATGTGATTACAGTTACAAACGCACAGGTAACTTAATGTGATTACAGTTACAGACGCACAGGTAACTTAATGTGATTACAGTTACAAACGCACAGGTAACTTAATGTGATTACAGTTACAGACGCACAGGTAACTTAATGTGATTACAGTTACACACACAGGTAACTGAATGTGATTACAGTTACACCCACACAGGTAACTTAATGTGATTACAGTTACACACACACACAGGTAACTTAATGTGATTACAGTTACACACACACACAGGTAACTTAATGTGATTACAGTTACAGACGCACAGGTAACTTAATGTGATTACAGTTACAGACGCACAGGTAACTTAATGTGATTACAGTTACAGACGCACAGGTAACTTAATGTGATTACAGTTACAAACGCACAGGTAACTTAATGTGATTACAGTTACAGACGCACAGGTAACTTAATGTGATTACAGTTACACACACAGGTAACTGAATGTGATTACAGTTACACACTCACAGGTAACTTAATGTGATTACAGTTACAGACGCACAGGTAACTTAATGTGATTACAGTTACACACGCACAGGTAACTTAATGTGATTACAGTTACACACGCACAGGTAACTTAATGTGATTACAGTTACAAACGCACAGGTAACTTAATGTGATTACAGTTACAGACGCACAGGTAACTTAATGTGATTACAGTTACAAACGCACAGGTAACTTAATGTGATTACAGTTACAGACGCACAGGTAACTTAATGTGATTACAGTTACACACGCACAGGTAACTGAATGTGATTAGAGTTACAGACGCACAAGTAACTTAATGTGATTACAGTTACACACGCACAGGTAACTGAATGTGATTACAGTTACACACACACACAGGTAACTTAATGTGATTACAGTTACACACGCACAAGTAACTTAATGTGATTACAGTTACACACGCACAGGTAACTGAATGTGATTACAGTTACACACACAGGTAACTGAATGTGATTACAGTTACACACGCACAGGTAACTTAATGTGATTACAGTTACACACGCACAGGTAACTGAATGTGATTAGAGTTACACACACACACAGGTAACTTAATGTGATTACAGTTACACACGCACAGGTAACTTAATGTGATTACAGTTACACACGCACAGGTAACTGAATGTGATTACAGTTACAGACGCACAGGTAACTTAATGTGATTACAGTTACACACGCACAGGTAACTTAATGTGATTACAGTTACACACGCACAGGTAACTGAATGTGATTACAGTTACACACACGCACAGGTAACTTAATGTGATTAGAGTTACACACACACACAGGTAACTTAATGTGATTACAGTTACACACACACACAGGTAACTTAATGTGATTACAGTTACACACACACACAGATAACTTAATGTGATTACAGTTACAGACGCACAGGTAACTTAATGTGATTACAGTTACACACTCACAGGTAACTTAATGTGATTACAGTTACACACACGCACAGGTAACTTAATGTGATTAGAGTTACACACACACACAGGTAACTTAATGTGATTACAGTTACACACACACACAGGTAACTTAATGTGATTACAGTTACACACACACACAGATAACTTAATGTGATTACAGTTACAGACGCACAGGTAACTTAATGTGATTACAGTTACACACACACACACAGGTAACTTAATGTGATTACAGTTACACACGCACAGGTAACTGAATGTGATTAGAGTTACACACACACACAGGTAACTGAATGTGATTACAGTTACAGACGCACAGGTAACTTAATGTGATTACAGTTACACACACACACAGATAACTTAATGTGATTACAGTTACAGACACACAGATAACTTAATGTGATTACAGTTACACACACACACAGGTAACTTAATGTGATTACAGTTACAGACGCACAGGTAACTTAATGTGATTACAGTTACACACGCACAGGTAACTTAATGTGATTACAGTTACAAACGCACAGGTAACTTAATGTTATTACAGTTACACACTCACAGGTAACTGAATGTGATTACAGTTACACACGCACAGGTAACTGAATGTGATTACAGTTACAGACGCACAGGTAACTTAATGGGATTAGAGTTACACACACACACAGGTAACTTAATGTGATTACAGTTACACACACACACAGGTAACTTAATGTGATTACAGTTACACACACACACAGATAACTTAATGTGATTACAGTTACAGACGCACAGGTAACTTAATGTGATTACAGTTACAGACGCACAGGTAACTTAATGTGATTACAGTTACAAACGCACAGGTAACTTAATGTGATTACAGTTACAGACGCACAGGTAACTTAATGCGATTACAGTTACACACGCACAGGTAACTGAATGTGATTACAGTTACACACACAGGTAACTGAATGTGATTACAGTTACACACTCACAGGTAACTTAATGTGATTACAGTTACAGACGCACAGGTAACTTAATGTGATTACAGTTACACACGCACAGGTAACTTAATGTGATTACAGTTACACACGCACAGGTAACTTAATGTGATTACAGTTACAAACGCACAGGTAACTTAATGTGATTACAGTTACAGACGCACAGGTAACTTAATGTGATTACAGTTACAAACGCACAGGTAACTTAATGTGATTACAGTTACACACGCACAGGTAACTTAATGTGATTACAGTTACACACTCACAGGTAACTTAATGTGATTACAGTTACAGACGCACAGGTAACTTAATGTGATTACAGTTACACACGCACAGGTAACTTAATGTGATTACAGTTACACACGCACAGGTAACTGAATGTGATTACAGTTACAGACACACAGGTAACTTTATGTGATTACAGTTACACACACAGGTAACTGAATGTGATTACAGTTACACACGCACAGGTATCTTAATGTGATTACAGTTACACACATACAGGTAACTGAATGTGATTAGAGTTACACACACACACAGGTAACTTAATGTGATTACAGTTACACACGCACAGGTAACTGAATGTGATTACAGTTACACACACAGGTAACTGAATGTGATTACAGTTACACACGCACAGGTAACTGAATGTGATTACAGTTACACACGCACAGGTAACTTAATGTGATTACAGTTACAGACGCACAGGTAACTGAATGTGATTACAGTTACACACACACACAGGTAACTTAATGTGATTACAGTTACAGACGCACAGGTAACTTAATGTGATTACAGTTACAAACGCACAGGTAACTTAATGTGATTACAGTTACAGACGCACAGGTAACTTAATGTGATTACAGTTACACACACAGGTAACTGAATGTGATTACAGTTACACACTCACAGGTAACTTAATGTGATTACAGTTACAGACGCACAGGTAACTTAATGTGATTACAGTTACACACGCACAGGTAACTTAATGTGATTACAGTTACACACGCACAGGTAACTTAATGTGATTACAGTTACAAACGCACAGGTAACTTAATGTGATTACAGTTACAGACGCACAGGTAACTTAATGTGATTACAGTTACAAACGCACAGGTAACTTAATGTGATTACAGTTACAGACGCACAGGTAACTTAATGTGATTACAGTTACACACGCACAGGTAACTGAATGTGATTAGAGTTACAGACGCACAAGTAACTTAATGTGATTACAGTTACACACGCACAGGTAACTGAATGTGATTACAGTTACACACACACACAGGTAACTTAATGTGATTACAGTTACAAACGCACAGGTAACTTAATGTTATTACAGTTACACACTCACAGGTAACTGAATGTGATTACAGTTACACACGCACAGGTAACTGAATGTGATTACAGTTACAGACGCACAGGTAACTTAATGTGATTAGAGTTACACACACACACAGGTAACTTAATGTGATTACAGTTACACACACACACAGATAACTTAATGTGATTACAGTTACAGACGCACAGGTAACTTAATGTGATTACATTTACACACTCACAGGTAACTGAATGTGATTACAGTTACACACACACAGGTAACTGAATGTGATTAGAGTTAAGCACACACAGGTAACTTAATGTGATTACAGTTACACACACACACAGGTAACTTAATGTGATTACAGTTACACACACACACAGGTAACTTAATGTGATTACAGTTACAGACGCACAGGTAACTTAATGTGATTACAGTTACAAACGCACAGGTAACTTAATGTGATTACAGTTACAGACGCACAGGTAACTTAATGTGATTACAGTTACAAACGCACAGGTAACTTAATGTGATTACAGTTACAGACGCACAGGTAACTTAATGTGATTACAGTTACACACACAGGTAACTGAATGTGATTACAGTTACACCCACACAGGTAACTTAATGTGATTACAGTTACACACACACACAGGTAACTTAATGTGATTACAGTTACACACACACACAGGTAACTTAATGTGATTACAGTTACAGACGCACAGGTAACTTAATGTGATTACAGTTACAGACGCACAGGTAACTTAATGTGATTACAGTTACAGACGCACAGGTAACTTAATGTGATTACAGTTACAAACGCACAGGTAACTTAATGTGATTACAGTTACAGACGCACAGGTAACTTAATGTGATTACAGTTACACACACAGGTAACTGAATGTGATTACAGTTACACACTCACAGGTAACTTAATGTGATTACAGTTACAGACGCACAGGTAACTTAATGTGATTACAGTTACACACGCACAGGTAACTTAATGTGATTACAGTTACACACGCACAGGTAACTTAATGTGATTACAGTTACAAACGCACAGGTAACTTAATGTGATTACAGTTACAGACGCACAGGTAACTTAATGTGATTACAGTTACAAACGCACAGGTAACTTAATGTGATTACAGTTACAGACGCACAGGTAACTTAATGTGATTACAGTTACACACGCACAGGTAACTGAATGTGATTAGAGTTACAGACGCACAAGTAACTTAATGTGATTACAGTTACACACGCACAGGTAACTGAATGTGATTACAGTTACACACACACACAGGTAACTTAATGTGATTACAGTTACACACGCACAAGTAACTTAATGTGATTACAGTTACACACGCACAGGTAACTGAATGTGATTACAGTTACACACACAGGTAACTGAATGTGATTACAGTTACACACGCACAGGTAACTTAATGTGATTACAGTTACACACGCACAGGTAACTGAATGTGATTAGAGTTACACACACACACAGGTAACTTAATGTGATTACAGTTACACACGCACAGGTAACTTAATGTGATTACAGTTACACACGCACAGGTAACTGAATGTGATTACAGTTACAGACGCACAGGTAACTTAATGTGATTACAGTTACACACGCACAGGTAACTTAATGTGATTACAGTTACACACGCACAGGTAACTGAATGTGATTACAGTTACACACACGCACAGGTAACTTAATGTGATTAGAGTTACACACACACACAGGTAACTTAATGTGATTACAGTTACACACACACACAGGTAACTTAATGTGATTACAGTTACACACACACACAGATAACTTAATGTGATTACAGTTACAGACGCACAGGTAACTTAATGTGATTACAGTTACACACTCACAGGTAACTTAATGTGATTACAGTTACACACACGCACAGGTAACTTAATGTGATTAGAGTTACACACACACACAGGTAACTTAATGTGATTACAGTTACACACACACACAGGTAACTTAATGTGATTACAGTTACACACACACACAGATAACTTAATGTGATTACAGTTACAGACGCACAGGTAACTTAATGTGATTACAGTTACACACACACACACAGGTAACTTAATGTGATTACAGTTACACACGCACAGGTAACTGAATGTGATTAGAGTTACACACACACACAGGTAACTGAATGTGATTACAGTTACAGACGCACAGGTAACTTAATGTGATTACAGTTACACACACACACAGATAACTTAATGTGATTACAGTTACAGACACACAGATAACTTAATGTGATTACAGTTACACACACACACAGGTAACTTAATGTGATTACAGTTACAGACGCACAGGTAACTTAATGTGATTACAGTTACACACGCACAGGTAACTTAATGTGATTACAGTTACAAACGCACAGGTAACTTAATGTTATTACAGTTACACACTCACAGGTAACTGAATGTGATTACAGTTACACACGCACAGGTAACTGAATGTGATTACAGTTACAGACGCACAGGTAACTTAATGGGATTAGAGTTACACACACACACAGGTAACTTAATGTGATTACAGTTACACACACACACAGGTAACTTAATGTGATTACAGTTACACACACACACAGGTAACTTAATGTGATTACAGTTACACACACACACAGATAACTTAATGTGATTACAGTTACAGACGCACAGGTAACTTAATGTGATTACAGTTACAGACGCACAGGTAACTTAATGTGATTACAGTTACAAACGCACAGGTAACTTAATGTGATTACAGTTACAGACGCACAGGTAACTTAATGCGATTACAGTTACACACGCACAGGTAACTGAATGTGATTACAGTTACACACACAGGTAACTGAATGTGATTACAGTTACACACTCACAGGTAACTTAATGTGATTACAGTTACAGACGCACAGGTAACTTAATGTGATTACAGTTACACACGCACAGGTAACTTAATGTGATTACAGTTACACACGCACAGGTAACTTAATGTGATTACAGTTACAAACGCACAGGTAACTTAATGTGATTACAGTTACAGACGCACAGGTAACTTAATGTGATTACAGTTACAAACGCACAGGTAACTTAATGTGATTACAGTTACACACGCACAGGTAACTTAATGTGATTACAGTTACACACTCACAGGTAACTTAATGTGATTACAGTTACAGACGCACAGGTAACTTAATGTGATTACAGTTACACACGCACAGGTAACTTAATGTGATTACAGTTACACACGCACAGGTAACTGAATGTGATTACAGTTACAGACACACAGGTAACTTTATGTGATTACAGTTACACACACAGGTAACTGAATGTGATTACAGTTACACACGCACAGGTATCTTAATGTGATTACAGTTACACACATACAGGTAACTGAATGTGATTAGAGTTACACACACACACAGGTAACTTAATGTGATTACAGTTACACACGCACAGGTAACTGAATGTGATTACAGTTACACACACAGGTAACTGAATGTGATTACAGTTACACACGCACAGGTAACTGAATGTGATTACAGTTACACACGCACAGGTAACTTAATGTGATTACAGTTACAGACGCACAGGTAACTGAATGTGATTACAGTTACACACACACACAGGTAACTTAATGTGATTACAGTTACAGACGCACAGGTAACTTAATGTGATTACAGTTACAAACGCACAGGTAACTTAATGTGATTACAGTTACAGACGCACAGGTAACTTAATGTGATTACAGTTACACACACAGGTAACTGAATGTGATTACAGTTACACACTCACAGGTAACTTAATGTGATTACAGTTACAGACGCACAGGTAACTTAATGTGATTACAGTTACACACGCACAGGTAACTTAATGTGATTACAGTTACACACGCACAGGTAACTTAATGTGATTACAGTTACAAACGCACAGGTAACTTAATGTGATTACAGTTACAGACGCACAGGTAACTTAATGTGATTACAGTTACAAACGCACAGGTAACTTAATGTGATTACAGTTACAGACGCACAGGTAACTTAATGTGATTACAGTTACACACGCACAGGTAACTGAATGTGATTAGAGTTACAGACGCACAAGTAACTTAATGTGATTACAGTTACACACGCACAGGTAACTGAATGTGATTACAGTTACACACACACACAGGTAACTTAATGTGATTACAGTTACACACGCACAGGTAACTTAATGTGATTACAGTTACACACGCACAGGTAACTGAATGTGATTAGAGTTACAGACGCACAAGTAACTTAATGTGATTACAGTTACACACGCACAAGTAACTTAATGTGATTACAGTTACACACACAGGTAACTGAATGTGATTACAGTTACACACGCACAGGTAACTTAATGTGATTACAGTTACACACGCACAGGTAACTGAATGTGATTAGAGTTACACACACACACAGGTAACTTAATGTGATTACAGTTACACACGCACAGGTAACTGAATGTGATTAGAGTTACACACGCACAGGTAACTTAATGTGATTACAGTTACACACGCACAGGTAACTGAATGTGATTACAGTTACAGACGCACAGGTAACTTAATGTGATTACAGTTACACACGCACAGGTAACTTAATGTGATTACAGTTACACACGCACAGGTAACTGAATGTGATTACAGTTACACACACGCACAGGTAACTTAATGTGATTAGAGTTACACACACACACAGGTAACTTAATGTGATTACAGTTACACACACACACAGGTAACTTAATGTGATTACAGTTACACACACACACAGATAACTTAATGTGATTACAGTTACAGACGCACAGGTAACTTAATGTGATTACAGTTACACACTCACAGGTAACTTAATGTGATTACAGTTACACACACGCACAGGTAACTTAATGTGATTAGAGTTACACACACACACAGGTAACTTAATGTGATTACAGTTACACACACACACAGGTAACTTAATGTGATTACAGTTACACACACACACAGATAACTTAATGTGATTACAGTTACAGACGCACAGGTAACTTAATGTGATTACAGTTACACACACACACACAGGTAACTTAATGTGATTACAGTTACACACGCACAGGTAACTGAATGTGATTAGAGTTACACACACACACAGGTAACTGAATGTGATTACAGTTACAGACGCACAGGTAACTTAATGTGATTACAGTTACACACACACACAGATAACTTAATGTGATTACAGTTACAGACACACAGATAACTTAATGTGATTACAGTTACACACACACACAGGTAACTTAATGTGATTACAGTTACAGACGCACAGGTAACTTAATGTGATTACAGTTACACACGCACAGGTAACTTAATGTGATTACAGTTACAAACGCACAGGTAACTTAATGTTATTACAGTTACACACTCACAGGTAACTGAATGTGATTACAGTTACACACGCACAGGTAACTGAATGTGATTACAGTTACAGACGCACAGGTAACTTAATGGGATTAGAGTTACACACACACACAGGTAACTTAATGTGATTACAGTTACACACACACACAGGTAACTTAATGTGATTACAGTTACACACACACACAGGTAACTTAATGTGATTACAGTTACAGACGCACAGGTAACTTAATGTGATTACAGTTACAGACGCACAGGTAACTTAATGTGATTACAGTTACAAACGCACAGGTAACTTAATGTGATTACAGTTACACACACACACAGATAACTTAATGTGATTACAGTTACAGACGCACAGGTAACTTAATGTGATTACAGTTACAGACGCACAGGTAACTTAATGTGATTACAGTTACAAACGCACAGGTAACTTAATGTGATTACAGTTACAGACGCACAGGTAACTTAATGTGATTACAGTTACACACGCACAGGTAACTGAATGTGATTACAGTTACACACACAGGTAACTGAATGTGATTACAGTTACACACTCACAGGTAACTTAATGTGATTACAGTTACAGACGCACAGGTAACTTAATGTGATTACAGTTACACACGCACAGGTAACTTAATGTGATTACAGTTACACACGCACAGGTAACTTAATGTGATTACAGTTACAAACGCACAGGTAACTTAATGTGATTACAGTTACAGACGCACAGGTAACTTAATGTGATTACAGTTACAAACGCACAGGTAACTTAATGTGATTACAGTTACACACGCACAGGTAACTTAATGTGATTACAGTTACACACTAAAAGGTAACTTAATGTGATTACAGTTACAGACGCACAGGTAACTTAATGTGATTACAGTTACACACGCACAGGTAACTTAATGTGATTACAGTTACACACGCACAGGTAACTTAATGTGATTACAGTTACACACGCACAGGTAACTGAATGTGATTACAGTTACAGACACACAGGTAACTTTATGTGATTACAGTTACACACACAGGTAACTGAATGTGATTACAGTTACACACGCACAGGTATCTTAATGTGATTACAGTTACACACATACAGGTAACTGAATGTGATTAGAGTTACACACACACACAGGTAACTTAATGTGATTACAGTTACACACGCACAGGTAACTGAATGTGATTACAGTTACACACACAGGTAACTGAATGTGATTACAGTTACACACGCACAGGTAACTGAATGTGATTACAGTTACACACGCACAGGTAACTTAATGTGATTACAGTTACAGACGCACAGGTAACTGAATGTGATTACAGTTACACACACACACAGGTAACTGAATGTGATTACAGTTACACACACACACACAAGTAACTTAATGTGATTAGAGTTACACACACAGGTAACTTAATGTGATTAAAGTTACACACGCACAGGTAACTTAATGTGATTAGAGTTACACACGCACAGGTAACTTAATGTGATTACAGTTACACACGCACAGGTAACTGAATGTGATTAGAGTTACACACACACAGGTAACTTAATGTGATTACAGTTACACACGCACAGGTAACTGAATGTGATTACAGTTACAGACACACAGGTAACTGAATGTGATTACAGATACACACGCACAGGTATCTTAATGTGATTACAGTTACAAACAAAGAGATAACTTAATTTGATTAAAGTTACACACACACATACACAGGTTACTGAATGTTATTACAGTTACACACACACACAGATAACTGAATGTGATTACAGTTACACACACACACAGGTTACTTAATGTGATTACAGTTACACACGCACAGGTAACTGAATGTGATTAGAGTTACAAACGCACAGGTATCTTAATGTGATTACAGTTACACACACACAGGTAACTGAATGTGATTACAGTTACACACACACACAGGTTACTTAATGTGATTACAGTTACACACGCACAGGTAACTTAATGTGATTACAGTTACACACGCACAGGTAACTGAATGTGATTAGAGTTACACACACACACAGGTAACTGAATGTGATTACAGTTACAGACGCACAGGTAACTTAATGTGATTACAGTTACACACGCACAGGTAACTTAATGTGATTACAGTTACACACACACACAGGTAACTGAATGTGATTACAGTTACAGACGCACAGGTAACTTAATGTGATTACAGTTACACACACAGAGGTAACTGAATGTGATTACAGTTACACACACACACAGGTAACTTAATGTGATTACAGTTACAGACGAACAGGTAACTTATTGTGATTACAGTTACACACGCACAGGTAACTTAATGTGATTACAGTTACAAACGCACAGGTAACTTAATGTGATTACAGTTACACACTCACAGGTAACTGAATGTGATTACAGTTACAGACGCACAGGTAACTGAATGTGATTACAGTTACACACGCACAGGTAACTTAATGTGATTACAGTTACACACGCACAGGTAACTGAATGTGATTACAGTTACAGACGCACAGGTAACTTAATGTGATTAGAGTTACACACACACACAGGTAACTTAATGTGATTACAGTTACACACACACACAGGTAACTTAATGTGATTACAGTTACACACACACACAGATAACTTAATGTGATTACAGTTACAGACGCACAGGTAACTTAATGTGATTACAGTTACACACTCACAGGTAACTTAATGTGATTACAGTTACAGACGCACAGGTAACTTAATGTGATTACAGTTACACACACACACAGGTAACTTAATGTGATTACAGTTACACACGCACAGGTAACTGAATGTGATTAGAGTTACACACACACACAGGTAACTGAATGTGATTACAGTTACACACACACACAGATAACTTAATGTGATTACAGTTACAGACGCACAGGTAACTTAATGTGATTACAGTTACAAACGCACAGGTAACTTAATGTGATTACAGTTACAGACGCATAGGTAACTTAATGTGATTACAGTTACACACACACACAGGTAACTTAATGTGATTACAGTTACACACGCACAGGTAACTTAATGTGATTACAGTTACACACGCACAGGTAACTGAATTTGATTACAGTTACAGACGTACAGGTAACTTAATGTGATTACAGTTACACACACAGGTAACTGAATGTGATTACAGTTACACACTCACAGGTAACTGAATGTGATTACAGTTACACACTCACAGGTAACTTAATGTGATTACAGTTACACACACACACAGGTAACTTAATGTGATTACAGTTACAGACGCACAGGTAACTTAATGTGATTACAGTTACACACACACACAGGTAACTTAATGTGATTACAGTTACAGACGCACAGGTAACTTAATTTGATTACAGTTACACACACAGAGGTAACTGAATGTGATTAGAGTTACACACACACACAGGTAACTGAATGTGATTACAGTTACACACACACAGGTAACTTAATGTGATTACAGTTACACACGCACAGGTAACTGAATGTGATTAGAGTTACACACACACACAGGTAACTTAATGTGATTACAGGTACAGACGCACAGGTAACTTAATGTGATTACAGTTACACACACACACAGGTAACTGAATGTGATTACAGTTACAGACGCACAGGTAACTTAATGTGATTACAGTTACACACGCACAGGTAACTTAATGTGATTACAGTTACAAACGCACAGGTAACTTAATGTGATTACAGTTACACACACACACAGGTAACTTAATGTGATTACAGTTACACACACTCACAGGTAACTGAATGTGATTACAGTTACAGACGCACAGGTAACTGAATGTGATTACAGTTACAGACGCACAGGTAACTTAATGTGATTAGAGTTACACACACACAGAGGTAACTTAATGTTATTACAGTTACACACACACACAGGTAACTTAATGTGATTACAGTTACACACACACACAGATAACTTAATGTGATTACAGTTACAGACGCACAGGTAACTTAATGTGATTACAGTTACACACTCACAGGTAACTGAATGTGATTACAGTTACACACACACAGGTAACTGAATTTGATTACAGTTACAGACGTACAGGTAACTTAATGTGATTACAGTTACACACACAGGTAACTGAATGTGATTACAGTTACACACTCACAGGTAACTGAATGTGATTACAGTTACACACTCACAGGTAACTTAATGTGATTACAGTTACACACACACACAGGTAACTTAATGTGATTACAGTTACAGACGCACAGGTAACTTAATGTGATTACAGTTACACACACACACAGGTAACTTAATGTGATTACAGTTACAGACGCACAGGTAACTTAATTTGATTACAGTTACACACACAGAGGTAACTGAATGTGATTAGAGTTACACACACACACAGGTAACTGAATGTGATTACAGTTACACACACACAGGTAACTTAATGTGATTACAGTTACACACGCACAGGTAACTGAATGTGATTAGAGTTACACACACACACAGGTAACTTAATGTGATTACAGGTACAGACGCACAGGTAACTTAATGTGATTACAGTTACACACACACACAGGTAACTGAATGTGATTACAGTTACAGACGCACAGGTAACTTAATGTGATTACAGTTACACACGCACAGGTAACTTAATGTGATTACAGTTACAAACGCACAGGTAACTTAATGTGATTACAGTTACACACACACACAGGTAACTTAATGTGATTACAGTTACACACACTCACAGGTAACTGAATGTGATTACAGTTACAGACGCACAGGTAACTGAATGTGATTACAGTTACAGACGCACAGGTAACTTAATGTGATTAGAGTTACACACACACAGAGGTAACTTAATGTTATTACAGTTACACACACACACAGGTAACTTAATGTGATTACAGTTACACACACACACAGATAACTTAATGTGATTACAGTTACAGACGCACAGGTAACTTAATGTGATTACAGTTACACACTCACAGGTAACTGAATGTGATTACAGTTACACACACACAGGTAACAATGTGATTAGAGTTAAGCACACACAGGTAACTTAATGTGATTACAGTTACACACACACACAGGTAACTGAATGTGATTACAGTTACACACACACAAACAAGTAACTGAATGTGATTACAGTTACACACACAGGTAACTTAATGTGATTACAGTTACACACGCACAGGTAACTTAATGTGATTACAGTTACACACGCACAGGTAACTGAATGTGATTACAGTTACACACGCACAGGTAACTTAATGTGATTAGAGTTACACACACACACAGGTAACTTAATATGATTACAGTTACACACACACACAGATAACTTAATGTGATTACAGTTACAGACGCACAGGTAACTTAATGTGATTACAGTTACAGACGCACAGGTAACTTAATGTGATTACAGTTACACACATACAGGTAACTTAATGTGATTACAGTTACACACACACTGGTAACTTAATGTGATTACAGTTACACACGCACAGGTAACTTAATGTGATTACAGTTACACACGCACAGGTAACTTAATGTGATTACAGTTACACACGCACAGGTAACTGAATGTGATTAGAGTTACACACACACACAGGTAACTTAATGTGATTACAGTTACACACGCACAGGTAACTTAATGTGATTACAGTTACACACACGCACAGGTAACTTAATGTGATTACAGTTACACACACAGAGGTAACTGAATGTGATTACAGTTACACACACACACAGGTAACTTAATGTGATTACATTTACACACGCACAGGTAACTGAATGTGATTAGAGTTACACACACACACAGGTAACTTAATGTGATTACAGTTACACACGCACAGGTAACTTAATGTGATTACAGTTACACACACGCACAGGTAACTTAATGTGATTACAGTTACACACACAGAGGTAACTGAATGTGATTACAGTTACACACGCACAGGTAACTTAATGTGATTACAGTTACACACGCACAGGTAACTTAATGTGATTACAGTTACACACGCACAGGTAACTTAATGTGATTACAGTTACACACACACACAGGTAACTTAATGTGATTACAGTTACACACACAGAGGTAACTGAATGTGATTACAGTTACACACACACACAGGTAACTTAATGTGATTACAGTTACACACGCACAGGTAACTTAATGTGATTACAGTTACACACGCACAGGTAACTGAATGTGATTAGAGTTACACACGCACAGGTAACTGAATGTGATTACAGTTACACACACACACAGGTAACTTAATGTGATTACAGTTACACACACACACAGGTAACTTAATGTGATTACAGTTACAGACGCACAGGTAACTTAATGTGATTACAGTTACACACACACACAGATAACTTAATGTGATTACAGTTACAGACGCACAGGTAACTTAATGTGATTAGAGTTACACACGCACAGGTAACTGAATGTGATTACAGTTACACACGCACACAGGTAACTTAATGTGATTACAGTTACACATACACACAGGTAATTTAATGTGATTACAGTTACAGACGCACAGGTAACTTAATGTGATTACAGTTACACACACACACAGATAACTTAATGTGATTACAGTTACAGACGCACAGGTAACTTAATGTGATTACAGTTACACACATACACAGATAACTTAATGTGATTACAGTTACAGACGCACAGGTAACTGAATGTGATTACAGTTACACACGCACAGGTAACTTAATGTGATTACAGTTACAGACGCACAGGTAACTGAATGTGATTACAGTTACACACGCACAGGTAACTTAATGTGATTACAGTTACACACTCACAGGTAACTGAATGTGATTACAGTTACACACGCACAGGTAACTTAATGTGATTACAGTTACACACAAACACACACACAGGTAACTGAATGTGATTGCAGTTACAAACACACACAAATTACTTAATGTGATTACAGTTACACACACACACAGGTAACTTAATGTGATTACAGTTACACACACACACAGGTAACTTAATGTGATTACAGTTACACACACACACTGGTAACTGAATGTGATTGCAGTTACAAACACACACAAATTACTTAATGTGATTACAGTTACACACACACACAGGTAACTTAATGTGATTACAGTTACACACACACACAGGTTACTTAATGTGATTACAGTTACACACACACAGGTAACTTAATGTGATTACAGTTACACACACACAGGTAACTGAATGTGATTACAGTTACTCACACACTGGTAACTGAATGTCATTACAGTTACACACACACAGGTAACTTAATGTGATTACAGTTACACACACACACAGGTAACTGAATGTGATTACAGTTACACACACGCACAGGTAACTGAATGTGATTACAGTTACACACACACACAGATAACTTAATGTGATTACAGTTACAGACGCACAGGTAACTTAATGTGATTACAGTTACACACGCACAGGTAACTGAATGTGATTAGAGTTACACACACACACAGCTAACTGAATGTAATTACAGTTACACACACGCACAGGTAACTGAATGTGATTACAGTTACACACACACACAGGTAACTTAATGTGATTACAGTTACACACACACACACACAGGTAACTTAATGTGATTACAGTTACACACATACAGGTAACTTAATGTGATTACAGTTACACACACGCACAGGTAACTTAATGTGATTACAGTTACACACACAGAGGTAACTGAATGTGATTACAGTTACACACACACAGGTAACTTAATGTGATTACAGTTACACACGCACAGGTAACTGAATGTGATTACAGTTACACACGCACAGGTAACTGAATGTGATTAGAGTTACACACGCACAGGTAACTTAATGTGATTACAGTTACACACGCACAGGTAACTGAATGTGATTACAGTTACACACGCACAGGTAACTGAATGTGATTAGAGTTACACACGCACAGGTAACTTAATGTGATTACAGTTACACACGCACAGGTAACTGAATGTGATTAGAGTTACACACACACAGGTAACTTAATGTGATTACAGTTACACACGCACAGGTAACTGAATGTGATTACAGTTACACACGCACAGGTAACTGAATGTGATTAGAGTTACACACGCACAGGTAACTTAATGTGATTACAGTTACACACGCACAGGTAACTGAATGTGATTAGAGTTACACACACACAGGTAACTTAATGTGATTACAGTTACACACGCACAGGTAACTGAATGTGATTACAGTTACACACGCACAGGTAACTGAATGTGATTACAGTTACACACACACACAGGTAACTTAATGTGATTACAGTTACACACGCACAGGTAACTGAATGTGATTAGAGTTACACACGCATAGGTAACTGAATGTGATTACAGTTACACACGCACAGGTAACTGAATGTGATTACAGTTACACACGCACAGGTAACTGAATGTGATTAGAGTTACACACGCACAGGTAACTTAATGTGATTACAGTTACACACGCACAGGTAACTGAATGTGATTACAGTTACACACGCACAGGTAACTGAATGTGATTAGAGTTACACACGCACAGGTAACTTAATGTGATTAGAGTTACACACGCATAGGTAACTGAATGTGATTAGAGTTACACACACACACAGGTAACTTAATGTGATTACAGTTACACACGCACAGGTAACTGAATGTGATTACAGTTACACACGCACAGGTAACTGAATGTGATTACAGTTACACACGCACAGGTAACTTAATGTGATTACAGTTACACACGCACAGGTAACTGAATATGATTAGAGTTACACACGCATAGGTAACTGAATGTGATTAGAGTTACACACACACACAGGTAACTTAATGTGATTACAGTTACACACGCACAGGTAACTGAATGTGATTACAGTTACACACGCACAGGTAACTGAATGTGATTACAGTTACACACGCACAGGTAACTTAATGTGATTACAGTTACAGACGCACAGGTAACTTAATGTGATTAGAGTTACACACGCACAGGTAACTGAATGTGATTACAGTTACACACACACACAGGTAACTTAATGTGATTACAGTTACACACACACACACAGATAACTTAATGTGATTACAGTTACAGACACACAGATAACTTAATGTGATTACAGTTACACACGCACAGGTAACTGAATGTGATTAGAGTTACACACACACACAGGTAACTGAATGTGATTACAGTTACAGACGCACAGGTAACTTAATGTGATTACAGTTACACACACACACAGGTAACTTAATGTGATTACAGTTACACACACACACACAGATAACTTAATGTGATTACAGTTACAGACACACAGGTAACTTAATGTGATTACAGTTACACACGCACAGGTAACTGAATGTGATTAGAGTTACACACACACACAGGTAACTGAATGTGATTACAGTTACAGACGCACAGGTAACTTAATGTGATTACAGTTACACACGCACAGGTAACTTAATGTGATTACAGTTACAAACGCACAGGTAACTTAATGTTATTACAGTTACACACTCACAGGTAACTGAATGTGATTACAGTTACACACGCACAGGTAACTGAATGTGATTACAGTTACAGACGCACAGGTAACTTAATGGGATTAGAGTTACACACACACACAGGTAACTTAATGTGATTACAGTTACACACACACACAGGTAACTTAATGTGATTACAGTTACACACACACACAGGTAACTTAATGTGATTACAGTTACAGACGCACAGGTAACTTAATGTGATTACAGTTACAGACGCACAGGTAACTTAATGTGATTACAGTTACAAACGCACAGGTAACTTAATGTGATTACAGTTACACACACACACAGATAACTTAATGTGATTACAGTTACAGACGCACAGGTAACTTAATGTGATTACAGTTACAGACGCACAGGTAACTTAATGTGATTACAGTTACAAACGCACAGGTAACTTAATGTGATTACAGTTACAGACGCACAGGTAACTTAATGTGATTACAGTTACACACGCACAGGTAACTGAATGTGATTACAGTTACACACACAGGTAACTGAATGTGATTACAGTTACACACTCACAGGTAACTTAATGTGATTACAGTTACAGACGCACAGGTAACTTAATGTGATTACAGTTACACACGCACAGGTAACTTAATGTGATTACAGTTACACACGCACAGGTAACTTAATGTGATTACAGTTACAAACGCACAGGTAACTTAATGTGATTACAGTTACAGACGCACAGGTAACTTAATGTGATTACAGTTACAAACGCACAGGTAACTTAATGTGATTACAGTTACACACGCACAGGTAACTTAATGTGATTACAGTTACACACTAAAAGGTAACTTAATGTGATTACAGTTACAGACGCACAGGTAACTTAATGTGATTACAGTTACACACGCACAGGTAACTTAATGTGATTACAGTTACACACGCACAGGTAACTTAATGTGATTACAGTTACACACGCACAGGTAACTGAATGTGATTACAGTTACAGACACACAGGTAACTTTATGTGATTACAGTTACACACACAGGTAACTGAATGTGATTACAGTTACACACGCACAGGTATCTTAATGTGATTACAGTTACACACATACAGGTAACTGAATGTGATTAGAGTTACACACACACACAGGTAACTTAATGTGATTACAGTTACACACACAGGTAACTGAATGTGATTACAGTTACACACGCACAGGTAACTTAATGTGATTACAGTTACACACGCACAGGTAACTTAATGTGATTACAGTTACAGACGCACAGGTAACTGAATGTGATTACAGTTACACACACACACAGGTAACTGAATGTGATTACAGTTACACACACACACACAAGTAACTTAATGTGATTAGAGTTACACACACAGGTAACTTAATGTGATTAAAGTTACACACGCACAGGTAACTTAATGTGATTAGAGTTACACACGCACAGGTAACTTAATGTGATTACAGTTACACACGCACAGGTAACTGAATGTGATTAGAGTTACACACACACAGGTAACTTAATGTGATTACAGTTACACACGCACAGGTAACTGAATGTGATTACAGTTACAGACACACAGGTAACTGAATGTGATTACAGATACACACGCACAGGTATCTTAATGTGATTACAGTTACAAACAAAGAGATAACTTAATTTGATTAAAGTTACACACACACATACACAGGTTACTGAATGTTATTACAGTTACACACACACACAGATAACTGAATGTGATTACAGTTACACACACACACAGGTTACTTAATGTGATTACAGTTACACACGCACAGGTAACTGAATGTGATTAGAGTTACAAACGCACAGGTATCTTAATGTGATTACAGTTACACACACACAGGTAACTGAATGTGATTACAGTTACACACACACACAGGTTACTTAATGTGATTACAGTTACACACGCACAGGTAACTTAATGTGATTACAGTTACACACGCACAGGTAACTGAATGTGATTAGAGTTACACACACACACAGGTAACTGAATGTGATTACAGTTACAGACGCACAGGTAACTTAATGTGATTACAGTTACACACGCACAGGTAACTTAATGTGATTACAGTTACACACACACACAGGTAACTGAATGTGATTACAGTTACAGACGCACAGGTAACTTAATGTGATTACAGTTACACACACAGAGGTAACTGAATGTGATTACAGTTACACACACACACAGGTAACTTAATGTGATTACAGTTACAGACGAACAGGTAACTTATTGTGATTACAGTTACACACGCACAGGTAACTTAATGTGATTACAGTTACAAACGCACAGGTAACTTAATGTGATTACAGTTACACACTCACAGGTAACTGAATGTGATTACAGTTACAGACGCACAGGTAACTGAATGTGATTACAGTTACACACGCACAGGTAACTTAATGTGATTACAGTTACACACGCACAGGTAACTGAATGTGATTACAGTTACAGACGCACAGGTAACTTAATGTGATTACAGTTACAGACGCACAGGTAACTTAATGTGATTACAGTTACAGACGCACAGGTAACTTAATGTGATTACAGTTACAGACACACACAGGTAACTTAATGTGATTACAGTTACAGACGCACAGGTAACTTAATGTGATTACAGTTACACACGCACAGGTAACTGAATGTGATTACAGTTACACACTCACAGGTAACTGAATGTGATTACAGTTACACACACACAGGTAACTTAATGTGATTACAGTTACACACACACACAGGTAACTTAATGTGATTACAGTTACACACACACACAGATAACTTAATGTGATTACAGTTACAGACGCACAGGTAACTTAATGTGATTACAGTTACACACTCACAGGTAACTTAATGTGATTACAGTTACAGACGCACAGGTAACTTAATGTGATTACAGTTACACACACACACAGGTAACTTAATGTGATTACAGTTACACACGCACAGGTAACTGAATGTGATTAGAGTTACACACACACACAGGTAACTGAATGTGATTACAGTTACACACACACACAGATAACTTAATGTGATTACAGTTACAGACGCACAGGTAACTTAATGTGATTACAGTTACAAACGCACAGGTAACTTAATGTGATTACAGTTACAGACGCATAGGTAACTTAATGTGATTACAGTTACACACACACACAGGTAACTTAATGTGATTACAGTTACACACGCACAGGTAACTTAATGTGATTACAGTTACACACGCACAGGTAACTGAATTTGATTACAGTTACAGACGTACAGGTAACTTAATGTGATTACAGTTACACACACAGGTAACTGAATGTGATTACAGTTACACACTCACAGGTAACTGAATGTGATTACAGTTACACACTCACAGGTAACTTAATGTGATTACAGTTACACACACACACAGGTAACTTAATGTGATTACAGTTACAGACGCACAGGTAACTTAATGTGATTACAGTTACACACACACACAGGTAACTTAATGTGATTACAGTTACAGACGCACAGGTAACTTAATTTGATTACAGTTACACACACAGAGGTAACTGAATGTGATTAGAGTTACACACACACACAGGTAACTGAATGTGATTACAGTTACACACACACAGGTAACTTAATGTGATTACAGTTACACACGCACAGGTAACTGAATGTGATTAGAGTTACACACACACACAGGTAACTTAATGTGATTACAGGTACAGACGCACAGGTAACTTAATGTGATTACAGTTACACACACACACAGGTAACTGAATGTGATTACAGTTACAGACGCACAGGTAACTTAATGTGATTACAGTTACACACGCACAGGTAACTTAATGTGATTACAGTTACAAACGCACAGGTAACTTAATGTGATTACAGTTACACACACACACAGGTAACTTAATGTGATTACAGTTACACACACTCACAGGTAACTGAATGTGATTACAGTTACAGACGCACAGGTAACTGAATGTGATTACAGTTACAGACGCACAGGTAACTTAATGTGATTAGAGTTACACACACACAGAGGTAACTTAATGTGATTACAGTTACACACACACACAGGTAACTTAATGTGATTACAGTTACACACACACACAGATAACTTAATGTGATTACAGTTACAGACGCACAGGTAACTTAATGTGATTACAGTTACACACTCACAGGTAACTGAATGTGATTACAGTTACACACACACAGGTAACAATGTGATTAGAGTTAAGCACACACAGGTAACTTAATGTGATTACAGTTACACACACACACAGGTAACTGAATGTGATTACAGTTACACACACACAAACAAGTAACTGAATGTGATTACAGTTACACACACAGGTAACTTAATGTGATTACAGTTACACACGCACAGGTAACTGAATGTGATTAGAGTTACACACGCACAGGTAACTTAATGTGATTACAGTTACACACGCACAGGTAACTGAATGTGATTAGAGTTACACACACACAGGTAACTTAATGTGATTACATTTACACACGCACAGGTAACTGAATGTGATTACAGTTACACACACACACAGGTTACTGAATGTTATTACAGTTACACACACACACAGATAACTGAATGTGATTACAGTTACATAAACACACAGGTTACTTAATGTGATTACAGTTACACACGCACAGGTATCTTAATGTGATTACAGTTACACACACACAGGTAACTGAATGTGATTACAGTTACACACGCACAGGTAACTGAATGTGATTAGAGTTACACACGCACAGGTAACTGAATGTGATTAGAGTTACACACACACACAGGTAACTTAATGTGATTACAGTTACACACACACACAGATAACTTAATGTGATTACAGTTACAGACGCACAGGTAACTTAATGTGATTACAGTTACACACATACAGGTAACTTAATGTGATTACAGTTACACACACACTGGTAACTTAATATGATTACAGTTACACACGCACAGGTAACTTAATGTGATTAGAGTTACACACACACACAGGTAACTTAATATGATTACAGTTACACACACACACAGATAACTTAATGTGATTACAGTTACAGACGCACAGGTAACTTAATGTGATTACAGTTACAGACGCACAGTTAACTTAATGTGATTACAGTTACACACATACAGGTAACTTAATGTGATTACAGTTACACACACACTGGTAACTTAATGTGATTACAGTTACACACGCACAGGTAACTTAATGTGATTACAGTTACACACGCACAGGTAACTTAATGTGATTACAGTTACACACGCACAGGTAACTGAATGTGATTAGAGTTACACACACACACAGGTAACTTAATGTGATTACAGTTACACACGCACAGGTAACTTAATGTGATTACAGTTACACACACGCACAGGTAACTTAATGTGATTACAGTTACACACACAGAGGTAACTGAATGTGATTACAGTTACACACACACACAGGTAACTTAATGTGATTACATTTACACACGCACAGGTAACTGAATGTGATTAGAGTTACACACACACACAGGTAACTTAATGTGATTACAGTTACACACGCACAGGTAACTTAATGTGATTACAGTTACACACACGCACAGGTAACTTAATGTGATTACAGTTACACACACAGAGGTAACTGAATGTGATTACAGTTACACACACACACAGGTAACTTAATGTGATTACAGTTACACACGCACAGGTAACTTAATGTGATTACAGTTACACACGCACAGGTAACTTAATGTGATTACAGTTACACACACACACAGGTAACTTAATGTGATTACAGTTACACACACAGAGGTAACTGAATGTGATTACAGTTACACACACACACAGGTAACTTAATGTGATTACAGTTACACACACGCACAGGTAACTTAATGTGATTACAGTTACACACACAGAGGTAACTGAATGTGATTACAGTTACACACACACACAGGTAACTTAATGTGATTACAGTTACACACGCACAGGTAACTTAATGTGATTACAGTTACACACGCACAGGTAACTTAATGTGATTACAGTTACACACACACACAGGTAACTTAATGTGATTACAGTTACACACACAGAGGTAACTGAATGTGATTACAGTTACACACACACACAGGTAACTTAATGTGATTACAGTTACACACGCACAGGTAACTTAATGTGATTACAGTTACACACGCACAGGTAACTGAATGTGATTAGAGTTACACACGCACAGGTAACTGAATGTGATTACAGTTACACACACACACAGGTAACTTAATGTGATTACAGTTACACACACACACAGGTAACTTAATGTGATTACAGTTACGGACGCACAGGTAACTTAATGTGATTACAGTTACACACACACACAGATAACTTAATGTGATTACAGTTACAGACGCACAGGTAACTTAATGTGATTAGAGTTACACACGCACAGGTAACTGAATGTGATTACAGTTACACACGCACACAGGTAACTTAATGTGATTACAGTTACACATACACACAGGTAACTTAATGTGATTACAGTTACAGACGCACAGGTAACTTAATGTGATTACAGTTACACACACACACAGATAACTTAATGTGATTACAGTTACAGACGCACAGGTAACTTAATGTGATTACAGTTACACACATACACAGATAACTTAATGTGATTACAGTTACAGACGCACAGGTAACTTAATGTGATTACAGTTACACACTCACAGGTAACTGAATGTGATTACAGTTACAGACGCACAGGTAACTGAATGTGATTACAGTTACACACGCACAGGTAACTTAATGTGATTACAGTTACACACTCACAGGTAACTGAATGTGATTACAGTTACACACGCACAGGTAACTTAATGTGATTACAGTTACACACAAACACACACACAGGTAACTGAATGTGATTGCAGTTACAAACACACACAAATTACTTAATGTGATTACAGTTACACACACACACAGGTAACTTAATGTGATTACAGTTACACACACACACAGGTAACTTAATGTGATTACAGTTACACACACACACTGGTAACTGAATGTGATTGCAGTTACAAACACACACAAATTACTTAATGTGATTACAGTTACACACACACACAGGTAACTTAATGTGATTACAGTTACACACACACACAGGTTACTTAATGTGATTACAGTTACACACACACAGGTAACTTAATGTGATTACAGTTAAACACACACAGGTAACTGAATGTGATTACAGTTACTCACACACTGGTAACTGAATGTCATTACAGTTACACACACACAGGTAACTTAATGTGATTACAGTTACACACACACACAGGTAACTGAATGTGATTACAGTTACACACACGCACAGGTAACTGAATGTGATTACAGTTACACACACACACAGATAACTTAATGTGATTACAGTTACAGACGCACAGGTAACTTAATGTGATTACAGTTACACACGCACAGGTAACTGAATGTGATTAGAGTTACACACACACACAGCTAACTGAATGTAATTACAGTTACACACACGCACAGGTAACTGAATGTGATTACAGTTACACACACACACAGGTAACTTAATGTGATTACAGTTACACACACACACACACAGGTAACTTAATGTGATTACAGTTACACACATACAGGTAACTTAATGTGATTACAGTTACACACACGCACAGGTAACTTAATGTGATTACAGTTACACACACAGAGGTAACTGAATGTGATTACAGTTACACACACACAGGTAACTTAATGTGATTACAGTTACACACGCACAGGTAACTGAATGTGATTACAGTTACACACGCACAGGTAACTGAATGTGATTAGAGTTACACACGCACAGGTAACTTAATGTGATTACAGTTACACACGCACAGGTAACTGAATGTGATTACAGTTACACACGCACAGGTAACTGAATGTGATTAGAGTTACACACGCACAGGTAACTTAATGTGATTACAGTTACACACGCACAGGTAACTGAATGTGATTAGAGTTACACACACACAGGTAACTTAATGTGATTACAGTTACACACGCACAGGTAACTGAATGTGATTACAGTTACACACGCACAGGTAACTGAATGTGATTAGAGTTACACACGCACAGGTAACTTAATGTGATTACAGTTACACACGCACAGGTAACTGAATGTGATTAGAGTTACACACACACAGGTAACTTAATGTGATTACAGTTACACACGCACAGGTAACTGAATGTGATTACAGTTACACACGCACAGGTAACTGAATGTGATTACAGTTACACACACACACAGGTAACTTAATGTGATTACAGTTACACACGCACAGGTAACTGAATGTGATTAGAGTTACACACGCATAGGTAACTGAATGTGATTACAGTTACACACGCACAGGTAACTGAATGTGATTACAGTTACACACGCACAGGTAACTGAATGTGATTAGAGTTACACACGCACAGGTAACTTAATGTGATTACAGTTACACACGCACAGGTAACTGAATGTGATTAGAGTTACACACGCACAGGTAACTTAATGTGATTACAGTTACACACGCACAGGTAACTGAATGTGATTAGAGTTACACACGCACAGGTAACTTAATGTGATTAGAGTTACACACGCATAGGTAACTGAATGTGATTAGAGTTACACACACACACAGGTAACTTTATGTGATTACAGTTACACACGCACAGGTAACTGAATGTGATTACAGTTACACACGCACAGGTAACTGAATGTGATTAGAGTTACACACGCACAGGTAACTTAATGTGATTACAGTTACACACGCACAGGTAACTGAATGTGATTAGAGTTACACACGCATAGGTAACTGAATGTGATTAGAGTTACACACACACACAGGTAACTTAATGTGATTACAGTTACACACGCACAGGTAACTGAATGTGATTACAGTTACACACGCACAGGTAACTGAATGTGATTACAGTTACACACGCACAGGTAACTTAATGTGATTACAGTTACAGACGCACAGGTAACTTAATGTGATTAGAGTTACACACGCACAGGTAACTGAATGTGATTACAGTTACACACGCACACAGGTAACTTAATGTGATTACAGTTACACACACACACAGGTAACTTAATGTGATTACAGTTACAGACGCACAGGTAACTTAATGTGATTACAGTTACACACATACACAGATAACTTAATGTGATTACAGTTACACACATACAGGTAACTTAATGTGATTACAGTTACAGACGCACAGGTAACTTAATGTGATTACAGTTACACACACACACAGATAACTTAATGTGATTACAGTTACAGACGCACAGGTAACTTAATGTGATTACAGTTACAGACGCACAGGTAACTTAATGTGATTACAGTTACACACGCACAGGTAACTTAATGTGATTACAGTTACAGACGCACACAGGTAACTGAATGTGATTACAGTTACACACACGCACAGGTAACTTAATCTGATTACAGTTACACACACACACAGGTAACTTAATGTGATTACAGTTACACACGCACAGGTAACTGAATGTGATTACAGTTACAGACACACACAGGTAACTTAATGTGATTACAGTTACACACGCACAGGTAACTGAATGTGATTACAGTTACACACACGCACAGGTAACTGAATGTGATTACAGTTACACACACACACAGGTAACTTAATGTGATTACAGTTACACACACACACACACAGGTAACTTAATGTGATTACAGTTACACACATACAGGTAACTTAATGTGATTACAGTCACACACACACACAGGTAACTTAATGTGATTACAGTTACACACACACACAGGTAACTTAATCTGATTACAGTTACACACACACAGGTAACTGAATGTGATTAGCGTACAGCTTCTCATATCAGTGCTTTTAGAAAGATGATTATTTGCATACGCGGTTTACCATTAAGGCAAAGGTAGGCAATTGCCTGGGGCCCCCAACCTGAGGGGGCCCCCAACCAGCTGCCCCCTCCCCGTTAAGCAGGGCTTGGGGCCTCTGGAAAGTAGCCCCCAACCATTGCGAAAGTTGGAAATTAAGTGGAAGTGACAAGTTCGGTTTGTTGACAGTTAACTTAAAATGAAGCGACAATATCCAAGTGGGGCTAATAAAAGGAGAAAGCGGGAGGAAACAAAACAAAAGAACGCTACACACCCCGAACTTAAGAGTTTTTTTGTGTCAACAACGCCGGTTGACTGTTGAATGTCGAGCCGGTCGTTGAAGATTCAGGGGAGCTACCTGTATGTGATGATCAGAGGAGCTGATGGATGACAAGCCGACCAATTTGGAAGACATAGTTGATGAGTTGGTGAGTAGCCCAGAGTCTTCTGAACACGGCGAAAGTGACGTAGTGTTGGGAGATGACCCGGCGCTGTGTCCAGCGGTTGTTAACGAGAGGGAACGGTGCGACATTGTGATGAAAGGACCTGTTCAACTCGAGCTAGAGTTACCCCGAAACGAAGAAGGTCAGCGATTCACAAAAGTCAATTATTTCATGTTAATGAGGAACGGGGAAATCAACAGGTCCTGGCTAGTCTACAGCAAGTCAAAGGATTCTGTCATGTGCTTTTGTTGCTGGCTTTTTGGTGATGGAGATACACAGCTGAGCTCCAACACCGACTTTAGCAACTGGAAAAACCTCCAAGCTCACCTTAAGCAACATGAGAGATCTGTCCAACACGTCTCACACATGGATGCCTGGCAGACACTGAGCACTCACCTATTGATCAGGTGAGACAGGATCTCAAATGCTGAAGCTACTAGATGGAAAGAAATTTTAAAAAGATTGCTTGCCATTGTTAGCCATCTCGCTGAGCATAATCTTGCATTTAGAGGACACAGAGAGAAGCTGTATGAACATGGCAATGGCTCAATTTGACTCCATCATGAAGGAGCATCTGTGGAGAATTCAAGAAAAACAGCTCACAGATACATACCTCAGTAAGCATATTCAAAATGAATTAATATGCCTTGTTGCACAGTTTACCACTGATGCATTAGTAGAGCAATGTCACCTTTACATCAACCTCACTCCCATACACTCACTCTCTACTACTCCAACTAAGTTCTCTCTCTTTCTCACTCACACAACTGTCTGGTGAGTTTTCTTTTAAAAAAAAAAAAAATTTGCATTTTGACATATACTGGTGTTATATTTGAAACTTATTTCTCACATTCTTCTCTTTATTTAATGCAAGTAGCCTATTGACGTGGTCCCTTTGTGTTAAAAGAACGATTTTGAAGGGCCCCCTAGCTAAGTTCGCCTTGGGCCCCCAAAGTGCTAAATCCGCCACTGATTATGTGCCTATCTGATCAGCTCTGTCTTGACCTTAAGGTCATGGGTTTGATTCCCATGTTGACAGAGATGGCAAAACTGGCCTAGCTCCCGGCTTTTCCCAAAGGAAATTTTCTAGTTATCATTATTGTTATTTGCATGAGTCTTTTGACATCATTCAAATTTGTTGTATACTAGTCAAAATAAAAGAAAACTTACAACATGATGTTTGTATATCTCATTTATGTAGTATGGTAATTTATTTTATTCTGGTGATATTCTGCCCGCTCTAACCACTTTCCTTTACAATGTCCACAGACTTCTGATGATTCAGCCATCAATGTGGAAGAAGAGCTGGCAGCAGAGATGATGGCTCTGTACCTTGTGTGCAATGAAAATGGACAAGTCAGGGATGTAAGGATCATCATTGATCTCAGCAGAGCCTGCTGTTACTTGCTTGGGCTAACTTATGCCTTGGACCTGAAGTACCCCAAAACTCTAAAGTACACTTTTGAGGTTTTTCAAAAGATGCTTGTTGAAGTCGATGCTGGAAACCTGTCAATAAAGGTGCAAAGACTGAAAAATAATGCGATGATATAGTTGTCTGTTGGGTGGATGAGCACAGATGAGGGTATGATGAGGCGTTCGGAAGGGACATTTTCAGAAGAGAGGACAACAGAACACTGTGCTTATCAAAGTCAACAGAAATGTCACTTATCCCATACAGCATGTATGGGATTCCCATCCACATGGATAAATTCAAGGATCATCACTGTGGATGCTCCTCTTGACTGGTTTTATTTCTGTGGAGGACAGGCCGTCCCTGCAGAGCTGTCCCTGTTGCGCAAACTTGAGTAAAAAGCCTGACAAGTTGGAGGTTGGAGTTAAAAAGTGATATTTTGAAGAGAGAGGACAACAGAACATCAAGTAGCGACACAGTTCCCTTCAGTTCCTTCTTGGAGTATCTCCAAAGAGGAATGGCTGCCTCCTCTCTCCTCTCTCTTCCTCTCTCCTCCTCTCTCCCGTTCCTCCTCCTTTGTCCTCCTGCTCCTTGGAGTATCTCCAAGGAGGAATTGAAGGGAACTCTGTGATGCTTAAAAAAATTAAATTTTTAAAGCTTTCATGTTTTGTGAGCTCTTGTTCATTTTGGTTTATAGTAAATATCCTCAAATAAAGATTTTCAAAAGTCAGTTGATACAACACATTTTTTTTTAAGTATATCATAGGCAAATTTGCAGTTATCTCCTACAAATGTTTTCAATTTTATTTACTCAATTTGATTAGTGATTTCTACTCAGGTTTTCTATATTGTTAATACGGTATTTCAGTTACATTTACTCAATTCATGTGGTAGTTGAGCCAAGTCAATTAATTCAGATGTACTTAAAATATTACTTGGATTTACTAATTACTCATATTTTGTGTAACTGATTTGAAAGCATTCATATCAACTCAATATTTTTAAGTGTAAAAATGCTGCACTGATTGAATTAAGTAATGTGCAGTATTATTTCTTAGAGTGTGGCAAAATGTCCATTGACGAAGAAGCGACAGCCTTTCAAGGGAACGACCAGATAGAAAACCAGACATTTCTGGTGGACAACTAGATGTCCAGCTACAGAGGAGCAGGAATCACTCTGGCAGACGATCGGTCATCCAACAACGTCCCAGCAGGCCCCCCTCGGACACAAGAGCGGGAACATAGGGAGACAAGCCCAACTGGGCCCCCTCAGACACAGGAATAGGAGGAGGTGAGCCCACCAGGGCACCCTTGCTGCAGGTGCTGATGATTCAGAAGCAGTGGGTGGACGACAGAGGCTTTAGAGACTGAAACACTGAAGGCAGAGGCTCTGGAGACTTGAGCTCTGACACAGGCAAGGGTTAGAGCTGAAGTAAAGACTCAATGACTCAGGAGAGCACTATGAATGGAAGATCACAGCTAAAGCATTGCCATACCTTGCCTTAGACTCATCCTCCATGTCTGCCACACCTGGAGACAAGAGGAGCTTTGGTTTTTCCTAAAAGATCTGCTGACTCATTTGACCTCTCCCATGGTCCAGAAGGCTCAGCCATATTATCACAAAAAGTTCTTACTATCCTGTGAGTCACTGGACCCATGCTGGATTCGTTCTCTGAGGCTTAAGCCAGCACTGAGGCAGGAGAAGCCTACGCTGGAACTGAGGTAGGAGAAGCACCTTGCTTGGATCTAACAGAAGAGGTGAGACGAGGCAGCCTGAAGCCCGTCTGTGCCTGGAGGAGTCTGGGTTGCCTCCACCACACCATGGTGTGGGCCCAGGTGTCTGGCCGTTTGCTCTGGGCCTCTGATGTGTCCACAGGTTTTTTTTTTCTTGGGGATTGTGGTGGGTGGTGGGGTGTGGCGGTACTCTTTCACTGTTGGATCTGCTTGGGCTGGCCCAGGGGATGATGGATCAGGTAACTTATCTGGCCAAGAACTAATTGCTTTGCAAAGGGACGCAAAGGGACGCTTTATGAATGTAAAACTCCCCTTGTGTCATGATTTAGGTCTGATTCATGTCTTGTCTCGTCATTTCCTGTTTTATTTTGAAATATTAACTTCCCTCTTGTTTCAGGTACCTTGCTCTTCCTCCTGTGTCAAGTGTCTGATTGTCTTCCCTGATTCCCAAAGTGTTTCCACCCGTTCCCCTTGGCTCATCATATGCTCAAATAGTCTGCATCTCCCATGTCTTGTGCCAGTGTGTTGCCTCCGATCATGAGCCTCACCGTTGTGTCTTGTTCCACAGAAATCCACAGCCACAGATTCCTTGAGCCTGCAGTGAGTGATCCTCCTGCAGAGCATATCCTGTGTTTGATCATTTATTCTTTAGCCCTAGTTTATCACGGTAAGTTCCATAGCCTGTTTTGGTTCCTCCCTTTTGGAGTGATTTTGATTTGTAACCTTTTCATAGTCACCTCCGTCAGAGGAGCATTGTGTTTCGGTTAGTAGTTTAATAGTTCCTCCACTAGTGGAGTGATTTTGTGTGATCTTTGTGTCGCCGTTAAAGGTGCGCTTATACTTAATTGTTAAGTTTCACAGTGCCTCTGCTTTTTAGGAGAGCGTCTTTTGTTTAAGTCCGCCCCAGTAGGAGAGCGTGGAAGTTTATTTGAGCTCTTTAATAGCCCTTTGTTTTCCTCCTAGAGTGGAGAGGTTTTGATTTGGATCATTTTCATAGCGGCACTCTCCTTCACCATAGTTATTGAGGAGAGTGCTTCAGGAGTTTCACAGCCTCTTTATTTGCTCTGTGTGGAGATTCTCAACCTGCTGTTTATCAATAAACATACTGTCAGTTACCAGGGGATTCAGGACGCAGATGCAGGGTCGTGTGGTCACAAGATGGTTTTATTTAAATAAAGCACAAGAAAGATCTCGGCACTGCAGGGCGATCTCCCAGCAGCGCAAAAGAAACGGGCTATAAAAATCCTAAGCGCTCTCCTCCGTAGCTAAGGTGGAGAAGGAGCGCGGCTATGAAAGTTACAAACATAAAATCTCTCCAAACTGGGAGGAAAACAGAAAAGCTATGAACGCTTTAACAAAAACAAGTCACGCTCTCGAAATGAGGCGGAATAAAACAAAGGCACACTCTTTACAAAAACAGAGGATCTATGAAAATTTAACTTTATCTTAAAGCTCTCCTTTAACGGAGGCGACTATGACAGGTTAGAACAAAAATCGCTCCTTGAAAACGGAGGAAAAACAAAGCTATTAAACTTACCGTTCAATAAATAAACTAACGCTATGGAACAAGAATAAATTACAAAACAAGATAGCACTGCAGGAGAGTCGCTCGCAGCAGGCTCGTGGAATCTGTGGGTTCAAGACAAGACAAGGGAAGTGGCTGGTAATGAAGCTCAAAAGGAGACAACATACTGGCACAAGAAAAGGGAAACGCAGACTATTTGAACACATGAGGGACCAAGGGGAACAGGTGGAAACACTTTGGAATCAGGGAAGACAATGAGACGCTTGACACGGGAGGAAGGGCAAGATACCTGAAACGAGAGGAGAAGGTCAGTGATTTTTCAAAATAAAACAGGAAATGACCAGACAAGACATGGAACGGAAAATAAACCGTGACACATTCTTGACTTTGAACTCGACCCTACATCTGTGTCCTGTCTCCTGAGGCCCTGACAGTTGTCTCGCAAAAGTTTTCCTAAGGGAAGCATGTAAAGATTAAATAAGACAGAACCAAGGACTGAACCTTGAGGAACTACACACCTTATGTCAACCTTCTGGGAAACAAAGTTGCCAATGGAAACAAAATAGTCTCTGTCTTGTAGGTATGATCTAAACCAGCAAAGGACTGTATCAGACAGTCCAACCCATTTTTCTAGTCTTTCTAATAGTATAGAATGGTTGCCGGTGTCAAATGTAGCACTTAGACCCAGTAAAACCAAAACTGACATATTACCAATGTCTGAGTTTTAGGCGAATGTCATTTACCACTTTAATTAGCGCCGTCTCAGTAATGTGGTTTGGGTGTAATCCAGATTGAAAAATATCAAACAATGTAAGGTATGTTGTACTTTAAACGTTATCTGTGTCTTCTTCCTCATCGTCCCTGCACTGCTCCTCATCATCATCATCCAACATGGGATACAACAACAACCACAGGTGATTACTGTGGCTGTAACGAGAGACAGACATAACAGAATTGAAGTAATTAGTCCACTCCATCGGCCAAACCATTTCTCCATCATGTCCGTGAAGGGGTCGTTGATCCCAGAGTTCTCTGCCAGCTCTGCAGAGTGATGTGAGTCCCTCTAGGGCCTTGGTGATGCTGCCATCTGGGGAAGTATTGTTTGGAATAAAGGTGCAACAAGAAGTTCCAAACATTTTACATACACCCCCTTTTTCTGCTAACAACATTTCTAAAGGCATCCTGTTCTGCCATGCCATAAGCGAAGTTGGACCTAATTGTTCAGCAATGCCTTTAACAGCATCTCTAGTGTAGTTCACAAAGTGCTGCTGGTTGTAATAGATGTAATTTATCCAATCAACATTCTTATTTATTGTTGCCCACCAGAAAAAAAAAGATTCAAAACCTGAAGCTACTTGATTTCTAGCTTTAAGCTCATTTGGGATTCCCCTAGGGACCCCAATGCTGTCCAGGTACACTCTGTCAAATGTACCTCCAGGCACAGTTGAACGTTTGAGACGTCGCAGCCCCTCCGGAGTGAGCTTCTCACTCAAGGTCTTAAAGTCCCCCAGAGGGAACAGATGGAAAGGGATCAGTAGTTGGGCCATTGCGCAGCTGCCTTGCCAGTTGGGCGGAAGAACGGATCTCAGTTTCATATCCCCACACAGCCACCAGAGGTCTGCTCTCATGGAAGTCTGGTTCCGAAACCAAGATGCTGAGTATTTACCTGCGTTCTGAGTGACATTGATGGATTCTTCACAATAATCTGACATCAGTGTACCCACATTCTTACCTGTACCCCTGTGGATGAAACATGTATAATTACCCTTATAAGCCAACGCTGAGAGCGGTACATCTTATTTCTTAACTGCTGGGAACAACAAAGAGAGCCTTCAGTTATCAGGCCCCTCTCTTGGGGAATAAGATGCCAGTAAATGTCCGGGAAGCAGACACCCTTTCCACTTTTAAGATTAGGCTTAAAACTTTTCTTTTTGATAAAGCTTATAGTTAGGGATGGCTCAGGTAATCCTGAAACATCCCATAGTTAAGCTGCTATAGGCTTAGACTGCTGGGGGACCTCATCTGTCACACCTTTCCTCACTTTGCTCTCTTTTTCCCCCTGTTTAATTTCTCAAATGATTTTATGTACATGTGACATTATTGTGGTTATTAACTTGTGTTTCCCTGTTCCAACAAGTATCCTTTGAATGGCGTTATGGTGTTTTCCCCCCCTCTTTTCTGTCTTCTCAAACCCCAGCTGGTCGAGGCGGATGGCCACCCTTCCTGGTTCTGGTTCTGCCAGAGGTTTCTTCCTGGTTCTGGTTCTGCCAGAGGTTTCTTCCTGTTAAAAGGGAGTCATTCCTTTCCACAGTCACCACAGGCACGCTCAGGACGGGAGATTGGACTGAAGACAAGTTTCGGTGCAATCTGTTGGTTTCCTTAGCTAGGATATTATTTTTTCAATTGGCTCTATATGAATGAATTGGATTATGATTACAATTAATTGAATTCCAATTGGCTTGAATTGGACTATATCATTTAAGTGCCTTGAGATGACAATTGTTGTAATTTGAACTGAATTGAATTTAATTGAATTTTCATTAATCTAGACTTCTCTTGTGGCTCCTTTTTTTTCTTGCTTTTTTTCAGATGCAGCAGCTGCTTCTTGAGTTGATGTAGGTGTTTAATGGGGGTGCTGGCTGAGGTCACAAAAACGTTTATTTATTTATTTTTAAATTGTTAAAAAATATATAAGTGGATTAATTTACCTTTTTCAATCAGAGGAGCTCAAACGTTTAAAATGTTCAAAAATTCATTCCTTTTCTCAGTTTGTTAATCTGTTTTAGTGGCATCTATTTAACTGTAAACACTGTTTTTGTTTTTATTTCACAAATTTATTCAATGTTTATTGTTTAATTAATTAATATTTATCTGCAGGGTTAGAATATGCTAATAGTATTACTATATTGTTCAGCTGTGCAGCTCTCTGGTTGCTGTGGCTGTTTTTAAATGTGCCATGAAAACAAACCTTGACTTGACTTGTTAAGACTCCGACTTACTGCAGCTGTCTTTAAACCACTGGTGATATGTGACTCCAATTGCGCCTTTTATTGCTGTGTTTTTGTTAATTTCCTAATAATCTAACTCACTTTAAACCTTTATATAAAGCACTTTGCTGCTCTGTTAAGATAACAGATCCATTGATTCATAGATCTGCTGCTGTTAAATAGTTAAATGGTTTAATGAGATCAAATATAAATACTGATGATAAATATTAACTCAGAATTGGTGAAAAGAAGCAGAGGAGAAGTTTTTAGATCAGTTAAATTTTAAAAGTCATGTTGATGTGATCTCTAACACAATAAAGGCTAACCTTTAATGCTTTAAGATGGTAAGAAACTGTATGACATCAGACTGGCCTTGCTGTTAAACCCTGTTTTTTCACATATGTCATATGGTCTCATTGTCTGCTCTCAGACCTGCTTCAGGTGGAAATCATATAGTCTCAATTTGTAGAACATCTTTTGTTTTGGCAGTTTTTCAATTAAAGGATCAAAGATTTAAATGCTGTGTTTGTTTGTCTGACTTTAACTTTTTAAGAGAGCTGTTAAATCTTAATTCAACAACAAATTGGTTCTAATGTTTAGTTTTAAACAGTCTGTTCTTCCTGGATTTATTTTGGACATTTTATTGCTTCTTATCTCTTCACTAGACAGAGATCATTCTGACACTAAACAATATGTGGTGTGAGCAATGTCAAGGCCCTGCTCTCCCCCACAATACCGATCCAGGTTAGTACTTCATCTTGATAAAAGGGACTAAAGGACATTATGTGCCATGGCAGACTGTTAGGATGGCCATGTAGCGGCTGGATTCCAGAGTTGTGTGAAACCAACCAGGTGTTTATTCACCAACAACAGATAAACATACAGACACATATGAGGGACTAGGAGCAGAGTGGCAACAGCAATAACACATGTGGTGTAACTGGCAGCCTTAAATACGATCCTGCCGCTACCAATCAAGACCCTAGGGAATTCTGCCCCTCCCCTTACATATCGACATAACAACAATAGACAAAACCTTAAGATACATTTACCCTCTACTATACCCTCAATCAACTACATCTTCTACTGGTTCTAAACCATATCCCCAAATCTATAAAATACCTCCCATGAACTGATTCTGGTGTGCTCCCCCCTACACCAATCAGTTCATGGTACACCCGAAACATTTAAATATAGCAGAGTGAATGCAGGGACTCTTTTCGCCCGAACACCCTGGAGAGGAGACACGGGTGAGTGACTTGCACATACACACACATTTCAGTTATCATCTGACATAGTCACATCACATTTATCAAGCACCATTAGCTACAGTTAAAGAGCATTGTTTAGACAACCAACTAACTCAATGTTTCCTTTGCAGGCCTGGTCCCGCACACATTGTTAACAATATACATTCAATAAAGACTTGTTAATTAGTTTGTGCCTCATTCTTAAATATGTTAACTCCTTTGTGACATTAAATGACCAACGTAATGAAGACTACATTCATTACACAGACACTCGACCTTGCAGGACTGGTTGCTAGATTGCCTGATGTTCATGAAAGTGTAAGTACATGGATAAAAGCTTTTGAAGAAGAGACCGTGGGCAAGTTGTTCACTTTGGGAGACATTAAGGCAGTATGGCACAGTGTTTTGGAGCTCCCACCATGGAGAATATTTTGAGGTACAGTGATAATGGTTGGATGTTGAACAACCAAGCAGATGGAACTGAGTTTAATCATGCAAGGCAAGGCAAGTTCACTTGTAGAGTACAATTCATACACAAGGCAATTCAAAGTCTTACAGCTACATAAAATCACAAGAAGGCAAATAAAATAATTCCATAAAATAGAAAAATAATCATTAATTGATTAAATTAATGAGCGAAAAGTGCAGATAAAATACTTTCAGTTATCATATGCACAGTCAAAAATAACTGTTTTCAGCCTGGATTTAAATATTGTCAGACTTGAGGCCGGTCTCACATCATCTGGAGGACTGTTCCAGATTTTAGGAGCATAATACTGAAATACAGTGTAGCGTACTCGTGATGACCAGTAAAAGGGACCCAAAGATACCCTTTTTCTTTGATCTGTTAGGAGTGGTTTCAAAATAACAAACCCCCTAATTTACAATCATGAGAAACTGAGTGAAAAAACATTCTAAACAAGGACCTTCCACCTTTGAAAGATTCTGGAGTTCGACTAACATCTGCTTGGCCGGCCAGAGCTGAGTTGTATAAACAAAGACTCACCTTTTGGTACCATTCTTATCTAAAGAGTTGTAAATTAAAACATGAAACTCACCATCCGGACAAAAGACAGACCCTTGTTGGAAATAAGGAAGAGCTTCAGAGCCAGTTTCAGATGGATTAATGAATCTGTTACCAATATGCCTCATGATTACCTACTGACTGTCAAATACGAAAAGGGACAGCTCAAGCATCATTTTAAGGCTTTCAACGACGCTGTACGTAAAACACCAGGAAAGTTAATATTACTCCGTAGGACCCCATCGTCGTGCCGTGGAACCACAGCGCCATCTACAGGTCGCGACAGCGGATCTTGGAATTAAAATTATTCTGTATTTTAGTCTCCTGCACCAACATTAAGAATTAGTGCAAATTAAATGTGTGTGTGTTACAATGAACCGGAGGTCCAACCGATGGAATAACCGTCAGTGAACCATGTGAATAATACATTTTGAATTCTATTGGTCACTCACAATAATCCATCGTCATCTCTTGTTTGAACGCTGTCAACTGATTCATGTTTACATTGCTTATATTTAATGCCTGTGTGATAAGTGTAGCCAAATTATATATCGCCGGCACACAATGCACCAACAATATATATTTATAGCAGACACACGTAGCGTGATGTGATAAGATATACGGATTTATCCGAAAGTTCTCACTATCTGAATAAGCCTTATTTTACCTCGTTTAGGGCACCACCTTCAATCGAAGGAAAAAGACAGAATCTTACCATTCTGGTATGTTAAATTAATAATCAATTATTAATTAATAACTAATAAATTTCAGTCTCATATAGTCGCTACTCGTGAATTCTCATTTTGTTGGACTCACATATACGTAAAGAACACATACACAAAAGCCGGTTGATTTTATATATGTATATATATGAACCATTTATTAAAATGACATGACCAAAGACATGAACCTTAAGACAACAGGAGAAATGCTTTGAATATGGATGATTATATAAGAAACACTTAGTGAATTGAAAAGAACTAAGGGGAGGGGATGGATGGATACCGGAATCATTCAAATAGTCTAGGTTTGTTACTATCTGAATTTAAAGGCTAACAGCTTGGGTTAATTTATCATTTTAACAGCAAATTCTCTCGACACCCACCGCATACTGTCTGAAATGTAAGAACAGGGCAGATCTTACAGTTAGGTCAACTCCAAACCACAGATAATCGGCAGCAGGTCCCACTGGGTCTCTCTCGGTTCCGCGTCTCGCGACCTTCGTTGTGGTTGACTTTCAGGGACTGGACCAGTCGCTTTCCTGGGTTCCTTCTGGTAGCTTGAAGACAAACGGGGTGGTGTGTCGGAATTCAACGCAAATAATGATAAAACTGTCCAAGGGTCGAGTTGGTTTTGGTTGCTGACCAACTCTGATGAGGTGAACTTAAATTCACAAAAGATTGACAAAAAAGGTTGACAAGCTGAACGCTGGCTCCTTTTTCTGATCAAAAAAATAGCTGAGGAGGCTGCAGCAGCAGAGTTTAAAACGTGCTATAGAGAGGAGACAGGATAACGGATGAACAAAAACGCAAAACGTATCTTTCTACTACATTCTTCTCTTTCTGTCTTTGTTCGGACCTTCTTCTTCCATCTCATCTTCCTCTCCTGCCATTTTCAAAGACTCTCCGCCAGACTCTCATTCCATCAGTTAGAGCTCTCTGCTCTTCATCTTCTCTACTGATCTGGACCTTCAATATTCTCTTTCAATATTCCGTCCATATCCTATTCAAGATCTTATGCGAACTGGGCAAAACTCTGACTTTTCCTCGCGGTTTCCGGAGTTTGATTCACGGAGGCGGGGCATGACGTAGGCCTACGCTACACTTTCAGCCAATGGTATGCCTGAAACTGTTGTGACGTCTGCCTGGGCGTATTTTGTAAGGCGACCTGCAGAGAGGTTTGCGTCAAAGGAATTCGACTCCTGCATTCCTCCGTCTCATAAACATTTGTTCAGAGGATTCTAAAACACCATAACATGTTAAGATATAAAGGGTAAAGATATAGCATAAACTTAGGATATAAAGACAGCAAAAACAACATAACATGACATAACATAACATGATGGTTATGAGTCTCAAAATTCAGATGGATATCTGTAGAGTTATGAAGTATGAATAACGAACCAAACAATGTTATTTTCCTGTGTTAAACATAGAATACAATAAGAAACAGCTGATTATTGGTTAATAGTTGCATTATTTCATATAAATGTCACATGTCATATGCAAGTTGTTGACTTAGTTTTGGATTTAACTATTCAGTACTATGAACCACTCGGGGGCAATGTGGCTCCATAAGCTGATTGGTAATTTTCCAAAAATAATAATATCTTCCGTATCGTTCTACGTACGATCATGAAAAAGGTATTAAAATGCAGCTTGTAATATCACTGAGAACATGAAAGAACTTGTACAAAGATACAAAGCACATTTAATACAGTTTCAAGATTCAGCTAAAAAGTTATTCTGGGTGAGATCCTTTTGAGAGGTCCATGCTGCGACTGTCTCTGGCTTGGGTCAGAGTCAGGGCAAACTGTCACCTGGTATTTCCACACTGACCATCCCCACAAAAGAATGTTGCAGTCATTTAAAATCTTAAGTTTGTATTAAATTCCACACTCGAGTTCGCTACATAAGTATGGTATTAATGTATTCTTTGAATGTGCTTTGAGATGCTGGAATGAGAGAGATTAACTTTTCTTTTATAAAAGTTAATTTAAGAATCAAAGCCCCTCGGTGACGCCCAAAGGCAAACCCGCCAGTTCATTGGATGTAAACCAGTGACGAAACTCCGCCCTCGCCAGTGAAAGCGAAGTACACTGCCAGTCAAGTCAGTTGAGTTTACTTACTTTTTTTTCAGTCTAGTAGTTTTGAGTCTTTTTCTCCCCATTCTTTAGTTTTTGTTTTAGTTTAGTTTTATTTTATTTTGTTTGTTTCAGTTATAGTTTATTTTACACTTTCAGACTCTAGACTCCTTTGACTCTTTTAGTCACTTATTTAACCTCTACTTAGACTATTTCACTTATCCCATTTTTGTTACCTTTATGAGACGCTCATTTCCTAAGCAAACCCCACGGGGCAAACTTAACCTAATTCCTTTTTTTTTTACCAAGTTTACTTGAAAACACCATTTTTGTTGGGGTTATTTTGACTCGACCCCACTCAAAAGCCACTCAGACACCTGCCCGCACCCTTCTGCAAAAGGGGTGACGAGATACCGCATCAGGTGCCTTCAAGACGAACCAGAACCAGAGACTGGACCGCACGCTCCAAGGATCCTGAGCTGCTCCACCGGCCACCATTCCACCAGAGAAAGACAATCTACAAGCGTCCACTTGGGGACTCGCTCATCCAAACTCCTGGGAGCCGGTGGCCAAATTCTCTGGATTCTGCTCAAAGTAAGGTCCACCCTTGTCTACCTCTCAAGGAACCTCGGGTGTGATTTGGTAATAAATAGGGCCGAGTTAAAATAACCAAGTTATGATTCACGCAGTAAGTCACCTCTATAAATAGCCAGAGACCGCTATAGAAATGTTAAGTCCCATGTCTCTCTTATCCCTGATCTATTGAACTGAATCTTTGGTGTTATGTCCTCATTACCATATGTCCTGAGTGCTGTCTTACCCCCATGTTAAATAAATGACCGTATATATAATCGATCCGTGTTTCATGTTTCTTAAGTAATTCCGTAATCCAATTTAGAGAGAATTCTAACCTTCAGTAACGACTCTTAATATATATTTCATACGTTCCTGCCAGCGTAAATGGTAGGTGGTGCCCCATCTTCTAAACAAGATCTTAAGAATTAATGTCATATCTAGAACGCTACAACAGCATCACCATGTTTAGTCCTGACTCTGGACACCAGCAGGAGACCCCTCCCTGAGGTTCTCAGAGTCTGAGTTGGATCATATGGCTCTAACATGTCAGAGATGTACTTTGAATGCATGTCTAGCTGCACTCTAGAGAGCATTACGAGCTGAGTATCCTTCTAGAGTGGACCCCAAAGCATTAAAGGGGAGCCACTGTCAGAAACAGAGAGTCCCGCTTTGTATATTGCACGACAATTGAAGAAATAGAAACAAGAGACTGAGGAGGAAATTGAAAAAAGCCCAGTGTTGCTGACATTGTTCAGAGACTAAATTATAGAGGCTCTACCTGCCCCAGTTCAGGGGTGGCTGGAGGATGTGGAGAGAACTTCCATCCTCAGCTGCAAATAATTCCACCCCAGCTGTTGTGATACAACCACCATGTTCACTGCAAACACCACTGACAATACTATCACCACCAGTGGAGCAAGAGGCCTGGCAGATCCATGGGTTAGTCCAAATTTTGGTTATTAGGGGTGCCCAGAGAATCCTACAGGGCAGGGTCAGTTCCCAGTTTTAATCGGATAAAGATATAATGGATATAATGGATTATAATGGATAAAGAAGGCCTGGAGTTTCCAGTGTTTTAAATATAAACAGATACAGCAAGAATCTATTGGTTGGGGGACATTACTGAGCCAGTAACAGTTGCACTTAACAAATGGGAAAAAAACATTAGAGCCCAGTGTCCAAAACCTAGAAAACCGACACTTGACTCTCATTGTATAATGTATTGTGTTTCAAAAAGCAGAGAGTTTGAAGAGCAATGGACAAACAGACAGAACATTTGGAGATAAATTTGACAAATCAGTACATTATAATTGGAAAACAAGAGGCAGCCATGAATGTGGAACCAAATGCATTTATTTCTGAATGGTACAATGTGACATAATCTGCTCCACATGTTACTTTGTTAGTGAATGAGAATTTCAAAGCAAAGGATCTGGAGCCTATGATGAAAAGTGCTTTAAGGGTATAGTGGGAACAAACAGCGAATCCGTTGATCTTCCAATCACAACAGTGATAAAAATCCTGTGATGGCATTGGCAAATCAAACAGTTCAAGCAGCAAAGCAAACAGAAGCAAAAACTAGTGGAAGTGATTTTTTGGAGGAAATTATATCTCATGTCCCAAACCAGGTGTGGTCCAAAAATGATGCCGATGTTGGTTTGGTGAAATCTTCTAATCCGGTGAAAGTAGAGTTTAGACCCAATATAAAACTTCCTAATCGTCCACAGTACCCACTCAAACCAGAAGCAGAGGAGGGTGTGGGTGATACAACTGAGGGCTTTGTAGGAAAAGGAGTGTCAATTGAGACAGATAGCGTGTGTAATACTCCAATACTTCCAATCTTGAAAGTAGATAAGTCCAAGTACAGGTTAGCACATGATTTGGGCATGATAAACGCTATTGTCCAGGACTGGCCATCAGAGGTGCCAAATTCTTGCACGCTCCTCACCAGGGTGCCTCCTAATGCATAATTTTTTTACAGTGATTGATTTGTGTTCTGCATTTTTCAGCGTTCCTTTGGCCGATGAATCTCAGCATCTGATTGCATTCACATATAGAGTTAAGAAGTACACTTACACCAGACTTCCAAGGATTTAAGCATAGTTCTCATATATATAACTAGGTCCTTGGACAAGACCTATAGGACCTAGCATTGAAGAGTACACTGTTACATTATGTAGACGATCTTTTGCTGTGCTCACCAAACCTGGTGTCACGGGGTGACAGCCAAAACAAAGGTAGGAATCAATAGCAGGATTCAATGGATGAAAACATAAGATTTTATTTTGACAGAGGTGGAATCTTTATAAGCAGCACTGAATCCGCGGTCTGGGAAACACTGGAGAAATCAGGTAAGCACAAGGGTCCGGGCGGCAGGAGAAACTGGATGTAGAGAGGTTATTCAGCAGGAGAGTCCAAGTAGGTAAATGTTCCAAAATGTAATTATGAGGTTGCCTTACTGTGATATGATGAAAACATGGCTGAAGGGAGAGGTAGCGACTGACTGACTGGAGGGTGTTTTCCAGAGTTATGGCGGGTGAGCAGGCAGGTGGTGAAGCAGATCCAGGTAAGGCAGAAAAGTAGATTAGATGAGAAGGGAAGCCAGAGGATCCGTCAGACTTGGGAGGAACAAGGCTGGGATGAGGCTGGAACGAGGAGACAAGGTAAGTGCACAGTACTTTTCTTTGATAATCAAAACTCTGGTGAGAGCTGGCCAAGTTACCACAAAGACGGCAAAACAATCTGACGAAGACTGGTGCTCCTGCTGCTCCTTAAGAAGGGCTCTTGATGATGGTAGATACACAACATGTGTGACAGCAAGCTCCGCCCAGGTAACCAGGAAAACCTGCTCACCCAGCCTGAAACTCAAAACACACCTTCAAACCAAGCTTCAAGAACCAAGGACGAGCTTCACGCTGGGATCTCCACGCTGAAGGACATTCAGGATTGCTCCATACTGTGTTTTTGTGAAACCTGGCAGGGGGAGACAACACTCGACGAGGCAATTACACCAGATGGCTACACGAACCTCAGACAGGATCGATGCGACCAGAACCGTGTGTCTGTTCCCAAACCAAAACCTTGGTTTAACAGGCACACAAAACAGAAGCTCAGGAAAAGGAGGGAGGCCTTCAAGTCAGGAGATCAAGTGGAGTATAAGAGAGCCCTGTACGAGCTGCAGAAGTCCATCAGAGCAGCAAAAAGGGCCCACTCCCAAAAACTTGAAGGTCACTATCTCAACCACAAGACACGCAGTATGTGGCAAGGAATCCAGTCCTGAAGGCCTCTGGGGAACAACTGGCCGGTGTGTATACTGACATCTTCAACCTGTCACTATCCCAGGCCGTAGTCCCCCGTATTTTTAAATCCCCCATCATCATACCAGTCCCCAAAAGACCAGACACACCCACCTTAAATGACTTCAGATCAGTAGCACTCACATTAGTCGCCATGAAGTGCCTCAAAAAACTGGTCCTGAAACACATCAACCGCATGGTCCCGGACACTGTCGACCCCCCCCAGTTTGCCTACCGCCCCAAACGATCAGTGGATGATGTGGTAGCAATAGCTCTACACCACACTCTGCACCACCTGGAAGGCCGCCGCACGTATGCTAGGATGCTTTTCCTGGATTACAGCTCTCCCTTTAACACAATCTGTCCAGGCAAACTGACTGAGAAGCTGACAGACCTCGGTGTCCCAGCTCCCAGGATCATAGGGACAACACTTCCTTCCATGGACCACATGTACAACCAGCGCTGCACGAAAAAAGCAGAGGGAACCATTAGAGACCCACTCCACCCAGCTCACTCTCTGCTCAGACACAAAGTGCAGATATAATCTGCGACACAGCAGAGCCGACAGCATTATCACACACACAACACAGTTTACCAACAGCTTCTTCCCCGCCACAGTCAGACTGATGGCAAAACAAACCCACTGAACTCCATCCCCTCTGTCTGTAAGTGCAATACCCCAACCCTGTTATGTGCAATATTCATTCCCTTCCCCCCCTCAATCAGGACTAACTTATTTACTTAATTGAATAAATCCCCCCGTCTTCTTTTATATTGAACTTGCACATGTACAGTACCCCCTTTTTATAACTTTGCATATTTGTTTATTTATATTTTTGTATTGTTTTATATTGTTGTAATTGTTCTTTTTTCACTGACTTGGGGTGCCCTGCACAAAATTTCCTATGTGTGTGAACTGTGGTTTGCCACAAATGGCAAATAAAAACCTTGAACCTTATCTTGAACCTTGTACTTGGCTGTGTGTGCATGTGAAGTGATGTAACATTAAAGTAAGTATGATTGTTTTTCTGAATTGAAGACCTAACGTAACGTTATAAAAGTCAGTGGACGTTAACATTATGACACTGATTTCATATCTGTCATGAGTGAAGCTGTAATGTTAACATTAGCATGAGATTACCAGGTGATGACATGTTTTTCTCATGTTCTCCTCTGCTCTTACTCTACCCAGGCTCCTGAGGTGGAGGTGGATGAATGAGGAGATAACTGTAATGTCACTAATTTCTTTGATTGCCATCTTTTGTGTAATAAAAGCTGGTTAAGATACATGAAAAAGTACTTGTCCCTGTATTTTATTTCATAATGATAATATTTGATGATTTTTCACCACTGCAATGAAAATGTCCCTGATTTTCATTTCAGATATCTGGTCACCTTATGGTGAAGACCTCTTTCAGAATCAGATTCAACTTTAGAATCAGAATCAGCTTTAGAATCAGAATCAGCTTTATTCGCCAAGTAAATAGACACATACAACGAATTCTTAGCCTGCTGTTGTTGTCTCTCATACGAAAGTGTCATAATGTCAAAAAGTTTTTATATGAACATTTAAAAAATATATATATATTTCGAACATGCAAAAAAAGCAAAGAAACAATAGTAACAGCCTTAGACAACATAAAAAGAAAAATGAATGCAAAAGGAATCATTAAAAACTGAAAACAATATTATAAATATATAATTTGTTTTCCATATCCGAAAAGGAGTGGGAGGAACTACAAACTGGTTTAATCCCATCTCCATAAATTATTTCAATTATTCACTTTCCATTAATTTAGTTGTAATACATGGAATTCAAAACAATACAAAAAAGCATTAGTGTGTGCTTTTACATACAGTTTGAAGGAAACAAGAAAATAAATAAAATACATAACAATAAATACCTGGTAAAAGTCAGACATCTTCATTCTTGTACTTTATAAAAGTCATCTCTCTGTTCCTCTTTTTAAACTGGTTTATGTTTGGACATTCCTTAAGTTCCATATTCAAACTGTTGCAAACTGTTCCAATAATGTGTTCTGGAGTCCTTACAGTACACTGCAGTCTGATTCTGTCCTTCTTGGTTGCAGCTCTGAACGAAACAGTAATGGAAGTGCACAGGACGGACTCGACTGCAATGTAGAACTGCAGCAGCAGTTCCTGGGGCAGACCATATTTCCTCAAGAGACGAAGAACGAACATTTGCTGCTGGGCCTTTTTGAGGATGGAGCTGATGTTCTGTTCCCACGTCAGATCCTCAGAGATGATCGTACCCAGGAATCTGAAGCTCTCCACAGTGGCCACAGGGCCTCTGAGGACTATGAGGGGGAGCAGAGTGGGGGATATCTCCTAAAATCTCCTAAGACAGTTTTGAGTAGAGTGTCTGAGGGATGATGGAATTGAAAGACGGTAATCTCTTTGAAGAGTTCCTGTCTTGTTTCCATCGCCTTCATAGCACTGAAACAGCCCTGGTAAAAATCACAATTGACCTTATGTCAGCTGATTCTGGACTATCATCTATCCTCATCCTCCTTGATCTCAGTGCAGCAATTGACACAATATCTCTCTCTCAGACTCAACAGCAATAAAACTGAGGTTCTCCTTGTTGTCTCCAAGCACACTCTGGCCAAGTCCCCCACCTTCTCAATAACAATTAACAACTCCATAGTTCCTTCCTCCCCTAAAGTAAAGAGCCTGGGTGTCATCCTTGAAATTAAAATTAATTGAAATCCAATTGGCTTGAAATGGACTATATCATTTAAGTGCCTTGAGATGACATTTGTTGTAATTTGGCGCTATACAAATAAAACTGAATTGAATCCTTGACAGTACTCTGTCCTTTGAAGTTCACAACCACTCTGTTCTACCACTCAACCTTCCCCATAAACTTCAACTGATCCAGAATTCAGCTGCCCAGATCACGAGAATTCCCTCCATAAATCACATCACTCCTATTCTTCAATGATGGTGAGGATCTGACAAAGAATGAGGGGAAACCAGGAGACTAAATGCTGTGGAGGGAGTGATTACTGAGCAAAGACACCTGAAGATAATTAACACTGGAGATGGGTGTGGGACTGGAGACTAACAGGGAACTGAGGGAAACAGGAAATGACAAAGAAACTAAACAGACAAGAAACAAGAATACAAAACTAAACCAGAAAAAAAAAAAAAGAAAAAAAAACACCCTCAAAGATCCTGACAGCCTCCAAGCAAGCTGGATGACAAGAGGGTTCACTCCATACTGGTATGTTCCATAGTGAAATGAACCCTCTTGTCAATCATCCAGTCTCTTTGTGTGTGGGGGGGGCTGGGCCGATATCATTGGCTACACACGAAGAGTTCAGCAAGTGAACCTCATATGGAGCAGCGCGAGGAAATAAGATAATTGCAAAGCCAAATACCACAGCCCTGGAGTGGGAATATTTATCTTCAAACTGAATGAGAAAGGTGAGCCCATCAACACAGGGACAAGTCAGTATGCCCAATTTGTTCAAAAGTGGTGGCATCAAGAGGCAACACAAACTCTCATGCCCACCTAAAGCATAACCACCCGACCCAGTTTTCCCAGCTGGGGGAAAAAAAAAAAAAACCCACACACAAAACTGAATGTCGAGATGCAGAGCCTTTGTCTAGACAGTCAACGGTCACTGAGGCGTTTCGTGGAAAATGTAAATATATGGAACAGTGCAAAATGGTATGCGCTCACAGAAAGTCTAGTTCGCTACGTCGCAGAAGTTCAATTCAAGTGGAATTTTTGCTAACAAAGTCTATTTTAATTATGATATTTAAACGTTCTTGAAATCACAATAGTTAAGAAAAAAAGAAATAGAAGTTTATTGTATTTGAAAGGGTGTGCATTATATATTATCATGTTGACAATAATATCATATAGAGACAATAATTTGTGGAATAATATATCCTCCAGCAAAATTTGTTATTGTGCCAGTCCGTGATGGTAACGGCAGTAAACTCAGAAGAGAAATTGATAATTAAGAAATGTGCATTGTCAAATATCTACGTGCTATTGTGACTAGGGGAATTTGTGTATTCTAGTGCTAGGTCACAGAAAATGTGTAACTTGTGTTAAAAGCTCACCTGTCCGATTCTGTGTCTGAAACCCCAACCTTCTTGTGTAGCAAGTTGAACACAAGTTGTCCTTTTACAAACTGTACCAGACAATTCACCAAAACCACTTCACAATCACATCTTCCCCAAGCATCATGGGCTGCAATGTCTGAAATGAGGGTGATGACTCTGGGATCGACTGGGAATACTTTTTTTCTTGCACTTAAAATTGGTGCCTCTTTCTGGATTTATGGAAAAGAAACACCTTTATGAAGAGAGAGGAATATAATAACCCGAGGCAAGATATCAAATGGCTAGGTTTTGTAAATATTATGAAAGAAAACTTTACCCTTGGAGGAACTACAGTGTTGGTGGTTGTTCCACTGGGTAGCGTATGTGGAAGCAGTACTAACTGCTTAACAACAGGCAGATAGCAGAGGTGAAGGTTGTGATGCAGTCATTGACAACTTTTTGGTCAATGCTTAACATGAATGTCTCAGCAGCTGTCATGAAGTTAACTGACTCATGTACTTAAATACAGTGCTTTATTGGGTTATAGTAGCATGCACGAACAGGCACTCTTAACTCAACCCCAGGTAGCTGTGTTATGTTTTCCTAATTCTACGCCACACTCCACGGTTAACATAATCCCTCATAGACATTGCTTAGACTACAGCGACTCCTAGTGACCAGAACAGTACTGCAAGTAATTCATATCAGCACAGCAGCGAAGCAGGAGCACCCTGAGAATAGATAACATAAGTAATAAATAAACTTTGATAACAAGGGTCAGCCATTTATACAAATACAGTGGTACTTAGTCGATACATCATAGGATGAGAGTCACCCAACTGGTTGAAGTTTTCTGGTTAAGTGTAAGCCAGTTTATCAAGCGGGTGGCAGTTAAACCAGAAGAGAAAGTCAGTGGATTTTGTTCTGATTACTTACTACAAACAGTAATGCAGAATGTTGGTGGCATATTGTCCAATAATATTGTTATATTATCTGAACATAGCTCACAGCTGCATGCTGTAAAGCAGACTGCAAGAAAGCTGGAGAGTGTCAGGGATCGGGTGGTGAAGGTAGGACCAAGATCCAGTTCTTTCAAGATTCAAAAGGGTATATTTAAAAAAAAAAAACAAAAAAAAAAAAAAACAAACAGGGAGCAAGAACAAAAAGCGCAGCTGAGCCAGATAATAAGAAATACTTAAAGATGAAAAAAATAAGCCTGTGAAAACAAAATGACAGAATAAATAACTTTGACAAAGACCATGGCAAGACTCTGAGGCAGGAAACCAGACTTAGCGTTCGTGGCCAATACATGAAGGGTTGGTGAGGATTCTGCCATGAATGAAAGGAAACCAGGAGACTAAATACTGTGGAGGGAGTGATTAGTGAATGACGTGCAGCTGATGACAATGAAACAGGTGACATGAGTGAAGCTGATGGCAGGGGAGAAACATGACAAGAACAGAATCTTAAAAACATGACAAAGAACCTGAAAACATAATTATCAAAACATAAACTGTGACAAAGCCTGAACATAACAGCAATCTTCATTTGTAAGTCGCTTTGGATAAAAGCGTCTGATAAATACATAAACACACATAAACATAAACAGCAATCAAAACATAAACTGTGACAGAAAAACACAAGCTGTGACAGAGAGACAATGGTGTTCCTCTAATTTAGAAGAGTCTCAATTAGTCTGGAGAGATAGTTTAATAACGTATAAGAAAGCCCTTCGTAAAGCTATAACTGCTTATTATTCATCATTGATAGGAGAGAATAAGAATAATCCCAGGTTTCTCTTCAGCACTGTAGCCAGGCTGACAAAGAGTCCGAGCTCTGTTGAGCCATGTATTCCTTTAACTCTCAGCAGTGATGATTTCATGAGATTCTTCATCAATAAAATTGTTTCTATCATCCATCCCACTATTATCACTAATGTATCATCAAGTACAGCAGCTCATTAGAACCTGATTTGTATTTAGACGGCTTCTGCCCAGTTGATCTCTCTGAGTTAACAACAGCAATAGTCTCTTCTAAACCATCAACTTGTATGTTAGATCCAATCCCAACCAGACTGTCCAAGGAGGTTTTCCCCTTCATCAACACTTCCATATTGGATTTGATAAATTTTTCTTTGTTGACAAGATATGTACCCGGAAGTGGGTTGGTTATCTTGAAATGGGTGGGGCTTTAACCAGTATGTTATTGATCAGTATGATTTTTTTAATTTACTTTTTTTTGGTTCTTTTTAATTTTTTTTTATTTCCACACCAGGTGTGAGTGAGTATAAGAGAGAGACAGAGACAGAAATAGAATGAGGTTGTGTAGCTTAATTTGTAATATTCATACCACTACTACCTTTATTTTTTCATGGATTACAGCAAGAAAGTGTCAGATACTCACTGCATGAAGTAAAAAAAAATTAAAAAGAGAAAAAAAAAAATCTCCGGCAGAGACACAACGCGAGTCGCATTCTACCAACCACCACGTCTGAACAAACTCACGTTTACCAGAACTCTACTGGTTATAAGTCACTTGTTATGGAAGTTTTCAATCGCTTCCTTCCTAATACCTCTGATGAGCAATGAAATAGAGACACTTACTTTTTCTGCCGGCCGGCTAAGTTTTTATTCTTCGTTGCAAGGAAAAAGATCAGTCCACACCATTCAGCGGCAATGGTATGAAGAGATACAAACAAAAGGAACACAGAGCATTTATACCTGAGGTGGGGGCTTTGTTCTTTAGATGTGTAACAACATCTCCAGAGGGGGGCAGGATGCAGTCTTGATGATAATTAAAAAACAGGAGGTTAAAACAATTATCTTGTCTGAGTGTTAATTAAGAGGTAAATAGTTTAAAACAATTAGCGTGTCTGGGTGATACAAATGGTTAATGTGGATTGGAGGGTCTGTCAGTCCTGAGACATAAATTTTACCATCACAATTCTCCCATTTGATTATTAATTAATCATTACCAGAAAACAAACTGAAGAGAAATAAAATAAATGAAGAAAGCTAAATGAAAGGGGAGTATAAAAAAAAATAAATAGTCACAACTTAGAGTATCCGATACGCTAATTCACGCAGATTTCAAAATGTATCATCATGGCAGTTGTTTAGAGGAGATCAAAACAAAGCAAACAAAACAACCAAAAAAAAATAAAATAAGAAAATAAAACAATAAAATTTACAGAATGTCATCATCAGAGTCAGAGTCTGAGATGGGGTAATGATCAGGGTCAGGAATATGAAGAGAGGTTGAATTTTGATCAGCATAATTGACATCGGCATGAACATATGTGGAGGAAGGAGTCATTCCTTTCATGAGCACATTAGACAGGCATTTCAATATGCATGGAATGAAGGTGCAGAGCAAAAAGAAAATCACTACATAAGGGATTATCATTGTTAAAAACCATGCTGGCCATCCTTGGCCCAAAGATTCCAGCCAAGAAAACCATGAGTCATTTACTGCAGGAGGAGTTTGAATGGCATCTTGCATATGTTTGATGATGTTGGTAATATTTTCGTACTCGTCGGGGACATAAAAACAACAAGAGATGTTAAGTATTTTGCAAACACCTCCTTTCTAAGCTAGAATGATATCAAGAGCCAGTCTGTGTTGGATAACTGCTGTTCTAATAGCAAACATTTCCGTGTTCATCAAAGTGAGAGCGGCTTCAGTTTGATTTGCTAAGGAAAGTACCGACCAAGCGAGTCCATTGATTTTGTTTAGGGCCGCAGCCATCCCGCCTCCTAGAAATAGAGACCACCCCACATTAGCGTTAGGGGTAGTCCAGGGATCAGCTAGTACATAACCATCATATTTGAAAGGAACACCAGTAATCTCTCTGCGAGCTTGAAAACGTGTAGTGGATTGAATGCTGGTGACAGGAGCCCTCTTATGGAAGACTTTTGTATCAGTTGCAGCAATTGATGGATGACAACAGCCGGACCACTGAAATAGAGGTGGCAAATCATGATAGGCCTTCCTACCACAAGACCACATTATTCCTGGTTGGGATGATAGTTGCCTAAAGGGACAGCTAAATCTTGTCATGGTGTTATTAGTCCATCTGTGAGAACAATTAGTTGGTGTTGTAGTATTCACAAATATTCTAGTTTGACAACTTGATTGGCCTAGATGAGGGCCCGATGATGATGTTGAACAAACACAAGTCTCTGCATGCTGTAGAGGAACCTCAAATGCCATGTTAGTCGGGGTTGAATGGGAGTCAGCACAGGTAATATTGGGATGTGGAGCCACCGGGACATTATTCCTGATTTGTTGACCGGCAATTAACAACATCATCCTTCCCAGGGGAACCGTGCATTTACCATGATCTTCTCTGCCCCAAGATTCTTTCACATGACCTTGTAATACAACACTTGCTGTTAGAGGTTTTGCTTGCCACCTAGCTGTTAAGGCATGGCACACCCAACAGTCACCAGGAATATTCAGCTCCTTTTTGTGTAAAAGAGCTAGAGCGCACGCACTGTTGTCATTACATCGTCTGAGGGCTTGCTGAACCATGTTGTCTTTGGGATCTGCAACGTTGAAGCTGGAGTGGTTGTCTTCCATTGCAGATGTTACAGAGACAGTCTTAACACCTGACAGCATGTTAGCCCATTGTATCATCTGGTGGCCCATTGACTATGACTGTGAGTTGTCTGTACATATCCGAGCTTGGATATTCAATTCCACACCAATACGTGCCTGCATCAGTGGGCCTGACATCAGAGATGGTAATTTGAGCTCCGTTTGAATTTGGGACTTTTGTTATTGTGAAGCGGGGATCTCTGTTTGGAGCAAGGGCATTGTCCGTGGCGGCAAGGATCAAATGCCAATAATGTGGGCCACAGGGGTCTCTGCATAGGTATTTGTCATACTTGGCATAATATGCCTGAACCCTTCCTGATCGCCAAATTTCAGGGTAAACGAGGCAGGTGAATGTTGCACTTTGTCCTTCAGTCAAAGTGACAGTTCTGGCAGGTTCGTAGGTGTAAGCCTCCATCAGCTGTGCCAAACATGACAGCATCAGAATCAGGTGATGCATGGTGGAGTTTGGTGGAACACGACTAGTTGGTGTTTACAGTGTTGATTCCTCGTGTTGTCCTCCTCGGCGTCTATGCGTCCTTGCACCGTCCGTCCTCCTCGGCCTCTGCTCGTCCTCGTGTCGTTCAGGTTGGCGGCTGGGCTCCTCCGTTGGGTCGGGGATCTTCCTGCAGTGGCTGGCGTGAACCCACGTTGCCCTCTCGGCTATCTTCACAGCAGTATGTGTCGTCAGAAGCACCTGGAATGGACCTCGCCACCGTTTGGAATGCCAGTGCTTCCTTCTTAGGTCCTTTATCACCACCCAGTCGCCAGGCTGGAAGTCATGGAGTGATGTGGAAGTTGGTGGTGGGAGGGCTGATTTCACCTGCTGCGAGATCTGAGAGAGAGAAGAGGATAAGTTTTTGCAATATTGTAACATCTTGTCCTCACATAGGCCAGTGGAGGGGAGTGGCCTGGTTACAGATTCTACTCCCAGAGATGGAGGTCTGCCTAAAAGAATTTCAAAGGGACTCATGTTTACTCTAGATCGTTTCCGCATTCTCATATGCATTAGAACAATAGGCAAGGCTTTTGTCCATGGCAGTCCTGTTTCCTCACAACACTTGGCCAATTTTGATTTTAGAGTGCCATTTTCTCGTTCAACAGCACCTCCACTGGCGGGGTGATATGCACAATGTTGTCTGAGGTCAATAACGAGAAATTCACTGATTTGGGTTATGGCAGAATTGACAAAGTGAGAGCCATTATCGCTGCTCAGTTTAGTTGGTATTCCCCATCTGGGAATAATCTCTGTTAGCAGAGCCTTTGCTACCACTTGGCTACTCTGGTCTTTTGCTGGAAATACTTCAATCCATTTTGACCACATGTCAACTATTACTAGGCAGCGTTTCTTTCCTTCTGCTGGTGACAGTTCTATGAAATCCATCATTAAGTGTTCGAATGGTCTGTCTGGTGATGGGTGAGCGGCGTGTGTGATTGTCTCGGTTTTACCTGTTATGTGTTGCACAAACCATACGCGATTGACAGAACTTCTGCACATGAACTGAAAATCCTTTGGTGAACCAGTGTTGGGTTATGGCATCCATCATCCCCCCTTTTGACACATGGTCCAATCCATGTGTCAATTACGCGAAATGAGGGAAAAAATGTTTAGGCAGGCAAGGTTTATTATCAGGTCCTCGCCACACATCTTCCTTCTGTGTGGCACCGCAGCGGCTCCACAGCGCTTTTTCCTGTGGAGTGGCAAAAGACTGTACAGCTGTAAGAGATGTGGGAATAGAGTCAGGAATTGATACCAACAGAGTATCAGTTAATGTGGATTGGAGAGTGGCTCTTTTTGCAGCAGCATCGGCCCGTGCATTTCCTTGAGAAACAGGATCTGTGTGGTTAGTGTGAGCAAGGCATTTACAAACAGCAATAGACTTTGGGAGCAAGATGGCATCAAGAAGAGCTGCGACTTTGTCATGATGGAGAATGGGTTTGCCGTCAGATTTTAGGAATAGTCTGTGTTTCCACAGAGTGCCGAAATCATGCACAACACCAAAAGCATATCTGGAATCAGTGTAGATGGTTACTGCTTTGTTGTTAGCTAGTCTGCATGCCTCTGTCAAAGCTATCAGTTCTGCCGCCTGTGCCGAATAGTGAGGGGGGAGTGAGCTGGAGAGAAGAGTTTCATGGTTAGTGACAACAGCAAACCCAACTCTGTTGTGACCAGTTTGTGGGTCCCGTGAAGCTGATCCATCTAGAAAGAGAACCAAATCAGGATTTGTTAATGGTGTTTCTTGTAGATCAGGCCTTGGTGAGCAAGCCTGTTGGAGGACGGCAACACAGTTATGCTGTTCTCCATCGTCTGGTGTGGGGAGCAGAGTGGCAGGATTCAACACATTACACCGTTTGACAGTAATGTTAGACATTTCTAAAAGTACTGTGTTATATCGTAGCCAGCGTGCTGTGGAGAGATGGGAAGTTTTTTGTTCAAGTAGAATCATGGACACAGCATGTGGGACCAGGAGAGTTACATCAGAATAGCCCACAATGTCTCTGGAGGCCATAACTGCCTTTTCAGCTGCCGCAACAGATCTGATACATCTTGGGAGACCTGCAGCCACGGGGTCCAGTTTTGAAGAAAAATAAGTTACAGGCCGCAGCTTATTCCATGATCCTGCAACAAAATTGATGTCATACATCCATCTTTTCCATCTACTGTTTGAGTGAACGGTCTGGTAGGGTCAGGCAGGCCCAAAGTTGGAGTGCTTTGTAAGGCAAGTTTTAGTTCTGTGAAAGATTGTTCTGCTTCAGGAGTCCATTTGATCTCATGTTTTGCTTGCAGGCCTTTGCCATGAATGAGGGAGGCAAGTGGAGCTTCAAGAATGGCATAGTTAGAAATGAATTCAATTCAATTCAATTTTATTTATATAGCGCCAGATTACAACAATTGTCATCTCAAGGCACTTAAGTAATATAGTCCAATTCAAGCCAATTGGAATTCAATTCATTGTAATCATAATCCAATTAATTCATATAGAGCCAATTCAAAAAATTAATATCCTAGCTAAGGAAACCAACAGATTGCACCGAATTGTCGACAGTAAGAGCACATACCAAGAAATGACATCATCTGCTTCTTTGTGATGGGTTTTGGAAGGTTCTGAATTGCATCCACTCTTTTTGGTGAAAGAGTTTTACCTTCAGAAGTGATGACATGACCTAAGAAGACAACCCTTTCCTGGACAAATTGGAGTTTTGTCAAGCTGGCTTTGTGACCAGTTTTTGCCAGATGTTTCAAGAGTGTGACTGTGTTGGCTTCACACTGCTCTTTAGTCGGACTGCAGATCATGAGGTCATCCAAATACTGTAGCAAGGCAGTGCCTGGGGAGAGAACAAGAGATTCCAGACTTTGTCTGAGAGCCTCATTGTAGATGGTGGGACTTTCGCAGTATCCTTGGCACAGACGTGTGAATGTGTAGCCCCACCCATTGAAGTTGAATGCAAACCAGAATTGGCTGTCTGGGTGGATTGGAACACTGAAGAAGGCGTTCGAAAGGTCCACCACTGAAAAGAATTTTGCATTGTTTGGAACCTGAGACAAGATGGTGTAAGGGTTTAGAAAATGTGGGGCCCTGGGTTGGACTGCTGCATTAACTGCTTGCAGATCCTGAATGAAACGCCATTCTGTTGGTTGGTCTTTATCTCTGATCTTCTTGACAGGAAACAAAGGTGTGCGTACCGGCGAATCATTACATGGAACAATTACTCCTGTTGTCTTAAGAGACTCAAAGACTGGTGTGATGCCATCGATGGCTTCTTGTTTAAGTGGATACTGAGCCTTGCAAGGTCTAAAGTCAGATTTTGGAGTGATGATTACAGGTTCACAATCTTTGATGAGGCCTACATCATATTTACCGACAGCCCAAAGTGTCTTAGGAACTTCTTGTAGGGCTGCGATATGTGTGGATTGATATTCGGACAAGCAAGAAAAAGTTTTGGAAGTACTTCTGAGTATCAGCTGGATTGCTCTTTCTGCGTGCACAACAGATGTCAACCTTCTTGATTAGCACTGCAGTGTAGGTGAAAAAAGAACAGATTGATCAGATGTTTCTTGCCAATCGGCTGCACGCTTACATGACTCCACAAATTGGCCCAAATCTTTCCAATTATCTGATGTGTGTTTTGCGAGAGGGATGTGTGGGACTGAATAGTCCATGGTGTACATGTTACATTGAGCTGGTGTGAGAGAGACTGACACAGCGCATTTATGTTCTGTCCAAAAAATGTTTGTCAGTGTTAGTTTGTCAAACCTCTCCCTTAACCAGCTCTCCTCGTATGATTCGTCAGATTCTGGTGACAGATGGGAGGTACACTGCAGCTCCTCTGGTGCCATGAAGTCTGTTGAGGCTGTTGAAATGGTGTTTTTTGCTGAAACAAACTCAGGAAAGGTTGTTAGTGGTTGCAGTTGCCATTGATATGCATATGTCATGTTCGGGGTGTGGTGGACAAAGGTGTGTGAAGCATTTGGTGTCAGGTCAGATAGTCTGAGCACTCTGACGCCTTCTGGGGTTGAGATTAGACAAAGGCCTAATTTGCACATCAAGTCCCTACCCATCAGGTTAATAGGACAGACTTCAGAGAGCAAGAATGCGTGTTGGAAGCTTGAATGTGACTCATCTACACATTTGAGTGGGACGGTTATGTTCTCTCTAATTGTTTGACCCGATGAACGAATAGAATACACATTATTTCCACTTAGTTTTGGCTTTCTTGTGAATTCTGAAGTTTTTATCACAGAATGTGTGGCTCCTGAGTCAACTAAGAATACAATGTTTTGTTGTGTGATGTTCAGAGTGTGTTCTGGAAATTTCTTGTAATGATCAGATGTGTAATGAACATATGTTAGGACAATTGCATGTGTGCTGTGAGAGCTCTCAATAGATTGTGACTCAGTGTTGTCACCATGTGTCTGTGAGTGTGGTGAAGTACCTTCCTTTCCATTCACAAGTTGGTTGGGCTTCTCAGCAGGAATCCATCTCCTTCTGGCAACCCCCAACCACCTTCAGTCCGACTTGTTTGCTAGTGCTGATGAGGTGTTTTTGTGACAGTCACGTTTCCAGTGTCCACGTTCCCCACAGAGGTAACAGACATCCCTCTGAGTTTTCCGTAGGCTGCTCTTGTTGTGGCCACGTCTTCTTTCTTTATCTTCATCCTGTTTCAGTTCATAATCTCGGACTGTGTTATACATGGTTATTGCTGCCATGTGCATCTCTTTTTGTGTTTTCTCTTCTTTGTCCCTTTTATTTAAGAGTATTTGGTCATGAGCATGTATGGTATGTCTGCGAAGCTCAGACAGGCGCGCATCATTCCAACCAATGCAGGATTTTTTTACAGCTGAGGCAATGTTTGGTTTTAGTCCACTTAAAAAACAATTGCAGAGATGAATTTCCCACACATCTGGAGCTTTGCTTAACTCACCAGGTGGTTGAAGGCCACTGTGGATGTTGAATACCTCTGTCAGGCGGGTGAGATATTCATCAGGGTTTTCACCATCCTTTTGTTTGCAGGCGGTGATTCTCTCCATGTTAACTTTTACAGGGAAGGCTTGAGTAAATGCACTGCAGAGATGACAGACAGCGTCTCTGTACTGGGCATTAGAGTCATCTTCCCAGGTGATGTGTTTGCAGCGGATGTCAGCATTTGATGGGAATTTTCCAGCTCTCTTTTGCCAGTCTGTGGGTTTTATCTTGGTGATCAGGAGTCTCTTTAGTTAATTCACGGTGGGTTTAAATTCTTGGCAGAATGTGAGGAATTGTTCAGCAAACATTTTACCTGATGTTGTGGGGTTGGGTAAATGCTGAGCGGCTGCTGTGATGTCCTCAGAGGTCCAGGGACGAAAAACTAAAGTTGCACCTTGTGGTCCGGATACTTCAACCATGGGCATGTTGAAGGTTGTATCTTTATTGGGATGGCGTGGACTATGTGCAATTGGAGAAGAGGGACTGTTCAGGATGAGCTACTTGTAGTTGTGGCATGATGGGGTTATCACCACTTCTTTCGCTGGCATATGGTGGTGGAGCTGAAGAATGAAGAGGTGGGTTGCCATCAAGGTCTGGATCCAGCTTCAAAGCCGCCAACTGTGGATACAAAGAAGAAACCTGCGAGTCTGGTGCTCTTTCTGTGGTTGAAAGTTGCTTCTCATTAGTTTCAATTTTTTCACATGAGAAAGGGAGTTGTTTTTGCATCAGTTTCTTATTTCGTCTCTCAGCTTCAGCTTTCCACATATCTAAACATTCTTTTTGCCCTTCCATGATTTCTAATTTCTTAACAGAAAATTTGTCTTTTCTTCTCATCTCTTGTTCTTTTTTTTCAGGTTTTCTTCTAGTTTTTCTATATTTTTTAAAGTAAGGGACCCCCCTATTGGGAATCCGAGCTCATTTGTCCATAAATTTAAATATTCTAAGCTTTTTTTTTCCCCAAATCTCTTTTTCATAATTTCCACAATTGGCCCCTCCGCAGACTGAACCGCTTCTACGGAAAATTTACTCCCCATTCTGAATGAAGAGGTCGTATGACGAGAGCCAATTAGTTATGCTACAACTGGCAAAAGCGACATTTCGAGTTCAGCTTCAAATGACGAACAAAGCTAACTGTTTCGATTGCTACAAACAGAAAAATAGCGACATTTCGAATTCAGCTCCAAATGACGAACAAAGCTAACTGTTTCGATTGCTACAAACAGAAAAATAGCGACATTTCGAATTCAGCTCCAAATGACGAACAAAGCTGGGCCAATTTGTTAAGCTACAAATGGCAAAAGCGACGTTTCAATTTCAGCTCCAAACGACAGGAAAAAGCTAGCTGTCTTGATAAGCTACAGACAGCTAAAAAAGCTGGCCAATTGTGAAGACTATGACAAATTAAATGGTTGTCCAATTAAAATCCAAATTTGAAAGAAAATGCATTAAGTCAATATTTCAACACTCACCAGAAGAGTTTCGCTGAACTCTGTTCTTGGAACCCCGGTGGCAGCGACTCAGGACGTGTTACCGGTTAGCCCTCCCGTCTCACAAATTAATCGAGGTTCCGAGGCTGGAAATGATCTATTTCTCCAGGATGGCCTGTCGCTTTCCGTGCCTCGTCCTGAACGGCTGCTCACGGGGTCCTGCTCGACAACGCCAAATTGTTATGGAAGTTTTCAATCGCTTCCTTCCTAATACCTCTGATGAGCAATGAAATAGAGACACTTACTTTTTCTGCCGGCCGGTTAAGTTTTTTATTCTTCATTGCAAGGAAAAAGATCAGTCCACACCATTCAGCGGCAATGGTATGAAGAGATACAAACAAAAGGAACACAGAGCATTTATAGCTGAGATGGGGGGCTTTGTTCTTTAGATGTGTAACAACATCTCCAGAGGGGGGCACGATGCAGTCTTGATGATAATTAAGAAACAGGAGGTTAAAACAATTATCTTGTCTGAGTGTTAATTAAGAGGTAAATAGTTTAAAACAATTAGCGTGTCTGGGTGATACAAATGGTTAATGTGGATTGGAGGGTCTGTCAGTCCTGAGACATAAATTTTACCATCACACACTACAAACCGAAGTAAAAACAAACTTGAAGCTGAAGAAACACTAAACGTTAATGGAAAAGACCCGCCAACCTTAGTGACTGAGGGAGAGACAGAGAGCTGTTCTGTGTGTGAGTGAGCAGAGCGGTATGTGTAGGGGAGGGGCGCTGTGTGAGGATTTTCATTCAATCTGAGCACAAATATTGAATAGTCATACTCGGCAAAAGTGCTTTATCCGTACCAGATACTCGTTTCAGCCGAGTATCCAGCTAAACTCTGCAAATTATCGACCTATATCCAATCTCCTTTTTTTGTCTAAAGTTCTTGAAAAAATATTTGCAGCTCAACTTTGTGATCATTTACATAGAAATAATCTGTTTGAAGAGTTTCAGTCAGGATTCAGAGTGCATCATAGCACAGAAACAGCACTGGTGAAAGTTACCAATGATCTCCTCTTAGCTTCTGATAGCGAACTTGTTTCTGTGCTTGTCCTGTTGGATCTCAGTGCTGCATTTGATACAATCGATCACAGCATTCTGTTACAGAGACTTGAACATGTTATTGGGATTAAAGGAACTGCATTAGGCTGGTTTAAGTCATATTTACCTGATAGATTCCAGTTTGTTCTTTGTTCTTCACCAGAGTAAGTAATGGAGTTCTGTGCTTGGACCGATTCTTTTCTCTTTGTATATGCTTCCATTCCTTTTTCTTCTTCTTTTCTGGTGTAACTGCCACCCTCTTGCACTCATTATCACAAAGTATGGTGTAGCGAACTCAAGTGTGGAATTTAATACAAACCTAAGATTTTAAATGACTGCAACATTCTTTTGTGGGGATGGTCAGTGTGGAAATACCAGATGGGGGATTTCTACATCAAAGAAGAGAAATTTACAACAACCCTTGCCCATGAAAGCATTTTCAGGGAGTTTTCTCAGCCCCTCTTTCCAGAGACCTGTGTCATCAATTTAGGTAAATGCATTAATAGCTTAGTGCTAACTAAGCTGAACAAACAACGGACCCTCTCAGGAGAGTATTGGGGAAAACCAGAACAGGACCCTTCCGACCCTATCTGGGTCAAAGTAAACAGTGGTGACAGTTTGCCCCGACTCTGACTCAAGCCAGAGACAGCCGCTACGTGGACCTCTCAAAAGGATCTCACCCAGAATAACTTTTTAGCTGAATCTTGAAACTGTATTGTGTGCTTTGTATCTTTGTACAAGTTCTTTCATGTTCTCAGTGATATTACAAGCTGCATTTTAAGACCTTTTTCTTGATTGTATGTGGAACGATACAGAAGATATTATTGTGGAAAATTACCAATCAGCTTATGGAGCCACATTGCCCCTGAGTGGTTCATAGTACTGAATAGTTAAACCCAAACTAATCAACAACTTGCATATGACATGTGACATTTATATGACATAATACAACTGTTAACCAATGCTTCAGCTGTTTCTTATTGTATTCTATGTTTAACACCGGAAAATAACACTGTTTGGTTCGTTATTCATACGTCATAACTTTACAGATATCCATCTGAATTTTGAGACTCATAACCATCATGTTATGTTATGTTTTGTTATGTTGTTTTGCTGTCTTTATATCCTAAGTTTATGCTATATATTTACCCTTTATATCTTAACAAGTTATGGTGTTTTAGAATCCTCTGAACAAATGTTTATGAGATGGAGGAATGCAGGAGTCAAGTTGCTTTGAGGCCTTACAAAATACGCCCAGGCAGATGTCACAACAGTTTCAGGCATACCATTGGCTGAAAGTGTAGCGTAGGCCTACGTCATGCCCTGCCTCTGCGAATCAAACTCCGGAAACCGCGAGGAAATGTCAGTTATTGAATAGGTTATTGAGTAGGATATGGACGGAATATTGTAAGAGAATATTGAAGGTCCAGATCAGTAGAGAAGATGAAGAGCAGAGAGTTCTAATTGATGGAATGAGAGTCTGGCGGAGAGTCTTTGAAAATGGCAGGAGAAGAAGATGAGATGGAAGAAGAAGGTCCGAACAAAGACAGAAAGAGAAGAATGTAGTAGAAAATTTTATGTTTTTGTTCGTCCGTCATCCTGTCTCCTCTCTATAGAGCATTTTAAACTCTGCTGCTGCAGCATCCTCACCTATTTTTGATCACCAAAAGGAGCCAGCGTGTCAACCTTTTTGTCAATCTTTTGTGAATTTAAGTTCACCTCATCAGAGTTGGTCAGCAACCAAAACCAACTCGACCCTTGGACAGTTTTATCATTATTTGCGGTGAATTCCGACACACCACCCGTTCGTCTTCAAGCTACCAGAAGGAAGCCATTCTCCGGCGCAGGAAAGCGACCGGTCCAGTCCCTGAAAGTCAACCACAACGAAGGCCGCAAGATGCGGAACCGAGAGAAACCCAGTGGGACCCGCTGGCGATTACCTGTGGTTCGGAGCTGACCTAACCGTAAGATCTGCCCTGTTCTTACATTTCAGACGGTACGCGGTGGGTGTCGAGAGAATTTGCTGTTAAAATGATAAACTAACCCAAGCTGTTAGTCTTTGAATTGAAATAGTAACAAACCTTGACTATTTGAATGATTCCGGTATCCATCCATCCATCCCCTTCCCTTCCCAAGTCTTTCTTATATAATCATCCATATTCAAAGCATTTCTCCTGTTGTCTTAAGGTTCATGTTCTTTACGTACGTGTGAGTCCAACAAAATGAGAATTCACAAGTAGCGACTATATGAGACTGGAATTTATTAGTTATTAATTAATCATTGATTATTAATTTAACATACCAGAATCGTAAGATTCTGTCTTTTTCCTTTGATTGAAGGTGGTGCCCTAAAACGAGGTTAAATAAGGCTTATTCAGATAGTGAGAACTTTCGGATAAATCCTTATATCTTATCACATCACGCTACGTGTGTCCGCTATAAATATATATTGTTGGTGCCATGTGTGCCGGCGATATATAATTTGGCTACAATGGCATAAATTTCCATTGCTATGCTGATGATACTCAGCTGTACTTGTCTTTGAAACCAGATGAAACCAATAGGTTGGTCAGACTACACCTTGTCTTACAAGCATGGGAGGCAGAGCCTTCAGTTATCAGGCCCCTCTCTTTGAAACCAGCTGCCAGTATATGTTCGGGAAGCAGACTCCCTACTCTCTACCTTTAAGATTAGGCTTAAAACTTTACTTTTTGATAAAGCATATACTTAGGGATGGCTCAGGTGACCCTGAAACATCCCACAGTTAAGCTGCTATAGGCCTATACTGCTGGGGGGCCTCTTATGTCACACTTTTCCATACTTGCTCTCTTTTTTTCCCCCGTTTTCTCATATGACATTATGTACATTTAGCATTATTGTTGTCATTAACTCGTGTTTCTCTGTCTCAACAGGTATCCCTTGAATGCTGTTATGGTGTTTGTTGTCCCCTCTTTTCTGTCTTCTCAAACCCCAGCTGGTCGAGACGGGTGGCCACCCTTCCTGGTTCAAACTCTAACCCAAAACTAGTAACAACTACTTAATACACTATTAACCACTGACAAATTTACAGAGTTTCAAAGTAACAAGAACAATGTATTGATACATTTATAATAACGGTCTTTACTTATTCATAGGTAAAAAGGTGTGAAGGCCCAAAGAGTGCTTCTTTGCAACTTTTGGACTGCACATGAAGTGGACTGCACATAAGTGTAGCACCTATAATAGCCAGCAGAGGTCAACAGTGGCTTTACAATCACTGGAGCATTATACCACAGCACACACCTAGTTTTGCATGAATACTACTGAACAAGAGTTTGTGAGTGTTCTATAATTCTGCATAAATATGGCTGTAAAAATTGTCACAGAAGTTTTAAAAGAAGGAAAAGAAAATTTGATAACATAAGTGAATTTCCCTGAAGGAGTCATGCCAAGGGATGAATAAAGTTGAGTCTAAGTCTAAGATGTAGTATCATAGTTTATGCCTGTTTTGCTACATATAGTGCAGAGTGGCATACTGTTACTGATGGAACAATCAGACCAGGAATGTCCATTAACTGAACATGAACAGTGGGCAATGAAACAGAACAGAAACTCTAAATGCACAAGTTGTTCTTTCGAAGAATAGCTAAAAGAAATAAAATTTCTGAACAGCCAAGTCAAAGTCCTGACCTTAATTCAAAGGAATTGTTTAGACAAAAACCCTTACAAGTTGATGCATAGGGCTGATCAATAGTTTTCAGAAATGTTTAGTTACAGTTATTGCTGCAAAAGAGGGTCCCGCACAAACTCTGCACATACAGTTGTGACACTCACAAACACAGTATGCAATATTGGATCATCTCTCATCATAAACACATGTCCAAGAAAATTATTTTAGTTCAACTGGGTTTTCTTGATCTTCTTCTGGGACTTCTGATTATGTTTTTAGTCATATTTATGCTGAAATTTAGGAAATTTTACATCCAGTCTATAATCAATAATCTTACACCACCAGATGTAGGATACATTTTAAAGAAAAGATGTTTTTTTTATTTCCAACTGCAGCATTAGACAAGTTCTGAAACCACAAACCAAGTTCTAAGACTTTAACACACATACGCACACTTACAGACTTACACACTGTAATCCATACACACTCAGTTGATGTTGAACAATGGTTCAACACAATGGTGTGGGGAGATGAGACAGTAAAACAAAACAGGAGTCACATCAATCAAAAAAACAAAATACATAATTTAGCAGAAGTTCACAATAATCACAATCATCATCCTTAACGGATACAAAATATAAATTATTTCCACAGTATACATTCTCTGGAGTAAGACCCATAAATACATGTTTAAGAGCTCCAGCTAGGTATGTACAGAGGTCCATGCTTCCACAATATTTATACATGACAATAAATATTGGATATAGTCACAATACAGCTTCAAAATGGATATATATATATATATATATATATATATATATATATATATATATTTTCTAAAACAAGTGGAGGGTAAGCAAGCAAGACACAGCAAGTCAGCATCCGTAAACCAGCTGAGGATAGGAAATAACAGCCTCTACCTATCTCTTGGTAGTTAAAAGAGGTGTTCTTGGTTACTCCTAAAAACAACAGCATATAATTTTTGGGAAAGGTGTGCAAAAATACCAGGGATCTCATCCTCCAGGCTTCAACCTGACTCCCGATAGAGAGCAGGGGAGGAAAAAAAAATCTCAAGTTTGACTCAGAGAAAGTAAGAGGCAAAAAATAACAGATTAATAAAACTAAAACTAAAAAACTGTTACCTTTCTCAACACTGATGGTGAAAAACCCTGTGAGGTGTTCATCCTTTGAGGACACAGTCAGAAGACAGTAAAAAAAAACGCAGTGACAACATTCGCAGCGTCCTGAGTCTGAGACCCATCAGCAGCAGGCCTGCCCAAGCAGCCCCCAACAGGGGAAGAGCACCTCCACACCCACCCACACTGAACCATGCGCCACAACCCCCTAAAAAAATTTTTTTTTAAAAAGTCTGCGGACACATCAAAGGCCCCAGAGCAACCGGCCGGACACCAGGACCTGCACAAGCCTTCCCATACCGTAGCGTGCCCAACCCCAGAAACAAATCAAATCAAAGTACTTTATTAATCCTGCAAGGGGAAATTCTCTCCATTTCAATCTCAATTCAGAAGTACTGCTCTAAAACTCTACCTGCAGTTTTGCTGCAATACAGCTGAACTTACAGAAAATTGATTAGGATTCAACAAAGCTGTAAATATAGTTTTACCAATAACTTTGGCACTGGCAGCCATTATGAAATTAAAGAAGCAACTTCAACATTTCACTTTAACATTTAGAAGCAAAACTACTTATGTGTTCGAGTGCTCACTCATTGTAGATTCCCTTATACAACCATCACTACTCCAGAACTGGGCCAGTCACAGAGCCACATCAGCCACACAGTAGTAAAGTGAGTTTGCTGGCCTGATTAAGGAAATAAATCAACACTGAGACCCATCTACTGATGTTCTTTTGACCTATCTGGAACCTGTGTATCTTGTGGCTGTTCAGTGTCTTAATAACAGATCTAAATTAGAGCCAAAAAGTCCACATTCTAGCAAGAATTTTTACAGGTTTACAATTTTACATTTCTTATCTGACAGAGGGGGAAAGTCTAGTAGATTTGATAAGGCGTTTGGTACACAAGGGGCAATGATTTACCTTTACATTGCTTAAGGAGAGATAGCTTATCAGTGTTGAACTTGGAGTTTTTTTTTCCAGGCAGACCTTTTGGCATGAGTGTGTTTAAAAGATTATTTTTGCTAAGCTAAATGCTCCAAAGGCCTCAGTCTGTTGGTAATCTCACAAATATGCTGTAGGTCAGCCAGTTAAACTTCAATATCAAAATCAGTGAATAACCTTAACACTCATCAAAACATGTTCCAGTTCATTTGGTTTTCTGAGTAAAGCACATACAGTACTAATTTAATTCTTTAGACAAATATATTGTTTTATAACATTTTCAGTAGTTGTGACATGGTTAGCATTTCAGCACAGCTTAAGAACTAGAAACTGCAAAGGGAACACAGAAGCATAAAAAAGAAAATCAATCTTTTGGCCTGTAGTTCAGAGTCACTGTCATACCTTCAGTTAAACTGTGTTCACAGTCAATTTGTGATAATTTGTTTTAGGCATCATAGGAGCATCATACAATGACATGTACAGTTTCTGACTCTGGTGTGATGCAGGAAATTCAGAAAAAAAATTAGTTTAATAGATGGTTAAGCTTATGTCTGCTCTGTTTTTTTCTCTCTCTTGCCCCGTTCTCTGTCTTTGGTTCTCCTTACTCTGACAATATTTTATATTTTAGTTTTTTTGATAGATCCAAGTCCATGAAGTCAGTAAGTGAGCAAAGTCAAACTTATGTTGCCATCATTGAACTCTTATGTGCTACCAGTTTACAGACCTAATGAGATAGCCAAGTTACTTAAGTGGACATTTCTGTCTACTTATAAAATTTGGATTACACTTTTCTTTTTAGCTACTTTCACCAACTGTGTTGTTTTTTCCCGCTTAATACTCCACTATATTATTCAGTTTGCTGTTATATATTCTTTGTCAAAAAAATTGTCAAAGCTTTGTTCACTAAAACAGCTGTCTGTCGCAGGTGACAAGGTTAATGAGAGAGTAAAGGAAAGAGCTGTAAAACTGAGCGTGGAATAGAGGTAAATGAAGGCGTCAGGTTTCCTGTTGTATCTTTGGAGATCCAACCCAACACTATTTCAGCTTTCAGTGATGGTCAGGGCACAGAACGGGACAGTCAAAAAATATTAAGAGACAGATTAACATTGTTCCTTTTGGTGGTTACAAGGGGACTTGATGAAATAAAGGGAAAAAAAATTGTAACTCCAATCTTACCATCTAGAAACAGAAACAATTGCTAATCACATGGTTGACATCATTGTGCTACATTGTTAATAGCCTGGAAGTGTCAAGTCTTAATGTTCGGAGAGGCGTGTTAAACAGGCTGATATTAGCTTGTAGCAGGGTTAGTTTAGCATTCACCTCGAACCAAGGCTACATTCACATAACAAAAACTCTGCCCAGATGGGTGTTTTGGGACCATTTTGATATAAATCTTTGTTCCACTGACTCACCTGACTATTCACATACATGGGACATGCCTGTGTCAGTGTAAACAGGAGGTAGACTGGTCATAAAACAGACTTTTGGAAATATGACTGACCCCCTGTGTGCAATTGCTGGATGTAAATATAACAAAAGTAATGTTTTTATAGGATGTGGACAGAGCCTCAGTTTAAGGATGTCTATAATGTCTGCTGAGCACTGATACAAGAACATGACACGCAGCAAAGCTTTCCTCATGACTATGTTTCATGATGGTAGAAAAAGCGTGTAATAAATCAGGACAACATTAAAGGATTACTTGTGACTCATGCAGGACTATCAAGCTAATGCACAGCGTACTGGAACGGCATCAAGGCATACTTTAGTGTACGTCAAACCTTCATCTCAGGCTGAAAGAGAACAGCATCTCTGCTGTTGTCTGTTTGTATTGCATACATGAACTCAAAGGTAAAACTCTTTGAGAAACCCGCCAGCCAAACTACTGATTTCTTTTTGTTTAACACACAGAAGAAGAATACAGAGCAAACAGACACAGACTATTAAGTGCATTGACTATTTAAACATTGACTCGGTAAAACCAACACATACTTTAGATTTAAGCAACAACAGAGCAACACTATCGCAGAGAACTACCGTTCTTCCTTGGCTGTCCTTAATCGGACCAACAGTGTAAGGTGTTGTTTCCAGACTCAGTTATATAGAGAAGAAGCAGGAAAAGGAGCTGTTTGATCAAAAAGCTAGTAGGGTGATGGAAAACATCTCCAATTATTCAAGTGTCAGGTTGTAAAACTGGTTTATTAGAAGCAGAAGATTCCTGGAGATAACTGCTACTTCAACCAACTGACCAGCAAGTAGTTTCAGTCCCTGATAGAGCTTCACAGTCGGTGTTTCTGTTGCTCCAGTCACTCTCATGTAATAGAACATCTCAATGGAGGGCTCACATCCTCTCTCAAAACAGCAAAGAAAAAAAAAAACAGATGAAAGTTCTTCATAAATAAAAGTTGATTATTTATTACATTGCTTTTCCTTTATTGCCAAATCAGGAAAATCCAACTTTCTGCATCACAGTAGTGTAACCTCTCCGAAACAGTAAAAACTCAGGTTTGAAAGTGTCAAATCAAACTGTTGATAAGATGTACTGAATCCAGAAAATTGGTGAAATAACTTGAAATAATACCAATGCCCCCTCATACACCAGGACATGATCTGGATACTAACAGTAGAGTGACATCCTACTCCTTCGCATGGCCTCACTGATCAGATAGGCCGGGCTGACCTCCGGTTCCTCTGTCATGACTGCAATGTTCTGCCACTCTCCACACTGGTTGGATTTCTTGATTGTGTCCACCACGCAAAGTGCATAAAGACAATCCTCAAAAGTGGCGGCCATTGTTAGAGGCCTCCCGTCCCAAGTTCGCCTGTCATCTTGGTCCTGAAAGGCCTGCCGCACCGCCTGGATCATGCGGATTGTCCCTGTAAGGTACGGGGATGGAATGTCGCTGAAAGCCTTTTCTGGCAAGGAGGCCTTTTCAAGAGGCGTGGTGTCTTTGAGCAGGAGTTCAGGCCCACCACCACTTGTTCCCCCGCCACTGTTCTTCTGTCCATACAGGTCTATCCCAGAGACAGTTAACCTTCCAACTGTCCCCACAACTATCACTTCCTGCCGAAAGTCCCCGGGGACGTTGAAGTTGAGCGTGACGGTGCAGCAGGCACCTCCTTCCAGTACCATCTGAAATGTGCAGAAGTCATCACTGGTGATCTGACGGATGCCTCGAATGTGGTCCGTCTGTTTGACAAAAGTCTTGAGGAAGCCGTGAACTTTCACAGCACGCTGGCCAGTCAGAAATGTAAGCAGGTCTATGATGTAGCTTCCCACCGAATGTAGGCCACCACCTCCCATCAGATCATCACAGCTCCAGTTGTACTTTTTCCCCAGGAGACTGCCGCTGTGGACCTTTGGGTCAAAGAAAAGAACATGTGACAAGGATGTTTTTTAATTCTCATTAGTGTTTCTTTGGAAACCTAAGAAAGCATCAAAGTAACAGAGGAAGTGGTATCTGGGATCAGATTTGGTTTCAGAAGGCACCCTTGCTGCTAAAGTGCCTTTGAGCAACACTTACCAGTGTTGAGTGGATGCTGCTCTAACTCTATCTAGCATTACGAGGACTGTCTTCTTTGTCATGAAACAAACATTTGTGTTTTTGTCATACCTGGGCTTCACAGACTAGAAGTTCTCCGATGTAGCCTTCCTCTAACAGCTCCTTCATTCGAACAAAAGCTGGTAAGAAACGCAGCACATTTCCCATGATGCTCAGCAACTTCGGGTAGTACTGGGCAGCAGACATCATTCGAAAGGCATCCAGAGGAGTGGCGGTCCTGTCACAGATGACATTCTTGCCAATACCTTATATAAAAGCAGAGAAACAATTAGGAGTGACTCATGTCTGTATTTATTAATTTATCTATTTGTGTATTTATTTCTAGTTTTGAATTTGTGTTTTTGTCATTGATATTAATGTTATTATAAAGACTAGTTGTGAAGAAGAACTAAAGGAGTAAGAGCTGAAGGAGTAAAGAACAGTACTGTGAGAAATTTTAGCAGCATTACATAGATCATATCAGATTACTTATCAGAAACTTGAATATGTTACTGGGATTAAAGGAACTGCATTAGGCTGGTTTAAGTCATATTCATCTGAAAGATTTCAGTTTGTTCTTGTAAATGAAGAATCTTCCTCACACATTGGAGTAAGTCATGGAGTTCCTCAGGGTCTGTGCTTGGACTTCAAACATGCTTCCATTAGGTAACATTATCAGACAGCATGGCATAAATTTCCATTGTTATGCTGATGATACTCAGCTGTACTTATCTATGAAACCAGATGAAACCAATAGGTTGGTCAGACTACAAGCCTGTCTTAAAGACATAAAGACCTGGATGACTCAGAACTGTCTGCTTTTAAATTCAGACAAAACTGAAGTTGTTCTCTTTGGACCTGAGCGCTTCAGGGAGAAATTGTCTCGTTATATGGTTACTCTAGATGGTATTTTCTTGGCTTCTAGTTCTACAGTGAGGAACCTTGGAGTTATTTTTGACCAGAATTTATCATTTGACGCACATATAAAACTGGTTTCTAGGACTGCCTTCTTTCACCTTCGTAATATTGCTAAAATCAGGAACATCCTGTCTCAGGGTGATGCAGAGAAACTAGTTTATGCATTCGTTACTTCAGATTTGGACTACTGTAATTCTTTATCATTGGGCTGTTCCACATATTCTCTGAAAAGCCTCCAGCTGATCCAAAATGCTGCAGCCAGAGTTCTGATGAGAACTAACAGGAGAGATCAGGTTTCTCCAGTTTTAGCTTCTCTTCATTGGCACCCTGTTAAATTCAGAAGAGAATTTAAGATTCTTCTCCTCACATATAAAGCTCTTAATGACCGAGCTCCATCATATCTTAAAGATCTCATTGTAAGATATTTTCCTAACAGAGCACTTCGCTCCCAAACTGCAGGTTTACTTGCTGTTCCCAGAGTTTCTAAAAGTAGAATGGGAGGCAGAGCCTTCAGTTATCAGGCCCCTCTCTTGTGGAATAAGCTGCCAGTGAATGTCCGGGAAGCAGACACCCTTTCCACTTTTAAGATTAGGCTTAAAACTTTCCTTTTTGATAAAGCTTATAGTTAGGGATGGCTCAGGTGATCCTGAAACATCCCATAGTTAAGCTGCTATAGGCTTAGACTGCTGGGGGACCTCATCTGTCACACCTTTCCTCACTTTGCTCTCTTTTTCCCCCTGTTTAATTTCTCAAATGATATTATGTACATGTGACATTATTGTGGTTATTAACTTGTGTTTCTTGATTTCTTGATTAGACTGAAGACAAGTTTCGGTGCAATCTGTTGGTTTCCTTAGCTAGGATATTCTTTTTGAATTGGCTCTATATGAATTCATTTGATTATTTTGAAATTAATTTATTGCATTTCGTTAGATTATGATTACAATGAATTGAACTCCACTTGACTTGAATTGGACTATATTATTTAAGTGCCTTGAGATGATATTTGTTGTAATTTGGCAATATATAAATAAAACTAAACTGAACTTAATTGAATTGAATATCCTCTTGATATCTGATATTCTCAGACTATGCAGTGCTGCAAAATCTAGTCAACTTCCATAATAGGTGCTCGGAGTCACAGACAGTGTGAAAGACAGACAAACCTTATACACTCTATACATATTTTGTCCATGGACACGGAAAGATGCTGTTCTCCATTTGAATCCTTGAATGAAATTTAGAGGAATGGTAACATTCACAGGCTTACAAGATTTTGCACTAAGAAATATAAGGTCTGCTAAGAGTGCAGAGCTCATGGAGTTTTAGATTGTCTTAACTAGTGTCACAGGAGGACTGATAGAACAGACACATGGACACAGTTCTGATGACTGGAAGGAAAAATACAGGAACAACAAATGGATGACAATATGGATTATTACAAAGGTTTCTGCTGGATACAGTATTTCAACATAAAAATAAACAGTGAGTGACTACAGCTGAAAATACTGAAAGGCTCAAGAATAACAACCAAAATGCAGGGTTGTCTATGACAGCTTTTTACCAAAGAATACACACAAAAACCTTAATAAAACACCCCTATTTCATTCATCCACAGTTACACAACATGAGCACACTATAAATCCTGGCATGGATTCTCTCTTGACAACCCTGCATGAACTAATGTGAGCTAAATCATTAAAACTCCAGTAGACAAATATCAACAACCTCATTTGCTGGGTTGTTACCCTCTATGGGGGTGCACAATCCCTGGGGATTCCTGAAAATCATCAAAGTTTCTTCACGGAAGGTGGAGAACTTTAATAGTGCATTTTCTTAACTGCCCAGTTTCGGGTTGTCCTGAAAATATTTTCTCTCATACAACAAAAGCATACAAAACAAATTTACCTCCCTAAACACCATGCAGATGCTTCCTAGCCATTGGAATCATTATCAGATAAATGGACTTGCCAATAAAATCAATAAATAAGCTTATGAAATAAATCCTGAAATAATGTAATTAAATTTATGAATTGGATGTAAAGATTTTTTTAAGAGAAAACATGTTTTAAAGGGTAAAACTGTCAGGGAACAACTTTGATTTATTTCTGGATCTTTATTTCATAAATGTACATGTACTAATTTCAGAGGAATCTAATAAATGCTGTTCCCTTAGCTATTTTAGAGAATACTTAGAGCTAGGAATTATCTAGATAAACCTATATCAGTCTAAGAATTTATTTCAATGGCATATTTTTTATTCTTTTAGATATTTACTGAAAGAGCATTTCACTCTGTAATTTGACTTAGCTACAATAAGCTACATACATCGCAGACAAAAAAGGCTGTTGTGACAAAAAACTGTGAGAGAGCTGAATTCTACTTTTTATCTGTAAAATTAAGAATATGCTACTCTGACTTCATTGTTAAACTTTATGTGTGAAAACACTCAACTGAATCATAAAAATACTGCTCTTCTTAACCTCAACATGTGCCTCTATTATTGTTCCACATAGTCAGCAGGGAGTAAAGTCAATGGATATGTAGTATGAGAATACCTCTTCTCATTAGAGGTAGACACACAGGAAATATGCCCCCTCTGGGATTATGCCTAATGTCATTAATTAAAACTGTTTTTTGTGGCATTTTTATTGAGTCTAGATTTTAACACTGGCTTAGATAGCTACAAAAAGCAAGCACAGTCGCCTCATGCATGCTCAGGATGGGAGATTGGATCGAAAAGAAGCTTCGGTGCAATCTTTTGGTTTCTTAGCTAGGCTACTTTCTTTGAATTGGCTCTATATGAATTGGACTAATGTGGACTGAATTAATTGGATTTGATTGGAGTACAATGAACTGGACTCTAATTTGCTTGAACTGGATCACTGAATCATTGAAGTGTCTTGAGATGACATTTGTTGTAATTTGGCGCTATATAAGTAAGATTGAATTTAAAAAAATACATGTGCAGGTTTTCAGTGCAGTATAACTCTAACTCAGGGCTGTAATGACACTCTCAGGCTCTGAGTGTGGCCTTTTCAGAGATAGAAACAGCGCTGTGTCACATCAGCAACGACCTTTTGTTCCTCATGTGCAACACTTTGAAAGGATGAGGCTTAGATGAGTCAGCCTGTTGAGTCAGCGGTGCTGCCACATCCTTACTCAAGACACTCTAGGGGTGTGTGTGTGTGTGTGTGTGTGTATAGCCAAGAGATTATTGATGCACCTGGACACAATGTACAATCACAGCAGCTAGTGCAGCGAACCAACAAATGAAAGGATGTTAGACTACAAATGCTTAAATAAAATGGAAGAGAGATCTCAAAACCTGTGTAACCATCAACACAGCTGATGAAAGTCAGGATTTCCAAGACTAAAGCAGAATAAAAAGCGTAATCTTCAGGTGGATTAGTGTATCATCAGCAGTAATGTAGGGCAGGGTTAGGGGTTAGGAGGAGCCAAAAACGGTGGCTAATGGTGGCTGAAAACCTCACGTAGTCATCATGAGCAGACAAAATGAGCCTCCTTTTCTAAGCAGCTGGCTGAACCACAAACATCAGTTCACTTTAACAGACATTTTTGCTTAGTGTTTGAACAGCATCTAAATTATGCAGGATCTGATCTTTCCTCTCATGGTTTATTCTTCATACAACCTGTTTCTTCATGTGAAACTAATTCATCTATAAATAACTAGGATATTTTCCAAATCATATTTGGAAAATATGATGAGAGCCAGCTGGAGCCTATCCCAGCTGTCATAGGGTGAGAGGCAGGGTACACCCTGGACAGGTCATCAGTACATTACAGGGCCACATGGAGACAAACAACCATGCACGCTCACACTCACTCCTAGGGACAATTTAGAGTCACCAGTTAACCTAACATGCATGTTTTTGGGTGGTGGTAGGAAGCTGGAGTACCTGAAGAGAACCCACGCAGACACAGGGAGAACATGCAAACTCCACACAGAAAGGCCCCAGCTGGGATTTAAGCCTGGAACCCTCTTGCTGTGAAGCAATGGTGCTAACCACCGCACCACAGGGCAGGCCACAACTCGGCATGAAAAATAAATAAAACATCAAAGTGATAAAATAATGAAGTGTGTTGACAATCAGAGGCTTCTTCAGCCTTTCTGCAATGAGGACCAGCAAGGGAGGTCAATCCCTTACACAGTGGCTGTCTACAGTGACCATTTTAGTTAGAGGGACTGTTCATTTTATTAAAATCAGCTTCGTTTATTATTATGGTGCACAAATAAAATTTCCATTCGTGGATTAATAAAGTAATATTCTGTTCTGTTCTAAATATGTGGCTGTATTTTCACACCAACATTTTGTGCAGGCAACATGCTGAATGAATTACATTGTTTTGAGGCATGGTCTGACATGGTTTGGACATTTGGAACACACTGATCAGCGTGCTGCTTCGATAATCTGTTCCCAGACAAGCAAAAGGAAGAGCTCCACTGACTTTATGTTTATTTTCTTTTTTGCATCATTGTTGTATAATAATATTGACTGTTAAATACTAAATACTTCATATTGATTTGTGCTGGCAGGGCTCATCCCTCTTGCTCGGTTGTAAGAAGATTCCTGGAAACTGGTGGCTGTAAAAAGATAGCTTCATAACAACCCAAATTCTATTCTTTAAACAAGGCATATGTTAACTTTTCACGCAGAAATAACTTGCAGATGGCACAGTTAGTACTCATGTTAGTTTGAGTAGTCTTACGAGCTATGTCGTAGTCATAGTAGAACCTGACTGGGGATGGCTATGCAGAGCGAAACAGAACTCAACGCACAGGTAAAGCTCCATGCTCAGACAGAGGGTGGTAATGGAGCAGAAAAATCCTCAGTACAGTAGCTCACTCCCTCAATGTTAATAATTCATAAACAGGTCAAGAGATCTTACTGAGACACTCCACAGACAGACAAAGACTCGGTGCAGAAGAGGTGAATGGGACAAACAGTACAACTAAACCAGAGTTGACAAAAGTGATGCTGATAGTACCATGAATCAAAATGAGGTAATTGTAGGTTTTGCAAACCTCAATAGCCAGCATTAAGACAGGAATATTGTGCAGTGAATATGAATAATCAGTCCTCAAAGCAGGAGGTAAATTCTTTGGAAGGAGCGGCTCTCATTTCTAGAAATATGGACGAATTTATTAGTCATCCAAAAACATGACAACCCAGGGTTGAGACCAGGATGCAGAGTTGTAGTCTTACACACTTCTCTGTGGCTTCCCACCTGATGCTGCCCCCCCCTCAATCAAAAAACACAAAAGGAGCAAATCCTTGTGAAAAAAAATTTTAAAACAAAATCTTCAACTGAACAAAAACATCAAACTATTAAATGTGGTTTGCTGAATATTAGATCTCTCCCTTTGAAGTCTCTGTTAGTGAATGATTTGATCTGTGATCATCATATTGATATATTTTGTCTTACAGAAACCTGGCTGCAGCAGGAGGATCATGTTAGCATTAATGAATCAACTCCCTCTGACTATTTAAATGTTCATGTTCCTAGAACCACAGGCAGAGGAGGAGGAGTGGCAGCTATCTTCAGATCAGGGTTACTAATCAGTCCGAGACCCAAGACTAGTTTTAGCGCTTTTGAATCTCTGATTCTCAGTTTTTCCCACCCAAAGTGGAAATCACAAAAACCTCTTGTGTTTGTTGTTGTGTATCGTCCACCTGGCCCTTATTCTGAGTTTCTGTCTGAATTCTCAGAGTTTTTATCCCAGTTAGTGCTGAGTACAGATAAAGTCATTGTAGTGGGTGACTTTAATATTCATGTAGATGTTGAAAATGACAGCCTAAATATTAACTTTAATTCTATATTAGACTCTATTGGATTTTCTCAAAGTGTTCACAGACCTACTCACTGCCTTAATCATACCCTTGACCTTGTGCTGACTTATGGCATTGAGAGTGAACAGTTAACAGTGTTCCCTTATAACCCTGTCTTGTCTGACCATTTTTTAATAACTTTTGAGTTTACATTACTTGACTACACGGTTTCTGAGAAGAATTTTACATATAAAAGGTGTCTATCAGAGAATGCTGTAACCAGATTTAAAGAGTTGATTTTATCATCCTTTTCTTCACTGCCATGTGCAGATATGACAGAGGACGGCTACCTAAATTTTACTCCAGTAGAACTTGACTCTCTTGTTGACAGCACTATAGCTTCAATGCGTACAACACTGGACAATGTTGCCCCTCTGAAAAGGAAGGTAATCAGTCAGAAGAGGTTGGCTCCTTGGTATAATTCACAGCTGCTTTAAAACAGACTGCAAGAAAGCTGGAGAGACAGTGGCGTTCCTATAATTTAGAAGAGTCTCAATTAGTCTGGAAAGATAGTTTATGAACGTATAAGAAAGCCCTTCGTAAAGTTAGAACTGCTTATTATTCATTATTGATAGAAGAGAATAAGAATAATCCCAGGTTTCTTTTCAGCGCTGTAGCCAGGCTGACAAAGAGTCCGAGTTCTGTTGAGCCATGTATTCCTTTAACTCTCAGCAGTGATGATTTCATGAAATTCTTTATCAATAAAATTGTTTCTATCAGAGAGAAGATTAATGGAATCCTTCCCACTATTATCACTGATGTATCATCAAGTAGAGCAGCTTTAGAAGTATCTTTAGAACCTGATTTGTATTTAGACGGCTTCTGGCCAGTTGATCTCTCTGAGCTAACAACAGCAATAGTCTCTTCTAAACCATCAACTTGTACTTTAGACCCAATCCCAACCAGACTGTTCAAGGAGGTTTTCCCCTTAATCAATACTTCCATATTGGATTTGCTCAATCGGTCTTTGTTGACAGGATAAGTACCTCAGACTTAAAAAACCTACTCTTGATTCAGAAGTGTTGGCTGATTATCGACTTATATCCAATCTCCCTTTTTTGTCTAAAGTTCTTGAAAAAATAGTTGCAGTTCAACTTTGTGATCATTTACATAGAAATAATCTGTTTGAAGAGTTTCAGTCAGGATTCAGAGTGCATCATAGCACAGAAACAGCACTGGTGAAAGTTACCAATGATCTCCTCTTAGCCTCTGATAGCGGACTTGTTTCTGTGCTTGTCCTGTTGGATCTCAGTGCTGCATTTGATACGATCGATCACAGCATTCTGTTACAGAGACTTGAACATGTTATTGGGATTAAAGGAACTGCATTAGGCTGGTTTAAGTCATATTTATCTGATAGATTCCAGTTTGTTCTTGTAAATGAAGAATCTTCCTCACACGTTGGAGTAAGTCATGGAGTTCCTCAGGGTTCTGTGCTTCGACCAATTCTTTTTTTTTTTACTTTATACATGCTTCCATTAGGTAACATTATCAGACAGCATGGCATAAATTTCCATTGCTATGCTGATGATACTCAGCTGTACTTATCTATGAAACCAGATGAAACCAATCGGTTGGTCAGACTACAAGCCTGTCTTAAAGACATAAAGACCTGGATGACTCAGAACTGTCTGCTTAAATTCAGACAAAACTGAAGTTGTTCTCTTTGGACCTGAGCGCTTCAGGGAGAAATGGTTTAGTTATATCTAGATTGTATTTCCTTGGCTTCTAGTTCTACAGTGAGGAACCTTGGAGTTATTTTTGACCAGAATTTATCATTTGACGCACATATAAAACTGGTTTCTAGGACTGCCTTCTTTCACCTTCGTAATATTGCTAAAATCAGGAACATCCTGTCTCAGGGTGATGTAGAGAAACTAGTTCATGCATTTGTTACTTCAGGATTGGACTACTGTAATTCCTTATTATTGGGCTGTCCCACAGATTCTCTGAAAAGCCTCCAGCTGATCCAAAATGCAGCAGCCAGAGTTCTGATGAGATCTAACAGCAGAGATCATGTTTCTCCAGTTTTAGCTTCTCTTCATTGGCTCCCTGTTAAATTCAGAACAGAATTTAAGATTCTTCTCCTCACATATAAAGCTCTTAATGACCGAGCTCCATCATATCTTAAAGATCTCACTGTAAGATATTTTCCTAACAGAGCACTTTGTTCCCAAACTGCAGGTTTACTTGTTGTTCCCAGAGTTTCTAAAAGTAGAATGGGAGGCAGAGCCTTCAGTTATCAGGCCCCTCTCTTGTGGAATAAGCTGCCAGTAAATGTCCAGGAAGCAGACACCCTTTTCACTTTTAAGATTAGGCTTAAAACTTTCCTTTTTGATAAAGCTTATAGTTAGGGATGGCTCAGGTGATCCTGAAACATCCCATAGTTAAGCTGCTATAGGCTTAGACTGCTGGGGGACCTCATCTGTCACACCTTTCCTCACTTTGCTCTCTTTTCCCCCTGTTTAATTTCTCAAATGATTTTATGTCCATGTGACATTATTGTGGTTATTAACTTGTGTTTCCCTGTTCCAACAAGTATCCTTTGAATGGTGCTATGGTGTTTTTCCCCCCCTCTTTTCCCTCTTTTCTGTCTTCTCAAACCCCAGCTGGTCGAGGTGGATGGCCACCCTTCCTGAGTCTGGTTCTGCCAGAGGTTTCTTCCTGGTTCTGGTTCTGCCAGAGGTTTCTTCCTGGTTCTGGTTCTGTCAGAGGTTTCTTCCTGTTAAAAGGGAGTCGTTCCTTTCCACAGTCCCTCAGGCTCAGGACGGGAGATTGGACTGAAGACAAGTTTCGGTGCAATCTGTTGGTTTCCTTAGCTAGGATATTGTTTTTGAATTGGCTCTACATGAATGAATTGGATTATTTTGAAATTAATTAATTGGATTTCATTGGATTATGATTACAATGAATTGAACTCCAATTGGCTTGAATTGGACTATATTATTCAAGTGCCTTGAGATGACAATTGTTGTAATTTGACGCTATATAAATAAAACTGAATTGAATTGAATACTGCATCTCATACGTTTTTAGTCCATCTGTTTCCTCTACAGAGATTTGGCCTTTGAGGTCTCCCTGGCTGCTTTGCATTTTATAATTTTAGGTAACAGTAGACAGGACACAGACACAGTACTTTACTTATGTGTGCCTCTGTATGTGTACTGGAGCTGAAAAATGCAAAGCACTTCTGCGATGACTGACAAATGGTATGATTAATCCAACCACAAATGGTAGAAATGAGAGTGACAAATAGATTGTTAAATGAAGACTGTCCTGTATCACAGTGAACTCAAAGTGCCCTCAGAGCACATACTAAAATGAAACACATCTCCTTTTCAAGGAAATCCAAATTTGAAGCTCAATGTGTGGATTTGAATACTGAACAAATAGTGTAAATACAGTGAACTTTGTCTTCTACTGTATTCAAACACATCTGCATTTCTACATGTTAATCTTATTCTACTACGCTCGTTTTTATACATTAGCAGGACTGGATAGTGTAGTGGTAGTGGCTATCTCCAGTAGGGGTTCTCCGGTAAGATCCCCTTACCCTACCTGCCTACCAGTGTAGGTCGCTTTGGATAAAAGCGTCTGCCAAATACATAAACATAAACATACATTTGACAGTGGATCTCTGTCAAAGGCACTGACCTCATTGTCATTTCTAGGTTTCTTAGTGGAATTTTCCGACCATCACTCATTTTAAATTGTTGTCATACTGTCCCACAACCTGAAAGCACAAGCCGTGTTCTCCCAGATGGATATACTGTTCCTTTACCCAAAACATGTCCATGTGGTGTTTGTTCTTACAGGCAGAAAATGCCATAATTATATTAAAAGAATATGTCACCCCCCTAGTGTTCCTGAGAGCAGCTGCATATGAAGTGTCAAACTGGTGTCCACGGTGATCGTCGCGTTGTAAAAATTTTTTTTGTGTAGTCAAGGATTATTTTCTAACTCTAATGGGTACCAACCGGGAAGTGAAAAAGGATTTTTAATAAAGTGTTAAATGTTTATTTTCATAATCTACTGTCCTCATAAACCAGCAGAATAAAGCAGGATATCCTTAAGGGCAGGGCTCGTTTATGGATGATAAGTCACTACTGTATTTGTGCCAACAGTGTCGATGGTTGTCGTTCAGACGCACTGCTTACTTATAGTATCTAGTTTTTCTTTTAAACCAGAACAGGATGCTAAAAGTAAAAACGTAAAACTCAAGGTGTCAAAAGGTCCACAAACCAGTGAACATCAGGATGTGGCAGTCTGTCTTTATTGTATAGTATATGGTACAATCTTTCAGCTCTCATTAGCATTGTACCAAGCAGCAGCAAATACATATTTAAAGCTCTAAAATGCTTTACCAAACTCCCTAAGGCATTATGACAGTTAAAAAATTTCTGAAGGACACTGAGAAGAATTGAGCTATATTGGCTAAAGAGTCCAATATTTCCTACAGAAACGAGAGTGAACATAAAATATATAAAAATCCATCAGTAGGATGAGCCCAGCAAACTCACAGAGACTGTAGATACAAGAGAAAGAAAGATTGCTGGTACAAATGAATTCCCTTTGTCGGTAGCTAGACTCAGCCTTAGAGATGGAGCTTTATGTATTTATACATAAATACCATAACCATTCTCATTTTCCCATTCTTCACTTTTTGTTTTGCATTATTCTTCTCTTTTCTGTTTTGGGGCTTGGAGGTGTTCAAGGCATGTCCATCTGGGATGAGGCCATCAGGTAGACGCAGAATTTGTTGGAGGGATTACATATGTAATCTGGCCTGGGAATAACTCCCCAGGGGGAGCTGGAAGGAAGGAAGGGCGTTTGCACCTTTGAAAGATGTTTGACCTTGCGTTGCCTGTTACCACCCCGAGCTGATCTTGGACAAAAACAAGAAGATCAATGGATGTATGCAATTTTTTCTTAACCAGAATTATGACCCCTCAATTGCCAGTATTGCTCAAAAAGTATCTTATAGATTTTATAGGCTCTTGTTTCATTCTCACCATGTTGCCAAAAAATCCTTTTAAGTTGTGTGTTATAATGTAGATCAGCAGCTTTCAAGTGACCAAAAAGATAACATTGTGCTGATTTGATTAGATTAGATTTTCCTTTATCGTCCCACAATGGGGAAATTCACATGTTACAGCAGCAAGCAAGAGACATAAAGAAGAAAGACAATAGAGACATACAATAGCAGGGAATTCCACCAGTATCAGCAGTTGTACATGGGCTCGTAAAAAGAAAATGACACATTGTTATTATATTATTATACACAGCTGTTATTTTACAGTGGATATTGCACATTAAGTACTGATTATTATTATTGTTGTTGTTATTATTATGCACAGTGGGTATTACACAGTGGATATTGCACAGTTTCCAGTCCTTAAGTGTGTCTGTGTATGTGTGTGTGGTCTACTGGGGGGGTCAGATCTGGTTGTTAAACAGTCTGACAGCAGCAGGAAGGAAAGACCTGTATTGGGTGGGAGATATTGTCCATCACTGATGATAGCTTTGAGATCATCCTCCTCTCTCCCACCACCTGCACTGAGTCCAGGGCGGAACCCAAGACAGAGCTGGCCTTCTTGATCAGTTTTTCAAGTCTCTTGCTGTCAGTTGTGGAGATGCTGCTGCTCCAGCAGACCACTGCGGAGAAGATGGCTGATGCCACAACAGTGTCAAAGAAGGTCCTGAGGAGCGCTCCCTACACGCCAAAATGCTCAGACATGTGATTAAAACTCACGTTCTTCACACCCACACTCTTGTCAATTTTTTTCAAATACAAGAAGTTTCTGTTTGCTTCAAGAGCCTGAAGAATCAGATCGGATCTATCTACAGGAAGATACACCTGTTGTGAGGACAAGACATCAGCATCTGTATGGCTGAGTCATACATGAGGACGAGATAGAACGGTTTTGTTGTAGAAATAAGAGGGGTGGAAAGAGATATGAATCACAGTACCACCAACCCCAAAGGAGGATATTTTGAGATGTTAACAGCTAGAGAAGAATAGGTTGGCCACATTTCTTGTGCATCTATTTATCTATAAATCAAGATCTCTTAGGTATGAGATCATACTGTATTCAACGAGTCCTGCATGTCAGTACACACAAGGCTGAAACATTACATCTTTGCCTCTCAGAAATAGGAAGTGATATAAAAGAATGTTCAGTGTCACAAACACACCAAAAGCCCAACAGGAAGTAAGAAATGCTTCATTGCGGTGTACCATTCTCACTTCCTGCTGCAACTGTTTGACATTAGAACTACATGACACGTTACTTTATGTTTTTTGGTTAATGCTTGTCTTCCATATGTTGTTTCTTAATGTCTGATTTAAAAAAAAACAGGTTAGACTATGCTAACAACAAATGAAAAATAAGCTTAAAAGACTGACAGTCAGTCCCAGAAGAAGAAAGAGGCCCCTCCATCAGAAACTGACAGACAGTTGTCAGAGAGCGGCACAGAGCGCAGGACATGGCTCAATGTGTTTGTGCTAGAGGAAAATATCACTCGTGATTTCCCAACACTGCAATGGATTACACAGGTTACTTTGTTTTGGCATGCCAAAGTTAGCTTAGTCAGTAGGTGGGAGTGTATGAGCAGGTATCTATAAGGTATTTCAGGGTGGAAACGGATTAAGTAACTAAGTTTATGCAATTGCATGTCATAACATTATAATACTAAAACTACACCGCAGTTACAACACAAGTAACAACAAGTCATTCCAGTTCCTCATCTGGCTTTGTTTTACTTTGTGACATAGGTATGGAATCTGAATCACATGATTAAAGGTCCTATATTACACCAGCTTGACCGAAACCAATTTGAACGGTTGAAATTTGAACTTACATGGTTGGAACTGAACCGTCATGGTTTGATGTATGCTGGTGGAAGACCACCAACAATTACTGAAAAAGAAAAGTGAGAGGTAAAGAAGCAGCCTCTCTTGTTTATTTGGTAGAAATTTGACAGATCATCATCATCACTATCCTAACTCACTCACACTCAAAAGTCTAAATGAACAGAGTCAGATGGATCAATGCAGTCTCAGCATTTTGTCAGTGTTACAAAAGAAGTGTTTAAATAAGTCTACCTTCAACCCAGGTGTTTTTATGTTTAATTTTGTTTTAAACTCTGTTTGCTTTCTCTCAGTGAACTCCTGTGCCTCTCTGTCCATCCAGGATATGCACACTCAGACTGCAATGAACTCATTAAAGATGCTTTTGCTTAACAACCACTATGACAAAGAAAATGATCATTCTGGGGAGAAAGCTTTGGTGGCAAACTGTCATGTAGTACCTTTAAAATTGCAAAACCCAAAGTGCTTTACAGAGCAACAGCCAGGGCAAATATAAAATGAAAAAAATATTAAGACCACTCATAAAAGCGAAAGACAAACAAAAGGGGTAAATAAAGAACAACAAGCTCACGTGCACATTAATCATTGAAAACAGGCTCTTCATTTTAAAAGTTGTTTGATATCCAAGTAGGGAGCTGGTAACACAGGAGAGGAGCCAGAAAACTGAAGGCAATGCAACCCATTCTAGTCCAAGAAAATCTGGGAGCAACAAGTATACAACAATAATGAGAATATTAAGTGTTATTGGGGGGTGATAGGGAACAATAAGGTCTTTCAGATTGGTCAGAGCATGACCATTAAGCACTTTGTTTTTAATGAGAGGGATTTTAAATTATTTTCTAAACTTTACAGGGAGCCAAAGTAGAGAGGCCAAAACTGGAGACAAAGCCAGCATTAGTATTTATGCCATTACCGAAAAGCACTGAGGACCCACTACATGGAATAAAACTAGCTCATCTGAAATTTTGTTCTTTCCCCATGCCCCATGTCGGTCTCGTTAATCTAGTGCCATTTGATTTCAACATAAAGACCACCAAATGATATACCATGTTTTTGGTTATGTTCCACAGACATGGAATTTTATGATAATGAGCACTGACACTTTTACAAAACCAGCCACTTGGCCATTTACAGGAATAAAATGGAGAGGGGTCTCAAGGATTTTTTTCAACCTTTCAGTGCACATTCTAATCCCTGTCATATTGCTCTGATCTGATCAAACTGAAGAAGTTTTATACGCACTAGTTTAGTTTTAAGTGGAAATCTAGTAGCAGCCTTCTTGCAGCAGCTCTGGACATATTCTGTCTTTTGGTCCATCTTTTTGAGATTTTCTATTGAGTTTTTTCTGTGAAAATCCCGATTTTGAAGATTTTTTTCTACACTGGTTTGGACGTGCTAATGAAATGTATTCTGTTCTGGTACTTTCTTTTGTTTTACATCTGTTTTGACGCGTAACCAACGACATGCCAATGGGAAAGTTGTTTGTATGTGGAAGGATCTGACTGAGCTTTTCAAAACCCAAGTAATGCCTGGAGTAAGAACCCACATCCAGATGAGTTGAAGAGGAGACGTCGAGGATGAAGAGTAGAAACAAAAAGGAGAGAAAGGAAGAAGAGGTTCAAGCCAGCTTTTCAAATGTGCAAGCTCAAAATTGACAGAAACCAAACCCAATGTACTGCAGCTAGTTACATCTCTGATTGCAATGCAGGAATGCAATTTGTGGAAAAATTTTCCCTATGCATACAAAATAATAGGGCTGCACGGTGATATGGTGGTGAGCACTGTTGCCTGACATCAAGAGGGTTCCAGGTTCGATGGTTCTTTCTGTGGGGAGTTTGCATGTTCTTCCTGTGTATGTGTGGGTTCTCTCTGGGTACTGCCTTTAAATTCAATAACAGGAAAAAATATCCCCTTTAGGACTCCAATAAAGCAAAATTATTCCACAATGAAAGCCTGCCACTAATCCTATCCTGTATCAAAAGTTTACCTTGTCTCCTGCCCTTGGATTCGATAACAGAGTGTGGTTTCTTGTCTAAGGCCTACATCGAAGGTACACCCCCACACAATAGTTTCCTATTCGTCCATGTAAAAGAAAGATGGGACTTAGTTTAAAGAAGGGGCAGGGCCAGAGAGGTTTTCTAATTTGCCGTTTTCTTCAGGAATGCTCACTTGTCAGCACGGTGTAGCGGATAGCTGAAAGAGCCTCCCCCATCCAGCCATTCATCAGAAACACAAAGGAAATTTCACAGGACGACAAGCTTTCTCTCTGCCATTCTTCCTCCCTGCTCCTTATCATACATCCATCCCTTCCAATCTCTTTCACAGGCTCGTTCACACACATGCTCCCAGGCTGTCATTAGCATGTTAATGGACATCTGGGAGAACATGGACATGGAGCAGTGGAAAACATGTTATGAAAACACAAGCAAACAGTGAAAGAGAAGGCATGGGACTAGTTGCATACCACGCTATCCAAAGCATTTTCCTGACTGACTCCATCTGAAGTGGTTGTTGATTTCCCTGGAGCTAAACTGTGTTAAACAACTCACAGGCCCCTGTGTAGTGTCATTATTTTTCAAGACCTTCAGTGTATGTACCTAAGAATGACGTCCAGAGCACAACAAACACATGCAAAATGCAATAGCCGTAATTCCAGAGCTGTGCTGCCTCTTATGTTTTTTTAGATTCCAAGGGTGTTCTATAACATTAAAGTCGGGTGATATATCTAACTAGATAAGTTTCAAGTTTTCTTGTGTGACTTTGGCAGTATCCTTTGGATTGTTAATCTGGAATATCCCTCCTGTGTCTTGTTATCATTGTGATTCACAGTTATAGGACTAAACATTTGCTCTGTTAGTCCTGGCCAGGTTCATGTCAAATACGTTGGGACCTGTATGGGCCAAACAAGTTATCATAGTGTCATCTGACCAAGTAATGTGCTTTAGGGATCTTTTCATGTACGATAGAAAAGCTAAAGCTTCAGTTTTGTGTTGAAGAGCAAGCCTGTTTTTTGTTAATGTTCTGTTTCTGCATTTAGCAGACGCTTTTATCCAAAGCTATTTACAGGTAGGCATGTAGGGTAAGGGGGTCTTGCCTAAGGACCCCTACTGGAGGTAATACTTTCCATGCAGGAGATTTGAACTCAGGTCTCCCACATGGAAGGTGGCAATCATACCATCATACACTATCCACAGACGCTGTTTTGTGTTGTCCTTCACACTAACTGACGTCTTGTAGACCTCTTATTTTCAATGATCCAGGTTTTTTAGAGCTTGTTAGTACAAGTACTACACTGCCTGTGCAGCACTCTAAGAAGACACCACTGTGGTTGTAATTTGTGCTATTATGGTTTGTTCCATACCTCATGTTTACAACTTCAACTGTGTTTCCACTGACTTTCACTAACTTTTTCCATTTTCATGAAATCTCACTTTCAGATATTTCAATAAATCTAGCAATATTTTCCATGAGGAGTCATAATGCAAAAAATGCCAACAGACACAGCTCAAAGGTCCAAATCTGAGAAAGTTCTACTGCTCACAAGTCATTTTACAACCTGCTCATGTAAGTAGACTAAGAGCAAATTGCAGGTGTTCTCAATTTTGTTTCAATGATCAAAAGTTTTCTACTTTCCAGTATGTATCACAAGTGTACTCACTGAAGTAGGTTTACAGCACAGCCTGTAGGTTTTAGGTTGAAAGAATACTTGAAAATACTTGAAAATATTCCAATTTCAGCAAGGTGATATTGAACAGAGGTAGACTTGCTTATGACATGTATTTATGTTTATGTAGGACTACTTCCTGAGTAAGACACAGCTGGTGTGGCTTGTTAGCTAGCCGGTCTAAAACAGCTAATAATACATAACAAATTGTTTTCAAATGGCTTAAAAGGTAAAACAATATCAACATATGAGTTTCTTGGATGCTTTTTAAAATTTCAGTTAAACTTTGAAACTGAAAGACAAATGAATGTTCTTAGTATTAAGTTAAATTTTTCTTACTGGAAGTGGAATTTGTGTCAAAAACAATGAGCCACAATATGCTTCTGATCTCTAACAGTGTTTAATGTCCTACAATCTGGGTCTACTAGCACATTAAAAAGTTCACTGGGCTGCCAGAAAGCTTCTCACTGCTCGGAAGTGCAGTTGCATAAGAGCATCAATGGTGGAACATATATTTATGATGGCGCCTGCTTGCCCTTTGCAGACAGGTTAAAAATAGCTCTTTGGCTTTGGGGGGGCTTTAGAGCAGGTGTCTGATAGTTAATCTGAGTCCTAATGAACCACTGCTACAACTCTGCACATGTCAATAACAATAGAAATAGAAGGTAGGACTTCACTTGATTAATATACCTTAATAAATGACTAATAAATGAACACTGTCCTCATATTTCCCTCCTGCAGACACCACAATCGGTGGTCTATGTGTCTACAGATATAAATGGGGCGGCTGTAGCTCAGGAGGAAGAGCAGTTGCCCACCAATCGGAAGGTCGGTGGTTCGACTCTGGCTTCCCCAGGATACATGTCGGAGCGTCCTTGGGCAAGACACTGAACCCCACGTTGCCTCCCGGTGTATCATTGGGGGTATGAATGTGAGTGAATGATTAGAAAAAGCACGTAGTTAAGTATCTTAAGACGTGCTGTATGAGTGTGTGTGAGTGCGGCATGTAGTGAAGCGCTTTGAGTGGTCAGTTAGACTAGAAAAGCACTATACAAGTCTATTTACCATAAAATATTTATTTGACTATTCAAACTATTGACTTTAAGTTTACAAGGTGTCCAATTGCCTCTCGTATGTACATGATTGGTAGAGAAATAATTACTTTTAATCAAGTTTTAGCTCAGTGTTTGGTATTTGACATCCAAAGAAAAACTTAACCCCAAAGTTAAAAACAGTAATTCTAACTGTGGTTGAACAGCATGTCAAAATCAAAACTGAACCAAAACAGTAAAGCTGAGAGAGTAAGTCTGAAACAATTAACTAAAAAGACAGCATTCAGCAGACAGAGCAGCAGAGATCATCCTCTGTGAGTTTGTCACTATAAGCAGCAGCCGTCACATCACACTTAGCCATCTGACCCACTGTTCATATAAAGACGTGGGTTATTACCCAGACTACAGGTCTACAGAGCACACTATTCTGAGATGATGCAGTCTGTCTGCAACAGCACACACTAACAGACACCTGATCTATCACTGACATGAGAGACATCAGATTAATGTTGGAAGTGCTTTGACGAAGACAGATGAAGCTTTTGATCTCACTGTTTGTGTGTGAAAGATGCAGCCAGATGGACAGTCGGATATATTACTAACCCTGGCATCAAGAGTCATGATTCACATTCCACGCAAGGAAGTCAGTTTCCTATTCAGGGGTCAGCACAGCATTTTTATCTAATGTAAAAACAGAATTTGTTACATTTCACAATCACATAAATAATTCAACAACATAAGGGGGATTTTACACAAATGTCATGGGGTGCTGTCAGCACCTATAAAGATGCTACGCTGTGCTTCCACTCTTTTTGCTTATTGTGGTATGTAGAGCTGAGCTGAGGGGCTCCTCTCCCACCACTTCCTCCTCCCACTGTCAAAACAAATTTGCACAAAGAGACAGAGTGCACCTGAAACTCTGCAGCGTGTTACATTTCAGTGCAGCTCTCAGATTCCCTCTCAGCTTTTGGTCCACAGCAACCATAAAGCCTGCTGTCCCAACCACAAAACGTAAAGCTGCTTAATTCTAACCCTACCCTACATTTAAAACCAAAAACCTTGATCTTATAAATATTTTGTTTTTAAAGTCCTGATCCAAAAGTTTATTTTTAAGTTTTAATAAAAAAGATTACTCAATGTCAGCTTTCTAACCCTTTTCCAAATCTTTCAGACACATTCTGTCCTCCGAGAAAAACCTTAAATTGTGTAATACTTCTTAAGTACATTTAAACTTACTCTTAACAGGAATTTCCTCACTCAGAGACCCTAAACTTTCCTCAGCTGCATGATGTAGATGCTCAAGTGAGGACGCTTGTAAAGACTGTAAACCAAAAAGGTATCAGGCCAGGGCATCAGTCCTTTCTTTCAGATCTGTTTTGAGGATTATTGTTGAGCAGTAGGCTATAATTTTGCAAGCCTTGAACCCTCAAACAAGCAATGACCCTAAGAAACTTACTTTTGAGCATACTAAAACTTATCTCACATCAAGCTCTGAAGCCATATTCAAGCTGCTTTCCTCTGCTTTGATAAATAATGATGATAACCACCAGCCGATAGTTGCTTCAGGTTAAAAAAGACCTGTCTGAGAAGGCAGTTGTTTGTAGGAGCAACAGTGTGAGGTCCTGAGTCCTACTACTGCCTCACAGAGAAAGCCTGAGTGACATCAGATGCCTCTGGAATGCTGCCATGGTAAGGAAGGGAAAAAAAACTGAAAGAAATCCCTATAGAAGAAGAGATGCTGCTCAACAAGACTGACAAGTTTGCTGTGATGAAATCTCACCTCTACTCAGGTAAAACCTGAACAACATGTACATTGTGCTGTTGACCTGAATCAGCGTTGCCACTTTCCTAACTGGACTGAGTCCCAGTGATAGTTTAACTGTGTATTTTGTACTTTTGACATTCCTACAACAAATGTTGGCTACCAGCATCTGTTCTTCTCAATAATAAATCCATTTAGAATATTCTGTGCAAAGAGTTGTGGGTTGTTTTGTTGTAACACAAGAGCAGTTCACATTTCCATAAACATTGCATTTCCCTGTTAGTTATAAGCCACTGTTTAAAACTAACATGATCTACATGACAAAGTTAGACAAGTAAAGTAGGAGCCTACATGTCCCGAAGCCAAAGATCCCAGTTGAGATGTCAGCAATCAGCCTGGCTGATTACACACACCCAGGGAGGAAATCATTTCTACGGCATTGTGCAGTCATTAACCAATCACTGACGGCCTGGCCTTTCACAGAGCTGTGCTGCACTGTGGATGCAGCAGACTGAAAGTGTGGCTGACTTCTGTTGTTTATATTCCAGTAGTACAAATCAATTCTGTTTCACAGCCTGTTACTTGTCATGTTTCTGATTGCTATTTAACACAATTCAATGGGAAACCTTACCAGTAACTTTGATTACTTATTGACTGATGGATCATAATCTGATTGAAAGTGAGCTTCAAACAGGCACATACAAGAGTCAAAATGTGTTAACAGTGTTTTGTGTTTGTCCTCTGACACAACTGGACTCAGACCTGGCTGGCTCAGAGAGGTGGGTGGAAAGGAACAGACAGCACTCACCCAATGAAGCCATGAGGAAACGAGCAGAGGGGGAGAAAAGAAGAATGGTTACTGAGGAGGAGCAGAAGCTGGTATGCAGGTTGTGCTCGAGTCGCTGGGACATGATAAGCTGGCTTTAACAAGATAAAACACTGTCACATGTATCGTTGTGGACAAAGAAGGCTAATTACATGTGGATGCATTGATGAAACCTGTGACGTCACGTACTGAGATGAGTGCGATCACAGTAAGAACAAATACTGTACATCAAATTGGACCTTGATGTTAGCTCACAACCTGCCAGGCTGCACAAAAAAAACAGGCAGCAGTGGCAGAATGAATGGAGCCAAAGAAGCCTTATCCTCATGCTGGGATGTAGAGACACAGCTTTACACTGATGGTCACCATGCTAACATGAGGCTACAACTGAGACACGCAAATCATTCAGTCATTTGGCTTATTGCTTGTCTGACTCATGTCAGCATTGTAGTAATGTGTAAAGTTAAAGTGGTGATTACAGATCAGAGTGATACCTCTCCACACATGTATTTTCAGATATTTGTGGCATGTACTTTTAAAGCCATTTTAGGACAAAACTGTTTATGCTTGAGATGCTGCAGCTGCACCTTCAGGTCTGTTTAGTAGTTTTTCTGGAGCTTTTGATCATCACATCACACATGAACTTTCTTGTTCACATCTGCTAATCACGATGGGATCAAAACCTTCACCAAATGAAAATGCATTAAACTGGTTGAAGCATTTGAATAAGCATAGGTAAGAATAATAAGAAGTAAGAACTCCTGCCTTACCTTTGCATCATTTATTCTTTCAGTTGCTGAGCACTCTCATAATAATGCAGAACATGTTCCCACTTCCACCTGTTTTATAGCTGTGATGTAACATGTGCATCCAGATATGACTAATTTCCTTCCTGAATGTTCTACATCTTTGAACCCTTGTTTTCAGTCACAAGGCTGACCTATTAGAACCAACCAAGCTCTGCCAAACTGCAGGGTAAATAAAGCCTGTGTGTAGTACTGCTCAGTGGTCATTTCATTCTTTCACAGCAGCCCCAAAGCTCCTGAATAGGATCTGAAAATAAGCTGCACTGCTCCAGATTTCAACTAGAACAGCCTCCCTCTGTGTGCGCCTCTCTCTTCTTGCATTCAGGCCTCCTCTGTGTGAGAGTTTCTCTGACACCGATTACCTCTACTTTTCCCCTTTGCATCAGGGAAGGCATATTTAGATTTAACCTACATCCCATATTGTTTTCAAATCAGAAAAGGGCACGAAAAGATCAAATTATGTGCTCAGAATCTGCAGCCTTATCCACCACCACACCTGCTTACTAAGCTTCAATCTGTGAACCCGACCACGAGAGGGTATCAGTGGCCTGGCAGGGAGCAGGGCCGCAGCATCCATCCCGCCCAGCAGCAGCAGCAGGACTCACCCAGCGTTTTGACTGCGATCTGCCGCGTAAGAGGCGGCGGCAGGTTGATGCAGACCAGATCCACGTCCTGATGCAGCAACACGTCGTCGATACGGTTGGTGTAAAACGGTACGTTCATCTCCTTGGCCAGCTCCTCCGCCTCTTCCTGCGTCCGGCCCCACAGCGCTTTGACGGCGAAGCCTTCGTTCTTCAGCAGCGGGATGATCACCCGGGCTGTTAGGCTGGTGCCGAACACACCGACTCCGGGAAGCATGGCTCGGGTTTATCTGAATGGCTTCGTTTTCTCTGATTTTAGTTTCTTTTTCCTACTTCGACTGAAGGCAGAGCTGCAGCGGCGGCGGCTGACACCGTCAGGTTGGCCATCCACCTGCAGTCAAACACCCGCTGCGCTGCATTCTCCCGCCGCTCCGATCGGGCATTTACTGTTATTCCTCCGAAAATTGATCTCAACACGGCTAGGAGGCTAGATCAGGCTTCCTTGGTATTAAAAAGATCAATTTCAAAGCACCATTCGGGGTTTCACTTTGTTCACGCCTGACAGCGATCAGCTCAAGAACTGCACGAAGCAGCGAAGGACATTTCACCTTCTCCAGAGTTTTATTCATCCAGCCGGAACCCCTCTGCAGATGAGCGCCGCGAAACAAACGATCGAGGCCAAGAACAAGCTTCATGCGGCGGCAGGCTAACAGAGACACCGCCGCCACCTCCTGCCCACTCCCAGAAGGATGTCACCGAAGCGACAGCTTCATGCTGACGGCTGCTATTGACAGACCTGGGCTGCTCAGTCTGCAGCTCCGCACAGGAAGCTGTACATACCGTCTGATTTCAGAATAAAACCAGAAGCTAGGCTCTGGACTTGCTCATGGACTCAAAAGAGCAGTTCCAAAAACACCATAAAAGTGCAACCACAATCCCCAAAATTTGTCAAATATAAATGCAAATGATCTCATTCGCAACAACACATAGAAACCATATCAAATGTTGAAAGTGTGACATCTTACTATTTCATGAAAATTATTACCTTGTCTTAAATTTGATGGCAGAAACATTTCTCCAAAATGTAGGGAAAGGGGTAGCATTGTCCTCGTCAAGGTTTCCGAGACATCCCTCGAAAAAATTAATTAATTAATCAACTCATAACCCCTAAACTTCAAATACATTTTACCTGTAAAATCTAGAATTACCTAAAATTAAACTTACCTGTAAAAGTTACCTGAAAAATCTATATGAAAAACTTGATGCCGTCCTCTCTCCTCTCCTGATAGCCCGATCCGGCGAGGGAGACTGCGGTCCCCACAGACAACTCTCCCTTCCTGCTGAGTTGATACATCACATGGTATAAAAAGAGCACCTTAGAGAGGCAGAGTCTCTCAGAAATAAAGATGGACAGAAGTTTTTTTTAGCAATCAAACAGTTTTTAGCAATGTGTCTACAAATTGTGGAGCAATTTCTCCTGAAAAAAAATGAAAATCAGTCCCGGATATCTGTGATCCTCAGGCCTTGAGGCAGCGCTGCATGAAAGACAGCCATGATTCTGTCAAGGAAATAACTGCATGGTTTAGAAGAAATTATAAGGTACTCCTTATTACTTATTCCTTAGTACTCCAGACTGTGAGACTCAGCCCCCACCTCACCTCCACCCTCACACTGAGCACCGGGTCACCACTGGGATGCGTGCTGAGCCCCCTACGGTACTGTCTCTACACCCAAGCCACAAAAACAACATCATCGTCAAATTGGCTGACGACACCACCATGGGTGGACTGATTTCGAGGGGAGACGAGTCAGCCTATAGAGAGGAGGTGCAGAGGCTCTCAACTTGGTGTTCAGACAACAACCTGACACTGAACACAGCAAAAACAAAGAAGACCATCATGGACTTCAGGAGGAACAGAACCGAGCCGCTTCCCCTCTACATCAACAGCGAGTCTGTGGAGAGAGTCCACATGTTCAGGTTCCTGGGAGTCCAGATCTCTGATGACCTCTCCTGGACAGACAACACCACAGCTGTCACAAAAAAAGGCTTCCTGAGAGTCTTCAAGAGGAACAATATGGACAGTAAGCTGCTGCTCGCCTTCTACCGCCCAACCATTGAGAGCCTGCTGACATACTGTGTGTCCACCTGGTACAGGAGCTGCACTGAGGCAGACAGAGTGAGGCTTCTGAGGACAGTCAAAGCAGCACAGAGGATCGTTGGCTGTCCTCTCCCCTCCCTGATGGACATCTACTCCACCCGGTGCCTCAGCAGAGCTTGCAACATCACCAGGGACAGGTCACATCCCAGTTCTCAGCTGTCTGAGCTGTTGCAGTCTGGTATGCGCTACAGATGCTTATGAGCTAGGACAAACAGACTGAAAAACAGTTTCTTTCCAAAAGCCAGCAACACCCTGAACTCACACAATTAAATAATACGTACGGTTACATACAAACTGCTGCTATTGTTCTCATCGAACACTGTGTGCAATAGTTTTTAAATATGTCTATATTTTTTATTTTTATATTGCTATTTTGCAAATCTGCACTTTTTATTTACTTGTTGTTTTTACTTAATTGTTTTGCACTGAGCACATGAGAAGTTCTACAATTTCATTGTACATTGTATAATGACAATAAAGAGCATTCATTCGTTCATTCATTAAGATTCCCTTCAGTATTCTTCACCATGCTCCGTGGTACATCCAGAGTATATATCACCATTTATGCTTCATACGCATATATATGTGCAGTGGCCCAGTGGCTGTCAGCCCCAAACATATTATTCAGCTGCTTTCCGATGTGATGGTATTAAGCTACTTTGCTTTCCTCAGCTGGGATCAGCAACCTTTGAAATAAAACAATATCGAAATCTGATAGCGGCTGCATTCACACTCTACTTTGCCTCTTCTCATACCTCAGACATCTCACACTTACATCGCCTTACTTCCATTTTGCCACAGCATTTTTCTTTGAATGTTTAAATCTGTGTATATGAATGTAAAGAGCTCTTTATGACTTTTGGCAACAACAAAAACTTTATGATCCGGAATAGAACTTGTTTTAATGCAAACTTATGAATAACCCTGTTGCCTTTGGTGAAGATGTAATGACCGCACTCAATCACACCAGCTGCTTCAGCTATATCATATCTGTTTCATGTCTTGTTTCGTCATTTCCTGTTTTATTTTGAAATATTAACTTCCCTCTCGTTCCAGGTATCTTGCTCTTCCTCCCGTGTCAAGCGTCTCATTGTCTTCCCTGATTCCAAAGTGTTTCCACCTGTTCCCCTTTGTCCCTCATGTGTTCAAATAGTCTGTGTTTCCCTTATCTTGTGCCAGTATGTTGTCTCCGTTTGAGCTTCATGACTCGCCTCGTGTTCCATAGATTCACAGCCATGGTTTCCTCGAGCGACTCTCCTGCAGAGTGTATTTCTCTGTAATTTATTCCTCGTCATAGTTTATGTATTTATTCATTCACGGTAAGTTTCACAGCCTTGTTTTGTTCCTCTGTTTTTGTTCTTGTTAGATCTGTCACACCTCCGTTAAAGGAGTGCTTTAAGTTTATAGTTAAAATTTCAAAGTGCTTCGGTTTTAAGAGAGCGACCTTTGTTAGATCCGCCTCATTAGGAGAGCGTGTCTTTGTTTTCCTCCCAGAGTGGAGCGGTTTATGTTCAACTTTCATAGCGATCTCCCCAGCCATAGTTATTGTGGAGAGCGCTCAAGGATTTTCAGCCTTTGCTTTTGCTGTGTGAGGAGATCCTCATCCTGCCTTGTCTTGCTGTTCTGTTTATTTCATAAACATCTCTTTGCATCTGAACCGACCCTGCATCTGAGTCCTGAGGTCCCTGACAATATCCATTTACCCTGATATCTTGCTTTACTATCATAAATAACATGAGTTGTCAATTTTTTCCCCTTTGAATTTTGTACAATTGGAAGTAGCAAACATTTTGTCATTAGTTGTGCTAGGACTTAACAACACAAATAAGTCTACTGCAACCTTTGAAAATATTTTTCTAGTTCAGTCCCTGCAAGATTAATCCTATTATACTCCTTAAGCTTGGAACTACTACTTGAAGCAATGGCATTATGCTGCATCCTACAGGTTATGTTGGGTCACGGTTTATGACGATCAAGACTCTGAAATAATTGGACGGCTTTATTATTTTCAGAAGGACCATCGGCCCACACAGCAGGACTGAGAGTGAGCAGCCAGTTGTCTTATATACCACAAAATCCATTAGTCCTCTCTTTGTGTCAGAGTTGTCAGTTTCAGAGCCTCCGTTTGAGAAACGTTTCTGTGGGTTAATGTGTTTCTGTAAAGATAACCTGTAAGCTGTTGCACTCTCGCAGCCTTAAGTGCAGTAAAAAAAAAAAAAGCTAGCATTAGCACCTGGGTGTTGGGTCCCATTGTTAAGAGCCAGAATTAAATGTTAGAGGGTGTTAGTGGCTTTTTTGGAATGGGTTCAAATAATAATCATTCCCAGACTTTTCATTTGGCCCCACAACCTGATTTTAAAATTTCAGTTTGTTCCAGAACAAATACCTGAAAACTAGTCAACACCTGCCTCCATGGTAGCATTTGGTGCTTATTAGCAAATAATTAACATGAGAAAAGCGGCCAGTAATTGGAAGTTTCCAACTAACATTTGGAATTGATTGCACTTGTCGTAACTCTAGCAGAGCAGAGCTATCACAGTGGCTGGCATCAAGAGGCTTTTCATTTATACTTTTTTTTTTTTTTTTTTTTCTCCCCATGCTTTCTTTAACCTATTTAGGGTCACAGGAGGAGGGGGACTTGCTGGAACATGTCCCAGCTACCATCCTACAGGTACAAGAAAGTTTTCAGTGGAACATAAATGCTGCAACATCAATGTCACCGTGAGCATGCTGACGTTAGCATTTAGCTCCACTTTACACTGTGCACCTTGACAGGGCTGCTGGCACTTTGGCATTATCTTAGTGTTGCAGCACTGTTATCCAGTTTTCTTAATTTTCTCATTTGCTTGTATTTTTCCAGAGTTAAACCATAAATATAAACCATACATCCATCTTTTCTGTTTTTGAAGGAATACGTCTGAATGACCCAGCTGGATTTCTGATGGGAGGAATTGCTCACCTTTCAGTGGAAGGGAAAACTAAATGTTATTGCTTGAATCACAACAGGCACAATCATAGAATATTCCAGTGTATAGGGTACAATGCTTTACTATTATTTTTGTCTACAGTGGTAATGACAAATCACAATTTTTGCATCTAACCATATATTCATGAAAGCGATGATGGGAACTGCTGTGTCTCGTATTTAAGTGGTCAAGATAAGGACAATAAACGGACATGCTGTAACTTCGGTGGGAAAGACTCAGATATATGGTATGCTCTTCTTCCTCTCAGTTTTGGTCATGCTCAAATTGAATGAATGTTGGAGCAGTTTGTTACCACTCGGTGTCAGGCATGTTCATGATGGACAGCTCTGTCCATTCAGATTGAGGGGAGGTGCAGAGGCTCATTTAGATGACACTGGCAGAGAGAAAGATTGACTGCGTTATCTGGGAGTCCCACTAAAGAAAAATGTAGCCATGCTTGTTTTATCTGAGATACAACCTTATCTGCCCTCAAACTGCAGCAGGAGGCTGAGGGAGATGGAAGGATACCCTCTAGTGGAGAATTAGGGCTACTGCAAGGAGAGTACAACACTATGGACTTATGCATTTGTTGTCAATACCAACTTCATTCTATTTATGATTTTGACAGCAATTTAACCCTGCAAAACAGCAAGAATACAATTTGGCATTTTCCCTGCTGCTTTCCTTGGGTCACATGTATGTGCAGCTCCTGGCAGCCTTCCCTTGACACAAAAAAAAAAGAAAATTCAAAATATATAAATATAAAATATATAAAAGTCATGAAGAAAAAAAAAAATTTGATTATTGAGACAACCAATAATCTCAGCCAACTGCTGTATGACAAGAATAAATACACATAAGTTAGGGTTTGTTTCAGCACTTTTAATATGTACTAAGAGAGGCACAATTACACTTTCCTATACATGCACCCACAAGTGACCTCTTGCTCTAGCCCATGAGACCTACCAGCTGAGCCGAACAACTGCAGAATCATGGTTTACACAGGGACAAACCAGGAACACACACTCACAGACACATGCACAACATTCTGCTGGTCCTCTCAACTAACAGTTCCTGTCATGACTCCACACTTATGTTTCTGATGGAATGATGTGAATGAAGAAGTTCTGCTCGCTTCAGCTGAGTCTCAGTGATGGCTTGAGGTAGATATCATTCTCCAATCACCTCAGACATTTGAGTTGTGGGACACACTGTCAACCTTTCAATTTACCTCCACAAATGTTTTTGCGTTACAATCTTGCTTTTAAGTTTTGTATTTGATACACAGCTACTGCTACTCAGCTCAATGACTTTAATAACAATTTTAACAATTTTACAACTTTTAAACTTTGATTAAAAAACAATTAAAGTTCTCTTTTTTGCTCTTGTGTTTTATCTTTGGTAGCTAAAATAGGAAACAGTAACAATTTACTTCATGTTATTAGTTACAGAATCCACCCATTCATTTTCACCCATATTTCAAACACTTTCAGTCCAAGATGCCTCTGTGTGCATGTTGTGTTTTTAGTGGGTTGGAACAAACACAAACAAATAAAAAATTGTTTGACAAACTGCCGTCTTCACATGGACCCTCGTCCTCTTTCTGTAAAATTCATGCTGAAAATTAACACTGAAAGTAACAGAAACTCACTGTAATGTAACAAACACTGCAGAGACTAACTATAGTTACAGAGGCATACATCAACAATAACATACCAATTCAACAGTAACTGACAGTCAGAAGTTCACATTTCCTTGTTCAGAACTGCACGAAAATGCGACTCTCTGTTTCACAAATACTGCACGGCTAACTGTAAAAAGAAACTGAAAAAACTGTGGAGGTGCACATGAGGGGTGTGTGTGTGTGTGTTTTCTTCTAAACAAGCGACTGTCTTTGCAGCACACAAATTAAAGTTGCCTTTCTTCACTCAAAGATTTTTAAAAAGAATTCTGACAAATATTGCAAGCTTTATCATTAAAAATGTTTTACTCAAGTAAAATCAAAGTTTCTAAAGGTTAAAGGTTGTCACTGTAAAAACCATTCTTTTTATTTTTTTATTTTTTCCCCTAAACTAAGCTGCATTGATAATACTTCCATGGTTTCTTTTATGGTAATTTTGGCACTTTTTCTCCTACTTAAGAATTCCCTGACAGAGTCTGGGACTAAAGCCTAGGATATTTGTTGAGTATCATACAAAAACAATACTGAGTAGAATATTGTGGTCCTGGCCAACAGCAAGAGTCCCTGTTGGGCCAAGAACCAAATTTATGTCCACATGGAATTAAGTGCTGAAAGATTGGTTGTGCAAAGTCAACGGTGTTGTAACCACAACCGTATGAGTAGAATTACACCAATTCATACGTCTGAAGTTGATTTTGGATATTACTATAGTATACTTTGTTAAATGTCAAAAATTCTAAGGGGAAAACTGGTTTTATGTGCAAACCTTCCAGCCAATGTATTCATTCACTATGCTGATGTGTTCTGTCAAACAGACACAGGATAAAACATTAAAAAGAGAGAAATGACTACTTATTCCTCCCAAAGCAGTCCAGCAGACACCACAAACATATGTTAATTGAAATTTAAACTTATGGCTATTAGTCCTGTCAAATCTGTGTTTTTAAGGAATACAAATCAAATGGCTCTAGTGGAAATGTGAACGGTACATATTCAGCATCCTCCTGGCTGGTCCTTTACTAATTCAAAGAAATGATGACAACCACAGTACACTACATGTACACACCATCTTCCTTTACATTCTAAACTAGTTGTGCAACATGAAAACAAATTTGTTCATGTCACCAAAGCAGAACTAATATTAGAAACTCATGTGTTATGACCTTTCTGCTGTTGAGTTTTGAAATCCAGCCTAAAGATGATTTTCTACTACACAACATGCTGTTCTGTGATTTTTCTTCAATCCATTCTCTAGCATTTATCTCTGTGTATGTGTTTCCTTAGGTCCAGATCTCAAATGCAGATATCAACATGACACACTATGAGGTTCATAGCAACAACACACATTCGCTTCTTCTTTGCTCATCTTTACACAGTGAGAGCCAGTAACTTGACAACATCAACACACGAAGGAAATAATATGAAGACAGAAGAGAACAGAACAGGATTTTCAGGTTAAATAAAGATATAAAGTGTCTCTATGCTCTATCATCCCAGTGCCGGAGGCTGGACACACTGTGCTCACACATTCAGCCAGTGACTGATTAAGTGTCAACCGATTCCTTCATCCGACGTCTTTCAGACCACCTGTCAGTCACAAGTGGCCCTGTCTTCCCTCAAAAATGCCCAGTGACCAGTATCCATGGAAACATGGCCATGTGTGCAGTGTGGGGCATGCAAGGTTTGTGTTTTAGGAATAGATGGTAATGACTTCCCGACCACCACCTCTCACAAGGAGGACACGGTTGAGACCCTCCAAGAGGACCTCCAGGAACTCCATGTCTGAGTTGTCAGCAGTCAAGGTGTGAACATACACAGTCTTATAGAAGTACACGTCCCAGCTTTCCACCCAAACCCTCATACAGGCTGCAGAATCCATCTGCTCCCCATCACAGAGCACACTGCAACCCAATATTTCTGCAGTGGCTGTCCCTCAGCACTTGAATTTCGAACTTGCAGCTTTGCTTTGCTGTAAGAAGTATTGCATCACTTCCTGCTGTGGAATTTCCCATAGTTAAGCTGCTATAGGCTTAGACTGCTGGGGGACCTCATCTGTCTCACCTTTCCTCACTTTGCTCTCTTTTTCCCCCTGTTTAATTTCTCAAATGATTTTATGTACATGTGACATTATTGTGATTATTAACTTGTGTTTCCCTGTTCCAACAGGTATCCTTTGAATGGTGTTATGGTGTTTTTCCCCCTCTTTTCCCTCTTTTCTGTCTTCTCAAACCCCAGCTGGTCGAGGCGGATGGCCACCCTTCCTGAGTCTGGTTCTGCCAGAGGTTTCTTCCTGGTTCTGGTTCTGCCAGAGGTTTCTTCCTGGTCCTGGTTCTGCCAGAGGTTTCTTCCTGGTTCTGGTTCTGCCAGAGGTTTCTTCCTGGTTCTGGTTCTGCCAGAGGTTTCTTCCTGTTAAAGGGAGTCGTTCCTTTCCACAGTCCCTCAGGCTCAGGACGGGAGATTGGACTGAAGACAAGTTTTGGTGCAATCTGTTGGTTTCCTTAGCTAGGATATTGTTTATTGAATTGGCTCCATATGAATTAATTGGATTATGATTACAATGAATTGAATTCTAATTGGCTTGAATTGGACTATATTATTTAAGTGCCTTGAGATGACAATTGTTGTAATTTGGCGCTATATAAATAAAACTGAATTTAATTGACTTGAACTTGAGGGCAATAGAAACAATGACATTCTTTTTCACAGCTATGGTACACCTGATAGCAATGCCATAATTCACACATCCAGCAGTTTCTAAACAACATTATCATTTAATTAGGGTGGTCCTTCTGACAATGTGCTGAATGTAAGCCAGTTTTAACTCCATATGACTGTGATGAAAACTGTGGCACTAGCTGCATGTTCTTTGTTTGCTGCTCAGCAGGTGCTTAACAATGGGTTTTTACAGCTGCTTAATACAGCCATAAATTCTGATATGTGAGCTGTGAGAGTGAACCAGAGCAATAAGGCTGCAGTTGATCAGCTAAAGTCCAAACTGAAACCCACACTAAAACCTACGTGAAGCTGAGTGGAACTACAGATTCAGCTGATATTTCTAATGTGGAGCCCCTTTCACATGGTCACTCTGCCTTCAGACAGGTCCACTGTTGTATAAAATCTATTCAACTGGAATTTTAGCAGGTTTAAGGATACAGTTTTCATCTCCTCCTCTGTTGCTTGGTGGTCCGGGCATGTTGAGCAGAACCAGGTGAGCTCCTTGGGACTTGTTGACTACCACCTCATTCAGCTTCACAGCTGTGTGCATGCGCCGAACATTTGACTGGTTCCTAGTTTGACAAGATGTTCACAGTGAAAAACTAGCAGTGGAGAAAGCTTTCATCATCACAAAATTTAAATTCTGATTGAACAAATTTTCAAATCACAACTAACACAACAGCATACTTTTAGAGCAAACACCATCACACTCAGTTACATAAATTTAGGATTATTTTGTTGAGGAAAACATCGGTTTAGTTCAAGAGTGTTGTCTGTTAGCTTTAAACACAGAAGAGAAGAAACAGGTTCAGGAAGATGACTGCAGCATTTTGAATTTCAAATCAAGAGGCAACATTGAAAAGACATTCAACACTGCAAACCTGATGTCACCTCTTTATCTAAGGACAGTTTTTTCTATAGTGAAAATATCGTCTTTCAAGGGTTCCCTCATAGGTAGCAGTGTTAAAAAAACATGTCCTGCCTCCTTAAATGTTGCTCATTATCATCATAATGACAGCCCACAAGGCAATAAAGCACATGGCAGTAACTGTCAAAAGCCAAATCACAGTAAGATAACAAAACAAAGCAATGTCACAAAATTCTGTTTTCCATTCCCACTGAATACAAAATCATGTATGGTTTAAGGCCGTACAAAGTTAATCAACAATGTTATATCTTGTTCATGCAATTTTTATCAGGTTTTTCTGGCCAACATGCTGTTAGAAGCTGGATGATGCAGTCCATGCAAACAAAGACACCACAGAAAACACAGAGGTATGAGCACATGAGCTGCAGGATACTGAAAAAAGCTAGTCACCACAGCAGCAGAACACATGGAGGGCTCAGAGCAAAGATAATGCAACTTACAGACTCTCCCACTCTCTAGAAGGAAGAAAATGGGACAGAACAACAGAAACAGGCTTAGATGCTTCTACATTAGCTCTGTCCACCACACTGCATGCTTCAAACTGTCCCCAAGACTCACTGAGACACCTCAAAGTGCCTCAAGTTTACCACAGAAAGTGACATGGAGCTGTTTGATGTGAATGGTGAGGTTTTTAGAAATGTGGCCTTCTCTGTTTCCTGGTCCTGAGAGACTTCACACAGATTATATTGAATTCACAAACTTTATAAGTCAGTGTGACCATAATGGGACAGGTGTGGGTGTGGGACTTCCTCACATGTGACAAGGTCCACACAATGATATTATGGACAGTATTGAATGAGTGGGTGTTAGTGTACAAAGTGTGTACTTGATCTGGCCATGCACTATACTGGAAATGGCTGAAAGTGCGCACACGTTAAATACAGGCTGATTAACACGTCATGCACATAGATTGCATCCTGTCAGGCTCAGAACCAGCACAGCTAAACATGCTGTCCTCCTGTGCTGAGGCTTTGGCACCATCCTGAAGGGACCTCACAACTGTGCACACGCTTTAACGCTTGTCAATTCAGAATGGTGCTAATGTTTCTCACATAAAGCAACACCATGTCACATGACTGCATGATATATTGTTACATAAAATTCACACTTTAAGTAACAAATTCTGTATTACATGTACAGACGTATTCCGTTGGCCGGAACATACATACATACATACATACTTACGGTTTCATGTTAAACAGGTCACGTACAGCCACATTGGTGTTGCACTCGCGGTTTCGGTTTCGCTCTGTGAAAAGCTTGTCCTTGGTCCAGGTCATGTGCTCCCGCTCAGGCCCAGTGTCAGCCTTGTCATTTATTGTGGCATGAGAAGCTGTGTTCCTGTCATGGATGAGCTGGGCCTGGAAAAAAGGCAGAGAAAAGATGAAGAACACAAGAAGGGATATATGGATATGAATATTACCTTGAGATGGTTCAGGGGGAAGGAGAGATGTAACTAAAATAAAAACCTGGAAGATGAAAGACAAAAGAACATGAATAGGGAGAAAAGCAGTTCTCACACACACACACACTGCAGCACCCTGATGTGATGTATGTGGGGCGTTCGTGGCTCAGTGGTGAGAGTGGGTCGTCCAATAACCTGAAGGTTGTTCGATCCCCACTCTCACCGCTCAAAAAGATTGCTGAATTGACAGCTAAAGGGGTGGCAGTTCATCTCATTGTCAAATGTGCATCAGTTAGACAGTGCTGGTAATGTCGGCGGTCCAGAGAATTTACAGATATGTGAAGTGCATGCCGATGATGCTTTTATCAAGTGACTGAAGTGTTTAAGAAGAAAACTCACATATCAGAAAGATGTCAATCTAAATGTCTCATTTGAGAACTGACAAAAGTGTGTGCGCCTGAAACTAGCCTGGAGTGTCCGGGGTCAGAGATACTGCACTTCAGAACTTTGGTTTCCTGTCTGCCAAAATACTATTTTCCAATATGGTACCACATAACGCACCAGCAAATAGAAAAAACACACTTGCTATAATTAATAAAGTTGCAAGAAGAAAAGAAAATCTTTAAGGCAGATGTATAAAAGACCAGACAATGCTACAGGAGGAAGTGGGGAAATGATAAAGTGTACGAGGAAGGCCAAGAATAGAGATCAGATTAGATTTTACTGCTGGAGAGAGTTCGGACAAACAACAGGATGACAGACAGATGCAGAGTTAGCTTCATTGTTGCTATCAGTCAGTAGCAACTGATCAGCTCTCTGGTTCTGTCCCGTTTGCTTTGCTCGGTTCTGTTGATGAAGTTGTTGAATACGATAATGATCATTTCTCCATCTGCTCCGTGTCGACTGTAAATCAGGAGACTGAAGCTGTGCTTGATTCCTGTAATAAAACTAATGAAACGTGTTTATATACTGCAGACATTTACTTTAGTGTTCATCCCTGTTATGTTATTTATCACAGACTGAAAAACAAGTTCTAACCTTATCGTTATCGTCTCTGACTCACAGATGAAGCTACATTCGGATTGTTCAAAAATGTATATCAGAAAAAGCTAATTGTGTTAAAGATTAATAGAACAGAAAAATACTTTGTTCATCCCCCATTGGGGAAATTTAAAAAAAAAAAATTCAAAAGTAGAACATTTTAAATGTGTCTTTTTGTGAACATGTCTGTTCATTAAATTAATGATAGTATCTGTAAATGAGGTCTTGTTAGATCCTGCAACATTAGAGTAAAATGTCTCTTCACATATTTGGTGTCTTCTGGAATGGTGTTACATCCCAAACTATGGACAAAACCCAAGAGCAAAAAAACTGCCCAATTCTTTACTATTATGTTAACACATCGATGTAAAGACTATGTCTAATCTGTCAACAGACATTTGCCACGCTCCTGGTGTGAAGCTGATGTAAGAGCAGATGCTGGAAACGTTAGATTCAAGGAATGATTGAGGATATAGAACCTCAATATACTTTTAGCTTTATGTCTCAACCTGCATTTTAAGTGGGGAAAACACATCTCACATACCAAATCTTGTGTTTTTTGCCATGTGTGAGAGGGGATTCCTGAACAATGTCTTGATTTAATTCTCCTGGCACTGTTCAGAAATCATGTGTGTAAATAGTGAAAAAGAAGCAGAGATGCTGAGGAATTCAGAAGATTGTGGGATTTTTTCAGTGGTATAATTTATGATAATAATTTCCAGTGGTAGTCAGTGGATAATGAAAGACATACTCAGGAAGGAACCAGAAGAGCGAGCAATCAAAAATAGATGTGCATACAAGCTATAAATAGAAACTAATTGGCTGGAGACAATGGATGTAAAACAGAATTACAAACTATGCTAGTTTGCAGCCTCCCAGACACTGTTCAGAGAGTTGTACTGCTTTCCTTCATTGTAAATCTCCACTTTAAGAAGGGCCTACAAGTTCTCAATAGGGTTTAGGTCTGGTGAGAAAGGGGGCCATGTCATTATTCTTCAATCTTTAAGGCCTTTACTGGCTTGCCACGCAGTGGAGTACTTTTATGTATGCAACAAAGAATCGTCCTGCATAAAAATCATGGTCATCTTGGCAATGTCTCTGAGCACTGAACATCTTGTACTTCTGGGTACTCCAGGTAGGTTGCAGATCTGGAATATGACAGCACTGGAGGATAATGGGCTCCTGGTAGCTTCATGTGTTGATATTATGTACATGTGACATTATTGTGGTTATTAACTTGTGTTTCCCTGTTCCAACAGATATCCTTTGAATAGTGCTACGGTGTTTGTTGTCCCCTCTTTTCTGTCTTCTCAAACCCCAGCTGGTCGAGGCGGATGGCCACCACGCTCAGGATGGAAGATTGGACTGAGGAGAAGTTTTGGTGCAATCTGTTGGTTTCCTTAGCTAGGATATTGTTTTTGAATGGTAAATGGACTGTACTTGTATAGCGCTTTTCTAGTCTTGCTGCTTCTAACACTACATGCCACATACGCCCATTCACACACACTCATACAGCACGTCTTAAGTCTAAACATCTATACATAACTACGTGCTTTCTAACCATTCATACACACATTCATACACCGATGGATACATCAGTAGGCAAAGTGGGGTTCAGTGTCTTGCCCAAGGACGCTTCGACATGTAGCCCAGGGCAGCCGCAGTCCAACCACTGAGATACTGGGACAGGAAATTTATTGATATTATTGATATTCCATCTAAAGTGTCTTGTGATCTAACGTATGGATGTGAGTCTATGCCATAAACAAGAAGTTGTTCTGAAGAACTGTTAACGTTAACGATAAAAAGTGTGAATGAACAGAATGGTTTCAGCTCAGCGGTATGAGCGACAGGGCAATGATTATGGCAGGGGTAAACAAAAACAGAGAGAAGACAGTATCTTCCTGACACAAGTAATAGAATGAAGCAAAAATCTTGGCAAAAATTACTCAGAAAGGAGTTTGCCCATTTTTTTTTTTACCTACTTACATTGACCTACAGCTGCAGATTTCTGACAGGCCAGGAAATACCATAAAGGTACCAGCACTTTTGTCAGGGTTCTGTGACAATACTGTCTACTCTCTCCTCTCACAATTTTAAGGTAGTGGGGGGATGGGGGTGATGGAGGTCATGGGAGACTGGGCTGCAGTTTCAGGGTGCAACGGGCTGGTGTTCACAAAGCAGCTGTCAATGACCATACAGTAAGTAGCACTACTGTTTGGCCAATCTGGACTTGTGGTTTTTCTGTCAGATGTTCAAGATGGATGCCATCTGGACTGATGCACCAGCTACTCATTCAGGGATATTCATACAGTTAATTCCCTGGGCACTTTTTAGACTTCACAATGTTAACTGGCTTGCAGCCCGTAACTGGTTTGTAGTTCTGGGCTAACTAAGGCTTCATACTGGTGTACTCTATGGTTGAACACCTGGTTGAGATAGATAGATAGATAGATAGAGCTGCACAGGAGCAGCAAAGGCTGTGGTGAAACATGGTAACACATTATCTTAGTACCTTTGGATAGAGCTAGTACATCACATGGACATGGATAAACCAACACTAAGCAGGTTAAAGAGCTCAATGGACTATCCATGTCATTGTTTTACAGGAGGTGTGACCCTTGATGTGACACCAGAAACATAATTTGGACTTCTGTTTTAACAAAGGCATCATAAGGAGTGCTAAATTATAAACATTTTTGCAACATCGGGTCTTCAGCAAATAAAAAAAACCTTTCAACCATTTCTTGAGACATCTATGGAGAACTTTTAAACTAATAGCAAACAACAACAAAGCCTTTTCCAACATTTTCATAGAGCAACAGACACTTGATCAGCACAGTTACCCTCTGATTCTGTTGATCATATCACAGCAGCATTTAAAGTTTATTTCATTACAAAGATCGATGTCTCTATAACTCCATGACAACCTAAAATATTTCTAATTATAGTACACACCAGTATAGTCATTCCTACAACGCCCTTTCCCAATCTGTGTTTTTTTTTTAATATATAGCGAAAGCATCGTAACCTGTCCATATTTAAGGATAATTGATCACTGTCCACTTGCATATATTTTTGGCATTTGGTAAATAAAGAAGTAAGTAAAATTTTTCCTATTACAGATTCAAAACCATGAGGTTGATAAAGAACTTGACAACTGTAGCCAAAGATGGAGCTTTGTGAAGACGGCCCTGAGACTCTAATAGTGAGGGACAGTGGGTTGACAAAACCAGCTACCTCGTCCTCCTGAGTGTCCTCCATCGGTGAGGACTGCCGGCTGAGGTTCGAGCTCTCTGTAGTGCCCTGGTTCTTCCTCCGGATTGAGCTACGCGATTCATCAGTGATACTCTGAATCTGAGCAGTGTGGCATGTGGTGGATGAACAGGGAAAGGGGCCAGTTGTCATATAGCTCAGTATATGGCCTCAAAATTTTTAAATGACATTGTCATAAAACTATGTCAGCTGTTAATTATTAATTTATCACCCATACTTTTATTTCCCTTAAACATACATGTATGTCATAAAACCTGATGTGAAATGTATGGTGGTGATATGCCTACCAGTACCCAGTCTGCATGCATAATGGCACTATCAAGATATTAAAATGCATACAGTGCCTTTTAAACCATCTTGGTGTTTGTATGGCGTCATTAAGAGGAGTATCAGAGAGTAGTCTCACAGTCACAGAGTGTTTTACCTCTCTCTCCCTCTCAGTCCTGGAAAGTTGCATCTGTTTCAGCATTTGGGACCTCTGCTCCATAACCAGCGTCTTCTCATAGGTGAAGGCTGAGATGTCATTATCATGCTACAAAGAAGAGGAAACACAAACTGTAACTTACAAGATTTGACAAAACCAACTTCCTACCAGTAAAAAGTTAAAGCTTTCACAAACATTTGTTGGTTTTCTGCTTCCCATAATCATCAATAAGTAACCACTGAGCTCCTCGCTCTTTAAGATTTAATTCAGCTCTTACTGCACAAAGATAATTTGCCAAAAATACAGAGGTGACAGCACAAGCTATTTATCTGCCTGCCTTCTGTGACTCACGACAGACATCGTCAGGATGTATGCAGCGAGTTCTGAGATGATTATATTGTGACATGTACATGTTGCAATGTGGTGCTAAATCTATCAATCAAAATCTCACCATCTCCACTACTTCCACCTCAGCATCCAGTCGCAGATGATAAAGGAACATCTGGAGATCTTTTTTCATTTGGATGCTGTTGTCATCCATCTGGGCAACAGTGAAGATACGCATCTTACATTTCCTCCACACCTGCAGGAAGCAAGAAAGGACCTGGTCATTGTGAATTAAACATATGGATGGATGGATGAGTGAGTTAAAGCAAAAAACAAGGATTTAAAATGATTCTGAGCTTGTATGTGAATAAAGTAAAGCAAAGGTAATCAAACAGCACTGCCATAATTTGTGGGATTTTGTGTTTTGGTTTTTCTGTAGTTTTTTACCTTAGTTCTTCTATGCTCTGGTTTGGAGCTTCTTCATGCCTTGATTTAGTCTATATTAAGTGCATTCCCACAGTAGGAACCTTTTGCAGGTCCTATAACCTTTTCAGGAATAGGGCCGTTTTTTTCGTGCATTCGGACTAGGACCGCGGCCCTCAGTTCCTATAACCCTTTTAGCTCCTTCTTCGAGGCAGGGTGTTTTCTGGGTTACATAGGGACACATATGACGTAGGTGTTTGGTGGATGGTAGCTCCGCCCCTTGTCTGAAATGTTTACTCATACGACACGGACACATCCAGTGCATGTTTAATGAGTTAAACTTAGACGTTGTCTCCTCTGCTTCTTTCCTTCATGAAACGAAGAAGTATCGCCTGTTGCTCGATTCTTCGTCTCCTGACTCTTGCTACGTGCTCTTCCAGCCTCCATCTTAGACGCCTGATGTGATCGTCCATGATTAATATTACCGTCATGCAGACCATGAACATGGTGGGCTCCTCGCTCTCCATGTTAGCTTCTTGGTGGTGTTGTTTTCTTCTCTCCTTAGGAAGGGCAGTTCCTATAACTAAATTCGAGGTGGACAGTTCTTAGAACTGCGTTCTTAGTCATTTTGACTTTGGCCGCTTGTTGCTAGGCAACAGGTTGTCGTAGAGACATTAATATATTCCAAGCTGTGATTAAATTTTTTTTTTTTGTCGAGTCATCCCAATTCATTTCTATGAGGATTCTGAACATTTTGTTACCACGAAAACGAAAAAGATTAATCTGTTAATTCGGCCCGAACCGAAACTCGCAACCCACGTAATGCATACGTCATTACGTGCGTCTCCATCGTGCCTCGATGGGCCTTACTTGTCTCAATCAAAAGCGTTACCATGGTAACGGTAGAAGCCAGGAAGCGAAGAAATTTGGACGCTTATTGCCTGGCCGAACTTTATCGTAGAGACATCATTCGTGCGTTCAAACACTTGGGTCGCTTCGTAGTAAATGGTCATTAAGCCTCATTACGCTAGGTGTTCCGGTTTTTGCGCTAGCAAAGTTTAAATAAAAAAAAAAGTGTAAATTTGATTTTGGACGCTTGTTGCTAGGCAACAGGTCATTGTAGAAAAATCATTAAAATGTTCCCCAACCCGGGACGCGTTGTACTACAACATATTTCAGTCTCATTATGCTGGCTATTACGTTTTTTGAGAAATTTAACGTTAAAATTTGCCCAACCGTTAACATGAGGCTTGTTACCGTGGCAACACAAATCCTATGCATTCTTAAGGGGGTTAGGGTTAATAGCTAATTAATAATTAGCTAATGGAGGGATTTCTACACACACCTCTACTGGGACCACTTCATTGACACGCATGGCTGCATCACAGCCCATTAACTCCAGTAAGAACTGGAGTTCTTACTCAAAGTCATCGTTCACATTGTCAAAATTTGATAAATATCCTGCCATGTTGAACAAAACTAGCAGTAGCAAACTCTGTGTGAAGTTAGCCGACTGTCACAGAGAAAGGAGTAAATAAACTGTGCTCCAGGGGGGGCATGTGGATGAAGTGGTCCCAGTAGAGTGCCTTTAGAAATCCCTCCGTTAGCGCTCCTATAGCCACAAGTAGCCACATAACAGCAGCTATGAGCTAACAGAGCTATAGTACACCTTCATTCATTCATTCTTCTTAAAGTATTGGTGAAATAAAGACAGATAATGCCTTATTTAGAGGCTGCATCGTCCCTGCCCTGTTCACTCCATTATATGGATATACGGCGAGTTTTCTAAATAGCTTCTGATGGACGCTGACTTTCACCAAACTGTTCTCGGTGAGTAGATAAACGTATTTCATGCCAGAAATAAGGTCTAGGTTTAAAAATACTGGAGTTCCCCTTTAAGTCAACCTGTTAGTCTTTCAGTCAGTTTGTTTTTTCTCTTTTCTTTAGTTCTTGTAACCTTCAGTTTATAGTTTTGCTTATCCTGCTCCAGCAGCGCTTTTAGTTAGGTAAAAAATCCTTTGTTCATTTTGTCTGCCTGTCTTCGCCTCGTAATCCTGGTAGTCCTGCCTTTGGGTTCCTGTTCCTCCTTCCTTCAATTCAACCATGAATGCTGTCATGCAAGAGCTTAAAAAGGTTTCAGAGATTGATCCAAATACAACAACCAACCTTGTGCTGTCGCAGCAGGAAAGGCAGCAGCATCAACATGCCTCCATCGTGAACCACCCACCACACATCAATAGTTCCCTCCCCAAGGCGGTCCTGGTTGGTGGGGAAACTGTCTATATTCTTAGCCACAAGTAAGGCCTGATGGGCTGCGGTTGTCTCACGAACTGTCTCTGGATGGACAGAAGAACAGAGTATATATAAGAAACAGGGCTCTGGAAAACCACTGAGCTGAATAAATAAATAATTGTTAACATAACATGTCCGAAAGGGACTAGGAAGAAGCATATGCTTATTTAATCCTACCCCGTCTCCTTTCTCAAAAATTAACAATCATCAGTTATCATCAATATGTACATATTTACGTATGTATTTATTTACAAACAAAAGAAAATAAATGTAAATAAATAGGTGAATAAATGATCTGTGAAAACACCTGGTGATGGTCAAAGCCCTTCATCCTCCCTGTACCCTGTGAAAACCATTATTTGTACCTCCTTTTGAACTGGGTCATAGCTTATTTTATAACAATACGCTATGATTTTGTACTTCTGTGAGTGCACTTGTTAAATCAATGCAGCATGTCCACCTGGACAAAACTAAAGCAGCATACAACAGTAACTCAGACCAACAATAGAAATAGATTAGAATAGAAAAATACTTTACCAAAATGTACCTAATAAACTGGCAAATGAAATGCACTCATCCACACATACTCATCCTACACTTTACCTATGAAGCTTCTCCATGACTGCGGGTCATTGGATTGTTTCCAGGTTCCAGGCCAGGCCATTAGGACTGTGTTGTGCTTCATACCCCCTAAACCTGCAGACTGGATGAGGTGGGAGATTCCATCTCTGAGGTTTGAAGACACCACAACATGACAGAAACCTTTGGTGCGCTCGGCAGACATGGAAGACTTGATGTTCTAAAGGAAAAAAGATGGAAAACCAGCAGAAGACAGACCATTTGGAGGAGTTATGAAGGAAAACATATATCTTAATACAGGACTGATAGCGTAGTGGATGACAAAAAGAAAAACAACCCAATAATGATAATAAATAGACTAAAGAAAATTAATCTCAATCAATCACAAATCTTTATGTAAATCCCAACAAATCAACATACCATATTTTCCGGACTATAAGTCGTAGTTTTTTTCCATAGTTTGGCTGGTCCTGTGACTCACAGTCAGGTGCGACTTATAAATCAAAATATATATAATTTAACATGTTTTTAAATGTTAATTCATACTGACTGACATGAACCAAGAAGTAAACATTGCTATCTACAGCCACGAGAGGACACTCTATGCTTGTGATAACTATATGCTGCTCCTGTACCACTGAAACATTAACTTAAAGACAACTGAGAAATAAATGTTTTTTCTATTCTGAAGATTACAATATGCAGCCGAAAAGGGCAATTGAGCAGCAGAAAGAAAGTTTGGAGTGAGTGAGAAACTTGTGAGGGAGTGGCGAAAAGCAGAGCTTAATCTTACTGCAATGAAAAAACAAAGAGAGCTAATTGCGGTCTGACAGCGAGATGGCCAGAGCAGGAGCGATGAGTCCACAGGGGGGGTGCTTCAACAACGTACTGCCGGGAGAGGCTCGTCAACGGTGCAGTTACGTCTCCACGCCCTGGTACTTGCCAAGGACATGAATATAAATAACACTGCAGGTGGGCCTTCTTGGTGTTACCGCTTCATGCAACGCAACCGCTTCTCTATCAGAGCTCGGACGACAGTGTGTCAGAAACTGCCAGCAGACTTCCAAACCAAGGTCGACAGTTTCCGTGAGTTCATTGAAAAGCAGGTAACTGAACACAACACAGACACATTCTTGGACCTCTTCTGTTTAACTTGTACATGCTCCCTTTGGGTAAGATATTACAGAACTTTAACATCAATTATCACAGTTATGCAGATGATACACAACTTTATGTGTCTCTGTCACCAGACGACTGCAGCCCAGCAGATGTACTGTGTCCGTGTCTGGAGGAAATAAACTCCTGGATGAGAGAGAATTTTCTACAATTCAATGAAGACAAAACTGGGATCGTTCTGTTTGGTAGCAAAGAGAAGAGGGTCAGCATTGGTAAATATCTTGAGACTCGGGCCGTTACAATCACTGACCAAGTTCGTAACCTTGGAGTGTTGATAGACTCAGATCTGACTTTCAGCAGCCACATCAAAGCTGTCACCAAGGCAGCTTTTTACCAACTCAAAAACATGAACAGAATTAAAGGTTTTCTCTTCCAAAAAGACCAGGAGAAACTCATCCATGCATTCTTCTCCAGTAGACTCCATTACTGTAATGGTCTTTTAACTGGACTTCCCAAAAAGAGCATCAAACATCTGCAGCTCATCCAGAACGCTGCTGCAAGAGTTTTAACCAGGGCTAAGAGATCTGAACACATCACACCAGTTTTAAAATCTTTACACTGGCTTCCAATTAGTCACAGAATAGATTTTAAAAGCCTACTGATGGTTTACAAATCCCAGAACATTTTAGGCCCAAAATACATCTGTGATATGTTCAGAGAATATAAACCCAGCAGAGCTCTTAGATCGAAGGACTTGTATCCAAGGATACAAGTGGAACAAACTGCCAGAGGAGATTAAACTGTCACCAAATGTAGACATTTTTTAAATCCAGGTTAAAAACATTTCTTTTCTCATGTGTCTATGCATGAAATCTGCACGGTATCGTTTAACTTATCAAGACTGTTGCTTGTTTTAATTCATTTTAATTATTTCATTTCTTTCTATTTATATTCTTTTACATATTCTTAATGCTTGTTCCGCTCCCTGCTGCAATGTTTTTATTTTATGTAAAGCACTTTAAATTGTTTTGTACATAAAAATACAAATAAATTTGATTTTGACTTTGACTACATGTCACCAGATCATGACATCCCCATCGGCCAAAGTGTGGCAGATACATTTTTTTTTCTCGACATGACGCATTTTTTGATTGATGCAACTTATAGCCCGGAAATACGGTAATCATAAAACAAAACACAGCAAACTGTGCAAGAAGTTATTGTGTACATACGCACACACACACACACACACACACACACACACATACATAGACACACCCAGACACACACGCACACACTGGCTTGCCACAATACTAATATTGTGAGAGTGATTTTGACTGAATCTCACCTGACTGTGGAAAAATAATGAGGCCTGATGACCTGAGATGCTTCGATCAGGTCATAGAGAACCAGCAAATGCACAAATGAAATGCTTCGTGGACTAATTAAGAGAATGTCAAAGGTGATCTATATATTCTACACTGGGGGCTGATGTGTCATTGAACATTCGTGCTCACATATATTTGTGTACTGATAGTTATGATAAGCCTCCAATTGGAGTGCTATAGCTGTGCAACTTGCTGATGTTGATAGTGTAGCGAACTCAAGTGTGGAATTTAATTCAAACTTTGGAAGTCTCCCACGTGCTGGTGTGGAGATGTTCGTGTATAAGGACCAGAGATCCTCAGATTTACACTAACCTTTGCCCATGAAAGCATTTTGGGGGGAGTTTCTCAGCCCCTCTTTCCACAGACATGTGCCATAAATTTAGGTAAATCCATTAATAGCTTAGCGCTAACTAAGCTGAGCAAACGGACCCTCTCAGGAGAGTATTGGGAAAAACAGAACAGGACACTTCTGACCCTATCTGGGTAAAAATAAATGAAAGGTGACATTTGCCCTGACTCTGATGCAAACCAGAAGCAGATGCCTCATGGAACCTTTGAAATAACCTCACCCAGATTCACTTTCAGCTGAATCTTGAAACTGTATTAAATGTGCTTTATATCTTTGTACAAGTACTGCATTTTAATACCTTTTTCACGATCGTACGTGGAACGATACAGAAGATATTATCATTTTTGGAAAATTACCAATCAGCTTATGGAGCCACACTGCCAGCTATTGGTTCGTAGTACTGAATAGTTAAACCCAAAATGAAGTCAACAACTTGTGATATGTGATATTTATATGAAATAATGCAACTGTTAACCAATGTTTTCCTGCTGTTTCTTGTTGCATTTCATGTTTAACACAGGAATATAACATTGTTTGGTTCGTTATTCATATGTCATAACTTTACAGATATCCATCTGAATTTTGAGACTCATAACCATCATGTTATGTTATGTTTTGTTATGTTGTTTTGCCGTCTTTATATCCTACGTTTATGCTATATCTTTACCCTTTATATCTTAACAAGTTATGGTGTTTTTAGAATCCTCTGAACAAATGTTTATGAGACGGAGGAATGGAGGAGTCAAGTTGCTTTGAAGCCTTACAAAATACGCCCAGGCAGACGTCACAACAGTTTCAGGCATACCATTGGCTGAAAGTGTAGCGTAGGCCTACATTATGCCCCGCCTCCGCGAATCAAACTCCGGAAACCACGAGAAAAAGTCAGGATATTGAAAGTTCAGCAGTTCAGATCAGTAGAGAAGATAAAGAGCAGAGCGTTTTAAGATCGATGGAATGAGAGTCTTGTGGAGTCTTTAAAAATGGCAGGAGAGGAAGATGAGATGGAAGAAGAAGGTCCGAACAAAGACAGAAAGAGAAGAATGTAGTAGAAAGTTTTACGTTTTTGTTCGTCCGTCATCCTGTCTCCTCTCTATAGAGCATTTTAAACTCTGCTGCTGCAGCTTCCTCACCTATTTTTGATCACCAAAAGGAGCCAGCATTAAGCTTGTCCACCTTTTTGTCAATCTTTGGTGAATTTAAGTTCACCTCATCAGAGTTGGTCAGCAACCAAAACCAACTCGACCCTTGGACAGTTTTATCATTATTTGCGTTGAATTCCGACACACCACCCCGTTTGTCTTCAAGCTACCAGAAGGAACCCAGGAAAGCGACCGGTCCAGTCCCCGAAAGTCAACCACAACGAAGGCCGTGAGACGCGGAACCAAGAGAGACCCAGTGGGACCTGCTGCCGATTATCTGTGGTTCGGAGCTGACCTAACTGTAAGATCCGCCCTGTTCTTACATTTCAGACGGTATGCGGTGGGTGTCGAGAGAATTCGCTGTTAAAATGATAAATTAATCCAAGCTGTTAGCCTTTAAATTCAGATAGTAACAAACCTAGACTATTTGAATGATTCCGGTATCCATCCATCCCCTCCCCTTAGTTCTTTTCAATTCACTAAGTGTTTCTTATATAATCATCCATATTCAAAGCATTTCTCCTGTTGTCTTAAGGTTCATGTCTTTGGTCATATCATTTTAATAAATGGTTCATATATATACATATATAAAATCAACCGGTGTTCTTTACGTACGTGTGAGTCCAACAAAATGAGAATTCACGAGTAGCGACTATAGGAGACTGGAATTTATTAATCATTGATGATTAATTTAACATACCAGAATTGTAAGATTCTGTCTTTTTCCTTCGATTGAAGGTGGTGCCCTAAACAAGCTAAAATAAGGCTTAGTCAGATCGTGAGAACTTTCGGATAAATCCTTATATCTTATCACATCACGCTACGTGTGTCCGCTATAAATATATATTGTTGGTGCCCCGTGTGCCGGCCATATATAATTTGGCTACAAAGAATATAGATTACTGGAAAAGATACCATCATTGCTCAAATAGTTCAAGCACTGGTGTCTCCCTGGTATCCTGACAGACCATTCATACTAATTAATTCAGCAGTTAGAAGTCTGTACAATCTGAGATGTGTACAAGCTTACTTTTACAGAAAGAAATTGTCCACAAATTCAAATGACCTATGAGGACACAAGTCAAATCTGGTTGGAAGAGCCATATTACTTGCATAGTTTGGCCAACAGATGTCAGTGTTTACACGTAAGGCCTGATCTTAATCTGTAAATCCTGACTGACAAGGGAGATTTGCTGTTGGATCTTGAGGTGACTTTGTAATACTCCTCAATAATAAATTTTCACACCATACATAGGCACCAATAAATGGATATTGAAGCAGGTGGTATAAAACACATCTCACTTTTGGGAAAACAGGGTTCTGTATGAGGCTAAAACAAATTGAAATACTAAATAGTGCCAGCACAACAATTGATTTTGAATGAGCATGTGTGTCCAAACTTTTGACTGATACTTTTGGTTTGTTTCTTTCCCACCTGTCTGCACATGTCTACCATACCTGCTCAGCCTTCTTTGCCTCTGTCTCTTTAATGAGGTAGGTTCCCTCTAAAACGTTGCCCACTATCGTCAGGCCTTTTCCTGCCTTCAGCTGAGTAGTGAAGGAGAGCAGACGAGGGTGTTTGACTCCATGGTCAGAGTCCAGGTTCAGAAGCACCAACAACTGAGGCCTGGGTATAGAAAGAGCAAAACAGACAATGGAGACAACATCAGACGTCATTCTTTTTACAGGTGGAGGATGCGCACAAATGATTATTTTATTCCTATATCTTATCAAATACGTTAGGGGTTAGGGTTAGAAAGCAACAAATATATAATTGTGCCACAAAACAGGAGCTGCACGGTGGTGTAGTTAGCACCATTGCCTCACAGCAAGAAGGTTCCAGGTTCAACTCCCAGCTGGAGCTGTGTGGAGTTTGCATGTTCTCCCCGTGTATGCGTGGGTTCTCTCTGGGTACTCTGGCTTCCTCCCACCATCCAAAAACATGCCTGTTAAGTTAATGGCTCTAAATTGTCCTTAGGAGTGAATGTAAGCATGTGTGTGACTGTTTGTCTCTGTGTGGCCCTGTGATGGGCTGGAGACCTGTCCACAGTGCACCCTGACTCTCACCCAATGACCACTGGGATAGGCTCCAGCCCCCCCATGCCCCAAACAGCAGATTAAGTGAGTATAGAAAATGGATGGATGGATGCTACAGAACAGCATGATTATCAGGTGTAACAAACAAAATTAATGTATCCAGTATTTGATATACTAGCCAAGTAAATGAACAGCTCTTTGTAAAGCAGATTATTTCTGAAGAGTGCCTGTCGGAACAATTTTACACTTTCATTGGTTTTCACTCAACGATACAGGAATCTTTGTGGAGATATTATGCACAAGGTTAACACGAACAGGGTAAAAAAAAAAAAAAATATGTTTATGCATTTAGCAGATGCTTTTTTTTTATCCAAAGCAACTTACAAATGAAGATATAACAGCTATATAAACAGCAAACACTAAACTACATAGAAGGAAACCACCAGTCTGACTATGTCAGAGGTGACAGAGTAGAGATAGGGTGCAGGCATAGAAGGAAGTGCAGAAAGATAAAGTGCAGAGATAGAGGGGGTAGGGAAGTACAAGGTAAGTGCTGGGATAGGAGATGCTCTCTGAAGAGCTGGGTTTTCAGGAGCTTCTTGAAGATAGACAGGGACGCCCCTGTTCTGGTAGCGCTCGGTAGGTCATTCCACCATCGTGGGACGACACATGAACAGAGTTTGGATTGTCTTAGGCGTGGTGTAGGAGCTGCTAAAATAGAAGCTCTCCTTATCGCCTTTATGACTGAAAAGAGCAAACAGCTAAATAGTGTATGCACACTTAACAAGCCAAGAAAGTTATTGAAACTGGTTTGGCCTTTCAAGAGTCAGCTCACAATGTCAGCCTGTGTGGGCCTCTGTGCAATATGAGAGCTTATCACAGACTGTGGAAGATTATGTTGAGAACCAAGAGATTTTCAAAATGCACCTTGTGTCTATTTCTGTTTCCTAATTGTGTACCCAAGCAGTGACGAGTGGTACTACGTTAACTCCAACTACATCCATGGGGAACACAGTCACACACAAAATATCCTTTACCTCCAGTTCTTGGTGTGTGGTGCAGCATCCTCAAGGCGAATGAGGGCGTAGCGGGCTGCATTAAGGGAGAGCCCGCAGATGCCATCGCCCCACTCCTTCTCTGCCCTATTGAGGAAAACAATTGAATATAATACAGCATCATCGAAAAATGTAAAAATATATCAATGATAAAAAACAATAACAGAGAATGGCATAAAGATTAGCTATATCTTAGCTATCTTTGCTATAGTTCAGTTCAGTTTTGGGTAGATACAGAACCAATTTATGTGAAGCAACATGAGTGAGCATGAGTAACACTGTGGCGATGTAACAGTGGATGTAAAAAATGTACTGGTCCACACATCCGTATAATCCATTTATGTGTTGTCCTTTACTCCTCCGGTTCAGTTCTCATTGTGTCAACTCAGTTTTTCTTCCAACAAATAGGAACAGTTCCATATCAAGGATCTACTGCACATACCTGAGATATCTTTTAAACCAAAGAAATATTTGCAAAAAAAGTCAGCCTTACCCTCGATATTCAATGTATTTGTAGATGCAACCAGCAATGGCCATGGCAACTATAGCATAATACCACGAGGAGATGAACATGAGGGCAAGACACAAGCTCATTCCCAAGAAGGACAGAGCCCTGATGGAGAAAAAAAAGATTAAACTTTAAACTTTAATTAATTTAATGTTCACCCATTCATACAAAGGATTAACATTGTCAGCACCTTTACTGAGGTATATCAATTAAATTAAAGTCATTCAGAATGAAAAGCTGAGAAGCTTAGGGACTAAGTGGAAATTATTAAAACCCATAACTAAAAATGGTGGTCTTTGAACCTTTGTTCTCAGCCTGTGCTATGGCGTGTATTTCAATTAGAGCCATCATCACACAAACCACATTTTTTTTAATGCCTTTCTGTAATGACATGTAGTCCCACACCCACCAGTGATAGTACTTGAAGCGTGGTCTCCAGTTAGGCGTTCGCAGCAGAGTCTGAACAGCGCAGGCCAGGTTGACAAACAGGTAGCACATGAGGAAAAACCTGTTGGGGGGGGGGGGCAAAACACTACTCTCTTATCATCTAAATTGAAGGATCACAGACTTCATCTGATGGTCTGCTTTCATGGAAAAATTATGTGTAATATTACTGTTCATGTAGTTACTGACATAGAGAGGATAGGAGCTACAGCGTCCAGGGAGGCAATGAGGATGCCAATCTCACAGATCCCAGCAGTCAACAGCAGAGCCCAGGTAGGTTCTCCGTTAGCTTTTCCATGACCAAACACCTTTGAGTGAATACACACAGTCAAGTGGCAAAGCTGAAGCACATCAAGATGAAGTCTTCCCTGACTACAATGTGTTGAATGTTCCTGTCTAACCTGTAAGAAAGGAACAATGCCATCTCGTGCGATAGCCTGCAACAGTCGAGGGGCTCCGGTCAAACTCTGCAGACCTGCCCCACAGCAGGAGAAAAATGAGCCAATCACAATAACCCAGGGTGAGGGCCAGGATAGCGTGCCTATAACAAGATTCCCTTTCACTGAGTCACCATATCTGCAACACAAAAATAAGCATTAGGCAGACTATAAATAATAACTCAGGATATTACATGCTTATGTTGAAAACCTTTGCTCTTTTCTATAGCACAAAACGTGTTTCTTGGGAAGGTATATGGCCCAGAACTATACAATTTTACTCCTGTTGCCGAGCTGGAACAAATTGGAAAGAAAGGAGATTTAAATTTAAGGGATTCTGTTATCGATTCGCCAATGCAAATGTGAGATCACTGACAGATGAAATATTACACAGACAGACTGAGATTGCAGACAGAAAGGTAACAGTAAAGGAAGAGGAATTACAGTGCTTGTTAACGACAGATGGTGTAATCATTCACATGTGAAGACACATGTCTGTACCAAGAATGTTGAAAACCGTTGAACTGAATTGAACTTCCATTTGCTCCTCTGGATGTATTACAGTGTTCTGCAAGGAACAATGCATGCTAGCATTCACATGCATCTAAACATGTAAAGCACTTTAAATTGTTTTGTACATAAAAATACAAATAAATTTGATTTTGACTTTGACTACATGTCACCAGATCATAACATCCCCATCGGCCAAAGTGTGGCAGATACATTTTTTTTTCTCGACATGACGCATTTTTTGATTGATGCAACTTATAGCCCGGAAATACGGTAATCATAAAACAAAACACAGCAAACTGTGCAAGAAGTTATTGTGTACATACGCACACACACACACACACACACACATACATAGACACACCCAGACACACACGCACACACTGGCTTGCCACAATACTAATATTGTGAGAGTGATTTTGACTGAATCTCACCCTGACTGTGGAAAAATAATGAGGCCTGATGACCTGAGATGCTTCGATCAGGTCATAGAGAACCAGCAAATGCACAAATGAAATGCTTCGTGGACTAATTAAGAGAATGTCAAAGGTGATCTATATATTCTACACTGGGGGCTGATGTGTCATTGAACATTCGTGCTCACATATATTTGTGTACTGATAGTTATGATAAGCCTCCAATTGGAGTGCTATAGCTGTGCAACTTGCTGATGTTGATAGTGTAGCAGGAGAAGAATGAGCCAATCACAATAAGACATTTGTATTTATGTTTAACTCTTACTTGTCTCGAAGCAGGACTCCCTCAATACATGCACCAAACAGAACCACACAGGTGATATCTGAGAAGAACTGCTAAAGGTAATAAAATTAATCTACATTCAAAGCTTCAGATAGATTACAGGGATGACACATGTGGTAACTGGTGGTTGTCTTTTACCATGGCTTAATTCCTGTCCAACAACCTAAGTATTCCTAACCTATAATCTAACCCTATAACATACAACTCTGGTAGCAAAAGAAAACAACATCAGCACAATAACTACAAGCTCTAATCTAACCACTTTGAAAGAACTATTTTGTTACTCTGTATAAACACTCTTTCCATCTGTGCCCTTTTTAATGTATCTGTGTTACAGTGTAAGGATACAGATGACAGAGGTGGTAGCAATAGCCAGGATGGTCCCAATGGGAATGGACTTCTGGGCATCCCTCAAGTCACCGGACCGGTTAGAACCAGCCATGATACCTGAAAGTCATCACAACAGAAAATCAACCATCAAATCAGACCAGACTGCACATTAAAAACTACTGCATGTTAACACAAACAACAAGGCAAATACATTGTGTTTGTTTGTGTGTGTGTTTTTGAGTGCATTGTTTAATCAGTGTTTCACCAGTGACAGAGGGGAAGTAGATGCCGACGAGCAATGTGAAGAAAGTGGTGATATCATTGATGACATAGGGCAAGTAAATGTCCTTGGTAGGGTCACTTCCCCCAATGCCTGTAAGCTTCTTGTCTTCTACCAACTTGCCAAGGGGACCATACTCTGACCACATGTTTTCTACAGGAGAGACAGAAATCAGTACTCGAGACAACACCAAATCCAGATACATAAACAGTGCATACAAACACAAACCATGCTTCACTGATGAGTGTCTAAATTTCTCTTTTCTTTACTGTTTGTATTACTTAGTCTATTAAGTAGGGGTGCGACCCATGTTTTTAATAGAAAATTAATAATAATGTGTCTACATGCTTTCATGGCTAAGGTTAGGTTGTGTGTAGTTGAATGATGATTATGATTTAGAAAGTACACACAGCTTTACAAATCTGGTGTAAAGAGTGCGATTGCACATTTCTGCCCTTGTGTGTGTACACAGTCCTAGTCAGAAAACACAGTTTTTTGTACCTGGTTTCTGGTATTGTAGAAAGCTTGAACACATTGTCTTATTTGCCCAACCAAACATTTAAATATGTCACTTTTGAGAGGAAGACAGATAAGAAAACATATCCATAACACTGTTGAATATTTGTGAGAGTAATTTATAGAGTGAGATCAAAGCGATGAAGATAAAATAGACTTGTGCCTGTCTGGCAGTTAATGAATGTATTTTATTTGTGGAATTAATTGAAAAAAAAAGACAAAATGACACACATATACGCATGTATTACTTTGTTCCATAGCAAAAAAAATACAGTGTTTTGAAACACCCACAGTTGGTGGTAAAAATAATTTTGAGCCTTAGATACAGTTCTACCAAATGGTTCCATTGACTCACTGGCTGAACAAACTGAACAAAACTGTAAAAAAGTACCCTACAACTAAAAAATGTTAAACATATGAGTGGTTGAAATAAAAGATAATGCAAGTCACAATACATCAATTATGTTCCCATAATACCGGAACAAAAGGGATCTGTCAGCTGGGTGGGGAAGACCACAAAGAGTTTGTCCAATCCCCAGTCTAGTAAATACTTTCTTCAAATAAATTTGAATCCACAGGGAAAGAATACCTTTAAGGAGATCAGGAAGGATAACATAAGCAGAAATAGTAATATTTTTTGCTGAGAGTTAGCAGTAAATCTGATTTAATGGACAGCCTTTACATAATATTAGCTTTGCTTAGAATTTGCTCTGTATCTATCATATCTTAAAGATCTCATAGTTGGATATTTTCCTAACAGAGCATTTTGCTCTCAGACAGGTTTACTTGTGGTTCCCAGAGTTTCTAAAAGTAGAATGGGAGGCAGAGCCTTCAGTTATCAGGCCCCTCTCTGTGGAACCAGCTGCCAGTTTGGGTTCAGGAAGCAGAAACCTTCTCTACCTTTAAGATCAGGCTGAAACTTTCCTTTTTTGATCAAGCTTATACTTAAGGATAGCTCAGGTGACCCTGACACATCCCTTGCTGCTATAGGCCTAGACTGCTGGGGGACCTCCCATGATGCACCTCTCCTCCCTCTGCTCTCTTTACTCTCCATGTACATATGACATCATTGCTGTCATTAACTTGTGTTTCTCTCTCTCAGCAGGTATCCCTATCCCTAGCCTGGTGTTACGGTGCTTGTTGTCCCCTCTTTCCTGTCCTCTCAACCCCCAGCTGGTCGAGGCAGATGGCCGCCCTTCCTGGTTCTGGTTCTGATGGAGGTTTCTTCCTGTTAAAAGGGAGTTTTTTCTTTCCACTATCACCTTGTGCACGCTCAGGACGGGGGATTGGGTCGAAGAGAAGTTTGTTTTTGTTTTTTTCAACAATATTTGCATTAACTTTTGTCAAATAATAATCAAAAATACAGAAATACATGTATGAAACATGTAAAATGAAGTAAAATATTTAAAAGAAAAGTAAAAACAAAAAAGTCCCTGTTCTGACTGACACATAAGAAAGCCAACCAGAGGTTTCCACATTTCTTCAAATTCCTCTGCCTGTCTTCTAGTTATATAAGTCAGTTTTTCCATCACAATGCAAGATGCCATTTCACTTTAATTTTCACCATATTTTTGTTGAAGATTTTTTATTGAAGGGCTGTATGTCTCCATGACAGGGCTTTCATCCTCCTGGCCTACAGGAGTCCAAAGTCTATTAGAGTAGACTGTTTTGAACTGGCTAAGTATCTTCTGGATATATGCCAGGTATACACAGCCAAGTATACGAGCCTGCGCTCGGCTAGCCAGTTGTCGATTCGAATAGCTAGAGTGACTAAGTCCTCGAAAAAGGACGCCTCCTCTCACGAGGCTAACTGGTTCTTTATCTGTTCATTGAGTGTATTCAGAAGAACTCCCTAGAGAGGGTTAGCTAGCCACCCCGTATCGGCTGACAAGATGCGGAATTCCATAATGAATTCAGCCACTGACTGGCTGACTAGTTTTTTAAAAAACTGAATGGTGATGAGAACTTATTTAACCTCAGAGAAATAAGTATCAGTGCTAGATGGAGGTGTACATCACACACAAAACCACACCTATCACCCTTAGGATAAGACCCTGCAACCTTGCATCGATTTTTGGGGTTAAATCAGATTAATGTTCGGAATAAATATCCCTTGGATCTTATTTCCTCTGCCTTTGAACCCATTCAGGGTGCAACCATCTTCTCCAAACTTGATCTTAGCAACGCTTATCATCTGGTCGGGATTCGTGAAGGGGATGCGTGGAAAACTGCCTTAATACACCCTTAGGCCACTTTCAATACCTAGTCATATCCTTCGGGCCTCACTACTGCTTCCGCAATGTTTTAAGCCCTTATAAATTATCTCTTGAGAGACTATTCAAATCAGTTTGTGTTTGTTTATCCTGATGATATTTTGACTTTCTCTAAGTCTCCTGCAGAGCACAAACAACATGTCCGTTGGGTTCTTCAAAGGCTTTTGGAGAACCGCGTCTTTGTCAAGGCTGAAAAATGCGAGTTTGATGAACATGTGTCTCCTTTCTCAGCTACATCTTCCAGAGCGGGCAGGTGAACATGGATCCGGAGAAGATCAAGGCTGTGCCAGAGTGGCCTTCTCCCACAAACCATAAGTAACTTAAAAGATTTCTGGGTTTTGCAAAGGTCTATCGTCGTTTGATTCGTAATTACTGCTGATCTGGCTTTCCAATGGCTCAAGGACAGGTTCACCTCATCACCCATCCTCACTCAGCCTAACACCAAACTGTAATTCATTCTGGAGGTGGATGCTTCTGACTCAGGGGAGGGTGCCATTCTGTCCCAGGGGTCTGAATGAGGGGAAACTTCACCCTTGAGCCTTTTTCTCCTGACGGCTGTCAGCTACTGAGCAGAATTATGAAGTGAGCAATTGGGAGCAATTGGGAGCTCCATCAAATCAGTCTTATAAAAATGCAGGCATTGGTTGGTGGGCGTAAAAGCAACCGTTCATAGTTTGGACTAATCATAAAGACCTCTCCTACATCCAATGTGCAAAGAGGCTTAACTCCCGCCAAGCCCGTTGGTCTTAATTTTTTGACCGATTCAACTTTTTAATCTCTTATCGTCCAGGTACACGCAACATTAAGCCTAACGCCCTATCCAGACAGTTTTCTCCTGAAGAAGAAACTACAGAACCAGCCCAGATTCTTCCCTTGAACTGCCTGGTGCGAGACATTTCTTGGCAGGTCGACAACCAGATTCGTCAAGGGTTGGCCTTGGACCCGGGCACTGGCCCCCCGGACCACCGTTTTGTTCCTGCTCCAGCCCGTTCTGCTGTTATCCACAGGGCCCATACCGCCAAGTTTGCATGTCACCCTGGAATACACTGCACTGTCACTCTTCTCAAGCACTATTTTTGGTGGCTGTCCCTCGAGACTGACACCAGAGAGTACATGACTATTTGCACTATTTTTGCCAGGAGTAAAAGTACCAACCTCCCACAGTCTGGACTACTGCAACCTCTGGAGGTTCCTGGTTGGCCTTGTCTCACATCTCCCTGGATTTTGTTATTGTACTATCTCCCGCACAAGGTAAAACCACCATTCTTACCATCATTGACCATTTTTCTAAGGCCGCTCATTTCGTCCCCCTGGACAAACTACCCTCATCTTCTGAGACTGCAGACCTCCCGTTGAATCATGTTTTCCGTCTCCGCGGCATTTCCTCTGAAGTGGTGTCCGACCAGGGGCCCCAGTTCATCCAACAGGTATGGCGAACCTTTTGTGCAGCTCTGGGTGCTAAGGTTTCATTAAGTTCTGGTTACCACCCCTTGTCCAACAGACAGACTGTGTGGCTAAATCAGGAGCTCAAGGCTGCTCTCTGCTGTGTTACCACTAATAATCCTCCTTCCTGGATCCGACACCTGCCCTTGATAGAGTATGCCCACAACACCCTTATATCCTCTGCCACGATATATTTCCTTTTGAGGCCTCATTGGGCTACCAACCACTGCAGTTGCCTGAGGAGGAGAGGGATTTGGAGGTTCACTCTGTTCAACACCACCTTCAGCGTGCCCAGAGTGTCTGGACCCGCCGGTTAGCGGTTAGCCTTGGATTTCTATGCCTGAACTGGCATTTATTGTTACACTCCTCCCACCAGCCTGTTCCACATACCTGCCTGCTCGCCCCTCCACTGACTCAGAATCTCTGCACCACAGCCAGAACCCTCCTCTTCACTTTGGATTCCCTCCTGGATCAAGTGAGGACAAACAAACCATTGTCTGGACAAATTCCCTATTTGGAACCTCACTAATCATCTCCCCCTGGTTGGTTTTAGTGACGGAAAAAAGTGACAACATGGCAGATGAGATACTCCTTGATGTTGATTGATGAGGACTTCTTCATTTTCCAGATTTTTTTTATACAAGGTTTGACATTGTGGATCTTCCTGCTGTGCCTTCCATTTCACTTCACTGGTGATGGGGAGCTCTGTAGATGTTATGGAAGAAATGATGATGGCACAAAATGGTAATGAGGGCTGCTCAGCTGGGGTGCGAGTATGGCCCAGTGTTATATATTCTTATATATTCTTTTTCTGCACTTTGAAATTTCCTTGTGTATGAATTGTTATCTATAAATAAACTTACCGTGCCTTGCCTTACTCTACAGTGAAAGTGAATTCTAGAAGCCCGAGAGGCCACTTGATGACTCAGGTTCTAAGTTTGGTGGTCTTAAACATTCAGAGGAGAGGGGCATCTGTCATCACTGTGAAAAGGTGTCCTTCAAGATAGATCCATTTCATCTTGCCAGTAGCCACTATTTAGGTCCAGTGACGAGAAGACAGCAGCCCCAGAAAACAGTATATCCTGAATTGTGGGATTGGGGCAGGTATATTGTGCTTTTGTCCCCACAGAACCTTGGTTTGCCACTCCTTTTGGAAATCAGAACAACAGAAAGGGCCAAGGAGAACAGGAGAGCACAATCAAATCCTCTTCCAGCATGCCCTCAATGAATTCTGTCATTGCCTTCAGTTTAGGTGGGGAGACCCGACAAGGTTTCTGTCTTATAGGAAATGAATTGGTAAGATTCCTTAGTAGACCAGGGAATTGAGCTTTTGATGTACAGGTATTGTGTGCCATCCTGTCTTCTCATTTAAATTATATCATCACTCGACTTCAAGGACTTGAGCAGACTGCAACTGCAACTGCACCGAGGCAACGGAAGCCGTGGGAGCACCTCCATGGACAACAGCTGAATGGAGCCAACAATTCACAGTTTTTTACTCGCTGCCATTGTTTACAGAGGCTTTTAAACTCAGTTGGCTATTCCAGGTAGAGAGGCAGCTTTGGTAGCATTTGAACAGGGCAGAAAGTCCATCCATATCTAAGCTATCAAGTTTTGCACTCTAGATGCTGACAGCAGATGGAACCAGCTAGCACCATCAGATGCATTTTTCAGTTAACTAACACTAGGCACTAAAAAAAAAAAATCACTTGACTCCATTAGAATTACCTTCAGAGTTGGATCTTGCCTCCAAGATAGACAAATGTCTGGTAGGCACACAACCCAACAAAACTGCTTTCCGTTGCCAACCCACAGATCAGCTGAATAAACTTTAGGATTGGGCTTGGATGCTGGGCTTCCTGGTCTCTTGGGTGTATCTGTAAGGTACCTGGAGCTGAAGGAGGTATTTAGTAAATCCAGGGCAACCTCTCTTCCACCCCTTCAACTGTGCTATAAACAATACATAAACAATGCTCTTATGGCTGGCATAAACCAGCCTTCCTCGTCTCCTGTGGAGGCGGGATTCTTCTTCCTTGAAAAGAAGGACAAAATCTACCAGTCTTCTATAATTTACACTCATGCTTCCATGGCTTTCTGGCATCCTGAGGTGCAAATAATCCAGAAAAGGTTTTGGTGACCTGTAATTAAAATGAAAGTTTCTGATTATGTTGTGGCCTGTTAAGTCTGTGCCCAACAGAAAACTTAAAATGCCCCAGCTGGTTTACTCTGACCACTACCTGTCCCACACCGCCCCTAGTCCGATGTCTCTGTTGATTTTGTTAAGGGATTATTACATTCAGAAGGTAACACAGTCATGCTGATAGATGTGGTCGATTTTCTACAATTGTGAAATTCATTGTCTTTCCTAAGTTCCTAAGGGAACGGCTGAGGTCCCGCCATCAAATTCAGATGTTTGGGCTTCCGAGAAATACTCTGTCTGACTGGGGGCAACAGTTTGTGGCCTAGTTCTGATAGGCCCTCTGCCAGCTGGTAGGGGCTAAAGTGAGCCTCACATCCAGGTAGCACCCAGAGAGTGATGGGCACACCAAGGGGCTTAACCAGGAACTGGAGATGGGCCTCAGGTACATCACAGCCTGTAAACCTTTCTACCTGGTCCAAGATGCTCCACTGGGTGGGGTATGCTCACAACACCCTCCCGTCGGCCTCCACTAGATTAACTCCCTTCCAGGTAGTTTTCAGGTACCAGAGGTGAGTGTACCCTCTGCTGCTGCCATGGTTTGCTGGTGTCAAGGGATGTGGGTCTGTCCTACAAAGAACCTTCTGTGTTCTTTGAATGCTTACAAAAAGTCTGCTGACTGCCATCATCACCCTGCACCTATCTATGCTCGGGAGAGAAGAACTTACCTCAGTGGAATCCCCTAAGTTGTCTCCTCGATTCTTTGGTCCTTTTCTTTGTGTCCAAAGTTATTAACTGTCTTGATGTCAGACTCAAGAACCCTAGATCATCCTGCATCCACCCCACCTTCCACGTCAGCTGCGTCAAATATGTGTAGGAAAGCCCATTTGTCCCTGCCACTAAATCCCTGTTTGGGAGGGAGACTGTTGGGATCCAGAAGCTTTACAGTCCCTTTTTTAGTTTAGTTTTTCCTTTTATTTTTAAATATCTGTGTCCATCTCCACGTCCTGTTTAGGTTCCCTTCTGTGTGATTACCTCTCTGCACTAATTTCCTTCACCTGTGTCTCACTGACTAGATCTTCTCATGTATTTAAGCTGTGTTCCCCTTCCCTTCTGTGCCAGACTGTCTTTTCAGTTCCTGTCAGCGTTCCAGTGTCTTTCTCTCATGAGTGTTCCTAATGTATGATTCCCGCTTGCATTTCTGATCACGATTTTTGGCTAGTGTTTTTGGGACCTCTGTAACTTGGATTTAGTAGTTTTGACCCTTGGACTGAATAAATTACTTCTAAACTTTCTTTCCCGAGTCTTCGACTCTTTTCAGACCAACCTGATCATGACAGGGTAATGAAGGAGTAAGAAGCGAAGTCTCTGCTGCAAGCATTTTATGTAGATAACTGTGCAGAATTACTGCCGTCTCAGGAACAGGCCAGACATCTAATAAACAGATGAGAACACTCCTCACCAGCGGGGACTTCAACATAACAAAGTAATGTCCCTATGGTTATCTCTCACTTTTCACTTAGTGAATTTGGGGGTAGCTGTTCACATTTTCTTGCTGGATCCCTGATACCTGGACATAAAACCTTGGTATACATTGTATGTTTTCTTGTACTCATGTGGGACATTATTAAAGACCGTTATCAAAACTCCTGGAGGGCTGCAGTTTTTCTGACAAAAGACTTGGGACAGACTTGTATATGCCAGCGTCTCTACATGCGTATATATTTCACACCGATGATGCCATTATTGTGCCGAATTACTCAGAATTGAATTCATGAATTCAGAATGACTGGTGCACATTTCAAGCTTTAAAGATACAATTTTTAATCAGTGGTGCCAATATCAAAGAACAGTGCAAACCAAAGTGTGCCCTGGGCTGGCTCCATATTTTCATATTCATATTTATGTTCAAATGGTCTACTATATCAGGACACTGTTTTATAAATAAAACAGTTTTACTTACATAGTAACACAAGGCACTGTATTTGAACAGGAGTTCGTAGTGTTATATCAGAAACCTAGATATTGTGGAAATATTTGCAGGAGGGCCACCAGCACACTTATCAGAACAAGGAAATCTTACTTATGAAACTATAATAACCTGAATTTTCATCAGTGGTCTTCTCTTTTGAGTGCCACTAATGCTACTAAAATATAACTTTTTGTCTCTGCAGTCCCATGTGATTAAGGATGAAATCAGCTTTTGGCTAGTACAATACGATACAGTTTTTTGTTTAGGTTAATTTCAGGCTGAATAAAAATAATTATGTCAGGTAAAAGTTTTGAGTAATCCTGATATTGTGTTGAGAATAGGTCAAAGACTCTGTTTTCAATTCTGCCACATGCTGGTCCTACCTGAAATGACTCCGCTGGTCAGTCCAGGGATGCCTTGCACTTCAGTCACGTTGTTGTTCAGAAAATATTCGTTGCAGGTGGCATTGAGCTCAGACCCATCACAGAACAGCCTCCACAGTTTGGTAGTGACTGTCAGATTACCTATAAGATCAGTCTTCAAACACTTGTCGAAATTGTTGTTCTTCAGAGTGCGATTCCCCAACATGCAAACACTGGGTGGTGGAAGAGAGGATAAGTAGAAGATGTATCATTTAAAGTGATCATACATACTACAGCACAAAAATTTAAATGCATGATAAATCTAGTTTGATGTTAGTTTTGTACTATATAGATCAATACAGCATTGCAGTATACTAAAATTGGTTGTTTATTCAAACTGTACTCACGGAAAATCCGGTGGCTCAAAGATGGTCTTGATTACCCCAGCGTAGATAGCAAGGATCGAGAGAATTACACATGCCAGGAAGACCAGTGCTAGCTTGTTGACATATTTGACCCCAACAAAGACAACTACTGCCATCAGTGCAAGACAGCATGTCCCGTAGACACGCATGTTGTTGAGCAGGGCATTAACCTCATCCTCCTTTCTCTCTGCCACAAAGATGGCTGCTTTAGGCACGATGTAAGTCTAAGTGGGCAGGATCAATCAAATACAACAAAATAAACAAGTCACCTTTAGTAATAATACAAGTTATTTTTTTTATTATCTTAATGTGTAGTAAAGTTTTATCCCAGCATCTAAAGCAAAAATAGTGGCATTGAATATAGAAAACTAGAAAATTTAGCAGCATTTTGGAGCTTATTTAGTATTGAAAAATAAAAATAAAACTCATGATATATAAAACAACATGAACAAGGGTGGGGATAGATAAATACTTAATGGAGGTAAAATAAGTGCAAAGAGGCATTCACCAGTAAAATCTCAATGGTACCCAGGATGTACATAGAGCCAGCGAAGGTTGTTCCCAAGTAGAAACACAGGCCCACTGCTCCACCAAACTCTGGACCCAGAGACCTGGAAATCATATAGTACGAACCTCCAGCTGGAGAGCAAAGACAGCAGGAATGACTCTTTCTTAATTAACATCATACAGCTTTGTTTTCTTATCCATTCTATACTGATGAAGAACCAATGCACCCTACCAGGCACAACACCATTAGTAGCAATTGCGCTCATGGATATGGCTGTCAGCATGGTCTGTGGAGAAATGAGAGGATGGAACAAAAGCTTCAGTATAAAACTCTTGAAGAAGGCAGCTTTCATATCTCTGTTGTCCATAAAAAGTTATTAAACAGCCAGTATGTACCGTGAAAAACATTTTCAATGTTATATCGAAACCAATGACCAATAATGCAAACATTCTTGCACACCAGTTTTTTAATATCTAAACAACTTTTTTCAAACAACAAATTTTTCCCAACAATGGGATCCTTGGTGAGTTAATCTAGCATTTAGTCTTTTGAATGCTTCTTAGGAAGCATTCAAGCTTCTTAGGAGCTTATGTTCTAAATCTTTTGGATTGGTTATGGATACAAGCTTTTCTGTAAAATCAGTAAATGTTGTTGAGGATATCTATATCAGTCTATTACCCAACTGTGCAGTCCGAATTACAGGAAGATCAGGACAAAGAGAAGGGCAGAGTGAGACAATAAAACGGGTACAAAGAAAAAAAGAGAAAAGAAGATGTTCAAGTGAATCCTTCTGAGGCTGACAGGAAGTAGGGTTGGAAGCATCAAGGGTATAGAACAGAGGAAAGAGAGGATAGACAAGAGGAGGAGAGTGAGAAAAGACAAGAACATGACAAAGATAAACCTTGCTCTTTACTGGATGTCTGCTTTAAAGGCAAGTTGGAGTAAAACCAATTAGCTCACTCTTTCCATTGAAATCCTAAGCAGCTACACAGCAGCTTGGATTTGACCACAAATAAATGACAGAACTCCTAGCAACTTTCAGACCTGGAATCCACGTCCTCACCATTGCAACCATAAAGCAACCTTACAATTCTCTTCACAAAACATTTCCTACTGCGTAGCAATGTGTGTCAGTGGTGGTACATAGCTTTTTGAGCATCGAAAGACAAATGTTGAACTTTCTAAACTTCAAGGTTAAATGTTTCACAGACAATCTAAGTTTTAACCAAAAAACAAATAACCTCTTTCATGGACCGGAAGGAAAACTGACAAAAATCTAAATGGTTGAAACTCTAAATACCAAGTGAAAATCTGGGCATTTTACATTGTTGCTTACAACTAGTTTGAAGTTTGCAGACATTCAATTTAATGTGTAGGTGTCCAAACTTTTGTTATCCAAAAAAATCTATCATTCAAAAATAATGTGGCCTTCAAGACTAATCTCCCCTTCACTAAGATCTTACGTATAATCTTTTTTAATTTTACATAGAACCATGATCTTAAAAGTAAATGAACATGGCAGAAAACAAGAATGGGTTAGGGTTAGAGCAGAATTAAAAGATAGCAGTTGGAATGCTTACAATGCAAATCTGGGGAAAACAACACAATGAACAATAATCAAGTTCTTGCCTAGAAAAAAGCAGGCAATACTAATTAAGGGTCTAATCTGAGTTCATTCATGTTCAAGAATCCCAAAACAAACCATATCATTACTAATTTCTATACAGTTAATGGTGGTGATTAGGAAGTGTTTCAGAAATGCCTGCAGTGACCTAAAAATGCAATGTCTCTTCTTTGTTAATGCAATTAAACCAGGTGCAGACGAGAGGACAGAGATGGGATTATGGAAAACGTTCAATTCAATTCAGTCTTATTTATATAGTGCCAAATTACAACAAATGTCATTTCAAGGCACTTCAAAGATGGAATCAAATTCAACCCAATTAGAATCCAATTCATTATAATACAATCATAATACAATCAAATCCATTTAATTAAATTCCAAATTAGTCCAATTCATTCATACAAAGCCAAATAAAAAAGCAGCTTAGCTAAGGAAACCAACAGATTGCACCGAAACTTGTCTTCAATCCAATCCCCCGTCCTGAGTGTGCGACTGTGGAGAGAAACGACTCCTTTTTAACAGGCAGAAACCTCCATCAGAACCAGAACCAGGAAGGGTGACCATCTGTCTCAACCAGCGGGGAAAAATATTGAACTCTGTGTGAAGCCTTATATCTGTATCTGGGGCAGAAGTATTTTTTCATTTGTCTCTGCTGCAACACAAAGGATCCCTCAGCAACAGTTGTCGTTTTGTAATTTTTTAAAAGAAGAAAAGGATTCGCTCAGTGAAGAATCAAAAGAGAATACAAGTTATGTCAAACAGTGTAAAAAGATCACTTCTGGAAATGTATGATGTTGGATCTAGCGAGATCTAAAGAACACTTCTTGTGTAATAATGTCCCCAGATGTGATCTATAAGCAGGTGGCTGATATGGAACCATCAATCTGAGGTCAGACATGCTCTAAGCAGTGAAAATGAACATTAATCCGTCTGAGCAAGCTCGTCTCTCTTATGTAACAGCAGAGATGCAAGGGAGGGTTAACCCCACTCACACACTCAGAATAGGTTTTAATTAGGAAAATGGAGTTCCCATTATTATGAAATCTGACATAAATTCACAGAATTACAGATGTAATAGATTACATTGGAATTGTTCTGAATCTAGAAAGCAATAAAAGCCATTAGGCATTATTCACAAGGGAGTATAAATATTTGCCAGATTTGCTTCTTTATGAATAGTTTCAGTGGGACTTCTCAACTTCTAATCATTGATCGTTTTGCCAATTTTTCATTATGAGTTTAAAAGCACTCCACTAAGATTATACTCCAAGCTTCAGTTTTGTACTCTCCATGATTAATCTGAAATAATCCATCATCTGGCAAGTTTAGCCAGTATGTGGGTGTGCATGTTGCTATGTTTTTGACATTTTACAGATGGACGGATTACATGTCAAGCCGATACCATTAGAAACAGAGTACACATCTGAGAAATGGAAACTTATGCTCTTATCATATTCATTAAGCATTAAAAAGCAGAGCATATACACGGAGTTTATTTTTCCATCACTTTAAACATTATTGCACTAATGACGTCTGTACTTAATCCCTTGATAAAGAATAAATTATGCATATGTCAAGAGTCAAACCAGACTCACATCAATCACAGTAATGGAATACTTACACATGAGCAGCACAAGCCAACAATGGCCAGGGACTCCAAGATGCCAGAAGTGCCAACAATCCAGGTAAGGCGCAGAAACAATATGACCCCCAGAATGTTCTGAAGGCATGGGAGGTAGACGCCCATGAAGGTCCCCATCTGAGGGCTCTGTAGACAGGGTAGAGAGGGTGGGGTGGGGGGTGGGGGGGATATGGGAGAGAAAAAAGATTAAAAATCTGTTTATGTTGAACAGAGAAGCGGGAAGAAGAGAGGAAAGAAAGAACTATGAGATGAAAATCACTACAGGGATGGCAATTATAAACAAGAATGAAGAGAACAAATTCGGACGAGGGCCAGGGAGAAGATGATCTGGAAAATAGTGGAAATGAAAGAGAAACAAAAAACTGCCTCCCTTGTAAAATATTTCATTTGTCAACTCAGACTGTGAATAAAAACATTACAAGCAGTCAAATACTGCGTCAAACCATGAATACGTGCAGTAATTATGTGCAATTAGTTTTCTGATAGTTAAGTTCAGACAAATCAGTTGGAGACTTATCAGTTGTTAAAAGAAGTGCTCTAATAATCTCTTTATTGTGGCAACGGCGCAAACAGGGAAGATCCGCCGTGTGCATGGCAAAAGCTGCCTCTGATAGTAATGTGAAGAATGGGCTTCTGAAGATGGGTTATATTACTCTACCAAACAGAATGGTATCTCATATGACAAAAGCAACATGTACATACTCAACTATGTAGTTTTTAGATACTAGCAACCCAACATCTATAATCCTTAAATGCTTCAATTTAAACTGAACAGTAGTCTCTATTAAAAACTAGTTTAGCAACAACATGCAGAAAGGCCAAAGCACAAAACCATAAGATTGTGTAGAATTCACCTCAAATTAATGACCAGCTATGATTTTCATCAGCTATCTCCAAATGTACAGCTCAGGTCCTTCTATTCCAGACAATAAGGAACAACAATTGTGTTTGCTTCATCTGCTCATCTACTTCATCCACTCATTTCAAGATGTTCCTGCAAGCCAGTGGGAGGTGCCCAAGGCCTATTTCCATGCAGGGGACAGAATGGGGCAACTGACATGGGACTGGAGCTGCGGTTAGAAAAACATTCATGTACTGCATGGCAAGACTTTGGAAATGTTTCCTTTCAAAGAAAAGCTAAAACATGAGCATTGAAGGATCCTTACAGAGATGAACTGTGGGACAAGGGCTAAAACATAAAAAAGGGCTTGTGCTAAAAAAATAAAGTCAATTTTCTTTTCCTTTTTCATCTTCCAAACTAACTGACTTGATTTCTTATCATTGCCTCACAAACTGAATATATCTCTCTGTGACATTAACCAGGTGACTAAACAGACACTTTAAAAGCCTTTACATATACATGACAGAATTTTAACAAGTCTACAGTCACTTGGTCTTTACAAATTTCCTTATTTCCCATTAGAAAGTAGCACCAAGTTTTCATAAATGTAAAAGGTGAACAACAGCAGAGAGGGCTGTCGAGATTACAATGAGGTTCATAACCAGTGAAAGACTTGAGGATAAAACAAACAGCAGGGATTCATGGGTCAAAGAATGGCTGTTAATATGCAACTGTACACCACCCTATATGTGACATATGTAAACACTACCAGACGGCACTGGTATGGACACTGTTTTACACGAGGCCTTCTGCTTTACCTTAACAGCTTTTTTTTTTGGCCCCTCATCTTCATCAGCATCCTCATGCTCCTGGGCTCCCTGGGTCAAATTAGTATAGTTGGCCAGTTTATTGAGAAGTGATGACACCATGGGGTTGCTGTCCATTTCCTCCTGCAATTGAGAAAATATTTGTTAACAAGCTTTACAGCAGTATGATTTGTTCTTTTTCTTCCTTATTAACAAAACTATGTATTTACGGAGGAAGTTAAACAAACAACAAACACACCTTCCCATTCAAGATAAAACTTTAGAGCGGTACTGGGTGTTGTTTCTTTTTTGGTTTTATGGTTACCATTTGATGGTAGAGCGATGAACTCTCTTGGAAGGAAAATGTAGTTTGTTCTGTAACTGTTCAAACCATGTTGGAATGGTACCGCTGGATCAACTTCATACAGTGTGGAGAAAACTAATCCCATAGTGTCTAGCTGATTCTATACAAGGACCAGTGACCACAGAAGAGCAAGTCTGCCAAATAGCAGAGGAATGCACATGGAAAAAGTTCAGCTGAATGAACTTGAGGCAAAAGAGCAGTTTCTATTGCTCTTTGGCTGACACACTGTTGAGCTGAGAGACGACTGGTACTTTAACCTCTGTGTAACACTGTGACATTGCTCTGTGTACACTGACTACAACAAGGTAATGTTCATGTAAAAAAAAGGATAGTGCCATAATTACCTCAAAAAGCGCCATGTTGGTGCCATCATAGCTGTTGCCTTTGTCATGGTCTGTGTTGTTGATGAAGGGACTGTTTTCCTTTGGGACGCCATCACCTGTGAAAAACCCCACAAGGGTTAACGTGTCATATGATCAAAGTGTGTTTTGGTTGGTAACTAACTCGTTGGTAAAACATTTTTAAGTACATAGTATAAACAACTGAAGTTATTAAGTACTTAAGCCGAGAACAGCCATGGATTTTTTTTAATGCACTATTATCTCGTGATAACGACTTATTATTTCAAAGTTGTGAAAAAAAACACACAAAAAAAGACTTAAATAATGATTATTTCGTTATCTCGATATAACAAAGATAATTAGTGGGATAATTTTCTAGTCAATGTGATCGTCCTGATTTCAACCTATAAGAGCTGCCACGAACGGCTTCCGTAGCCACTGGCTGTAGCCCTACCACTAAGTTACACTTTACGTTAGTTTGTTTACTTGACTAGGTTTGTTTAGGGGGTTAGCAGATGTACGGTCATTTGTGGCAGCTCTTGTAGGCTGAAATCAATTATCACGAGGAAACAATCTTTGTTATATATCGAGATAACGAAACAGTGTCTTTTTTTTGTTGTTGTTTTTTCCTCACAACTTTGAAATAAAAAATCGTTATCACGAGACAACAGTACATAAAAAAAAAAATGTTAAAAATAATCCATTGCTGTTTTTAATTGGTTATTCCATAATGGTATGTACTGTATAATCACTAATAAAAAAAACAACTAAAGATCCAAAATGTCTGGGCCATATCCTGTCCAAATCTTGTGGGTCAGTTCACACAATTAATACTTCTAACAAAAAGCCAGAGGTTGAAATGACAAGACCTAAAAACAATAGTCTAAATGTACTATTTACTATAATGTAAAGATTTCAAAGATTACGAAGCATGTTGGAAATAACAAAAGTAGGGCTGGACACATTAACGTGTTATTTTTGCATTAACTAATGAATTCATTATCGCCAACAATTATTTGTTTCCTATTAACGCTGTTTTTACTATTAATTATTTTTATTGTAAACGTCTGTTGATCATCGACTTTTATTTTGAAAAAGTCAATCTGAGCGAGCCTTGTATGTTGCTTACTGCTGCGGCGCTCACAGAAAAGAAAAGAATAACAGATGAAGCGGGCTAAACAAACAAGGAGAAGATTACGGAACTTTTACATGGCCATTTTCATTTCAAAGTTCTTCCAGACGGTCCAGTCGACAGAGCCAAAGTTTTGTAAGCTCTGTAACGTTGAATTGTCTTATCACCAGAGTACTTCAATTCCGTTATATGCTACTTTTGGTAAATGGTCTTGTATAGCGCTTTTCTAAAAGACCACTCATTCACCCCACTCACAGGATTTTTTTTAATCATTTGTACACAAAATTCCCCAATGATACACTAGGAGGCAACGTGGGGTTCAGTGTCTTGCCCAAGGACGCTTCGACATGTAGCCCAGGGAAGCCAGAGTCGAACCACCGACCTTCCGATTGGTGGGCGACTGCTCTTCCTCCTGAGCTACAGCCGCCTGAGCTACAGCCGCCCTCATAATGAATTCATTATTGATTAATCGTGATTAACCAGAGGAAATCATGCAATTAATGCCATTAAATAATCTAATATTTGCCCAGCCCTAAACAAAAAATAAAGGCAAGTAACAATGAGCCAAAAGGTTCCTATTGTTGTGGTCCCAAATTTTTAGCTTTTCACTTGTAATTGAAATAGTCTATAAATTGAACAGATATGTCTCTCTTTTCAAATGAGAATCTCAAATGTTAATCTTGGTTTCTCGGACAGTGACAAAAAATAACATCCAGCAGCTGGATATGTAGCTCAGTCCCAGGCCGCACACACTTCTCCAATACATCCTAAAGTTCGCAGTGGGGTTAAAGTCTGAACCCTGCGGTGGTCGGTCCATGTATGAAAATGATGTCTCCTGTTCCCTGAACCACTCTTACACAGTTAGAGCCTAATCCATCCTGACATATCTTCTTGGAATATGACTGTGCCATCATGGATGAAAAACCTGGTCTTTCAGTATTTTGGGGTAGTTTGCTCACCTAAACTTTTGGGCAAATGATGTTGATGAACCTAGAGTGGGCAGTGTTGAAATAATTACTCGCGCCTCTTCCCTAAGCATCTTTAATTTCACTGTGCAGGCTCCATGTTATATAATCTGTATTCATTTAAAATATGTATATATATATTTAAATCTAAGAGGATGCAAGATACATAAAAAGACTGAGAAAAATATATCCCGTCAAGAGGATATCAAACTTGTAGTTGGTCATAGAAAATAAAACGGTATTGCATTTGCTTTATTGCTACTGGTGCACACATCACAGCATTGATGTTGAAACAATATTTCATGTAGTCTTAATAAATGTTTCTCACAACAATGTCATTGTAATTTTAAAATGTATAATCCAGAACCTTTTTGTTCACCATCTACCCTCATGCACTGATGACTTGTTCAATCTGTGCTGGGCCTCGTGATTCGTCAGTGGAGCTGCCTGTGGTGAACTCTGGCTGCAGAGGGATTTCATGAGTAACTTTTACTGCTTGATCCAGCTGCTGGGGGAATAAGAGGCTTGCAGCATGGCTTAGGCTGCTGGTAATCACAGAGAAAGTCATTATGTCCTTGTACTGTGGAGCTCTTTAAACACAGCCTGAGCGGGATAGAAGACCATATTAGGTGAAGACACAGTTTTCAATAAGCATGGATAAAGGATAGGACTTTAAAATGATATCCACTGGGTAGAAGGAATGCTGCTAATGGTGAATCAGCCTGACAGTCATCGCTTGGCTCAGTTACATGACATACACCACAGGTAATCATTTTCTCAAATGTCACTGACTAAATCCTCTTTCAGACTGTCTCCAAATCAGATATGGTTTCTCTTTTTAGAGCCTGTCCACATGAAAGGTGGTTTAGAAGTCAATCAGGAAGTGATGAGGTGAGTATCACTCACCTATCTCTCAAGTCATTAAGGCCTCTGGTAACACAAGTGACACAGAGCTTTCAGCAGCACTTTATAATCTTTACATGCATACAGACTAAGTTCAAATATAAGCGCACTGAGGTAAAAACCTTTTGTCAAACTTTGTTTAAGGTCCATAATGAAAAGCATGAAAAATGTTTTGTGGTATACCCTACAGACTTCTGTGTTGTCAATGAAAAAAAAAAAGTAAAACATGAAAAACATACTCTTTCTTTTATCTATTTCTACCAAATATTGATTGTCTTTTTGTTACAAATAGAGCTGCTGTGATGAAAAAACCAACGAGGTTAATCTAGAAATAAAGTATCATCATCAAATAATCAGGCCTGCCTCTACATGTTGGCTAAGCTTTAGCTAACAGTAGAAATCTTACCCATCAAATTTTTCATGGTCTGTAAATTGTGGGCTGGTCGTTACTTTGTCATGAACTTATTGCAATTATATTGTGAGTTTTATTTTTAATTAAAGCAACAGAATACCTTAATTTCCTTTTCTCTCACTTACATTCATAAGGGTGACAAGGGGTGTCAGTTGTCATATGGCTTTTTATTAATTGAATCAACAGCAACTGCCTGTATGAACATTATGTAACGTACCAATGCAAAGTCCCCCTCTATGTTTGAAGCAGAGAATGTTCATTGAAAGTGATGTCTCAAAGTCTGTGAATCTATTTGGTGACAGTGTGATCTAACAAGCATTCCTTCGTGTATGTTTATGTATTATTAATTTCTCAGAAAGATGGGGCTGTAACAGTGTGAGTGACATAAAAATGGTTGGGAGGCTAAAAACATTTGAGTGGAAAATCCTGAATAAATGTTTTACAGAAGTGTAACAAATAGTTGACTGTTTGCTGACAATTGTGACTGCTGGTCAACCAAGAAAGGTTTTTGTCGGGGGATCACTATGAGACATAGACAACATCAGCAGTTTCTTTGTTGCAAAAACAGCATCAAATCGAGACCTCTAATTTTATAAATGACATCTAGAAGATAATCTAGCATTATATCATTCTCAGGCTCTTTATCGCCCTGTGAAAATCCTATGAAAAACTATAGATGATGAAAGTGGTGATCTTAGGTCCAGTAAGCTAAAAATATTTCAAAGTGGTTTACAAGTTGCAACAAATTTGTCCCACCCTATGTCATCACATACTCCAGTGACCTTAAATTACACTTGCACATCACCATTCAAAACAAGGAAAAAGACCAATCTGCCAGTGTGGATGTAAAACACTGCAGTTACTGCAGTGATTGATGCAGAATATCATGTGTTCATTGAGCTGCATAAAGGAGAATAAATAGAGGGAAATCCAGTGGAAGATGGGTATGATCTATGTCTGTGACTGTTTTACATGTAAACTGTGGTGTTGGAATGGAGATGTCAACATTGGGTGTGAGTGTGCTTTAATGTACTGTAGCAGACAGCCCTAATGGATATGGACTAATTTTGTATACAGTGGCAGTGATAAGACACTTCCTAAGTTAAAAGATGTTGACATCTGTTCACATGATGCATGCACTTTGCCTGCATCTTTGACTAAAACATTTTGTATCTTGAAACTGTTTGCTTTTGTCCAGTTTCAGTCCAGTTTTATGCAATATCATAACATCGCCATCAAATACCTGAGTGAGAGAGACCATCTGGGCCGGATCACCATAACAATGAGCTAACCCTCTGATGAAGCCTAAATTTATTTAGGAGGCATAGTCTATAGTGAGTGCACTGACCAGGTGCCTACTGCAAAGATAGCAGTCTGCTCTTTAACAGCAGGTTGTTCAGCTGCAGTGACCTTTCCATCAGACTTCTTATTTCAACAGAAAAAACTGGTTCAGTATTATCGAATGACTCAAACGACAGATGAAGATGAAACCCTTTAGACACACATGGTTACACAGTCTTATTCTCTCCTTCAATCACCCTTCATAACTCTTATCTTATTATTTTTCAATTATATAAATGTTGGACTTTGTAAATGCTGCAACAATCAAGCAAAGCCAACAACGTTTAACATGCAAACAATGAAGTCCAATTAGGCTGTATATCTCTGTAAGATTTTCCAGAGTAAACACATTCTGCATCTACATCATAATGTAACCTTGACTGTTTGAAATCCACATTATCATTAATATTTAACAAAGAGGAAACACAACAGTAGTAGAGCACAATGGGCAGCGTTTACCAAAAGACAGGACATAAACAAAACAAGACATACAAAAACAATCCCTCAACAATACGCCATGGCTCGTGATGCACTACAGATGTGTGGCAGCGAACATGTCCTCTTGGAGACTGGCTATGGGCATATGGCATGTAGGCAATGTAGGTACGGTGGTTAGCACTGTTGCCTCACAGCGAGAGGGTTCCAGGTTCAATTCCCAGCTGGGTCCTCTCTGTGTGAAGTTTGCATTTCCAGTTACATTTCTAATTACTTAAAATGATAAAAGAAAAATCCTATTGTGAACTCAAGTGTTCAACAGCATGATGCTTGCTTTCAATACATGACAGACCTTTAAGGAGCACACTCATCTTGTTTAAGCTTTAACGGAATGTCCTACAGGGTATATAACACTTTTACAAAACACAAAAATTATATAGAGTCCCATCTACTGACTGTTACAGTTAATTCTGGTTCATGATGTGACTAAACAATTAGCATTTACTTTTATGGTCATAATTATCTGCAATGACAGAGCATTTATGATAACAACATTTCCCTGGTGACAGATGCTATTCAGAAGCAAGATTTAAATCAGACTTCATCAGTGCTTTACTTAGAGACAAATGTACTACCAGGTACATTAAGGTTGTGCTAATGGCCAGGCTCATCCGCTCTGTCACTGTGGCAATAAATGACCACGCATACTATTTATAACAGTTAAGCCGCACACTGTGACGACACAGTAAGCTGCCTAACGCTGCCGATGTTAGCCCATGGCTCATTGTAAGATGAAATAAAATTGATGTGAAAAAACAGGGACAGGAAATATTACAAGTGTACAAATCACAAATTCTCCACCTGACACATGCAATTAGCAATAGTTAAATTTCAAATCTCTGTTTGGCAGAGCTAGAGTAGAGTGCTGCACGAGTCACTTATTTATTCATTCACACGTCATGACTTTTGATTTTCTGAGTCCCAAAGAACAGAAGCACAGCTAAGACCTCTGCTTCTAACCACTGTCATGATTCACATGAAATCCGAAGCTGGATAATAAAATGCCTTTAAGGTTTAATTTGTCTTTGGTGGACTATTTTTCTAGAACACTCAAAACAAAACCAAAAACTATCCTTGTAAGTTTAACATATTAAAAAGAAAAATATTTAAATTGAAAGCTAAGAATATAGGAACTACACTAAATGTCTCCAATGTAGTCACAGTTTATTAATAGAATATCATAGTGCTGGCAAAGGGCAACTCAAGAAGTACTGCAACTGAGGAACGCTTACCCTTCTGGCGAGAGCCTCCCCTGTGCTCCATTCTGAGGACTTCAGGTGAAAATGGGGGTGGAGGGGAGGGGGTCCTAACAGTGGTCCCGGGGGAACTCCAGTAACGGAGGTCCAAAGCACAGAGATACTGCTAGTGACGTGCTAAAGTCAGGAATGCTGCCTGTGCTGTGTGGATAATATGAGGATAAGCTATTTCTGTGACTGTGTGTGTGTGTGTGTTGGTATGTGTGAGTCTGTGAGAGAGAAAAGTGGCCTGTGACGCTGATACCGGCGACATCAGCCATACATCACAAGGTGCCCTACCCTCTCACCCGCAGACCTGCACACACACACGCACACACACATATATATATAGCTCCTCTCCCCCAGCCTCCTTGAGATCCAAATCACTGCCACACTTCCACATGCAAGAGTTAACAGACACAAAGGGGAGGAGCAAAGACATCAAAGGAAGCAGAAAACAGTAAAAAATATTCAGGTGAGTGCAACTGCAGGGAGAGGGATGGATTAGTGAATGTCCACATACAAACAGAAGAGATGCTAAAAATCCTTCTTGTCACAGTAGAGCTGCTTAAAGAGCAGTGACAGCATTTCAAGTAAAAGTTATGTAGTATGTAGTTTAGAACCATTGAGAGTTTCCTGGTTTTAAGTGCAGGAGCTGCTGAACAAGCAGTTCCCCTTCCTATCTGACCTTCCAGGTGTCATAAGAAGAAACAATCTATCATTCAGCACACCACAAAGACAATACAGAACAACACAGCTGTTAACTTTGACAAAAGCTAAGAAATTAATATTCTATTCTGGTAGATGAGTCCCAAATTGATAACTGTATTGTTAGGGAAATTTTCAGTTATGATACCCATTTTCATCTGATATGAAAGAGAAGAACAGCAATTTTCCACTGTTACTAATGATGATAAAGCTTTACACAGTCCTACATCCTGGATAGACAATGGATGGTAAAGCTCTGCCCCGGTCATTACCATTACCTTACACTCTGCTGTCTTCCTTTTTGGCAGCCATTTAATCTGTTTGTCGAAGAGCATGCGAAGTGGGCACTAATCACTTAATCAGATTAGGCTAATCCTGAACTTTTTATAAAACATGATGCAACACCAAGGCTCAGGAGTTGAAGAAGATATGACTTTAAAGTCAGCACACAAAGTGAAGCTCAGTTCCTGACTTTTGGTTTGTGGGAAGAATACATTTTACAAGCCTAAGACATGTTGGTCATTAAAGGAAAAACATGTAGACTCATCAACCTGAAACATATACCTATAAGGAAAAATCAAACTGTGACTTGTATTTTTTTCCAAAGGAGATAGTTATGAAGAATAATTCTAGGAGAAAAGCACATGACTCCAATCCAAAAACATGTCTCAAGCAGTTTCCATCCAGGTTTTATCAGCTCGTGTGAGGACAAAACTGAACATCTGCTGCCAGTATCACTAAACTGACAGATGTATCAAATCAGAGTTTAAAGAGGGTCTGTCAGTGGGTCTACATGGTGAGATTAATTTGATTATAGCTTTCGTTGGACTATGCTCCTTATTTGAGCAAGGGCAATTATCCAAGTATATATGGCGGTGAATAAATTGAATCATTGGCACAAAGCATGTCATACCATGGTGCAATAGGTGGCGCTGTACCCATTTCAACTATCGCTAATAGAGCCACTTCTGGGTAACCTCTTTACCACCACCAACAACAACAAACTCAGCAAGATGAAACTACGTCCCTCTACATTTAGTTTGTGATGAGCATGGTTATTGCATAAATGCGATGCACAGCAACGCCTTCTCCATCGCTTTGCTTGTTTCTTTCCGACGGTGGCGACAACAACAGTAATATCGTCTCCTTCGACTTTTTGGTCACGATCCTGGGAAAAAATCTCGAGCATGCGCAGAACGCAAAGTCCAATTCACCACGTGCTTCTGCCGTCTACCAGCGCGTTTAGTGCGACTATCAACCGAGTTATCTTGGGGTCTTCATCCGACTGCGAGGAACCCGATCCGGTCCAATTTTTTGTCAGACTAAGGTGTATACATGAACTTAATAAGTCAGTCTTATTGTAATCTAGCAATTAATCTCTTTACAGTGCCATGTTACCCCACTGTGTGAAATCACACTATAAGAAGGATTTAGTCGTATCAAGTTCCTCTTGGCTTAATGTCAGATGGAGGCTGTGATAGTTATCACCAGCTGCAATAGTGAAGACTTAATTGTTTTCACATCAGGCCTCTTCACAGATCACCGTTGAGCAGGGACTGATGCATTTGTGTTGTGCATTGGCTCCAAGTACAGAGATGGCACACAGGTTGAATTTGATCTGCTGCTGATACCCCTCTTAGGTGTTAATGGAGGTAATTACAGAGGAAACATGGGCTGTGTGTATAAGGGCAAGAATGGATCAGGATCAATCATACTGAAACCCAGAAATAAACAGACCCCAAGACTATTTTCTAAGACTGGTGGAAAGGAAAAATTATGAAATGCAAAATGAATGGTGCAGGAACAATTACAACAGCTGGCAAAAATAATTAAGTCAGCACTCTTTGAGGACATTCATTCAGCTGTTTTAAGTTGTAAAAAAAATGTTTAAAAAATATATATATAAATCACAGATATGAAACAAAACTAGCTTATCAAACACCTGAACATTATGGCTTTATAAAGCATAAACAGGTCAATAAAACCTGTTTGTTTGAACCTGCACAGGAAAGATTATAAATTAAATTTGTAATTTGCATTTTACAACAAATGTCTGCATAAATATGCAAATGAAGTCAGTGGAAACAATGGAAAGGATTATAAAACTCTTCAAGAAGGTAATTGTGGCAAAGAATGTTGGCTGCTCCCAGTCTACTGTGTCCAAAATGTGGAGCAAGTAAAAACTAAATGGGAAGGTTGTAAAATGAAACATACAGGTCAATCAAGGAGGAAGTCACACAGACATCATCAGTAACACCTAAAGAGAAGAAAAGAAGGTTCCAGTGGGCTGAAGAGAAGCTGTCATGGACTGTGGATGGTGAGATTCAGATGTGAATCACCAATCTGCTTTGGACAAGGAGATGATGCTGGAACTTTAGTTTGGTCCAGTTAAACATAGAAAGAGGACTGGCTGAAGGAAAGAAGCACATTTCCACCATCATTGATGATATGGGGTTGATGTCAGGTAAAGGACCAGGGGAGATGGCAGAATTACCTCTGGAGGAGATGTACAGGTGGAAATGTTGGACTCTTTTATCATTCCATCAATCAAAAGGAGCTTTGGTGATGCTGAGCTCATTTTTCACAGACTAAATAGGGTTAAAGACATATCAGCTCAATGACATGGCCTGGAAACACTCCAGATCTCAATCAGAGATCAGAGTCATTTTGGAAACTGAAATAAATGCTTCATGACAGCTGCTGTCAGCTGCTGTACAAGGAAGATGGAACCCGTCTGATGAACATTTTTTGTCACCAGTTCCACAAGTCCTCAAAGAATTCAAATTGTCAAAAAGACAGAGGAGATTAAACTAAGAACTTTTTCCATTCATGATACCATCATCTTTTTTCTGAAATTAAAAAAGTAATTTATCACATTTTTAGGTATGTTTTTTTTCAAAATCTAGAATGTTTGTAAAATTGTTTGGTGTCATATCTATTTCCATGCAACTGTGATGGACTGGGGACATGTCCAGGTGTACCCTGCCTCTCTCGCTCTCTACCTAATGGTAGCTGGAATAGGCTCCAGCTCCACGTGATCCTGAATTGGATTAAGTGCATATATAAAAAAAATAATAATAATGATTCAATTCTAAGTTTTATTCATATGCCTCCAATTCTTAATAAAAGTGAATCCTCTGTGATTTTTTTTCTTCTACAAAAAAAGTAGTGATTCCATAATTCCTTTTGGTGTAAGACGTGGTTGTAAGAAAATACTTGACTTCCTGTTTATTAAGGCAGTGTAAATGTAATTCTGTTTCTAACATCAGTCTACAATGCATTTTCCCATTTACAATGCAGATGAAAGATCCTTCTGTAAGAGCCTGTGTGTGAGGAACAGATCTTTGTGCAGAGCGCACACGCAAATACATTTGCCACCAGTCCAGAGAAGACAATCAGCACAAACGTATATAGAGAACAAAGAAAACAAGCATTACAGCAAATAAATATAGTAACATAACATTAAGCTACAACTCCAGTCATGATGAGTCTAAAAAAATCCAGTATCTAAAATTGTTCCTTATAAAAGTTTACTGCTGCTACAACAGCTGCCACAAAGCACTGAAGTATCAGAAGTCTGTCACGTAAAGAGCTACTAAGTCCATCAAAAACACCATGAAGAAGGTGGCCTTCAGGATACAGAACAATCTTTAGTTTAGCCCTTCTCTTTTTGATGACGGTCTCAAGTGAATCAAGAGGGAGGCCAATCACATAGACAGCCTTCATCATCAACTTATAGATCCTGTTCTTGTCATCCACCACAATGTTAGATTTCCAACTGAGCACTATTTGGAAAGAAGAATACTTTCCACGATGCCCTGATAGAAAACACTTTTATTAATGCAGAGAAAGATGCTTTAGTGTACATACCATGTATTTATCTGTAGTTAATGTACAGTACGCATCAAGAGAGAAATACAAAAATCTGTTGCTCAGCTTTTAATTTATTTTCCACTGTCTCAGTTATGCTACATAAGCTAACAATCCTACATGTGTTTTTCATTTAAATATAAAGAAACAATAACTGAAAATATTGGTCAAAGTACAATTTCTGAATTGTTAGTTGCCTTTACAAATGGTGTGTAGAGCAGATTAATTTTTCAAGATAGAAACTGCCACTTTTTATATTCAAAGAAGATTATGGTAAACTGTTCATGAATATACTAGGTCTAGACATGGCTTTCAAAGTCAGGGAGTGTGTCACAGATAACAGAGTGAAAGAGGGAGAGTATGGAGGTCAGCCAAGAGTGTTGAGATCAATGTTACTTAGTAACACCGATATCTGAATCCTTACTGGCAACACACATTGGAGGGCTGACAGGGATAAAACAAACAAACAAAAAAAAACGGTTAATTTGTCTGACTTTTAAAACGTCATTGCCGTCATTACTGAATACTTAACAAATAAACCACCTGTGTTTTTGAGTGCAGTAGTTGAATTTACCAGTCATTTTCACAACTATATCATTCCATGTAATGCTTATCTGCAGTGTTAAGATGTGTTTTAATCTTCAATGTCACCCTAACCTACAGAAAGAGAAAGGTATAAATGTGTACATTAATTACTATTTTCATCCAGAAGAAACTGTTTATAGGTTCTCTAGGGAGTCATCCACATCCACTGTGAACACTTTAAAAGTGGATGTTTTTCATGCTGCAAGAAGCCCATGAACCAACAAATGTGCTCAGCGCACAGAACTTTGTTTTTGCTTCCGAGATGTCTTCATGAAAATGTGTCTTATTAGGGTCCCAAAAGACCCAGCAATCTTCGATCAGAGGATAGCAATTGATTTTCTTGGCTAGCAACACAGTAGCAAAAATGAGACTGAAGCTAAACGTCAAGGCTGTTTCAAAACTATAAACCTTTTGTATATCAAGCAGGCGCCAAGAAAATGATCCTATTGTGTTTTGTCATGCTAGCAATGTCGAGGAAAAGGCAACCTCCAACTGCTGACTCCGACATACGATATTTGTGTACGCAGGAAGACAGAACTTTGCTGTGGCGAATGGAGCAAGAGTCTACAAATGTTTTAGTAAGGTAAAAACAAAATTATTTTTCAATGGCAAAACAAAATGTGATTTACACTTTGCTATTTCTAAGTGATTTTTGAATATTTTCTGTGCTGGTTTCAAAGCTGTGCTGCTTGAGGTTATTCTCCTCTTGTTTTTGACACTTTTAAACATCTGTTATGATGAGTTGCCATGCCAATACAAAATGTCAGCTAAAGGGAGCCAAAAAAACAGACTCAACTGTTTGAAAGTTTGAAACACCATGCAGGAGCAAGAAGACGGAACAAGTGGAGGAACTTTATACCAGGTCTTCCCTCGATACTAATGGCAATGCCAGATTATGAGCAAACAAAATGGATGAGTTTGGAGTGCTCAAGAGGACATATAAAGAATACCAAAAATTAAGTTTTGTGATCTCAAGTGAGACATGGCTGCAGGAGCATATAATGGACTCCAACACCTCTCTACCCAGCTTTAACCCTTTAACATACTGCTCTATCATTTGGTCGAGCATATCTTTCACTGACTATACTTGGTCTTATCAACAATTAGTGGATGTGAACCTACCTAAACCAAATATAAAACTTAGTTTGGGTATGTAAAGCTAAAAGAAAGCACGTGCTGTGACATTTCTTTCAAAAAATGTTATATCTTTACTAAAAAGTCAATCCAACTATTTGTGAAAAAAGCTTTGATTCTGATTATTCTTGCTTCAAGAATATACAACACGTTGTGTCATCATGGACATGTCACTGTGAAGAGGAGGATCTGTACCCGGGACATTGAACTGCTGGCTGTAAGTTTATGTCTATATTATCTACCACAAGAGTTCACCAGTATTATTCTTGTAGGTCAGCAAACTGCTCAGCATCATGGACAATCCATTCCATCCTCTCCACAACACAATACAGAGATAGGAGAGTTCCTTCTCTAACAGACTCTTCCAGCTCTGCTGTCACAAAGAACGGTTTAGGAAATCATTCTTGCCATTTGCCATAACACTGTACAACAGCTCTGTTACACTTTCACTCGCCATCCACATTCCAGTGTTGATAACTGACTACATCTTTTATACAATATTTTCTTACAAATATTTTATTTGATTTTTTTATTCAATTCAATTCATCCATCCATCCATCCATCCATCCATCATCTACCGCTTATCCGAGGGTCGGGTCGTGGGGGCAGCAGCTTGAGCAGAGAAACCCAGACGTCCCTGTCCCCGGCCACTTCCTCCAGCTCTTCTGGGGGGACCCCGAGGCGTTCCCAGGCCAGCCGAGAGACATAGTCTCTCCAACATGTCCTGGGTCCTCCCTGGGGTCTCCTCCCAGTGGGACGGGCCCGGAACACCTCACCAGGGAGGCGTCCAGGGGGCATCCTAACCAGATGCCCGAGCCACCTCAACTTCAATTCAGTTTATTTATATAGCACCAAATCACAACAAATGTCATCTCAAGGCACTTCAATGATACAGTCCAATCCAAGCCAATTGGAGCCCAATTCATTCTGATCCTAATCCAATCAAATCCAGTAAATAAAATGAAAAATTAGTTCATTTCAGTATTCTTATTTTTATACTATCACGTCACCACGCTGGAATTCACTGAGCTCCTGAGAGCGACCCGTTCTTTCACAAATGTTTGTAGAAGCAGTCTGCATGCCTAGGTGCTTGAATTTATACACCTGTGGCCATGGAAATGATTGGAATGTCTGAACTTATTTGAATTGGCGAGTGAATACTTTTATAGTATAGTGTATCTTATAAATATTGATTAATTTGAAGCCTATAAAAAAATTCCGTATCAGCAAGATAGGACCTGAAGTAATTTAAAACAGTACCAAAGAGGCCAGCTCAGTTGACTTAAGTCCACTTAAAAGTTTTGTGTGGTCCACAGTATCAAAGGAAGCACTTAGGTCGAGCAGCACAAGGACCGAGAGTTTGTTCTCATCTTGATTGCTTCTAATATCATTGACAAGTTTGACCAGTGCTATTTCTGTACTAGCGACAGGAGCAGTGGCCAATTCAGTAGCTCCATCTGTGACTGAATGTTTTTAGTGTTTTAACAACACTTTACGTTTTTTTGTCGTTTTTCAACTCTTGTGAGTTGCCTGTTAATATATATCCCATGGATATGGAGTACTTTAAATTACAAAACAACAGCAAAAACCTTGTTTATTCAAGAAAGAAGCTGCTCGAGCTCTGGACAATAGGACGTGGGAACAATGAAATTGTGGGATATAATGTTGATAGGCTAACTATTTTCATGAATATATTAGTAGCAAGTAAAACAATGACTTCATTCAGATAGTGGCTCACGAGAATCAGCAACAAACTCCACCAGTCACCATCCGGTCTCACTGCATTGCATTTAAGATAAGAAGCTACAGGCACATTAGGGGTATTGCAAATTACCAGTATTGGCCATAACCATAATAAGAAAAGAAAAAGAAAACAAAGAACTTTCAATATCGTGCTGATAACAGGCATATAGCAATATCATAACTAATCTTATGACAGTTACTTCCTGGTTGATACTCACTCATAGCAAGTGGTATTACACCCCAACAATGTTTCCCTTCATCCTAACACAACACTGGAGAACAGAAGAAAAAGAAGCAGTAAATAATGACCATCTCTTTGAAGCAACTATGATGAGGGTCACAGGCAGAGAGGCTGATGCTTTGCGGTAAGACGTATTGCATCACTTCGGGTTACCTTGATTGTGTTTTCTGTGGAATTTCTTGTTCCTCTTGGAATATTAAAAATTCCTCAATTTCTCCTTATAAGTAAGACATTTTTGCATAGTTAACTCTATTGCATACTTGTTCTATTCTAACACTCACTCCTACAGATATTTGGTGTTTCACTTTTAAGCAGTGTGTCTGGTTCTCTACCGTTGAAAGCCACCTGATAGCTAGCCAGGTCCCTTTAGTCAGTGGGGAGCCACCTAGCATAGCTAGTGTAGCTGACACCATTAAACGACCCTTAACTATACCTGAGCAGCCGGGACCCCAGGCTGGCTGGGTGGCGGTCAGAAAGAGGAGACATAGCCCTAAAGTCAAGCCCGTGGTTCACCATCAACCTGTCCATGTTTCAAACAGATTTTCCCCACTCAGCGGCACACCCACTGAGGACAAAACCCTGGTAATTGGCAGCTCTGTAGTCAGTGACACCGGTGACCATAGTCAAATGCATTCCAGGGGCCAGAGCAGGAGACATAGAATACTATTTGAAACTACTGGCTAAGGATAAAGGTAAATATAGGGGTGCCTAACATAGTTATTCATGTCCGCGTTAATGACACCCGGTTACACCAGTCCGAGGTCACTAAAATTAATGTTGCATCGGTGTGTAATTTTGCCAAAACAATGTCGGACACTGTAGTTTTCTCTGGACCCCTGCCAAATCTGACCAGTGATGACATGTTTAGGGTTACCTAACCCTCTAAGTTGTCCTCTTTCAACCACTGGTTGTCTAGATGGTGTCCAGAAAACAACGTGGGCTACATAGTAAATCTTTCTAGAGAAAACCTGATCTGATTAGGAGAGACGGCATCAACCCCACTTTGGAAGGGGCAGCTCTCATTTCTAGAAATATGGATGAATTTATTAGACATCCAAAAACATGACAACTCAGGGAGGTCACGTGATCTGGATCAAGATGGATGCTTGATATTTTGCTCCGCTCCATGCTTTTAATTGTTTACTTCTTTCTCCATCTAACATCAGTTTAACTAGTTAAATCGCAACCTAGAGATGCCTAAATCCCAGAGTGACAAAGACTTTTCTATTTTTTCTGAAATTAAATCTCTGGCCTCTCGTGTGAATGACATGAATGGATCAGTTGGCACACGCCTGGATGTTATCGATGGTGCTTTGAGTGACAAAAGTACCTGTCTCTTCGGTGGAGAGCTCCTTATCCATGCTCTCTAACCGAGTGATGGACCTTGAAAAGCGCGTGGAGGAGGCTGAAGACAGGGTCTGCGCCTAAGGACAGCCACGGCGCACACACTGGCGCGCAGCGAAAGGCTGAAGATTTAGAAAACCGTGGGCAATGCAAAAACCTGAAAATTGTCAACCTCCTAGAGAAATTGGAGGGTAACATCCTTCTTGATGAATTTCTTCAGACAACTCTGCCATCACTAGTTGGTCTGCCCGCTGACTTCCCTTTGTTGGAGATTGAATGCGCTCATCAAGTCCTGGCTCCCGCTCCGGATCCAGAAAGGCCTCCTAGAAGTGCCTTGGTGCGGTTCCTTTGATATTCTCAAAGGGAGGTTGTTCTCAGGGCAGCCCTGAAGAAACGTGTCTTCCACCATGGCAGCTCTCAACTACGGTTCTACCCTGATCTGTCTGCAGAGGTCCTGCAGAGGTCCTGCGAAGGTTTTGCGGAGGCAACGGGAGTTTGATACAGTCGGGAAAGTGCTAGCACGTCATAATAAATACTAAGGATTCGCCTATCCAGTACGCCTCTGGTGTCTGCATGAAGGGAAGATGTTCCTTTTTGACACACTGGAGTCCACGGCTGTGTTTCTGGAAACTCTGAAATGAGGTAAAACCCCTATCTCTAATATTACAAGTTATACTGGAGAAAGACAGTTCCCTTGTACACTGAGCCCCCGACGACAACTGTGAACCTTTTTTTTTATCTTTTTTTATTCTGTCAGTCTATATTTTAGGCTAATTTTGCACAACTGTTTAGGTTCAAGTACAGTTCCGGAGTTCTAGTTACGGGGTGACTCAGTAATGTTCAATATTCAGCCTGAAGTTTGGATACTGCCTCTGGTGCCTGAGTTGTTATTGTGATTTAATTGCTAAATGTGGATTTGGCTTAGGCTCAGAATACCCTGCGACTTATTTTGGGGTATTTCTTTCCTGTCATTTGGGAACATGATTGGGGATGCTAAGCACTGTCAGTTATTGTTTTCATGTTTTATTTTCTTTCTGTTTATTGACTGGAGTCTAGTTGGAGTCTATATTTCCTTGCACTCCGACATACTCTCCTGTATGTATGGCATTCTATTCACATATTTTCCAGCTTTGCGGCTCCCATGACTGGATCACTTACGCTCACTACATTGAATGTCCAGGGGCTGGGACATGTCATTAAAAGGAAGAAAATTTTGACATATTTGGAAACGATGGTGGAATGACCTACCGAGCGCTACCAGAACAGGGGCGTCCCTGTCTATCTTCAAGAAACTCTTGAAAACCCAGCTCTTCAGAGAGCATCTCCTATCCCAGCACTTACCTTGTACTTCCCTACCCCCTCTATCTCTGCACTTTATCTTTCTGCACTTCCTTCTATGCCTGCACCCTATCTCTACTCTGTCACCTCTGACAGAGTCAGACTCGTGGGTTTCTTCTATGTAGTTTATTGTTAGCTTTTTGTATAGCTTGTTATATCTTGATTTGTAAGTCGCTTTGGATAAAAGTGTCTGCTAAATACATAAACATAAACATAAACATAAACACCTGAAGCTTAAGATTGACTGGGTAGCTAAAGTTTACTTTTCCTCTTACTCACAGAACAAGAGAGGCACAGCTATTCTCATACATAAAACCCTTCCTTTCATTTTGGAACACGAAGAAAAGGATTCAGAAGGGAGATTTACTCTAATTAAGGGCTCGATATTTGGACAACATATAACCATTCTCAATATCTATGCTCTGAACCATGAATCACCAGATTTAAAGTCCAGAATAATTTTGATGTTTAACCACTACTGCAATGGCCTGGGTTTTTTAGCTGGTGGTTTTAAATGTACTTGTACTTGTATAGCGCTTTTCTAGTCTAACTGACCACTCAAAGCGCTTCACTATATGCCACATTCACCCCACTCACACACACTCATACAGCACGTCTTAAGATACACATAACTACGTGCTTTCTAATCATTCACACACATTCATACCCCCAATGATACACTGGGGGGGCAACATGGGGTTCAGTGTCTTGCCCAAGGACGCTTCGCATGTATCCTGGGGAAGCCAGAGTCGATTGGTGGGCGACTGCTCTTCCTCCTGAGCTACAGCCGGTTTTAACTGCATAATGGATGCTTCACTAGATAAATCCTCCTCTACAAACATATCTAATCCCAAATCATCTTCTATCCTCAATAAGATATGTATAGACACCAGATTGATAGATATATGGCGACAGTTGAATCCTGGAGTAAGAGACTACACATTTTATTCACATCTTCACAATTCATACTTTCAACTAGACCATTTCTTTATTCCTAAAAACTTTTTACATTCTGTTCAGTCCTGTTCTATAGACTATTGTTTTATCGGACCACGCCCCAGTTCATCTGCATATTGACCCAACATTTAGTGTTCCTAAAATTTCTACCTGGAGGTTCAAAACATCTTTCTTGAACAGGGACTCTTTTTGCATCTTTTTACGGAGCAACCTATCACAATTTTGGCTCGACAATAAGAATTCTCCCGTGTCCCCTGCTATGATCTGGGATGCAGCTAAAGCCACTATATATGGCCACCTCATTTCCTATAGTTACCATCAGAAAAAAAGACTAAAACGTAATATGGATCACAGTCGTCGTTCAGAAGCTATTACTTTATGCCAAACAGAACTATTATGTATTTGGTGATAAATCTAGTTGCTTACTCGCTCATCAGTTGAAGAATCAAATGAATGATCGCTCTATTAATAAGATAGGAACGCAGAATGCGATGTCACTTGTGATCCAGTGGCTATTAATGACACATTCCAGGTGTTTTATAAATCTCTGTACAACACGGAGATGAACGACATCCCAGGTGCTTACTTCTTAAAGAACATTTCTTTACCAACCATTGCAGAGGAGGATCATTCCAGTCTAGTACCCTCCTGGAGACATGCTTCCATCAGTTTACCCTTGAAAAAGGACAAAAACCCTTTAGACTGTTCGTCCTTCAGGCCTTTTAGTCTCTTTAATGTTGATGACAAAATTGTTGCAAAGGTACTGGCTCAGAGACTAGAAAGAATTCTCCCAAAGATCATAAACCCAGACCAGGCAGGATTTGTGAAATCAAGGTATGGTGCAGACAATGTACACCATGCACTTAATGTTGTTCAGTACTTTAACACTTATAAAAATTCAGCATTGATAGTCTCTCTCGATGCTGAAAAGGCTTTGTTGATGTATGAAGGACAATTCATCCTCTGGATAAAAAGAACACTTTTTTTCTGCACCCCATAAATGTTATACTGGGATCGATTCTCTTTTTTTTTTTTTTTACACTCAGTTTTACCTTGTGTAACAGGCAGTATTGTCATCTCAGACCATGCCAATGTAGTGCTGGATCTCTCTCTTAAGGTTATAGGAAACAGAGTAAAATACTGGAGACTGAATACAACTATTTTAAAGGACCATACCTTTGTATCCTATTTTAATACTGAGTTTAGATACTTTCTGTCTATTAACTCTCAGTCAACAGATAGCCCTGCCCTTCTGTGGGAAACTGTTAAGGCATATAGTAGAGGGGTTATTATTTAATTTTCAGCCAGCAAACGGCAGGAAAAACTGAGGAAGCAAAATTTGTTAGTGACTGAACTTAAAACAAAAGAAAGAACCTAACTCTCAAACTCATGCTTAGTGGCAAGAAATATCTGCAGTAAGATCAACCTTAGATAACGTCCTTACGCAAGATGAAGAGACCAAACTTAAATTTACTAGATAAAGATTTTATGAACATGGGAATAAACCTGGAAAGTATTTAGCGTACCTAGTATTGAATCCTATGAAAACCTTACAAAAAGGAAAAGCTGGGTGGGATGGTTTTGGTAGTGAATTCTACAAAGAATTTTGTGATTTATTAGTAGACCCATTACTTGATATGTTTAATCATTCTTGTTTGCATAATACATTATCTCATACTCTAAGAGAAGCAAATATTTCTCTCATACTGAAAAAGAGGAAATATGCAGAGTCCTGCTCCTTTTATAGACCAATTGTTCTTCTTAATGTGGACCGGAAGATACTTTCAAAAATCCTAGCTACTCGGCTTGAAGACCTCCTGCCTAAAATTATAAAAGAAGATCAAACAGGTTTTATAAAAGGTCGGAACTCCCCAAACAATGTCAGGTGCCTTCTCAGTATAATTCAGACTTTCTAGGATATTGATGGTCTAGTGCTTTCTGTAGATGCTGAGAAAGCCATTGACCGGGTAGAATGGGCTTATTTATTTTATGCTTTAAACAAATTTGGTCTCTGGGATAATTTCATTAAGGTCAAAATTCTTTATGATAGTCCTCAGGCGGCTATTTTGACTAATGGGCTTAAATCGGACCATTTTCGTTTGTACAGAGGAACGAGGCAAGGCTGCCCCCTGTCGCCCCTCTTGTTTGCCATTACCATTGAACCCTTGGTGGAGGCCATAAGGATGGCACCTGCTATACGGGGTTTGCTGGTTGATTATGAGCACATGATAAGTCTGTATGCAGATGATGTTTTGGTATTTATATCCAATCCGGAGATATCAATACCAGCTCTACTTAACACTATTGATCCATTTAGCAAATCTTCTGAAGCCATGCCACTTTGGAGCCCCAATTCGGTACCAGCTGCCTTACTTTATTTTCCCTTTAAGTTGTCTCCTACAGGTTTTGTATATTTAGGTGTATTCATAACTTCTAAATTTAAACAAATCTATTAAGCAAATTTTCGAGAAGGTGAGGCAGGATGTGGAGCGATGGAACTCTTTGCCTGTCTCCTGGCTAGGACGTATATCCTTGGTTAAAATGAATGTGTTACCTCGATTGTTATATCCACTCCAAGTGATTCTGATAATATTTTCAAAAAGGTTGATAAAAGACCTGAATGGCTGGCTAAGTTCTTTTCTATGGAGCAAGCGCAGACCAAAAATCAAGGTGGCTACATGGCAGCTGCTGAGCTCTGTTGGGGGTCTAGATTTACCAAATATCAGAACATATCAGCTATGTACTCTCATGAGGTATATATATATATATATATACACGACTGAAACTCAAACTCTATTTGGTTGGGTGATTCCTTTTCAAAATATCCACTAAGGGACTTACTGCTTTTTAAGAAATTTTAAAATATCAGACTGAGTTGCAATAATCCAGTTATACTTAATACAGTTAAGGCCTGGCGATTAGTGTGGCGACTTGAAGGAAGTTCACATCTGTTTTCACTAGGGATGCAATGGTACTCTGTAAAATATTGATCCGTTTGGTCTATTATGCACGGGACAATATACCCTTATGGACTGAGGGTTTTCGCTTTTGCAATTCACTTTGCGCTGATGCTTTACAGGCCACTGTGTGTGCCTATCCAGTCAGGAAGAAAAGCCCTCCCCGCGAGACGCGAATGTCCAATCACTGTTGTGCCTCACGCATCCCCTGTCAGTCACACTGTTGTAACTGGAGGCGGGTTCAAAGTGCAGCTCGCACACAGAAGCAGAAAAAAGAAAACAAAGAGGCATGGCCAGCACTAGCGGAGGATTTGAGAGCAGTGGTGGATTAGCCATCGGGAGCACCAGGACATTTCCCAGTGACCTGGCTGCCGAACTGGCCCCCTCGGCGATGGGCCGTCTAGTGGGGGCTGGTCTTTGGTCTGGACGGCTGGGCTAACAGAGTCTAAGAGCGGAGTAATGTTCCGTTAGTTAGACTAATTCACATTGCAGCGCGTATTGAGAGGGCAGCGTTTGTGTGCTGTGATTAATGGTGCGTTCAAATTGTACACAAATGTTGGAATTTCTGAGCTCCGAGTCAGAATTTAAGTTTTACCATTTGAAAGTTGTGTTTAGTAACGGTTAACTTGAAAGAAAAGTGTTATTTTATTCAGAACACAACTGATACAGGTACGTTTACAGTTTTTGCTGACAAGCAAAATAAAAAGAGAATTTTGGGAGGAAAAAAAATTCTCTTTATGCACAAAACACGTACCGAAACTGAACTGAAACCGTGGCCCAAAAACCGAGGTCTGGACCGCAGCATGGGTTACCTGTACCGTTAATGGAATTCATAGATTGAAGGACCTACTCTCTGGTAATGTAGTTATGACATTTGAACAAATTATAGAGAAATATTCTATCCCCAGACATGACTTCTTATGGCATTTTCAGGTCAGGCACTATGTCTTGTACAGTACTATGTTATTTGAGAATTATTTGAAAGCTCTCCGGTTGAGAAATGATTATTTTTAACAGATAAAGAGATATTCGTAAGTTTATTATATAAAGCTATGTCTCTCACGACCCCGATTAGGTTGCAGAAGCTTAAAGGCACATGGGAGAAGGAGCTAAACATTATAATTGATGATGAAGAATGGAAGGATGTCTGGAGACATGCTAATCAATTTCAGTTTGCAATTGTGCCCAAGCAATACAGTTAAAAGATTATTCACAGAAAGCATATATCCCCCAACCGCAGACATTATTTCAATCCTACTCTCTCACCCATGTGCCTTAAATGCAAGCTGGAAACTGGTACCCTAACTCATTGTTTTTGATCATGAAAACTGCAAATGTATTGGTCCAAAGTATTATCTGAAATGGAGAAGACATTTAGTTTAAAACTGGAGATGGACCCTTTGTCTCTTATACTGGGCCTCCCAAATCGACGTTTAACATCAAAACACAATAAGAGGCTGTGTTGTATTCTTACTTATGCAGCGAGTAAGCATTTTTTTATATGGATGAGTTGCAACTGTTTTATTAATGGGAGAGGAAAAAAAAGTGTGTATATCATTTTTGGTAATACATTTCTGTTTTGATTTGCTAGTTATACACGTGTTTACTACCTTACGCTGAATGAAGGTGTTGACTGACTTAAAATAACAACAAAAAAAAATCAGGAGATGAGGATTACTTAGTGACAAAATACCAATCAATCAAAGAATACCACAATCGTGACTCCCATCCAGTATTTGAGATTAGATTTGGACATTCCTAGGTGTTTATTGTCCAAAACCTAAATTATTTTGAAATGGCAACGTGAAATGCTTAAAATGGGGTGCCAGACATATGACAATAAGTCAATCAATAATACTGGACCATTATCTATATACTTAATAGTCATTGTCAGTGACCACATCCATGAGTGTAAACATTTTTTAAGGTATTAAAGTCCAGCTTGGTTCTAACCAGCTATTTAATGACTGCTGGTCTGTTTATGACTGGAATAGAAAAGTCACAGCATGTCTGCTGACCTAAATCAAACTGAATGAAGATAAATTCCCAGTAAACAATCCCTGAAGCTCAAGTGCTCAGTGAGTAAAAGAGGCTAAAAAGGCTGTTAACATTGGTCTTCAGCACAGTGTAAGGATATCAAAAGAGGATTCTTCTTTGCTGGACTATGAAAGACCTGTCAACTGTTATCTTGTGTCCATGGTCAAAAGATAAACAACTGAAGATTGTTTGTATAGTCTCTGAACTCATAGTCGAAAGGCATGTTTATCCCCAGATCCTCACAACTGCTGCTGACAGTGAAAGAATAGATAATGGTAAAACAGATAGCCATTGAGATGTATGCATGCTTATGGCTTAACAGCTTATCAGAGGCCCCATATTTAGAGCAGGCAACTGGTGAGGATGAGATCACTGAACTGGAAATATAAAGGAGTGCTCAAAGAGGACAAAGCAGAACTACAAGATTTGGTTGTACAGACCTCAACATATAGCGAAGTTTGCATCTTAGCTTATTCATTTACCAGCAACTGAATGAGGCTCAACAAGAAGAAAAGCATCAGTTACAAATGTCAGTTTTTCAGAGCTAGTATTGATCAACAAAATGATCTACGGGACTTCAAACAATATCCTGTTACGTCTCATTGCTTTACTTACAATATTTGCTCTTTCTGCATCCATTTCTCCTTGACAATATACATCCATCAGTATATCACAGTACAGAGAAAAGAGACAACAACACCAAGTCCTCTCAGATTAAACATCTATTCACTACAAATAAATTGGAGGGGGAAATGTGGGTAAATGTTTATAGATTCTCGAGGTGAACTATCTGCAGAACCCTATAATCTTATCTGGAGAGATGACCTTCAACTTTAATTAATTGCAATAAGCGACCATTAATCATTTTAGGAGGGTCTAGACTCTAGTGTAATAATTTTTTTATGCTCTGAATATATGATGACATAATACAGGATACAACTTCTGATGGAGGCATCAAAGTTATAAATGTAACCAACACAAATACACTGCTGGGAGTTAGGAGGAGTGAGGGAACCAGGTTTGTACATTTGTCTTAAAAGGAGCAGGATTTGGAGATATCTACCAGTGAAGTTCCAAAATGCAACAAACTAGGCAGCTTCTGTCCCAACCTCCTTTTACAAGGGTGCATGAAAAAGTAAACTGGCTGCTTGAAGAAATGAATATAAACAAATAGATTGATTGAAAGGACACTTAGACGTATCACAATATATCATTCTCCCTGAGCTGAGTCTGATGTAGGGTCATGTGATATCAAATATATTCTATTTACTCAGGTGTTTGTCTATGAACAATACAAAATTTAGTAAACTGTAAAAATTAAGATTAGTGTTGAGTCTTCCACCAGCACTATTGACTTGACCATAACATAATTTGTTGCCTTTGCCTGAATGAAGTCTATGCATGTGATAACACTGGTCAACTGCAGACAAAGCACACACAAAAAAATATAGGGAAAAAACTAAACAAAGAAAAGTAATCAAGTCACCTGAAAGTGGTTTTGTTTAGTCTGCTGTGGAAGTTTGCTGCAAGTTTTTTAAGAATCTGTTGAAACTAAAGGTATCAGCACCAACTTCATCCAGCCCCAGAAACAAAAGCATGTCATGCAATGTTTTTCTGCGTCGCCCTGTACGAAAACTGGCAGAAGGTAATTATAGAAGGAGTGGTATGCCTTATTATGGGTGCCCCATGCCAAAGGCAGGGCACACATATTACTATTGCTCATACTTATTGGAAAATAAAATGTGGCTGCTTGACATTGCCTTGTGTTCACCAAGTGATTTGGATTTAAAAAAGTTGTTGCAAATTCGCTCTTGTAAGTGTTCTTTAATAATATTGTTGCTGATTTAGGGCAGCACGGTGGTTAGCACTATCGTCTCACAACGAGAGGTTCCAGGTTCAATTCCCAGTTGGGGCCTTTTCTGTGTGGAGTTTGCATGTTCTCCCTGTATCTGCGTGGGTTCTCTCTGGGTACTCCAGCTTCCTCCCACTGTCCAAAAGCATGCATGATAGGTGGTGACTCTAAATTGTCCCGAGGAGTGAGTGTGAGTATGTGGTTGTGTGGTCCTGTGATGGACTGATGACCTGTTCAGGGTGTACCCTGCTTCTCACCCAATGACAGCTGGGATAGGCTCAAGAGGTTCCTGTGCAGACCAGCAAACTGTCTCCTTTTTGTAGAGGTGCTCATACTCACTGATGATCAATTAATCAAATTAATTTGGTTAACAACTGCTACCTACACACTTAATTATTATGAAAGCATTAAGGGTCATGATTCATCAACATGGAAATTAACTCAGCACACATGGTTCTCACAGTGTTATGTATCGCAAAGAAAACTATTCTCATGAACTGGAAAGCGAAGAACAATCTGTGTATTAACCAGTTTAGAAATGTTCTTTTAGATTATATGTGCTGGGGGGGCTGTGTGACTTCGGGCGTCTGGTGGTCTCTCGGGTCGTGGAGACCGGGTTGGTCATTGCTGGGGGGGACTGTGTGTCGGGCAGTTTGGGGGCTTGCTGGTGGGGCTGTCTTGCGGTGTGGGGTGGGGTCCCATAGGGGCCTTGGGGTGGTGGCTGCTGGCTCTGTACCGGGTTGCCGGACCGCTCTGGCGTGGGTAGTGGTGCTGGGCCTGAGCCCTGGTGGCTGGGCGCTGCCTTGCGCCCGCGGGGGGGGGGGTGTCTGCCTGTGCCTGTGCCTGGGGGGGTCTGGGTTGCCCTGGACATGCCACAGTATGGGTGGGTTGGTGCAGGTCCTGGTGCCAGGCTCGTTGCTCTGGGACCTCCAAGGAGGCCTGGGTGATGGTGGGTCTCAGGCCCGGGCTGCTGCGACTGGTGTGACCAGTTGGTTTGTTTGTTTGTTTTTTGTTGTTGTTTGTTTGTTTTTTGTAGAGGTCCCACGGGGCGGGATGGGTACCTTCTGGGGGTACAGTAGCTCCCGGAATATGGTCGCTGCAGGCCCCGAGCCTGGTGGACAACAGGCCCTCCTGCCCTGTGTTGGGTCCCAGGTAGCGGGGGTGCCTATTGCAGCCAGTCCCTGGCTGCCCTCTCCGGGGGAGAGTGTATATCCCCATACCCCTCTCCCTTCTGGCTCCTGTACACACACTCACACATGAAGGGTTTTATATCCACAGCTGTGTTGTATGCGATTACCGCTTCTTGTGCTTGTTTTTGTTTGTTTGTGTGTTTGTTTTTTCTCTGCTTGTCTGCTTTCAGGTGCTCCTGGTGGCGCTAAGGCTGGATTCCCCTCAGAGGCCATGGATTGTTGTCTGTTTTGTTTTTTACAGGTGTAGCAGCTGGTTGTCTGGTTTTTGTTTCTATTTTTGTTCTGTTTCCTCTTCTTTACTCTTCAGAGCTTTCATGTAATAGAGCCGGTTCAGCTCTATTACATGTTATATATTGTAAACAAAAATAAATAAATGGGCATCAAGGGGAGCTTTACATTTATAAAACTTCCCTTGGCAAAGCAAATCTGTTTGGCAAGGGAAAAAAAAAAAGGGTCATGATTCATTTTTCACCCACTGATTTTACGTTTTGGCTCAGTTTTTGTGAAATAATTAATGATAGTGTCACGTGTGTTCTTGTCAATATGAAGTTAGATTTACCTCACGATAAGACCCGGTAAGGACCAGAGTTTGTTTTTTTTTAAATCATGTTCTAATATGTAGAAACCTTCTTTTTTTTCTACATGATTAGCGAGGGAGAGGACAAAGAGAAAATTCATGAGTCAATGAGGAAAAAATGGAGTCTATTACATTACAGGATAGGGGTGGGGTCTCTCCCCCCACTCAGCAAACAGGAAGCAAGCCAGCAGTATAATCAATAACAGTGACTCCTGGTTGACTCAGTCCTCTCGACAAATGCACATAAGGCAACAGCATTGAACTTATCAATGGCCCTTTCTAACATTCTACAAAAAATACCACCTTTAAACTGATTCACCCTCCAGTTTGTTGTTTTATCATGATCACACTGTAGTCCCAAAGCTCTCACTAAATCAAACGGCTTGGATAAAAATGCACCAATATCCAGTTTGCATATATTACAACTAACACAACTTACATCTCCAGTGGAGGACCTGATTTGAATTAACAATTGAAAAGTCTTCCTTAAAACAGCATCAGCTCAGACGGGACAATTGTGTGATCCTTTTGGCTCTACAACATTAGTTATAACAGATAAATTTACGACTTCAGATTAAGTGTGTAGCTTGTGTGACATAACATCCCTTGCCCACTGTTGCTGTCAGTACACCCTTTGTAAGTGACTAATTGTTTACATGTGCACAACTAGCAGGAAGGAAATCAAAGCAGTATGAGATCCTGTATAACTATCATAATAAAATGCCATTTCTCTCCCACAGTCTGTAAAATACTACCCAGCATGCAGCCATAGCTACAGCTCCACAGCAGAAATTATGAGCTGAAAACTGATTCACTCAGCGTTGAGCAAAGTGCTATAAAAGTGGCAACTTAACTAAAAACTTAGGAAAAACATGGAGTGTTTTAACAGAGGAGTTTGTTAAATATGCACCCCATGACCTCTACAGACAGAATGTTCTAAAAAAGAGAGGAATTGTACTAGCTATTCAATTGGTCTTGAGATAAATTTAAATCGGGGAGAAGGAGGAGCATTTTGTTGCAGCTACATTGATCTGTCTAGTTCCAAGGTGGAGTCTGGGTATCAGAAAACATGTCTTCTGATTAGCAGGTCAAAGTTAAGCCAACTGCTTTAAAGTCAACAATATTTGTCTCTCTCCATCTATCAGCTAAATAACTGGAGGCATTACATTTTACAGTTACAGTTTGTAAAAAACACACATTTGCTGACTATCATGTCTGATGATCATATCTGTTATTTGTTGATACTCTGTCTTGGTCTAGCAGGGTAAACAATAAAATGTGTTTCATGCTTGTGCCAAGGCATTGTATTAAAGTGCTTTTTTACAATATCTGCAAGTTCACTGCAAGCACCTCAGAGAGTGAAATATGGTAAAGTCTACATGTCAACGGTAATCAATACAGAGAGACAGGTAGATGTCGGTAGATGTCCAAGTAATGGGCGTTCTATTAGAGTATCTGTGCTGGTTTTGAAATGATTACTTCAAATATAAGGAAACATGGCATCAGCTAGCAAACGCAAGCATAACAGAAAAACAAATTGGTTGTCAAGAGAGGCCTGGCAAAACCATGTCAACAAACAATACACCCCCCTTCAAACTGCCATTTGTAGAGATAAGATGAAATGGCTAGGAGACTGAGGCCAAAGAAGAAACAATAAAAAAGGCACATGTCAAACGTTGCTGAGCGTCAGATTCGTGTGAAGGAAACTCATCTCGCAAAGCAGATAGAGAATGAACAATCCTTCCCTCAAGTCCAGTTTTCCTACTACGTTATTCACCCACACCCATGCAGGCTTTTTTTGAAGTATAAAAACATCAGTAACCTTTGCATTACAGTCAAATGGATCAACTTGCACTGGATTCTGTGAGCAAAGACTGGAACTTTCCAGAAGCAATTCCTTATCTACGGTTTCAACAGAAAAGTAAAGATGGTTTCCAGCTTTTGAAATGGCAAAGGGGTTTGAACCTCACTTAAGCATAGACATTCCTAAACTTATTTTTTCGTTATCAGGAACAAGAGGGAATAACATTAGATCTCACCTGTGGTGTCTTCTTCCTCTTTCGGGAGATTATTGTCGTCCACATTCTCCTCCCCATTCGCCTGTTTTGCCTTTCTGGCATTGTCCTTTACTGGGACCACAGTGAAGTTAGTTGGCATTTTTACACCATGTGCTTCCTCTCAATGTCTCTTGTTTATCACGCTCTTGTCTGTTACTCGTTTCTCCTCCCTCCCTCTGTTCTGCTTCTTCTCTTTCTCCTTCTGTGTCCAATAACCGTCCCTCTTCTTTCTTGCTCTTGCTCTCAGTTATATGCTTTTTACTTCCGACCTGCTGCCCCAGTGTACTTAACTCTGCTGAGCAGACGAGGAGTCTTATTTCTGAGTTTTTGTTCCAATCGCTAGAGTTCTGTTGTCCACCCATGTGACCCCAACCCCCCCGGACCAACTAACCAAATAAAGGAGAGAAGGACTGCCCCGCCCAATGGGGGGAAGTACACACAAACACACTCACAGAAAAACATGACATGTATTTGCGCTCATCAGTGTGTGAGAGCATGTAAATGGTTATCTTTGTTTCAGGGAGAATCCTCCGTACTGGAATGCTGCTCTGTCTCACAAATAACAAAAGTATAAATGTCAGTTTCTGTTTAAAGAGAGGAGGAAGTCCTGGGCTGCTCCACTGAGGAACATTTTCACAAAGTAAAAAAAAACTGATCTCCCTACTTCATTTTGCACTATTATTTGATCCTGTGTGTATGTTCGGAGGAAGGGAGTGCTGATTTTAAAGACCTGCATGATTGTAATCTGAACACACACTCCTACAGAGAGTGTTAGCACACTTGCTTGTACATGGTAACAAACATGTTCAAAGTCTTTACATGTATTCCATTTACATTCCTATAGCTCAACACTTTTCTAAGTTTTAGAAAATTGAGAGCATGTGACAGGTGAAGAGAAAAAAATAGATCTACCTCATCCCTTCATTTCTTTAAATGCCATAATCATCAAAAGAGAGGAAACAATAAAGATAACATTACATCACCATCAGCTGACCCATTCACTTAAAACAAACAAGGCACTTCTTAATGGTATAGAGTGCACTAAAAGCAATGAGCATGATTACTTCTCACACCAAGCAACCTACACTTCTCCACCCACTCAGAGATCCAGCTTAATAAAAAAGCTCAATAAATGAACACATGGAAAATTTTTGGAGAACCAGAGTTTAGCTTGACAGTTACAAACACAGGGAGACCCACCCTGAAAAGGTTAGCTACCCCTACATTTATTACTCCAACGTGCCAATGTGCCAGATCAATACAGTCAAAGTAAGGGTGGGTACTGCAAGGAAACAGGAAGGGAGGAGGTGGAATAGAAGGTAAGAGAGTCAAAGAAACAGATTTCCAGGCAGTATGGCCACTCCACAGGAAGCATAGCCACTTTTAGCATTTCTCTTCATGCAAATCTCAAACCTTGACTAAATTAGTGGGCGAAAATTCTCCTCTGGCAGTATTCAAGAGTACTCTTGAATGTCCCCCCCCCACAAAATCTGAGCCTAAACTCCCAGTTATCTTCATGAAACTGTGAAATATCTGTACATTTATATATATACATGTGTGTATATATATACATATATATATATATATATATACATACATATACATATATATACACACATACATATATATATATATATATATATATATATGTATATATATCACTCTTCACCTACAAATACTTATGACTTATATGATTTTTCCATTTTGGAAACATTCACATTTATAACCCCAGTCAATTGCCCTTCTTGCATATTAGCAGTGGCTTTTTTAGCAAAAAAAAAAATATTCTTGTTAACCTGCTGCTGTTCTGTTCTTCTTTGGTAATTCATACATGCCAGAGAGTGGCAAACAGTTCTAAACAAGCTGTTATTCTGCCTTTGCTAAAGAAGCTTAATTTGGACGACTAAACTTGAAGTAACTGCAGACCAGTTTCCAAGCTGCACTTTTTTTATCTAAGGTTCTAAAAAAAAAAAAACAGTCCTCTCTGCACCGTTGATAAAATTCATGAATGATAACAGTGTTTTTAACAGCATCCAGTCTGGGTTTCAGAGCATTCTCTCATACAGAGACAGCTTTTGTTAAGGACTGCTTGATTTTATTTATTTTAGATTGAAGTCATTCCTGTGATATTGTCAATCCCAACATCATCCTTGATCATTTAGAGTCCTGGGATGAAATTAAGGATTCAGCTCTTAGCTCATCACTCTCTTATTGCTCTAGCGATTTGCAGCTTTTGTCTCTCCTTACCATGACTGCTATAATTCATTTTACTAAGGTATCATACAGGGCTCCTCTGCTGTCACCAGCTGACTCAAACTGTAGCAGTTAGACTCATTACTGGGTCCAAAAGGCATGACTATATCACCCCTTTGCTTGCCTCTGTAGATTGCCTTTTTAGATTTAGTATTGATTTAAATTTACTTACTTCCTGCTCACTTTCAAAGCCTCAAATGGCCCATAATGCATCTTGATGGTCTGATATGTTCCATCCTGACCACTGGCATCCACAGATACTGTCCTGCTAACTGTTGCCAGATCACAGCTTCTACAAAGGGAGATCAGGCCTTTTCCATTAGTGCCCCTTTCTTATGGAACTCTTTGTTCTCTGAATTTAGACAAAGACAGAGTCTGTAGCTATCTTCAAATCCCTCCTTAAAAGTTTACTCTTTAAGAAAGTCTTTGGCTATGGCTGACATTTATTTTATCATTGTGTTTTTCTTAGCATCTCAGCATAGGGTTAGGGTCATGTTATTGTTTGTCCCAACTGAAAATTCAAGAGGTTTGTTTGTTATGTGTTTCATCAGGTATTGAGGAGACAAAGTACAATCCTGTATTCTTGTAAAAAAAAAAAAAGAAAAGAAAAAGGATTGATATCAATTGATATTAAAATGTAGTATCTAAAGATTAATTTGCAAGAATTTCAGCATTAGTTTTGACTTCTTCACCAACTCCACTAACAGGCAACTTCCTCTACAGCAACTGCAGACAGACACACAGACCCTCCCCCCACTATCAGCACAGCCCAGAGCTGCTGCTGTCCACGGCAGAAAGTTAACTTAACTTTGTTTTTAATTCTGCTAGTGGCTTGAAAACATTGAAGTTTTGAAGACAGAGCGACAGTATTCTACAGCAACACACCAAGACTATTTTGAATTATTTATTTCCATACTTGTGTTTCATTCTATGAAACATATGGAGGGAGTAAGAATCTGTGTGTGTGCAGTTCTCTTAAGTGACTGAGACTGGAGAGTTAACAGCAGCCTGTCGCACAGTAATAACAACACAGTAGAAACCATTCAAACTGAGCAGCTCCTCAGCATCCTTCGATTTGGTTCAATTTTCAAAGAAACAAGCATTCAGAGCCTCCTGTGATACCACAGTCCAGAGTTAATTATAGCAACAAGAAGTGGAACCAGGCAGAGATCTCCTTTCCAAGATCTGAAAGAAGGAGCATTGTGCGTTTCATGTTCTTCTATTACTGTGGGCCAACATATGTGAGGATAACTAGTTTACTGACTTAAGCCCAACTTTGAAATTTGAGACAATTGTGAAGGCAACAACAGCATGATGTAGAAACAACAAGGAAGAGCTGCTATTCAAAATATTTAACTATGATTATTCAAAAAACGCAGCTTACATTTAAGCTGATAAATCACTGATAAATGTTTTGCTAGTGAGCAAGCAGTTTAACAAGCTGCTGTTTTATTTTAAAGGACTGAATTGATGTATAAAGGATTCATTTTTTATTTTGTTAGGGAGAAAAAATTAAATATTCCTTCTTCCTTGTTGCTACTATGCCATTTTTATTTATTTATTTTTTATTTATTTATTTTATTTTATTCACAAGTAGGTGTAAAAGAAAGGGTCAGCTGTAAGGGTATCTCTACTGAAACACAGACTCAGTCTCCAAACCATGAAGAGTGGTAATAGACAAACGATTCAGGGGTTTTCATTTTTGTGTTGAAGAACATCATAACTTTTATTTTATTTAAGATTTAATATCACCCACACATTACAACAAATGGAAACCACATACAGAAAATTGAGTAACAACTTACATTACACAAAACTGCTGACCTTCAACATTTATTCAATGCATTCGTTTAAAATGATTAGCAATGGACAGTCTCAATCTGCTGCAGTAGATCTACACCAGCAGTTTCACTGACAAACTGTATATTTAGAATAGGGTTACTGTTATCATCATTATTATAGTTGTTTTTGTCCCTTTTTTTGTTTATTGAAAACATAGCATTTCAAGTCAGGACATGTTGCATTCAATTCACTGATTCAGTAGCAACTGGCTGAAATACATGAGAAATATTAGCCTTTATCACTCAGACATGTGATTGTTTTAAGAGTAGAAGGGCAGAAAGTTTGTGATAACTTTCTTATTTAATTATTCATAGCTTCTTCTTATTATTCATATGAAGATGCATGTTTAGCCACTACTGAAGCCATACCCATTTCAGCTGGGGTAAAACAGCTAGTCATTTCAGTATAAAAGGCTTACTAGAAGTGTTATAATCATAACATGCATTAGTGCATTCATTGTTCTGGACAATTCTAGCCAAGAGGTAAAGTCCTCTGAACTTTTTCCATGAAGGCTCAGATTTCTATTCTCAAAACAGATGCATTGATTATTTGTAGAGGCGAATATCAGATAAGATTGGCCTTGAAACACTTGCACCAAGTACAGTGAAGGACACAGATCAGCTTAACACTTTCTCATCACAGACACATCTGTCTTTCAATCAAAAGCAGCTAACACCTCGAGGTTCAGCCTTGCAACTCCCTGGTTTTTAACTTTATTTATCTCCTGAATCACTCTAAAAGGCACAATAAGCAAAAAAAGCTAAATGTAATCTTTTGTGGCCCTGTGATATACCTTGTGAAGAAACCCTAAAAACAAGTGTCTTTTTCAGGAAAAAGAGCACCTGATTAAATTCTTTGTTCATCTAAAAGCAGAACAAAAGATTAAAAAAGAAAACACAAAGGTTTGACTAATTGAAATAACTCATAGTACAATATGTTCAAATCTATTTAATCTCTAAAATCATTATGGTTTGTTGTTGTTCTACATTAACATTAAACACTAGCAAACACAGAAGCAAAAGAGGTCCAAAATAACGAGGCCCCAAGTTAAAAATGTCAATTGCTGATGAGGATTTTGATTGAAATTGGTGAGAGGCAGGGTACACCCTGGACAGGTATCCAGTCCATCGCAGGGTAACACAGAGAGACAACGAGACACACAATGATGCACGCTCACACTCACTCCTAGGGACGATTCAGAATCATCAGTCAAGTTAACGTAACATGCATGTTGTTGTGCGGTGGCAGGAAGCCAAAGTATCAAGAGAGAACCCGCTAATACACGGGGAGAACATGGAAACTCCGGGATTCAAACTGGGAGTCGACAAAAAAGTGACAAAAAAGACAAAAGCTTTAATCATGTCATACGAGTTCAGATCATGTCACGTCATTTTCTCTCACTCCATTTCTTCTTCCTGACCCTGTTTTCAAAACAGGAGCAGAGGGGCCAAAAGAAGACAGGATCAGGAAGATGAAAAGCTGATGTCCTCGCCTGTTAGCCAACAATTTCCTTTCAATATCTATAGTGTTTTACTGGCTTTCAGAGTGTCATTTAGGACACTGATCCTCACTGAAAAGCTGTTCTTCCCTCTCTCCCCTTCAATGGGTACTGGCATTTATTGGTCTGGCTCTTCAGCAAATGCACTGTTACAGCCATGAAGTGTCTGTAAAACAAAAACTCCACTTTTTTCGTTCATTTGAAATAAACATCATCCTGCATTGTTGTAATTCCTGTTGCCTTCTGGTGCATTTTTGCATTTTGTCTGGTTTACTCTCAGTATATAGCGGAATAATGACACAATGCTTCCCCCCACTGATCAAATATGGAAGTACACATCAGGCAGTATGAACAGTTGATTGTCCTTGATCAGTATTTTTACACAAGCAAGTGTCATGAATGCCAGACACCATATTCAGTCACACTTTCCTAAAGTCTGACTCTAAAATGGTGACCAGACAACTTAGTTTCCGTTATAGAACATTTCCATGACCTATTTGCTTACTGTAGAGGGGGGAGAGGCAGAACTCAATTCAAGTGATGATGGAAAAAGCTAGTGACAGTCAGTTATTCAAAGACCCATCCATCCATTTTCTATACACGCTTAATCCAACTGTAGGCGCTGTGGGCGCTGGAACTTATCCCAGCTGTCATTGGGTGAGAGGCAGGGTACACCCTGGACAGGTCACCAGTCCATCACAGGGCCACACAGAGACAAACGCTCACACTCACTCCTAGAGAAAATTTAGAGTAGCCAATTAACCTAACATGCATGTTTTTGGATGGTGGGAGGAAGCCAGAGTATCCAGAGAGAACCCACGCAGACACAGGGAGAACATGCAGACTCCCCACAGAAAGGCCCCAGGCAGGAAACTGAAACTGGAACCCTCTTGCTGTGAGGTGACGGTGCTGTGTCTGTTTACTGTTTCTGTTTCTGCATTTAGCAGACGCTTTTATCCAAAGCGACTTACAGGTAGGCAGGTAGGGTAAGGGGGTCTTGCCTAAGGACCCCTACTGGAGGTAGTACCTTTCATGCAGGGGATTTGAACACATGGAAGGTGGCAATCATACCACTACACTATCCAGTCGGTGCTAACCACCACACCACCGTGCAGCCAACAACACTGGCTCAAAATAGAAAAAATTTCAACTCAGTTTTAACCTTACAGACACATGTTGGACGTCACCAACACATGACTTAAATATCAGTAAAATCTGCAGTTCCTTCTGCTGGTCATCAATCACTATGCAAGAGTTTCAAAGACTTGTGACGCTTGCGGACACACTCCAGTCTACAAGCAACCAAAAAATACATTATTTAGCATGTCTGATATTCTGAAGCACTGCGTAAGGAAGGGTTGGTGAGTGAGCAACAAAAGCTGATGAAATCATGGGACATGACAGAGTGACACCCGTGGGGAAAGGAAAATAACAAAACATGATAAAGAACAGGATAAAAATGAAAAAAAAAAAAAACTTTGTGAACTTCAGAGATATGAACAAGAAGCTGCTCAAAAAGGCTGCCAGTTTCTGTTCAACAACCTGCTCAGTAGAATGATCCATCAGCAGCTACTTGTATCACAGTGTCACATTCATGACCAGGGCCTACCAGGGATAGACATGTCTAAATGACAGCTGGAACTGCTGGATGCAGATCAGTCAGGGGTCCAGGCTGGAGAAATATATTGTAGGGTGTGACTCCCGGCTGCTGCTCAGTTTTGTAGTGTGAACACACTGGGACTTCAAAAGTTTCAAGAATGAGAGAAACTTGTTGTGTAATGTGAACAACATAACAATCTGATGACACTGAAATTGATGTGGTGTGAACTTGGCTTTAGAGGTGTCAGTGTGTTGCACTGCCTTCTTGAGCCTTTTCCCTGTATGTAAACATATGATTGTCAAACTATTATTACTACCTTCATACAGTAAGTGACATTATGAAAGTTAGTAGGTCTTTACATCATATAACTAGAATAAAAGCATAATCTGTTGTCTTATTAAAGATTTTCTCTCAGTCTATGTTCTATGCAGCTGGACATTAATATCAGACATGAGTAAGTTTAGAAAACAGAAGTTGACTCAAGTGTTTTGTAAGTCACTTCCTTTTTGGCCAAACAGCTCAGACTGCAAATGACTGAGGCCCCCACTGTGTCAGTTACATCTTTGCTTCTCTACAGGACTGTAGTCACTAAGGCTGCATGTGACATGGGCGGGGTTAAGGATGTTCTCTTCAGGCTCTTTATACTGAGAAGGGCAGAATATGATACCTACCCAATACGCCTCTACGCATTTCTGATATCCAATACCCACCACCAACACACCAAGTATATGTAGTTTTATTGTCTGGTTGCACATCCCTGAGGTCGACAAAACAGTGTGAACACTTCACCACGTGTAATACATCAACATAACTTTTTGTTGAGACAGTGGAGGAACTCTTTGTTGATTTATGGACATTTTTCTTTTATAGTAATGAGCATGCCATTTCAATAATTTCTACCAAGTATTATTTACAGCTGAAGTACAATACTAAAAGCCAAAATCTTTTGTACCATCATTTGTCTGTCCTTTCCTTTACTATATAAGCTTGACTGAGTGTACAGAATTTTCTTTTGCCAGTTCCTAATATAAAATCAAAAGTAGATTTTGCTCTCACGCCTCATTCGGTTGTACTTTTTCCAACAACAATTACTGCAATCTAACACAACAAGATTGACATGACACACATTAAACATCTTTGTAGATTATTAAAACATAAAAGCTGGAAAAACCTCACGACTATCAACACAAACATTGAAGATCATCAGTGGGAAACAAAGACAATATTAAAACCACCAACTCCTGCCCTATGGTACTGACCCAAGGTAAAGGGAAGCCTGCCACAACTCTATTAAAAGAATAATTGGTTCATTTGAGTATGGACAATTCCAGTTATTGATTAAGAGATTGGATGGTTACACTTTAATTTGCGGACAACTTATGACAATCACCGATGATCTGTGTCACATCGAACCCACCCACTCAACATTGTTCCGGGACACTGACTGAGTTTGCACAGTATTCGTCTTTAAGATGAGTTTACTTATTTCAACTGGACTGCCCAGCACCATACAAGAGCAAGGACATTTATACACCATTTATTCAGGAAGAGTTAGCTCAGTCACTGACTGGTATCATTTCTGATATTGAGTGGTAGGACACAAGCAGTTCTCCTCCAGCATCAGGTGCAAGACAGAACAAACATAACTCAAAATGGGAAATGTTTATTCACTTTATGAACAACGCATAAAGACAAACATCAGGCTCCACTCCCTCCATATAAATACATATTGTCACAGTTGTGGTTATGATGTGGAGGACCAAAATCCAAACACCGGAGGTTGAAAGAGACAGGTATTGATTTATATGAAAAGTAAAACAGAGACTGCGGCAAAAGTGGAAGGTTATGTAAAACTAAACAGAGAACACTAAGAACAGACAAACTGGAAACAGACTGGTGCGCAATGAAAACCAAAGACAAGGATCTGACAATGACTGATGAACTTCGAGGGGACTATATACTGTGGGAAGAGTGCTTATTAAATTACTACATTATGAGGATGATGAACACTGGTGACCACAGTGGAGCTGACAACCAGATAGGAGGGACACTGAGGAAGCTATGGGTGAGAGTGTGAAATAAGAACAAAATGGAACTGAGGTAAGAGGTAAGTGATTAAAGTAAAAACTAAAAAGACAAAATAAGAGTGTAACTATAAACCAGCAACCAAAGGATACTATAAACTGAAGAAACCTGACAACAAATCAATAAATAAGAATACCAGAGAACCACCAAGGAGAAACCATGAACAAATCACGACTAGAGAAAAACAGCAACAATCCCAATAAAAACAAATGACTAAATAACTGACAAGAACTAGATTCTTTTTAAAAAACATGAAAACACTAAGAAAAGAAAACCCAAACCAAAGTCCACAATAATCCAGAACCCATGACACATATACCGATCAACCATAGCATTAACCATCACTGCCAGGTAAAGTGAGCAACACTTCTCATCTTGATCCAGTAAAATGTTCTGCTTGGAAAACCTACATCCTGGGACTCACATGGATTTCACTTTGACACCTACCTAAACATTTCTGCAGACCAATCACCCCCCACAGCCACACAGGATAGCAGCACCACGACCTTAACAGGCAGCTTTCCGCAGAGGGAAAGCAATGAGCCTTGCAAAAACAGCTCAGGAAGGGCTAAAAAGCATGTCAGAGAGCCTGAGGTGTTCCCCTGACCTCTAAACTTGGCAGATACCAATCTGATGGGATCTGATAGCATCCATGGGAAGCGAGACCAATACACGAAGATCCTCCCCATGACCCACAGGGCCCAAAGGATCCTTTGCTAAGGTCCTGGTACAAGACGCTCCAGGACATCTTCTGATGTTCTTTGACCACAGCTTGATTGGTCAGAGCTCTTTTGGCGGGAAGAGGAGAGCACACTCTGTATTAGGTGGGTGATCATAATACTATGGCTGATCGGTGTATGCATATGCTGAGTTTCTCATGTTTAATTGTAACTTTGTTGTTTCCTATAACTCAGCCTTATTGTGTTACTATGTTGCATTTGAAAAACTAGCAAGTTGCACACTTGCTAATTCCTTTCTAAAACACTGGCAATATTCACATTTATTATCGACACGCTTTTTTAGTGATGTGTTCACATGCCAAATTCAGGTGTGAACATACTCAAAATGGATTGAGGAAACATTTAGATTTGATCACTCATGCTATATTCAGAGATGGTCCAGGACACTTTTATCTACATTTGTGTAGTAGCCTGAACAAAATGAGACCTGCACAAATTAACCAAAAAAAAAAGTGTTAGAATTTAGGAGGTTCAACTCTTTTTTTGTGTCTTTATCAGCACTAATGCTTTGACACTGGGTTCTGAAACATGACAAATCACTTTATATCCTTATTTATTTCTCTCGTATCACATCTGTTACCAAACTGGGACCTGTTCTATGAAGTAGGATTAGTGACTTTGCAAGGTCACTTCAGACTCAGCTCTGAATTTTCAGTATCACAAAACTGATTCTATCTCTAACAAGGTGTATCGCCATGGCAGCTGGTGCTGGAAACTTAACCTGCACCGGGGCAGGTTAGTGTCCAAGATAACAGATCAAAACGTAAAAGCATCACATCTTGACCGATCAATTTTCTTTGAAAAAGAAAAATGTGTCATGGGAGGTTTATTGTGTTCTTAAATAGACCTGTAGAAGTCCATTAAACTACCTGCTGATCAGAACCATCTCTAAATATTCTTTTTTTTCCTCTCTCTTTCTAAAGTCTCATTAGAAAGATCTTTCTACAACCATTACACATGAAAGACAGTGGTGGTTAATTATAAAACCTACATTTACTGTAAATAAGAGAACATTGTGAAAACTGATGTGAAACAAAATCAGTGAAAAAAAATGAGTGAGCAGGCGTGATGAAATTGTTTTCATGTTATGTGGCTGCTTTTTCCTGTTTCAACCCATATCAGGGTTACACTGCAGTGAAAACTGTTCTCTGTAAACTAGTACTACATGTAAACTAGGAACAACTGCAACAAAAATGTACCACAGGACTGACACTGGAGTAAGATATAGTGGAGAGCAGGGCCCAGTTGGTGTCCATGTGCTGACTAATTTGCTCCAAAAAAAGCTGAGGGCAGCACATGACACCCAAGGCGCATGTCTTTTTTTAACCATGAATGCAAATGCACACATAGAACTGAATAACTTTACTGTCATTGTACAACAAAGTTAAATGCAAACTTCTTAGTGCACATTATGAAAACACAAGAACTTCTCAAGTAAATAGCACCAAGATTTTAAAATAATTTATTAGAAGAATACTGCACAATTTGAAGCACTCTTTTGAGTTAAAAGCAGTTTTTACATCTGTAAGTCTTTTTTAATTTTTTTTTTCTTTTTTGCCTGAGAGCAGCAGCTGAAACAGGAAAAGTCCAGAATGAGATGAATCTTTTAATATTTCATGGGCTCTTTTGGGGCAGCAGGCATCATATAGATCTACTAGAGAGGGAGAGGGCAACCAAGTATCATCTGTGCAGTGCTGACAACCCTCTGGAGAGCCTTCCTCTCTGCAACTGTACAGCTGGCAAAGCATACATAGAACCAGTATGTCAACATACTGTATTTCATACATGCATGAAGCAATGCTAAAAGGATACAAGCAGTTTTTTTGGGTGAGATGGTTCTTCCTGAGTACTCTTAGGAAATACAGTCTCTGCTGTTCCTTCTTAATGAGAGCAGGGTCGGTGCTGGTGCCCCAGGTCTGAGACTGTCTCCATACAGTCAATAAATCAATTCAGTCAGACTTTATTTCTATAGTACTTTCATATAAAAATACATGTGGCACAAAGTGCTTCACAGAGAGAAAATCCAGTAAAAACTTTAAAACCAAGTGTTAAGAACAACACATACAAGCCTAGCTATAATGCACTAAAGGATTGTATTTTGACCAACACTCAATATAAGGATTGGAGACCTGATGAAACAATTTGATACTTAATAAAAAAAATTAAAAAAAAACACAAGAAATTTAAGTGAGAAAAGGCTAGAGGCAGATAAAAAAAAAGAGGAAAAAGTGAGTCATAAAGGTAAACAGCATGAAAATAAAGATGCTGATTTGTGAAACAATCAAATTAGATTAAGCAAGTAGAAGTAAATTCAAATCACACTAAAAGTTGAACCAGAACCTTAAAATCAATTCTGACGCAGAGATGTGCCAAGTCAGAGTCTTAAAGATCAGTGTAATGTGAGCTCTCTTACTGGTCAAAGACAACATTCATACTGCTGAGTTTTAAATATTTGTGGTTGTGAAATATTCTTTGGGAGACCAGAAAGCAGAGCTTTACAGTTATCAATCCTGCAGTTAATAAACACGTCCAATAGAATATCTGCATTGGCTCGTGGAAAAACAGTCGGACTCTAGCAGACTTCTTTTCACGTCTCATGTGCCTTCAAAGATCTCAATTGAGCAGCACCAAGTCGGGAATCCGAGTGGTGTCTTGCTTTTGGACTTCTCTGCTTGCGATGGATTGTCCATTACAAACACGATGTTCGAGCATAAGATGGTGACCAGGTACCTGCCTGGTGGCGCTGCCAGACAGACCTGGTAACACAGTTTAAAAGGACATCAATTGGTCCTGGGTCATTAAGAGCCACGGAAAGACTTAACTCAATTTGAGATGCCAATCAACAAGTGAAGTCTCTCAAGAAGAATAGAGAGGTCAAGGGCAGCACTTGAGTCAAGTAATGCCAGAAAGGAAGATTTGTTTATTTTGTCCTTATTCTGCCTGAGGCCATTCACAGTCTCTGCTGTGCATTGGTGTTGGTGGTCCAGGTTTGAGACCCCTTCCATGTGGTCAATAAATACTGTATTGGTCCGGAAGCCTGATTGGTATTGTTAATAAATGTAATGGAAATTCATAAAGTTTAAAGATATACATATATTTCAGTTAAAATGATGAGGTAAAACAGACAGTCATCCTCTGGTCAGTAGATTGGTGGCTAATACTGGTTCTCCGCACTGGAGAGACTTAAACTGTCAGTCCAAGTGTCTGACAAAGTCTAATCTTTCTCTCTATTATTAAAAGTTTAAATAATAAGGATTTTAACCCATCACTTAAAATAAATGTTTAAAAACTGGATAAATTTGAGAGAAGCTTTCACAGATACAAACAAAACTCCATGGCTGCTCTGTCCCAACTCATTCCCCAAATGTCTTTCTTTTCCCTCCTGTAGTCAATCAAGAGGACCAGGTTAAGGACCGCATTGTTTTCTGTGCAGCACACAGTGGACAGTAAGGGCAGTGCAGGGTCAAGTAGAGTCATATGGTGGTAAAAGGAAAGGTAGTGGTAAAAATGGAAAATTTAACCACAAGCTTGTATAGAAAGTCAGTAATTACCCACATTTATTTCAACTGCACATTGATAAATATGCTTGAGAAAGTTGCTAGTGAGATATCAGTACCATTTTGGAAACATCCCAGCATAGAGGAAAATGTTAAGAGAAATTGTGTGGAGACGTTACAGTGGTGTTAGGGTTATGTACACAGGCAAGTAGGTGAACGATTATGCCCACGACGAAGCAACTTGCTTATGTGAATGTGTGACTAAAAAGTGAGTATATTCTCGGCTGTAGTTATTTTCCTGTGGGGATGGTGATCCTCATGATACTGGGGCACCTATCAATATCCACCCTCATTGGAGCAGAGAAAAATTCAGCCGTAACCACCAGCTCGCTGTGTAACTCTATCTGTAAAAGAGCTTTTGTTTGCCGAGCAGACTGTTATCAAAGTGTGTAACAACACATGAAACTGACACACAGTAAGAGAACAGCAAAACAAAGCTGGTATTCTGTAGCACTTGTATATGCTTTAATGGTTTACTTAGCTAAAATTAGGCAACTTTCAAGAAACATAGTTTGAAAAGTGCGGTCAGACTGAAGGGAAGCGTGTCCTTTTAACAGTAAATATTAAAAAAAGAAAAGGCATTTCAAAAGAAGAAAAACAAACAGATTCAAATAACCAATGGGCAAGAGTGGCTGTTGCCCCTACCAAAGAGCAATGTTAAGCACATGGCCAATAAACCAATAGTTATCAACACAAGGCACCTTTTCATTCAAAACAAATGTAAATTCTATGGGTAAAATAACCTTTATGGCATCATAAATTGTGTACTGTGTCCACCGAAAACCGGTTTAAACACCATGACACTATTTCAACCCATTAACAGTAAAGACCTGGAGGACATCTTACGTCACCTGAAGTCCTCCTCTTGCTGTTTAGACATCCTACCAACAGGTTTTTTCAAAGGGGTCTCAAAGACTCAAATGAACAACTACAGGCCCATCTCAAATCTCCCATTTTTAAGTAAGATCATTGAAAAAGCGGTTTTTCAACAGCTTAATTACTTTTTAACACAAAATAACTGCTATGATACCTTCCAGTCAGGCTTTAGACAGCACCACAGCACTGAGACTGCTCTGACATATTTAATATGTGTTTAATGACATATGTCTGAATACAGACAGTGGAAAAGTGTCAGTCTTAGTTTTACTGGATCTCAGTGCTGCCTTTGATACAGTTGACCACAATATTTTACTCAAACAACTGGAGAACTGGGCTGGTCTTTCCGGAACTGTACTAATCTGGTTTAAAACATACTTAGAGAACAGGAAGTACTTTGTGTCAATAGGTAACTTTACATCTGAGCAGACAAGAATCACATGTGGAGTTCCCCAAGGTTCCATCCTGGGACCTCTTCTGTTTAACATCTACATGCTCCCACTGGCACAGATTATAAAAAACAACCAAATAAACTACCATAGCTATGCAGATGACACACAGATGTATATAACAATGTCACCAGGAGACTGAGGCCCTGTACAGGCCCTTGGAAAATGCATTGAGGAGATTAATGACTGGATGTGCCACAACTTCCTCCAGCTAAACAAAAACAAAACTGAGGTAATTGTCTTTGGAGCCAAAGATAAACGATTGAAAGTCACCACAGAGCTTCAATCTATAAATCTAAAAACTACCAACCAGGCCAGAAATCTGGGTGTAGTGATGGACTCAGACCTAAATTTGGACAAACACATGAAGGCAATAACAAAGTCAGCCTACTATCACCTTAAGAATATATCAAGGCTAAAAGATCTGATGTCTCAGCAGGACCTGGAAAAACTAGTCCATGCATTCATCTTTAGTAGGCTTGATTATTGTAACAGCATCTTTACAGGTCTGCCTAAAAAGTCAGTTAGACAACTGCAGCTCATCCAGAACTCAGCTGCTCGAGTCCTCACTAAGATCAAAAATGTGGAGCACATCAGTCCAGCTCTGAAGTCTTTACACTGGCTGCCTGTCCATCAGAGGATAGACTTTAAAGTTCTGATGCTGGTCTATAAAGCTCTGAATGGTCAAGGACCAAAATACATCAGTGACCTCCTGACCCACTATGAACCTTCCAGACCCCTCAGGTCATCTGGATCCGGTTTTTTATCAGTTCCCAGAGTCAAAACCAGACATGGAGAAGCTGCATTCAGCTTCTATGCCCCACATGTCTGGAACAAACTCCCAGAAAGCCTCAGATCAGCTGAAACACTCAGTGTATTTAAGTCCAGGTTGAAGACATCTATTTTCAGCTGCATTTGAATAAGCTTGAGTTTCAAAACGGAATCATGTTTTAACTATTGATTTTATCTTTCATATATATCATTTTTCTGATTTTATCTATTGTTCTTATTTCCTTCTTTTGTTTAAATTTTAAATCATGCTTTTTATTTCTTCTGTTTTAATGTCTCTGTAAAGCACTTTGAATCACCTTGTTGTTGAATTGTTCTATAAAATAAACTTGCCTTGCCTTATGTGGAAAGCATTTCAAAGTGTCCTGAAAGTGACAGTGAACTCAATTTTGCTTCCTATACATCCAATGGTGTGTAAATGTGTGAGACGAAAAAAAAAAAACTGCATAGCTTGTATGAACGAGAAAACATTTATTTGTGTCTGTGGGTAAGCTCCAAATGAATTACCCTTCTGGGAGAAATAAAGTTTTCTGAATCTGTATAGACCAAGGGTGTCAATGTTAAGGCCATATTATTTTCCCCTTAATTGACACTACCATATTGGATTTGATCAATCGGTCTTTGTTGACAGGATATGTACCTCAGACTTTTAAGGTTGCTGTAATTAAACCTTTACTTAAAAAACCTACTCTTGATTCAGAAGTGTTGGCTAATTATCGACCTATATCCAATCTCCCTTTTTTGTCTAAAGTTCTTGAAAAAATAGTTGCAGTTCAACTTTGTGATCATTTACATAGAAATAATCTGTTTGAAGAGTTTCAGTCAGGATTCAGAGTGCATCATAGCACAGAAACAGCACTGGTGAAAGTTACCAATGATCTCCTCTTAACCTCTGATAGCGGACTTGTTTCTGTGCTTGTCCTGTTGGATCTCAGTGCTTCATTTGATATAATCGATCACAGCATTCTGTTACAGAGACTTGAACATGTTATTGGGATTAAAAGAACTGCATTAGGCTGGTTTAAGTCATATTTATCTGATAGATTCCAGTTTGTTCTTGTAAATGAAGAATCTTCCTCACACACCAGAGTAAGTCATGGAGTTCCTCAGGGTTCTGTGCTTGGACCAATTCTTTTTACTTTGTACATGCTTCCATTAGGTAACATTATCAGACAGCATGGCATAAATTTCCATTGCTATGCTGATGATACTCAGCTGTAGTCATCTATGAAACCAGATGAACCCAATAGGTTGATCAGACTACAAGCCTGTCTTAAAGACATAAAGACCTGGATGACTCAGAACTGTCTGCTTTTAAATTCAGACAAAATTGAAGTTGTTCTCTTTGGACCTGAGCGCTTCAGGGAGAAATTGTTTAGTTATATAGTTACTCTAGATGGTATTTCCTTGGCTTCTAGTTCTACAGTGAGGAATCTTGGAGTTATTTTTGACCAGAAATTATCATTTGACGCACATATAAAACTGGTTTCTAGGACTGCCTTCTTTCACCTTCGTAATATTGCTAAAATCAGGAACATCCTGTCTCAGGGTGATGCAGAGAAACTAGTTCATGCATCTGTTACTTCAGGATTGGACTACTGTAATTCCTTATTATTGGGCTGTCCCACATATTCTCTGAAAAGCCTCCAGCTGATCCAAAATGCTGCAGCGTTCTGATGAGATCTAACAGGAGAGATCATGTTTCTCCAGTTTTAGCTTCTCTTCATTGGCTCCCTGTTAAATTCAGAATAGAATTTAAGATTCTTCTCCTCACATATAAAGCTCTTAATGACCGAGCTCCATCATATCTTAAAGATCTCATTGTAAGATATTTTCCTAACAGAGCACTTTGTTCCCAAACTGCAGGTTTACTTGTTGTTCCCAGAGTTTCTAAAAGTAGAATGGGAGGCAGAGCCATCAGTTATCAGGCCCCTCTCTTGTGGAATAAGCTGCCGGTAAATGTCCGGGAAGCAGACACCCTTTCCACTTTCAAGATTAGGCTTAAAACTTTCCTTTTTGATAAAGCTTATAGTTAGGGATGGCTCAGGTGACCCTGAAACATCCCATAGTTAAGCTGCTATAGGCTTAGACTGCTGGGGGACCTCATCTGTCACACCTTTCCTTACTTTGCTCTCTTTTTCCCCCTGTTTAATTTCTCAAATGATTTTATGTACATGTGACATTATTGTGGTTATTAACTTGTGTTTCCCTGTTCCAACTGGTATCATTTGAATGGTGTTATGGTGTTTTTCCCCCCTCTTTTCCCTCTTTTCTGTCTTCTCAAACCCCAGCTGGTTGAGGCGGATGGCCACCCTTCCTGAGTCTGGTTCTGCCAGAGGTTTCTTCCTGAGTCTGGTTCTGCCAGAGGTTTCTTCCTGGTTCTGGTTCTGCCAGAGGTTTCTTCCTGGTTCTGGTTCTGCCAGAGGTTTCTTCCTGAGTCTGGTTCTGCCAGAGGTTTCCTCCTGGTTCTGGTTCTGCCAGAGGTTTCTTCCTGAGTCTGGTTCTGCCAGAGGTTTCTTCCTGTTAAAGGGAGTCGTTCCTTTCCACAGTCCCTCAGGCTCAGGACGGGAGATTGGACTGAAGACAAGCTTCGGTGCAATCTGTTGGTTTCCTTAGCTAGGATATTATTTTTTAATTGACTCTATATGAATTAATTGGATCATGATTACAATGAATTGAATTCCAATTAGCTTGAATTGGACTATATTATTTAAGTGCCTTGAGATGATAGTTGTTGTAATTTGGCGCTATATAAATAAAATTGAATTGAATTAATTTGTGGTGTTGATAAAAATGTCACTGTCACCGAGGAGTTTCTGAAGTGCCTATGACAAACACCACCGCAACCAAAGACAGGGTTGAGGTCGACTTGGCCTGTGCTGTCAGCTTGGTTACAGATGATGCACCATCATTGATCGGGAAAAAGGCAGGTGTTGCAGCCAATATAAAGAAAAAGTTCAAGCTGCAAATGGAGGGCATAGTTTTCGGATTTGTCATTGTATATTGCATCAGGAAGTATTGTGAAGAAAGTCATCATGGACGGATGACGTCATGAGAATAGTTACCTACTCAGTTAAAGACTGGTAATTTGATCCGAGCCAGAGGAGTGAATCACCATCAGTTTGACAGCCTCATTAATGATAGCTGTGCTGATGTGTTTCTTTCATTTGTGGGAGGAAATTGAACACGCTATTAGACAAATGGGAAAAACAATTAACAAAGAATTTAACAATGCAGAATGGCTGCAGGACCTTGCATTATGGTGGATATTACAGACCACTTGAAATATCTGAACAAACCAATTGCCTCTGTGAGACTGTACACATCAGTCTCTCTTACGATGATATCCCAAACTGGCAGCCCTGACAGCAAAGGTTTTGTGCATGCTTGCAACTACTTACTTTTGTGAGCTGAGTTGAGTTAAATGAATATCAACAAAACAAAATTGCACTCCAGGCTCACTCACGAGCAATTGGCAACAGCCCAGGATTTTGTGTGTTGATGTTGATGTTGATGCACTTGTTAAGAAGAAGTGCTGGATTTGCCAAACAGTCAGTGGCCTAGTTTAAAAAACTTTGCTTTGGAGAATGTCCTCACTCACTTCTGATCATCCAAAAATATTTGTTGTTTAAGTTAACCATTTTAAGATTACCAATGAAGATATTCAGCATTAAAGAACATGTACGAAGCTTCTGTTTTAAAATGACACTATAATCTTGTTGCTAAGTCAAACATTGGATTTGAATTTCTGTTGTGTAGGGTTTGTGGTGATGCCAGCATTAATACACAGGAATGTAACTGTTGGGCACAATAACTCAATTTTAATTTAGATGTAAAAATACCAGAGATTTTCAGTTCCACAATACTATAAATGTTCAATAAATATAAACATGTTATAATTTGTCAGGTGTTTTTACTCATGAGTAATTATGCCATGATTACAGCGGTCCAGGCCTCGAGATCAAAAAGGGTTGTATGTGGCCCTTTACCTAAAATGAGTTTGACATCTCAGGTATAGACTAATTTAGCTTTACACCAAATAACCCTGAGACTGATAATGTAAGTTAAAAGTCTCCAAAAACACAATTGTTGACTGCAGGTCAAGAAAAATGTAGGATACGAAGGATTTATCACATTTTCAGATTCCCTACAAAGAACAGGCACTAACTTCAGGGGCAAACATACTTTCCCTTTTGTTTCCTGTTCTTTTGATTTAATTCAATGAATTAAAGATGAACTAAACTTCAACTACTGTAAGTACTTTTACTGGTACTGGTGTTAAAACTTTATATCGCACATACATGTTCATTCATTCATTAGAAGTTCAAAATGTTATTTGAGAGGATGTCCAACAATAGGTCTACATACTTTGATCTTCTGAACGCAACATACACTGCGCTCGTTACCAATATTAGTTTACTGGTTGGAGGTTATCACAGAGTGATGGGAAAAAAATGAGTTGGGAACCTCCTGGTCAAATCCCGGTCTTTCTTTTTCACGCACCCTACCCCCTGGTTCAGCACTGAGCTCCGCATTATGAAGACCGCCACTCATGGCCTTCATAGTGCATTTACTTCATTACATTCTAATGTTGTCTCTGACCATGTAACACAGTGTTCTAAAGGCCCAATAAAGCACCCTTTATTAAATGACAGGAAATTCACACAGTTTGGGGAGGTTAGCAATTAGAACAGCTTTTTCACCGAATCATCAATCAAAACACCAAGACCAAAACATTTAGATAATTTCGTCCTCCATGCACTGAGAAATTTAGTAACAAATTTGTTTTCCATTGTTTTTAGATAACTTGGAACAACCATCTGCGAATAAGTCTATACATTCTCTGCAACAGTAAAAATCTTTAAGAGGAACCTTTTCAAAGAGTTCAATGGTATGTACAAGACACTTTCTCTAACAAAATTTTTTTTAAAAATGTCTCTCTGTAATGGAAAATACCTGCTTATCCATCCCACTAACATTATCTAAACTCATTATCTTGTCCGGTTATCAAGTTCATCATCCAAGAATTTAATTTAACTGAAGCATCTGCAGATATGTTGATGGAATACAGCAAAACAAGCTGGTTTCCTCTCCGACGAATCGCATACTTATTGCATGCAGTGAATTTCATAGATAAAGGAGGGTTTGATGAGGAAAGTAAAATCTAGACAAGTTAGAAGAACAAGAAGCAATATTCAATAATACAATACTGCAGTTGTGGATGACTCCTGGTGTTCGATTTTCATTCGCAAGTGACAACAAACTCCCTAGTATTTAAACACCACATTTGCCATATCAGGGAATATTGCTCTTTTCAGCAAACACTTTAACATGTTAAAATAATTCAAATGCCATCAAATTAAAGGATAACTGCACTATGCTAACAAATATATAAATGTAGTAAAGTCCCCTGAGAAGGACATAAAGCTTGGAGGGACCTCATAGGAAGGATATCTATTTCAACTCTAAACAAACACATGTGTTAGAAGAGCCATAACTGTAATCACCTGACCTTCAACCACATTCTCTGATCGCTCAACTGCCGACTTCCCGAGAGGAGAAGGCATCATTACAAACACTCAGATTCAAATGTCTGCTGATGAAAGCCCACACCCAATATATCCTATCACTGCCTAACTGAGAGAAATTTATGGTGCGACAAACCCGAGAACTGAGCACACATGCCATTCCAAGTGCAGATGTGTGTGTACAGCCGTCTTCCTAGCGGCTCAGTATGATTTAGAAAGAAATTTAACCTAAGCATTGAAACGGAATGGACAGGTCCAGACTTGTTGTAATAGTTATAGAAGAGGAAATCATGTGGAAAACATTTGCATGGTTCTGCTGCTCTGTTCATGAGGCTTTGTTAGCTACATCAAAGCTTAAGACCTACCTTTTTAGTAGAGCTTTTATCTACATATCTTTCATTAGTATTTACTTCCATTCAATTCCTTCTTAGTCTCTTATGTTAAAACTAGTTTTAGCATTTTCTGTTTGTGTTTTACCAATTCATCTATTAATAACTTATTTAGCACATTTATATTTTTGTACAAATAATAAATTTGTTTGAATATCTAACCCATGTCTTTTATACAGCCTATTCCATTCCATTCTTATAGTGTTTTTTATTTTTTTATCTCATCCGTTTTTACTCTTTTTTATTCAAACTGCCAGTGTTCTTGTTTCCTCAGTACTGTCAATGAGGGTTAAGATGGCGCTTTAGAGAACATCATTCTGTGTATTGTGTGCATGTGTGTGTGTCTGTGGGACTTGTGGTTTGGAGAACTAGATGGGTAAAGTGGCATTGTTTGTTTGTTTTTATTCATATTTTATTGGCTATGTAAAGCACGTGCTTTAGAAATAAATATTGCTTGATTGATCTACTTCTCCATTAAAGTTAAGTGTAATTCTGTGTAAAATACAGCAATGCTGATTAAAAATATATATTTCTATAATCCGAAACAAGCTATGCTCGAGAATTTACCCAGATTATATCATTTATGTGTAAAGACTATGCATTTTTGGGAGTTATCCTCCTTTTCCTGAAATCTATAATCATCGACCACATAGGTCAGAAATCAACACACCCCTGAACACAGTCAGAAGAACTCAAAACATCAAGCTATTGAAAGCTGTTCAACTTTCTCTCTATGTTGTGTAACCATTGCTCAGAGACTACAAAACAAATAAATATGACACAGTGATCTTCATAAATGCTAATATTTTTATGAAGTTTATATAATCATCAGAGGCTTTAGTGGGGTCACAAACTAACTGGCCTGGATAGAGGGACAATTTTTGAGGGAGCAAACATAACACACTGACATGCTATGTGAGTAGCAACACTGCTCTGTCACCAAGATTCATGACCACCTACAATAACTACAATGCTTTTTATTAGCCCCACTTCCCTTTTTGCAAATCCAAAAGTCAATGGGATCCATGCAAGGTGTTTTCCTAACAATCTTGTTTCTATATTGTTACTTACGAAATAGCTCAGGAGCATCCAACTTCAAAGTTGTTGGGTTGACCAACCTTTATGTGCTAAACTGACCGCCAGTCAATAAACACACATGACAGATTGTCCACACAGACATTAAGTCATCTGCATGCATTCATCATGCATGCGTGAATGGCCAGAGTGCCTGGCAATTATTTGTGCACCTTCTATCTACCAACCGGTTACTATGGAAGCACCTCCTTTGCCAGCAAGCCATCAAACTAGGCCTGAACATAAACACTACAGGCAAATTTTAGTTCAGAGTTGAAGACCCTGTGTAAGATAAACCAGAAAAACTAGCCACAGAAATGTCATGTCTAAATGTCATGTTTAAATTAAACTGTGGCTTATATATGAAAGACTGAAACCATTAGAAACCACTGGAGCACCTCACTGCAGAACTATCGTTTAAAAACAACTTTTAATACAGGATAGTCAAGTAAGATTGGTTATCCTAAGTGACGTTTCTTTTTATTATTTAGACCTCTCTATTGTTTAAGACAGACAGTCGAAATTGTGGATTTTTCCATGAATCAAAGATGCATACATCTGATCGTACCGTTTAATTATTTTTGGTACAAAACAAACGCGGACACCACTACTTTCATGTAGACACAAGACAACTTTGTCCGAGGAGAAGAAATGTACAGGATGTTGAGCAAAGATCACAGTAATTTTTACGCAACCAGGTGAGATACCCTTTTATTCAATACTCATTCATATTTCGAAATCAATGGTTTGAACTCGCAACATCTCAAAACGCTTTGTACGTCGTTAAAAGGAAGTACTAATGTTCTCAAGGGAACAGTTTGGTAACAACTCGAGTTACTTTCACACCAACGAAGTCCTAACTTATTTTAAAAGTTGTAAAATAAAACAAAACAAAAAGGTTTTAAAACCGAGCGTTTTGGCACTTGTAGCTTGTCTAGTTGTCGCCGCTCCAACTTTGGGGTACCGTCGCCCCGACTATAGCCCTCCTGAATACAGCAACGACCAGAGCTCAAGAGAAAGGAGACGTCTAATCCGCTCGAAGGTGATAGAGAGGTGAGACCCAGGAGAGATAAGAAGTGGGACACGATGTCTGTCTGGGGCAGCTGTCTTACCGTACTTATTTGGCTCTCTGTCGTACTCCAGGATAGGCACCACAGCTTCGGAGTCCTGTGCTTCGAATACCGAGTCCTCCAACGCCTCTTTTTCCTCCCCTGTACCAGCGCTACTGCTGCTGCCGCCGGTGTCCTGTGCCGGGTCAGCTTCGACCGCGTCCAAGCGCTCCCCTCCTCCTCCGTCAACCGGGACAACCACAAATCTTTCACCCATGTCACTTATCCTGCTTTTCGCACTTACAGTCGAGGGCCAACAAACCGAACGACCAAGGACAAGCACAGGACAGCGTAGCAGACACACGCTCACGCGCTTATCAGAGGATTGATTACAGTAGAGTCGTGCCCGCCCACCGTTTTAGCTCCTTGGTTGAAAGGGCTGAGGAGCGCTGTCAATCGCCATCACGAGCAAATCGGACTTGTTTAAATTTGTTCATTAAAAATGAGCAAGTTCAAATATTCGCTAGAACTTTATATTTTACTTCTATTTGACTTATCTCGTTTAATTACAAGCAAACATTAATCTGTAATATTCAAAACACAAAACAAAAAAATGTTAAACACTATCATAGTTCTAGCAATATTTACATTTAAATATCCAAAGTTTTTCTATAATACTGTGGAAAGCATAGGTTGCAGTACTATGCAGCTGAACAAATCACTCCTTAAAATAGAACAGATCTTTGGGTGCAACACATGTACTGGCATGTCACACTGAACTCATTACAACTTTTCTTAATGTTCTCAAATGGTTGTGTAGGCTAATTAACACTGACTCTGTATATCCTCTGCAATCAAAAGGCCTGTCACAGAAACTCAATAGATCATTCTAATTTTAAAAGTTATTATGCTTTAGTCATTTGCTCCCACCCCACCTTAATAACTCTGGTATGTTCCTGCATAGAATAAATGAGTTGCCAATGCCTCAGGATAGAATGACCTCTCATATTTCCAGGCAGTTTTAACACATAGTCTCCAGGCACATATCTAAAAATTCTCTGGGACAAAATGTCTTACACACTTGAATGTAGGGGGCTTTTTTGCAAACATTCAAAATGAGAAACAATAACACATATGACAATATACTTTTATTTAGACTACAATGTCCACCTAAGTCTGGAGGCCTATCTCTGCTGAAAGAGCTCTCTGATTTAAAAAAGCAAAGAAACTATCCTAAATTACATCACATCACAAATTTACTTTGGGGGGGGGATCCATCTGTTCACCAAATTCTTTGGAGGTTTTTATACATGGCTGTATATACTTTTCATAGAGATAATATCTTCACCAGTTTATGAAACACGTACATTTCTGGTCATTACTGTAATACAGCCTAAGATATGGTACAATGGAAAATTAAATGGTTTAATTCTTTTGAGAGAAAAACTCAAGATGTTTTGAAGAGTGAGATAAATAAGTAGATTATTCAATAAAGTATGTGGTGACACAATGAAAGGCTGGCAGGTTGCAGAAGCTTCCTATTAAGCTTTAAGATAGGTTACGCTCTGCAATTATGTCAGAAATGGCATGAGACACTCGACTGCCATATAAAGTGACTGGTAATATCTCCTATAGGAAAATCAACCCATTGGTCAACAGATGCATTCAATATTCCATTCATATGTGTAATATGAACTTGACCTAAAACAACCAAACGGTTTTATTTATGAAAGGAAGTCATAAACCATACCTGATAGTCTGTCATTTACTTGGTTATTCAAAACTCTTCAGAAGAGAATATTCTGGATGAACTCCAGAGATCACTCATACAGTAATTGCTCAAAGGCTGTAAATGTGGACTAAAATAGACAGCTGGCAGAACAGTTGGATGTGCAATAGGTGGTCATTTGAGTTTGGGTGGAGTGGTAAGATGGGAAGTGGTTGTGTTGACTTTATAGAAGTTGTTTTTAGTCAGTTTAGTTTGCAAATAAAATGTTTGAATGTATGACCAGAAAGTGATTTTGTAAAGTCGATAGGGCAAGATGGATGCAGCACTCACAGAGCGAGAGACAATAGAAAGGGGCTGATATATTTATTTGTAATCTTCCAAGTCTGTGTTATTTCACTCATCCGCAGCTAAACCCATCACCTCAGAACAGAATGATTTGTAGGCCGACTGAATGAAGTGCAGATTACATTTATAAGCTGGAACGAGAACAGATGCAGCCTCCACAGCACAATCACAGCAGTAAGGATTCAAAGTGAAAAAATGTCAAATGTCATTTTTAAGCCACCTTCCACTTTGCCACTAGCAGAATAAACACTGGACACCCTCTTTTGCAGAAACTATGCTTCTGTCATAAACATGCTGATAGATTCTGTGACATTAAGTCATATTTATAGAGAATTCAAGACTTGATCTGCAGTGATTAAGGTTCACATGCTCTTACATAGCATGAATATGCCAAGGGCTAAAGTAGTTTTAAAGATGATAGTATATTGATAAGTTTGACAGCCTATTTTTCCTATTAAAATAATTACATGAAAATAATGCATGTAAAAAAATCACTCTTTTCTGCTGTCTACTAGATGTTAGAGATTAGACCAGCAGACCTGTAATTCTAGGTATCCCTCCTGGACCTGGTTTCCCCCTGCTTACTTGACATCGGATAAATGGAAGATAATGGATGGACTTGTAAGTCACAGGTGATCGGATCTAGCAGATCCCGAGCAGCCGGGACTTAAGAGCGGCTGGGTGACTGTCAGGAAGAGGAGTCATAGTCCTAAAGTCAAGCCTGTGGTTCACCATCAACCTGTCCACGCTTCAAATAGATTTTCCCCACTCAGCGACACACCCGCTGAGGACAAAACCCTGGTAATTGGCAGCTCTATAGTCAGAAATGTGGCATTAGCGACACCAGCGACCACAGTCAAATGCATTCCAGGGGCCAGAGCGGGCGACATAGAATCCTATTTAAAACTGCTGGCTAAGGATAAGCGTAAATACGGTAAAATAGTTATTCATGTCGGCGGTAATGAGACCCGGTTACGCCAATCGGAGGTCACTAAAATTAAAGTTGCATCGGTGTGTAATTTGGCCAAAACAATGTCAACTCTTTAATTCTATATTAGACTCTATTGGGTTTTCTCAAAGTGTTCACAGACCTACTCACTGCCTTAATCATACCCTTGACCTTGTGCTGACTTATGGCATTGAGAGTGAACAGTTAACAGTGTTCCCTCATAACCCTGTCTTGTCTGACCATTTTTTAATAACTTTTGAATTTACATTACTTGAATATATGGTTTCTGAGAATAATTTTACATATAGAAGGTGTCTATCAGAGAATGCTGTAACCAGATTTAAAGAGTTGATTTCATCATCCTTTTCTTCACTGCCATGTGCAAATATGACAGAGGACGGCTACCTAAATTTTACTCCAGTAGAACTTGACTCTCTTGTTGACAGCACTACAGCTTCAATGCGTACAACACTGGACAATGTTGCCCCTCTGAAAAGGAAGGTAATCAGTCAGAAGAGGTTGTCTCCTTGGTATAATTCACAGCTGCGTGCGTTAAAGCAGACTGCAAGAAATCTGGAGAGACAGTGGCGTTCCTATAATTTAGAAGAGTCTCAATTAGTCTGGAAAGATAGTTTATGAACGTATAAGAAAGCACTTCGTAAAGCTAGAACTGCTTATTAGTCATTATTGATTGAAGAGAATAAGAATAATCCCAGGTTTCTTTTCAGCACTGTAGCCAGGCTGACAAAGAGTCCGAGCTCTGTTGAGCCATGTATTCATTTAACTCTCAGCAGTGATGATTTCATGAGATTCTTTATCAATAAAATTGTTTCTATCAGAGAGAAGATTAATAGAATCCTTCCCACTATTATCACTGATGTATCATCAAGTAGAGCAGCTTTAGAAGTATCTTTAGAACCTGATTTGTATTTAGACGGCTTCTGCCCAGTTGATCTTTCTGAGCTAACAACGGCAATAGTCTCTTCTAAACCATCAACTTGTATGTTAGACCCAATCCCAACCAGACTGTTCAAGGAGGTTTTCCCCTTAATTGACACTTCCATATTGGATTTGATCAATCGGTCTTTGTTGATAGGATATGTACCTCAGACTTTTAAGGTTGCTGTAATTAAACCTTTACTTAAAAAACCTACTCTTGATTCAGAAGTGTTGGCTAATTGTTGACCTATATCCAATCAACCTTTTTTGTCTAAAGTTCTTGAAAAAATAGTTGCAGTTAAACTTTGTGATCATTTACGTAGAAGTAATCTGTTTGAGGAGTTTCAGTCAGGATTCAGAGTGCATCATAGCACAGAAACAGCACTGGTGAAAGTTACCAATGATCTCCTCTTAACCTCTGATAGCGGACTTGTTTCTGTACTTGTCCTGTTGGATCTCAGTGCTGCATTTGATACAATCGATCACGGCATTCTGTGACAGAGACTTGAACATGTTATTGGGATTAAAGGAACTGCATTAGGCTGGTTTAAGTCATATTTATCTGATAGATTCCAGTTTGTTCTTGTAAATGAAGAATCTTCCTCACACATTGGAGTAAGTCATGGAGTTCCTCAGGGTTCTGTGCTTGGACCGATTCTTTTTACTTTGTACATGCTTCCATTAGGTAACATTGTTAGACAGCATGGCATACATTTCCATTGTTATGCTGATGATACTCAGCTGTACTTATCTATGAAACCAGATGAAACCAATAGGTTGATCAGACTACAAGCCTGTCTTAATGACATAAAGACCTGGATGACTCAGAATTGTCTGCTTTTAAATTCAGACAAAACTGAAGTTGTCCTCTTTGGACCTGAGCGCTTTAGGGAGAAATTGTCTAGTTATATAGTTACTCTAGATGGTATTTCCTTGGCTTCTAGTTCTACAGTGAGGAACCTTGGAGTTATTTTTGACCAGAATTTACCAGATTACAACAATTGTCATCTCAAGGCACTTAAATAATATAGTCCAGTTCAAGCCAATTGGAATTCAATTCATTGTAATCATAATCCAATTCATTCATATAGAGCCAATTAAAAAAAATAATATCCTAGCTAAGGAAACCAACAGATTGCACCGAAACTTGTCTTCAGTCCAATCTCCCATCCTGAGCGTGCCTGTGGTGACTGTGGAAAGGAACGACTCCCTTTTAACAGGAAGAAACCTCTGGCAGAACCAGACTCAGGAAGGGTGGCCATCCGCCTCGACCAGCTGGGGTTTGAGAAGACAGAAAAGAGGGGAGAAAAACACCATAACACCATTCAATGGATACCTGTTGGAACAGGGAAACACAAGTTAATAACCACAATAATGTCACATGTACATAATATCATTTGTGAAATTAAACAGGAGGAAAAAGAGAGCAAAGTGAGCAAAGGTGTGACAGATGAAGTCCCCCAGCAGTCTAAGCCTATAGCAGCTTAACTATGGGATGTTTCAGGATCACCTGAGCCATCCCTAACTATAAGCTTTATCAAAAAGGAAAGTTTTAAGCCTAATCTTGAAAGTGGAAAGGGTGTCTGCTTCCCGGACATTTACCGGCAGCTTATTCCACAAGAGAGGGGCCTGATAACTGAAGGCTCTGCCTCCCATTCTACTTTTAGAATCTCTGGGAACAACGAGTAAACCTGCAGTTTGGGAGCAAAGTGCTCTGTTAGGAAAATATCTTACAATGAGATCTTTAAGACATGATGGAGCTCGGTCATTAAGAGCTTTATATGTGAGGAGAAGAATCTTCAATTCTATTCTGAATTTAACAGGGAGCCAGTGAAGAGAAGCTAAAACTGGAGAAACATGATCTCTCCTGTTAGTTCTCATCAGAACTCTGGCTGCAGCATTTTGGATCAGCTGGAGGCTTTTCAGAGAATATGTGGGACAGCCCAATAATAAGTCCAATCTTGAAGTAACAAATGCATGAACTAGTTTCTCTGCATCACCCTGAGACAAGATGTTCCTGATTTTAGCAATATTACGAAGGTGAAAGAAGGCAGTCCTAGAAACCAGTTTTATATGTGCGTCAAACGATAAATTCTGGTCAAAAATAACTCCAAGGTTCCTCACTGTAGAACTAGAAGCCAAGGAAATACCATCTAGAGTAACTATATAACTAGACAATCTCTCCCTGAAGCGCTCAGATCCAAAGAGAACAACTTCAGTTTTGTCTGAATTTAGAAACAGACAGTTCTGAGTCATCCAGGTCTTTATGTCTTTAAGACAGGCTTGTAGTCTGACCAACCTATTGGTTTCATCTGGTTTCATAGATAAGTACAGCTGAGTATCATCAGCATAACAATAGAAATTTATGCCATGCTTTCTAATAATGTTACCTAATGGAAGCATGTACAAAGTAAAAAGAATTGGTCCAAGCACAGAACCCTGAGGAACTCCATGACTTACTCCAATGTGTGATGAAGATGGTGAAGCAAGGTGAAGCAATAGTGACAAAGTAAACAACGGTCTGATCCAACAATGTGTTTTTTGACTCCGTGCTGTCTTTTCAGGAAGAAAATCGTCTTTGTAGTGCACATATTTAATTTTAGTAGATAAAATTAGGATAATTTTAGGCTTTAATTTTATTTGTGACTGACTGACAAGAGTGCCAGTCGAGAGCAGGTCAGTGCAGCTGATGACTTGAATAGTCTATCAATATGGATCAAGAATTTACATTATGCTCTCATCCCTCTCTGTTGTCACAAAGATTGTCAAATGCGAAGTAACTGAACAAACTTGCTGCCAAGATGAATTTGTTGTCAGGATGCCTCAGCATAATTATTGGTCTTTTTATGTGTTTGTTGTCAGAAAGATGTAAAATATAAAGATATTGACATGGTTATGTGTTCTAATGAATGCTCCTGCCTTGTGATGCAGAATGTGAAAAAATATCTCATCTACTAGTGTGTATTTCTCTCGTTTTGTTAGTCTGTGCTCTCGTGTAGTCCGTGACTGACGCAGTATCACTAATTTTTTTTTTTTTTCTAAATGAATGCCTTGTACAAACTTCGAATGTTGCTGAAAGTTCTGTAAATGTCCTTGACCAATTAATTTTTTTACTTTGGATTGCCATATCTAAAGCAGGTGTCATAACAAGTCTTTACAGTTTCCTCCATGGCACCAATCTCAGCTGTTTACCGGAGCTCTTCTGGAACCAACAATGCATACCTGGAATGTATGTGGGTCAGTGTTGCATGAAAAGAAGCCTTTAACCTATCATGGGTCTCCTACTGTTGTGCGATTGTTATCCCAGTGGCATAACAGAAAGTGGTGGTGAGTCATTAGTAGTACATCAAAACAGATCCCTTAGGGTATCCTATAGGGATGTGTGTGCCGAGGTGCAATTAGAAGTAGAGGCCCACCTGCCATGCCCACACATGATTTGGAAAGCTCCTCAGTTGTCAAGAGTTCAACAGTTTCTTGCTCCCTGCTGTTAAATATTAGAAAGGTGTGTCATTACACACTACATATAGAAATAAAGAAGCATAAATAACAAAATGTAGATAATTGTATAATTAGATTAATTATTTTTATATTTTAAAATGTTATGTAAATGCATATGTAATGCAAATATCAATAGTAACATCTGTCAACAAAATAAACTGTTAATTTAAAAGGTAATGAAGACAGTGCAAATAAAAAATAAAAGACAGTAGCATTAACATGAAATAAATATATGAATAAATTTAAAAACAAACAAACAAACAAAAAAAAACATAATTTAGGTTAAAATAGGTGATATAATTATACTCTTCACTTTCCCTTACTTTCCTATAATTGGTTTCGAATTAGCATCTGTTTAGCTTAGTTTCGTTTTTTTGCTTTATATTTCACACTTTCTTTTGCATGCAATGTTTTGACTTTACTTTGTCTTCATCAGGCTTAGTGTGTTCCCCTTTTATTACTCATTTTTCTAGTTTCTGTTTGTTATTCCTTTGGCTTGTTCTTCATTTCCAACTTAATTTAGTTTAGGCACCCCCTTTACTTTGCATTCACTTCCACTATAATTAGGATCAGGGCATGGGTGGGGGGCAGTTAGGGGAAATTGAAAGTAAAACCCTGCCACCATAGGCGACAGAGTTTGATGCACTGGCCATCACTGTTCCTATTTTTGGGCCTCTCCCTCCCCCAATTCCATAAAAGACCTGTGCCGCCCCCAAAAGGGACCTTTTTAGGGGGCCAAATGGTTAGAACATTGAAATGCCTGGACATGCACACTCCATCCAGCCCCGGCCAAAACACATGCCCCCCCCCCCCCCCCACACACACACACACACACACCACACACACACACACACACATATACATATTCAACCTACATATCCACTTACACAATCACACGTATCCCAGCCCAAATTTAGATATTCTATTTTGATTTTTGTGTTTATTAGTACCCTCCCCCATACATCCCTTACCACCCCCTGTCCCCAAGTGCCCACCCCATACAATAACACACATGTATACACATAATTATACATCTATACACAGGGTTTAGGGTTAGGGCCGGGTAATAGCTGAGGTTAGAACATAAAATGTTTGGACCCCGCCATCCATGACGGAGGTGGGGTCAATGCACACTCCATCCAGCCCCCACCAAAACCCAGGCCCGCACCGCCCCCCCCCCACACACACACCCACACACACATCTATATATACACACACACTCTCATTTATAATTAGATGAATCACCACTCTTTAGTCAGGGTTTATAGTTTAATTAGAGTTATATTATTAATAAGAATTTTTTTAGGGTTAGGGTCTTGTTAGGGTTAGAGGAAAGGACATGGGAGGGGTAATGAAGAAGAATTTAGGGTTTTTTTAAGGTTAGGGCCGGGTTGTCACTGGGTTAGGGTTAGAGGAAAGGACATGGGAGAGGTTATAAAAGGAGGAAATATCCTAAATAGGGTTAGGCATCTGGTTAATAATCAAATTAGGGTTAGGCATATGAATAATAATTGTCACTAGTTCCAAATTATAATGATTAAAAGTTATTATGTTAAAGAGGGAGTTCAATATAACAATAAAGGAATTAATAGAGTTGTTCTATTAATTTACCTGACAGGTAGGAGAGTGGAGGGACCGGATGATGGGCGGAAGAACATCCTCTCATTGAGACCTTGTGGATGGGTTGTGCCAGGTTTGTTGATCCAGTCCCTCTCAGCTCTTCTCCTTTGGGCCTCAGACTAGTGCGGATTGCACTCCAGGACGGAGGCTCGGACCGACTCCCAACCGTGGGAGACAAAGTGCTGGACCGCATGACGGTGAGTGTTGAGTTTCTTTAATATGTTCTGTCTGTGGCCCTGAAATCTCAAATGAATGGTCCTTCCCGTTTCACCAATATATTTCAAACCACACATTTTGCAAACCATCACATAAACACAGTTCTTGGAACTCACACTGCCCCGTGGGGAAACCTTAAAAATCCTCTTGGTCTGGGGATTCTGAAACCAGGTTTGCTGGCTGAAGTAGCTGTCTCGGGAAGCCAGCTTGAATTCCTCCCGAGGCTTGACCTTTGCTCTTACCAGGTAATCCTTAATGTTTTTATTTTTTCTAAAAGCAGCAATTATCCTATAATCATTTTCAAGTTGATTATCCATCATAAGTGTTTTGAAATTGTGTTTAATTTTTCCCACCAGGGTTACAGTGGACGGTGAGTAGGTGGTGATGAAAGGGAGAGCAGTTGAGACCTGGATGGGATTAGACTGTAGAAATGTCCTGAAGCAAGATCTAAGAAAGGTCCTAGATTACCCTCTTGTGGACAAAGCGCCAAACAGCACCCTAGTGGCATGTTTGAAATCCTCTTTTTGTGTACAAATTCTATGAAATCTTAATAATTGTGATTTGATGAGTCCTGCAAATGTGTGTTTTGGATGAAAGCTAGTTTTGTGTAGTAGTGCATGTGTGTCTGTGTCTTTAAAGTACACTTTAATATCCAATTGGTTGTTGTGATTAAAATTTGGTCCTTTGAATGTAGTTGTGTCTAAAAAATTGATCGAATTATTGTCTGTTGTGGATTTAAGTTTAATAGAGGGGTTGTGGTTGTTTAAAATGTTCAGAAATGTGTCAAATTCCTCCTGTGAGTAGGTCCAAATGCCCCAAATGTCGTCCAAGTATCTATAATAGTAAAGGGGCTTTTTGTGACATTTCTCCAGTGCAGCAGTCTCCCATTCAGCCATAAAAATATCTGCATATGCAGGGGCAAACTTTTTGCCCATGGCTGTGCCTTTTATTTGTAGGAAGTAATTTCCATCTAATTCAAAGTAATTTTTGGTCAAATTAATCTCTAATAGTTGTAGTAATTCTTTGTCTGGTCTTTTTTTATCATGAAATTTAAAAAATATGTTTCTAATTTATTGGATTCCTTCTTTTATATCAATATTTGTGTATAGGCTGTCAACGTCAATTGTGAATAGGATCGAATTAGTGGGGGCTTTTATCTTTTTAACTTTATCAATAAAATCATAAGTGTCCTTAATATAGCTCGAATGTTTGGTGGCCAATGGGTTCAAATAGTAATCAATGAATTCGGCTGACCTATAGGTCTCACTGCTGCAGTCAGACACAATAGGCCGCCCGGGGGGAATTTGGAATGGTTTGCTCCAATTGGCTGGCTCCTTGTGAATTTTGGGAAGTAAATAGAATTGTCTGGGTCTGGGCTCAGAATCTCAAATCAGATAGTTTCTTTGTTTAGCATTGATGAATTTTTTCTCGTATAATGTTTGGAAAATGGGGACAATTTGGGTTAATGTATCTAAATATATGGGTTTCTTTAATTTGGAATAGTATTTCTCATTTCTTAGTTGTTTGTAACCTTCCCACAAATACTGTTCCGTGTCCATCACCACCACTACGCTGCCCTTATCGGCCGGCTTAATAATGATATTTTTGTTATTTTTCAGTTCTATGAAATGTGGCTGCGTTTTCTTCGGGGATAAATCTGGCTTAATTTGAGGGGGTTTGAAAGAATTTTGGAAGTAGGCGAGGTCTAATTGAATCAGTTGTTTGAGATTTTGGGGCAGATTAACATCAGGAGGAGTCCAATTGGATGCGGGAGTGAAAGGTTGTTTTACTGAGTCTGTTTTGTCTTTATAATAATCAATGATTTTTAGTCTCCTGTGATAATTTTGTAGGTCTAGCCTAGTTTGTGGTACAATATTCTTATTACTGCCCCTGGTGGGAATAACATTTGAGCCTCTGTTAAGCAGAGTCAGCTGGGGGATTGTCAATTTACTGTTTTGGGCTAAAGTCATTACATTTTTAAACCCCTCCTGATAAAACAGGCTATCGGGGACACTCAGTTTACCTGTTTCATCCAGTGGATAAGCATGCTGCAGGTCCAGTGAACTCCATCCCTCTCAGTCTTAAAGTCCTGAGTAGGGAGTGGAGCGATGTGATCACAGTTTGTGGTGATGTGCTCGTTCAGGATCCTCAGGTTTGATTTCTCTTTCAGGGGAAGAGAGCTGGAAAAGTTCAGGACAGGGACCAAGAAGGTGGCCTGTTGAAATTTATTTTTCGCCACCCTCAAAGCGCCCTGAAGCTGACGGATGATTGTGCTGCGGACCTTCTGGCTCCTGCTGTTGATCCCAAAAGCAAGGATCACAGTCTCCACTGCAGCGTTGCTGAGGGCCTTGTGGAGGATGGCCTCAGCGTGGTGAAAGGTCGCCTCTGGATAACTGTCAATCTGCAGGTTATCATGCTGGAATGGAGGAAATCTGGACAGGTTGGAATCACCTATCATCAGATTTGTCCTTTTCACAGTCAGACCCCAGTCCTGTAGTTTTTTACTAGTGTTAAGATGTCTGAAAGGTCTGCGTGTGAGTGTGTCAGATGGAGACCGTGAGAAGAGCCGTTGGAAGCTGCTCTGGCTCCGAGTAGCAGGCCGTGGAGGGTCCGCAGGGAGCGGTGTGGCAGATGCCTGTGGCGTTGTTGTGGCCTGGTCCTCGACCCGTGGCTCAGTGGGATGGAGAATACGATCAGGTAAGGCCCTGACCCCCATGGGTCGAGTCGGAAGGTGTTACGCCGTGGGTTGGGGGTCACGCTCGGTGTGCTGGGTCTGCTCTCATCCCCAGACAGGTCGATGAGGTTTAATTCCTCGAGGCACACACACGGATTGCCTGGAGGAGGAGGAGGAGAGGAAAAATAAAGAGGGGGAGGAGGTGAAGGAAGAAGAGGAGCTGGTGAGACGCCCTGTTCCGATGTGGCCAGAGTGGAGATGGTGCTCTGCTCCCCCACGGTCACTGCGGAGGGCTGCCTCACACTGCTGCTGTCCCTCTGAGGCCTGGGATCTGGTGCTGCTGCCTGCAGAGAAGGAGAGCTGGATGGAGGAGCATGAGAAGGAGGAGAGGAGGTAAGTGGGGAAGAGGGAGAGAAAGGAGGGCGTGGAGGAGGAGCGGGTGAAAGGGGGGGTGGAAAAGGGAGAGCGGGAGGGGCCCCTGCTTCATCTGGCTCCGAGAGGAGGGGGGACCAGTCCCCTCCTCTCTGGTTAGTCATGGTGGTGACCGACATGGCATTGGTTTCAGGTGGTGCGGGCACAGCCTGAATGGGTGGGGCTGTGTGGACCTGTGCCTGGATGGTGGCAGTGGGGCGGGTCTCAGTAGGAGAGGGACAGGCCTCAGTGGGAAGAGTGCTGTTTTGTGCCCCTGTTGTGGCTCTGGGCTGTGAGGGCTGCTGCTGCTGCTCGTTGAGGTTGGCTGTCAGAAATGCCTCCGCGCCCTGGAGGGTCTCTGGTCTCAGCCTGCGGCCCAGGTTTTTGCTGGCCCAAGTGGAGGCCACCTCAAAAGGGCCGTGCCAGTCACGGCTTGGGAACTGGTTCAGTTCATGAGCACTGGCAGTCATGGAGTTTTCATAGTGCTGTTGCAGAATGATAAGGGCAGTGTGTACCCAGTTCTTTGCATTACCCTCCAGTAACAGCTGGGTGGTGCTGTAGGGAGAGGCAGGTTTGATCAAGGTAGCCAGGTTCAGAGTGGTCTTACCGATCATTGGGGGTGCGTCTGGACCAGAGACGTTCTTTAGATGGTGCGCAGCCTTAATCAGCCGGTGGATGATGCGGACCTTGTGGCTGAAATCCGGATTCCTCAGACAGAACCCTCTGAGGTAGGGGGCCGTCCCTGGTGGGTTGTTGGTGTAACTGTTGGTGTGGCTGTCGGCGTGGCTGTCCACGTGGTTGTACGCGTGGCTGCCACTGATTATGCCCTCCCCTGGCGTTTGAGTGGTTGAGAGAGAGAGAGAGAGGAAAAGAAAGAGAAGGAGGGGGAAGAAGGGATGGGTTATGTTCTTGAGTTGTGGTGTGCTGCGGGTGCGATAGGAAATTGAATTTCCCTTGAGGTGAGTGGTGCAGGTGTTTGAGTGTGGGCTGTATGCAGTGGGCTCGAGACCCCTGGTTTGTGTATGTGGAGGAAGTGTGGGGGGGTTAGAGGAGGAGAGAGAGGATGGACAGAAATGAGGTAGGAAGTGTAAAAGAAATTATTCTGGGAGACTTAGGTGTTAGGGCTGTGGTCCTGTGACCTTAGGGTAAGGGTAAATGGAAGGGGAGGGCATAAGAAGTGGCCAAATGGTCAAATTTAGGGCCAAAGGTTTATTTTTGGGGAAATTTATGAAAATTATGAAAATTAATTTTCCCGTGGTGGTGCCAGGGGAAGAACTTATGGTTAGGGCTATGATCCTGTGACCTTAGGGCAAGGATAAATGACAGGGAAAGGCCTAAGAAAAAGGAAACAGGTGGTCAGGTAAGGCTGAAAACAGTTAGTTTTATCCAAAATTGTTAGAATTATGAAAATTAATTTTCCCGTGGTGGAGCCAGGGGAAGGACTTATGGTTAGGGCCATGGTCCTGTGACCTGGAGTGTGGGTACTAAGGGAAGTGAAGGATAAGGGAAGAGGGGATGGTGTTCCTGTTGGGGACGAAGAACTGCACTCACAGACACTTTGCAGACAATATTCAGAAATAGCCTTCATCAACAAAACCGGGCTTAATCCAATGTCAGATAGGAGTCCTGTACTCCAAACACATCCAGGATTGTACTCTTGGGATTCTCTGAGATAATCAGGTTGTTAAGCAACAGTTAGCCCAGTGGCCCAAAATGAATCTGCTTGAATCCTGACAACAGTGGAGGGTCATTCCGTCTAGGAAGATTAGAGAATCATGCCAAATAGAGGATAATACGGCTACACTATCTCATGAACGGTCACCAGACTACGTGACTTCGTGATAACATATCTGAACTGAGACTACTCTGGAGTGTAGTTGTGGATCGCCTTCAACATGTTAGCAGAGTTGTGCAGATTGTTGTGAGAGCTTAGTGCTCGACCCGTGACTTCGTACGATAACCTTCCATTCTGATAAAAGCTAACCTCTGTGAAGTTTGGAGATGTTCCACAGAATGCTGCTAAAAGGAAGAATAGTGGTTCTATTAGGTCAATATGTTGTAAATGTGTTTGTTTTTAGCTGTTACTCGTGAAGGTGGTGGTTAAGGATTTTATCTAACTTGTGAAAGACTGTTAGTGTGTAATTAGCTGTAGGATTCCAGTTTCCTTATTGTCACTACAAGATTTCAAAACCTCCACAGTAGTGGAGGACAGAAGTGATGTGTAAAACTACAGGGTACCCACTTAGGGTGAGTCAGATGATAAGCCAGCTGTGTGAGTTACTGTTCCTATTGTTGGCGGTGTATGTTGTAATGACACAGTTGAGCCACTAGTGTTCCCAGTCGCAGAGTGGTTTTATTAAACTTGATTCATGCATTTCCAACTTATTCATTCTTTATTCAGTCAAATAGGTATTCATTCACATTGTACTGTAGGCAAGCCATGCTTTGAAGTTCCCCCTGTCCTCCTGGAAACCTCCTGTACCATAAACCAATGTAGAATAGAGCAGAAACAACATTAAAAGCATTATGAACTTATACCAAACCGATAGCTCAGTAAGCGATATCTCCCTTTTCATACCTTTGTAATCTATATTGCAGTCCTAGGTTTAAGGTTACTAACGCTATTAGTCTGGAGATGCCAGATGTATTTCCACACTATCAGGTAGCTAAGCTAGTTTCTTTACACAATTTCAGGACTAATTCATCAGTGGTGTACCACAAGATCAGCGAACGTTTCAGCTGTTTATCACCATACGTTCTCACTTGTGGGCGCCCCTTGGTTGATCAATTCCAGGGTTTAGTCCAGTGTCCAATGTTTTGGTGATTAGGTGATAAAAAAAAAGTTTTATCTTCTAGCTCGCCCTGAAGTCTGTTTTTGCTCTGTTGGGGTTTCCGTTTTATGGTGAACAAAGGGTTGCCTTCGTTAAAGTTTGTGTCCGAACTGGTGCGTCTATGGGATCCAAAATGGCGGCCTTGTTGCAAAATGACCGTTATCCAAGGATAAAGGGTTGTCTTTGTCCCGTCCTCCTTGGTGCGTTGCTTGTAGTTTGAAGAGGTGGATTGGTCTCCGTTGGTTGGTTCAAAGCCGGCGGGATAGTCCCGGGGTTCTCCTGAGCTTTCCTTCTCGGGTCGAGGGTTGCTTGTTGTTTAAAATTGGGTGAGTGAGGTTCTAAAGCTGATCGAGGCTTATTACAAGTCGGTTTGAGGTCTGGTGTCTAGGTCCCGTTGTAAGTAAGTCAACGGATGTAAACCTGTGAAGGTGGCAATTTGAAGTAATCCAATTGGAAGTTTGATTTGGCCTCTGGTTACTGGAGTAACCACGTGTGTGGTGCAAAGTGTTCTGTTGTGGTTTGAGGCTAGTGCTCATAGAAGACTGGGCAACATTTAAGACTGATGCCCTGAGTCACCAGCCCCACAGTGCTGTCCTATAGTCGGAACATGGGCGGCTGCTTACTTACCAGGGTTACTGGAATGAACAATACTGTTTGTTGTCACCGTAAGGTTACCCCAGTATGTCCAGTAGCCCTTTCCTGGAGGTTAGTCCGCCGTGTGTTAGGAGTCCGGGGTTATCCGGGGCTGCAAGAGTTTTATACAGTGAGGGTTAGTTGGTTTTGTCAGCATTTATATTTTAGAGAGCATATAGTACAATCTTTATTGAGTAGCGTCCTGATGTTTCTGGAGCTTGTCCGAGTTGGTTGGTCTTGCAGGTGTGCTCCTCCTTGGCTGTCCCAAACCCCAAGGGGGGTAGCTCTGAAAAGAGCCTTTTTTGCTTTGCGAAGCCTGCAGATCCAGGGTTTCCTGGTGGTTGGTTACTTCTGACGTTCTTGTGTAGTCTTGCAGAGTTGGTTCCGTCTTTCAGGGGTTCTGGTCTTGATTGGAGGCGGCGTGCTGTTCCAAGCGTCTGGTCATTCAGGAGGTGAGTCCAGAATGATGTGGGTGTTCCGTTTTTTCGGGGGGGTGGTGCTGTTTCTCACTGTTGGTTTGCTGGACGGTGCCGTTTTTTTTTTGCATGTTACCCACAATCCCTTGCGGTGTTCCGTTTTTTTCGGGGGGTGGTGCTGTTTCTCACTGTTGGTTTGCTGGACGGTGCCGTTTTTTTGCATGTTACCCACAATCCCTTGCGGTTGTTCGGGTGGGTGTGGTCATGTTGCTGATTGGTCCGTTTGAGTTTGTCCGGTCTGTTCCGTTTGTTTGGGTGTTATTGTTTCCCTGTATTTCCTATTAGTTTCTGAGTTTTCCTTTTCTTGGGTGTCTGCTGGTCCTTCCATCTTTATGGTGGGTGTGTCTGTTAATCATTCCTGAGGACTAGTATTCATTTACTTTTGGGGTTCGAAATCTTCTGTTCCTAGTCAAGTTCACTTGTTGGTTGTACCTTTTTCTTGTGTCCCAGTCTCTGTCCCGGTATTTCTGAGTTGTTGTGAGGCCGCCAGTGGTGTTTTTCTTGTAGAGTTCTTACAAATCCTGTAGCTTACCTTCATCTATTTGCCTGGGTGTGAGCAGAATTGGAGTCTAGTGGGTGGGGTTTCGTGGTGGGCGTGGTTGTTTCTTGCTGCCGTTTGTGTGGTACCGTCACTGATGTGTTTTGGCCCCGAGGTTAGGTATTCCTTTAAGTTTGGCGTTTTTGGGTCTCCTCTGTGTTTGGGGAGGTCCATGTTGAAAGCCAATATTCTTATTTTTGAGGAGATGGAGAGAGAGGGGGGGGAGAGGGGAGAGGGGAGAGATGGGTTAGGGATAGGGTTAGGGTTAGGTGAGAGACTCTATCACGATGACCCCCCCTGACTCATCCA